>NC_137620.1:27809146-28429146 GCF_963280865.1 Gymnoscopelus braueri | reverse complement strand
GCAGTATTGATACTTTTACTTAAGTAAAAAATGTGAGTACTTTTCCACCACTGGCCAATAGTACCTGAGCACAGAGATGCTATTTGCTTGGCAGCGCAATTAGGGGTGAAATAAAGTCTTTGAATATCAATCACCCTTTTGTGGGAGCTTTGAGAATTTTACCATTTATTTCTGTCCCATTTGTGCAGATTTAAAGGCCACAAAAGCCATGCAATCATTTTTCGTGAATTGTCCCCTGAGAGTATAATAATGGTCCCTTTACTGGTCTCTCAGTTAAATTAACACTCGTCTATATACTGTACAGGAAAGTGGGGAAAGTTGAATCCCTATTTTACATAACTGCACTGCAACACAAAGTTTCACTTTGGCTCATGATCAAAGCACTTGTGGTCCAACTCTGTGTTCTGTGTTTGTTTGTTTGCAAATCAAAATATACTCAAAGTACCAAAATAAAACGTACCCATTGTGCAGAATGTCCCATTTCAAGTTCAAAATGTATACAAAGATCTTTTGAAAATAGCGAAATATATATATAGGGCTGAAGTGATTAGTGTATGTTTTGTAATAGCCATCAAAATCTACACAGTAACTAGTAACTAAAGCTTTCATACATTATTGTAGTGGAGTAAAAGTACAATATGTTTTAAAAAAAAAAAAATCATTGTTGGTCCAGATAGTACTCATTGCTATAGACGTTTTTGTTCAGTAGGAGTCTCCCCATCCCTCCTGCTCTTTAGAAAACAGAAAATCAATTGTTCAGGTTGGCATACCAATTTTATCCAATCAGGAGAAAGAACTTGCACAGAATAAGTGAAAGTGGAAGTGATGGCGCTAAGAAATGAGCAGATACAATTATAGAAGCTGGAACACTATAAAATTAAAGCTGATAAACTCTCCCGATTGGCTGAAAAAATAAGTGTTAACAGAAGTAAAAGTATTGAAAATTGTAAATACTGAAGAAAGTAAAACATACCTCAAAATTGTGCTTGACACAACGGGTGCCAGCGTTTTATTAAAACAGATTACGTTGAGTGCCAGAGATCTCACCGTTTGTAACGCTGTGCTGTTTATAGCTGTGGACTCCACGGCGAGCACCCACACGCAAACAATGGGTGCATGCACGACGATCGATGGTCCTGGCTGACGCTTGGAACAATAACATCTCTCACGCGAGTCGCCATTAAGGAGTAATCGCCCATCGAAAATGACTCGTTTTCCCCAATGTAAAAAGTTGAGGAGATACAGAGGTTTTTATCAAGGAGATAGAACGGGAGCGGACGGGGAGCCTTGTTTTTTGGCACGGTGATCCATCTGTCCCTTCCTTCTCAGAGGCACCGTGGGGGATTCCAGAGCTGCGCTAGCCCCCCCCCTTGTGGAAAAAAACGAAAAGACTGCACCTAAGCGCTACTCTCTGAAAACACGTTTTTTTTACCGTGTTTGGCACCCGATGTGTTAAGTACAGTCCTTGTACACATGTACTTAGTTACTTTGTTTGTTTGATTGTTTGTTTGTTTTGTGGTCTGCTCCACAGTGCTTCGTCCCGTGTAAAGTGGAGGGAACCCTGCGGAGGGACAGCGAGCTGATCGGCAGGCTCCACTACAAGGAGGGTCACGACCTCTACCACTGGAGAGTGGGCTGGTTCGCTCTAGGAGGTTCGTCCCGCTTACACTTCAGCTCCGGGGAAGCAGAGGGGTCAGAGGGAGAGCTTCGGCTCAAGCAGCTACAAGAGCTTAGTAAGTATACGTGCATCCCATGCACACCTGCTTCATGCTTTCAGCGTGGTGTTTCCTTTTGTTTACAACTAATGAGTCACACCTCGGCCATTACCGTTAACCAGTGGTGGAAAAAGTACTAAAACGTTTTACTTAAGTAAAAGTATCAATACTGCAATGTAGAAGTACTCTGTTACAAGTAAAAGTCTGGAATTCAAAATTACTTGAATAAAAGTGTGTGTGTTCATCCGAAAGTTTTTTAGAGTGTGTGGGAGTATTTTTTTTCCTTTTGAGGTGCAGAAAAAAATTGAATTGTTCATTTAGAGAGGAAAATAAAATGTGTTGTACATGCTCTGTGTTTATTTCATGTAGTCCATCAGACTGCAGCAAAGTGGATGGACAACATTGCCCCAGTTATCCTTTTACATGCTGTAAACAAATCGAAAAAGGAGTTTTGACGAGATTGCGTTTCTCAGGCTACAAACTACTTTTCAACGTGACAACGGAATACTCCTAACCGAATATCGATTATTACACGCCACTTTTTTTCTATCATTTATGGGGGGGAAACGGCACCACACAACGGACATCAATGTTAAGCTGTCTGTCATTATTACTGGCATTCTTGTGTTATTTAACCCATTAAGACCGGGAACGCATCTGTGTGTCACTTTTAGATTTCTTTGGCTATTCAAAAATAGCAGATAATAGCACGGCACCGAGTATGAGCTTGTAGATCTGATTTTTTTTTTTTTATCTTGAAAATTTGTGCAAATCTTTGAATAATATATACGTTTTGAAGCGATTTTTTAAAACTCTGATCTGTGCTTCTGGGGGTGTCTGGAACAACATATTTTGAGATGGGGTTCCGTGGCCAAATACATATCATTTTGGGGGCCCTTGACAGTTGGGGGCCTCATGTCTTTGTCTTTGTGATATGTTGTTTTTGTTGTTATGTTGTTTTGTTGTTTTTGTTGTAACGAACAGACCTTGTGAAGACAACTTTCCCCTTGGGGACAATAAACATTATTATTATTATGGAAAAGTTGGAGCACCACTGATATAGCAACATCAAAGTTTTTTTCAAAAAACTGTTTGTAGAATATATATTCAAAGATTTGCACACATTTGCACAATTTTTTCAAAAATAGCAGATCTACAAGCTCATAGCGCGGCACCGAGTGCCGCGCTATGAGCTTGTATATCTGCTATTTTTGAATAGCCAAAGCAATCTTAAAATGACACATATGCGTTCCCGGTCTTATTGAGTTAAAGTGCACTCAGTGCAGCAGAGCTTCTGCCAGCATAGGTCTCTCAGAGTCGGCAGAGTTCACACAGCGTTGGCAAGACGATCCAACATTTCTAACGTCTCAATCAATTACACCGGGGAAGAAGTGCAAAAAGGAAGGAGGGGGCAAAGATCAATGAATCTTTTTTAATCCATTTACAGCTATCTGTGGATCAAATCATAATGTTTCCCCAGCCTTAACCCATTGATACCTGGAACGCATCTGTGTCACTTTAGATTTCTTTAGGCTATTCAAAAATAGCAGATATACAAGCTCATAGCGCGGCACCGAGTGCCGCGCTATGAACTTGTAGATCTGCTATTTTTGAAAAATCGAGGAAAAAAAATTGGGTTTTTCTTTCAATTCTTTTTTTGGATTTAGAAGACCTTTCTAGAATCTTCTCAGGTCTTAAAGGGTTAAACTGCCCTAGAGGAGGACGCAAATACAGTATACAGTATATATTTTATGGCATTTTGAAAAAAGCATGCTTGTCACAGCTTGGCACGGCCCCTTTAGGCGCCAGAGGGGACACGCGGGGTCTTTTGTGACGAGTGACATAACATTCTGGAACATCGTCAGGGTTTTCCCTGTAGGAGCCCACAGTGTGTGACATGGGATTAACTGTCATTTACTTGGCTGCGACACCACCGCGTGAAGAGCGCCTCTGTGGAGGGGCGAGAGAGTAACCACATGAACCCTAGTGTGGGGCTTACCGATACGGCTTCAAACCGATAGCACAGTTAAAGTAACTAAGTACATTTGCTCAAGTACTGTACTTAAGGACAATTTTGAGGTACTTTTACTTTACTGGAGTATTTTCAAATTTCAGTACTTCTACTTCTACTCCACTACATCTCAGAGGCATATATTGTACTTTTACTCCACTACAATTATTTGACAACTTTAGTTAGTTAGTTACTTTTTAGATTTGGATTATTATTACAAAATATACATTAACCACTTTAGCCCTATTTTATACGTAGGCTATTTGAAAATAGCAGATCTACAAGCTCACAACGCGTCGCATCGCGACGCATTGTAGATCTGTAGATCTGCTATTTTCAAACATGTTAGTGCTTTTACTTTAAGTACATTTTGATGCCAATACTTTTGTACTTTTACTCAAGTCCATTTTTGATTCTGGACTTTTACTCGTAACAGAGTATTTCTATATTGCAGTATTGGCACTTTTACCAATTCTTTAAGTAAAGAATTTGAGTACTTTTTCCACCACTGCTCGCTTACACTCCCAGAGCAAGGGAAGGCTGCAGCATCACACAACAAGATGGCTCAGACAGTCGTGTTTAGGAGTGAAAACCAAGTCTTTTGTAAACGTCTGTGTCAAGACGTCTGCCTCACAAAATAAACTGGAAGCAGAGGGAAAAAAGAGGGCGAACTAAAAATGACAGATACCGCAGGATAATCATTAACCTGTCACAGTGCTCAAATCAGTCCCTCCCGCCTTAACGACTATTTGAAATAACAGGTTTTCAAACAAGATAAGCGTATCGTCTTTGAACTCATTCAGTGCAATTTTCTCAGTGGATTTCTGTAAAGACTGGCTGAATAGGGAACAATATTAATCCCCTTGCTTTGCTCATGGAAAAAAAGCTAAAGCGATAGCAGGCACCAGCCCCAGACTGCAGCCCCGGTATGTTTGAAGTGTGCGTTGCACTGCGTATGGTTGGTGGTGTGTTAAACAGAGGACATTCAGACGATAAGCCTGCATAATACATCACCACAGATTAGAGAAACACTATTGTCTTAACTGGACCAACAATGATTCATTTATAGGACCAGACCTGAGGAAGAGTACTGTGAATGATGGTGGTGAACATATATTCACAAGATCATTTGTAAGTTGCAGGTCTCAGTAGGCTATAGTGTGGTATAGCTTAGCCTCGATCTCCAGGCTTTTATTTTCCATCGCGTTTTGCTCTAAAATAAGCGCCTGGACCAGCCTGTTGATGTTCCTGGCATAGGAAGTGGGAGTCAACCTTTCATTTCCCCAACCAACCAGAGTGCAGTGGGCGTCACTCCAAATGTTGTGACGTCAGGGCTCTCAGTGCTGCACATTGGGGGAGGAGGGTCTGTCTGTTTGTCCGTCTCCGTCCGTCCGTCCGTGAGTGATTTTGTGTAGAGGGAAAAAAGGAGCAGCGCAAGTATAGACCCCTGGGGGACCCCGGTCAAAAGGTTTAGGTGTAACTGCATGTGCAGTTCTTGCAGTATCTTGCTTTCACGCTTGCACTTATTTAACATTTTGTTTTCTATTGAAAAAATAAACCAGAAAAACACCAGAAAAATAATTTTAGCGGGTGCAAAAGGAGAAATACATACAAATATATCAAAAAAGTGAATTCCATGCGATGCCCTTGTGCATGTACTACTACATGCCCCAAGGAAAAAAAACCTGCACCCAACCCTGCAGCTCATTTTTGGTTCACTCGATAAGCTACTCTGTCCACCGTGGCTTGCCAAAGTCGGACGGCGCGCTTGGTGATGCACAAGGCCATCGACTGCCCCGCCGTGGGCACTGGATTGCCTGGCAGCTTGCTCGGGCGCGCCTCACGAGCCTCAAGGCCTCGCTGTCGGGGCTGCCTGCCCTGTTCTCAAGTCATTTCAAAAGTCATGCGTTTTGTAAAACTTTGCACATACTGTATGCATGGATGTCGAGCGAACCAAAATGAGCGCTCGCCAAACATTTTGTCCTTGGGAATGGCCATACATCTTACGCACAATATACCATCTGGTGGTAAGTCATGAGGATTGGCCAATAATAGTAATACCTATTTCTAGGACCTCCATAACTCTGAGAGTGTACAAATGGAACCAAATTGGCCTTCAAGGGTCCATTTGGTTCCATTTGTACAGTATACTCTCAGAACTATTTGGAACCCCCTCAAGGAACCCTGAGGGTCCCTGGACCTCACTTTGAGAATAACTGTAATGGACTAAAACAAGGAATCTGTACAGTACCTACGTATATCAATAATCAAACATCATCACTCATGTCATAAAGATTGACTATTATGAATACAGTTCAGTCAGATAACTCACGCCAATATTTAATTTATAGAATGTAAATACAAGTGTGAATATTATATTTTTATCTTGGCGTTCAGGCTCGGCTACATTTCTCTCCCTGCTCAGCACATTTAGACCACCATCATCAACCATTAAGAGCAAGGGGATAGATATACAATAACAATCCCCATGGGGAACAGAACTATTAGCAGAGCCCGCTGGGTGGTGCTGGGGTGGTGGAGGGAGCAAACAGGCGCACACGGTACCAACAGACCAGGGTTGACAGCAGGAGGAAGAACAGTGGATGAGGTGTGTTCAAATAACCCGCCAAATTGGACAGATGATTGCCACGTTATTGTATGACGTGCATCCGTATATATACACCCACATAGTAAATGCTCATGCGTGAAACCTCTCGGGTGTATCTGCCTGAACATAGCTTTCAGGCTACACATCATGAAGTATCAAAGTAGCCTACAGCTCTATTTGAAACATTATTGCGTTGCATCTGTTGCTGGCCCATTAACCCATCAAGACCGGGAACGCATCTGTGTCATTTTAGATTTCTTTGGCTATTCAAAAAATAGCAGATCCACAAGCTCATAGCGCGGCACCGAGTGCCGCGCTATGAGCTTGTGGATCTGCTATTTTTGAAAAATCTGAGGGAAAAAAAAAAAAAATATATATATATATATATATATATATATATATATATATATATATATATATATATATATATATATATATATATATATATATAATATTAAAACGATTTCTATATGTATGTATATACATATTTTTTAAAACATTTTTTTTTTTTATAGCAGATTTACAAGCTCATAGCGCGGCACTCGGTGCCGCGCTCTGAGCTTGTAGATCTGCTATTTTTTATAGCCAAATAAATCTTAAAATGTCACAGATGCGTTCCTGGATTGAATGTGTTAAACAAAGTTGAAGTACATGATTAATTTGCGAGGCACAGTGTTGAGGCGTCACCATTCAGGGGAGAGTTCAGTCTCAGGACACCCTGGCAGCAGCTTATCTAGCATGAATGAGGTTGTCGAGGCTAATTCATAGTTTCATGAAGTGTCTTTATAACACCGGTCCACTAAAAGGCTTTAATTTCTCCTGCCAAAACCATCACCATTGTGGAAAAAATGAGATAATCTCTCTTACAGGAATACAGCACCTAATTACAAGGCTACCAGGCCACAGAGTTAGCTCTTTTTTCCCTTTTTATCCCGTAAACATAACACAAACATGAATACAAAAATGATTCCTCCTGATGTGAGAGGTGGATAAAAGATTCAATTTATTTGTTCAAACAACGACAAAAAGTTCCTTTAACTGATAACGCGGTGAATGGCGGTGTCTAATCTTCTCTGCTTTCTTACCCCTCCACTTGTCTAGATCACAATGAAAGTGTCCTCGCCCTTGAAAAGCTGCTACACTAAATAGAAACAAACAAATTTGGCAGCAGAGATGATTGGTGGATTAATTGTTTCCAAACACTTTGCTGGTGAGATGTAGCGGGACTTTCTAGTGATAACATTAATTATAACTCCTCTGTTCCGGTTTTAAACAAGGATGTCTGCCTTGTACGCCAGGCTTAACGTTGTCGGCTTCAAATTTCCTGCCAGAGACGATTTATCGCGAAACGATCGATATGTTTATGCAAAAGTACGTGCAAGGATTTGGTATGAAGAACATCGAACGTTTACGGAGATTTTGTCAGTTTGTGATGGTCGGGTAATGGGGTCATGTGCATGTGTCATACATGCCTGTCTGTTAAAAATGGTAGGGCCCCTTAAAATATATAATCATTGTGTGGATTCATATGGCTGTAATACCGACAGACCTGCCAAAATCTTTTTAAAATCATAGCATGCTGCTCCTACAAGCATTCAAACCCACCAACTATGTTCCTATTTTCAGCCATTCTCTCCTCATTTCCAACTATTCTCTTTATTTTTGAGTGGTCAGTATTCATTGTAATGATCCGGTGAGATATTATGAGGGTCGTTGTATGCATTTGGTGCTTTCCTCCTCTTCCATTACATAACTACACTTTAATACACTACTGTCTGGTCTGTGACCTGTCAAGATATGCTATTCTGCAGAGCACAATGAATGTATTATTTTGTCGCTGTTGGGTGGAAATATTGTACTGTATGTCCATTTTTCAGGTTCCGAAGAAGGATAGAATGAAGAACTATAGTCACAAGCTCTTGTTAATACTTTTTATTTGTTAAATATTTATAAAACCCACAGACCCTCAGACACTTGCAACCTGATGTCACCATTTTGGTCATATCATATGGGCAAAAATAGCAGATCTACAGGCGGCTATTTTCGATGCTTTTGTGCAACATACGACAAAGTATACAATAGGGCATTCATGTCTCATTCTCATTCTGAGAGTCTAAATCTCATCAAATGGTGATCCATGGTTCAAATGCCGAATAAATAATGGACCTTGATGTCAAAAAAGGTTTAAAAACAGTGATTCATTAAATAATCATAAAAAGATAAAATAAGAGTCGAGTTGTTCTGTGGTTGACCCGTACAGCATGTGAATCCTTAGAAAGATGAGTCATTTTTGTGGCAGCAATACGGAGGACGCGACAAAAAGAATGAGGCTCTTTGAGCGATTTCCGCCCCCGTTCAAAGGGTTAGACCAGTTGTTTTCAAACATTTTGTGCCTCAACGTGACGCATTGTGAGCTTGCAGATGGGCTGTTTTAGCTACTTTACTACTAAAAAATATTGTGCCACATTTTCACCTATAATGACATGCCCAACAAAGGAACACCGGGTTGAAAGGGGTTAAAATGTAGTGATGCACAATATAATCGGTAGCATATCGATATGGGCCGATATTTCATTAAAAATGCAATATCGGTATCGAACCAATGTCAACATAATTCCGATATTTTTTTCACCGATATCGACCGACATTTCACCGATATTGACGCAGTAAAAATGTGACCGTCAATGGCTTTGAAAAAAAAATTAGTAATGAGCTCAATATAAATAATAATGCAATACAGTATATCGTATCGGATGATTTGACCCTGCATATTATCGGATATCGGCCACATTTTAAATATCGTGCATCCTCTATTAAAATCTCCTTAGGGTATAGAATTGGCGAATAAACCACTGATACTGTACACTATAATAGTTCACAGTATATTGCAGTAATAATGTGTGCTTGTCCACAAACCCCAAGGCACACCTGGACTTGTCTCACAGCACGCCGTTAGGGAACCACTGGTAATATTGCTTGTACGTTGCTCACCTTTTCTCTGATGTTCTGTCACCCAGCTGTGTCCACACATACAGAGGGCGAGGACAAGATCCAAGTGCTGCTGATGGTCGAGGGCGGAAGGTAGGCGACTCCTGTGATGGTTGTTAACCCATCGAGGCCTGGAACGCATCTGTTGTCATTTTGTGGATGTCTTTGGGCTATAGCTTGTAGATCTGCTATTTTTGGAAAAATCTTGAAAATGTGTGCAAATCTTTGAATATATGTATTTTTTTAAAGCGAACATTTGTAACTCAAATCTTTGCTTCGTGGGGGTCCCTGGAACTAAATATTTTGAGATGGGGATCCGTGGCCAAATACATATAATTTGGGGGGGGGGGGAAATTGTATGAAAATGTTTGAGCACCACTGATATTATAGAAACATACATTTTTCAGAAAACTGTTAGGATTTTGAAGACATTTGTAGAATCCCCAGAAGCAAAGATTTGAGTTACACATTTTTTGCTTTAAAAACATATATATTCAAAGATTTGAACTCTGTGCCACACTACGAGCTTGTATATCTGCTATTTTTGAATAGCCAAAGAAATCTAAAAATGACACACAGATGTGTTGCCGGTCTATATGGGCTAAAGGGAGAACAAAAGGCGTGTAAACTTGCCAATGTGACACGGTAACACAGAGAATTACAGAGGCCAGTGTTTTCTATTAGCTGTAGTGCTGCCTTCATGAAGGGGGGCCTTGTTAGCCGCAGTGTGTGTTGTTGCCTCACCTGCGCTAACCACATGATTTACTTGTAACTGAAGTCTTCCTGGACCAGCTGCTCCAGTCCGGGAGACGAGGCGAGGGGGCCAACATGTCACATCTGAGCTTTTTACACACAGGCCAAGATCACAAGAGCTTTCTTTTCCCTGTGAGTGTAGCACAATACGTATTATTTCTATTCCCTAATTGCTTTCGGCTGTTCAGATCAAATGGTGTCTCGTCTTTGTTTTCGAAACAAGACTTACTTGAGGCTAATAATGGTGTGGCCTGCCGCCTGCCTTTGCAATTGAAAAGGCATTTCAGACAGTTAGCTAAGTTCATTTATCAGTTATCTGACTAACTGGTTTGAATTCCTAAATAGCGGTAAAAGTGGTTCTTTGGCTTATAATCATAAGGGAACCTCTTTTAGTGCTATATATCACCTATCTTAAAGGTGCTACTGTATGTAGAACCATTAGAGGAGCCTCAACTGAAGAACCAGTAAACAAACCCTGAAGCATTGGTTCTCAAAGTGGTTGGGGGGTTCCAAGCTGGGGTCCCCAGCAAAATGTGTAAATTTAGCATCACAGTCATTTTAACCACTTTAACCTTTTATACTTTGGCTATTCAAGAATAGCAGATATACAAGCTCATAGCACGGGCACCGAGTGCCTCGCTATGAGCTTGTAGATCTACTATCTTTGAAAAAACGTGAACATTTGAGCAAATCTTTGAATATATATATATTTTTAGAGCGAACATTTATAACTCACATCTTTGCTTCTGGGGGGGTCCCTGGAACAACATATATTTGAGATGGGGGTTCGCGGCCAAATACATATCATTTTGGGGGTCCTTCACGTGAAAAAGTTTGAGCACCACTGCCTTAAAGAACCATACAGTCGCTTAACAACTCAACCATAACCCCCCCCCCCCCCCCCCCCCCCCACTGGAGTACCTATATGTTCTTGTGTGTAGGGTGTTATTCAGAAAATGAGGTATGTTCTTAAATGTAATCAACTGTGTAAATGTTGTTTGTGCTGTGTTTCTCCTGTGCTCCTATACAGGACCGTCTACATCCACGGTTTCAACAGGTTGGACTTCGCGCTGTGGCACTCCGCCATCACGCTGGCTGCCGGCACCGACGGCCGGGCTCTGGGGAACCAGCAGCTGAACAGAAACGGCGTGCCCATCGTGGTGGACAGCTGCATGGCGTTTGTCACACAGTACGGTGAGTGAGTGACACCGATAGGTAAATTAGGTTGTGTGTGTACTGTACTGTACCGTTTTATCAGCAAACTTGTCCCGGTTGTGCGGCTGCAATGTACTTTTTTTTTAAAAACAGGCTCTAAAAAGCTGTTCCCTGGCGATGCTTGTGGCATTATTCTCCGCTGAATTTCATGTCCCTCCTGTTGTGTAGCAGAGTTTAACCCATTAAGACCGGGAACGCATCTGTGTGTCATTTGTAGATTTCTTTGGCTATTCAAAAATAGCAGATATACAAGCTCATCTATGAGCTTGTAGATCTGCTATTTTTGGGGGGGAAATTGTGAAAATGTGTGCAAATCTTTGAATATTTATATACATTTTTAACTCAAATTTTTGCTTTTGGGGGGGTCCCTGGAACAAAATATTTTGAGATGAGGGGCCGCGGCCAAATACATGTCATTTCGGGGGTCCTTGACATGAAAAAAGTTTGAGAACCACTGATATTATAGCAACATAGTTTTTTTCAAAAAACTCTTAGGATTTAAAAGACATTTGTAGAATCCCTCAGAAGCAAAGATTTGAGTTACAAATGTTGAGTTACGCTTTAAAAAAATATATATTCAAAGATTTGCACAAAAATAGCAGATCTACAAGCTCATAGCGCGGCACCGAGTGCCGCGCTATAAGCTTGTCTATTTTTGCATAGCCAAAGACATCTTAAAATGACACAGACGCGTTCCCGGTCTTAAAGGGTTAAATGGATTGTATAGACCTTGTCAATGGAATTGTGTTGCTAGGGGGAACCGCTTAAAGGTCCAAATTTATTTCCTGTCAGCCACTGATATTCACACTGCAGCAACAACAACAAAAAAAGACTCTCGGTTCCCATTTAGAATGCTTATGTTGTCAAGTGTGAAAAGGTCTGTAGCTTTATGGGATTTTGGATAAAGCCCACAGAGAGGCAGACCATAGACAGAATACAGATATGGTGAAGTTCTTTCACACAGTGCCCCGACTGTTTTACTTCACTTACTGTTTACATTTCATTCATTTTTTTGTTTCTTTTTGGCAAATGCCAGTCCCGGTTATTTAAAGTGAACATGAGTTGACTGCTGTGCTCCACTACATAATCCATGAATACATTTGACACACTGTGATTTTATACGGTGGATTTTATGTATTTATTTCAAACTTATGGTAATAAATAACTAAAGATTGAATGAATGAATGAATGAATGCATGAATGAATTAGCCTTCCAGGCACCAGTGTAGCAAATATTCATCTCTTTGTTCATACTTGTTTATCTACTACCTACTATACACAGTAGAGCTCTTCACGGGCTCCGTGATTCCAAAAATACCCGACAGGACTTGAGACCCGCACCGGTCGGAACCGTGTTTTATCATAATCACTCGGTACCCGGGTCGTAATCCGAGTGGATCCGAAAAGACCCGTAGTAATGCCTTCTGTGTGTGTGTGCGTGGCTGCACTAATCAGGAGAGAAACGCAATGAAGTGCTGTTTAACTTGTGTGTGATGTTTTAGACTGACCTAGGATCAGGTTAGTGCAGCAGCGACATGAATGGCGGTGCATCTTGCGTGATGTTTTAGGCTGGTTCAAGATCAGATTAGCCTACTGCCGCGCAAAAAAAAAGTTGGTGGTGCGGAATGCATTTACACCAGCTGCAAGGCAAGCCAGCTGCTGATTTGAAAACACCTGTGTGCAAATCATGGATTCCTCTGACGAGGTGAAAGCAAAGCTTTGATCATAAAATGGTCATTGGTCAATAGGTCTGATATTAATTCAAAAGTCCACATTTATTTACAAAGAAAAACTCTTGTCACCCATATTAAATTAATACCTCTATGCATATTTATTTATTTGTTTTTATAGTTTCATATGCGCTTTTTTGAAGGGGTGTCTGGGTTTTCTCCCTGTTAGTGTAGCACAATACGTATTATTTGTATTCCTTAATTGCTTTCGGCTGTTCAGATCAAATGGTGTCTCTTGTCTCGTCTTTGTTTCGAAACAAGGCTTACTTGAGGCTAATAATTGCGTGGCCTGCCTTTGCTATTTCTCTGGGTGTCTGGGTTTCGGAACAAATTTCACCGGTCCAATTAGGGTCCGGGTCCATAAAAAGAAAAGAAAAAGTCGGAACAGCTCGGAGTCGGACGAAATTGTCGCGGGTGCACCCGGATTTTCGTTTTGTTATTTGAAAAAAATCTCGTATCGGCTCTCGGAATCGGATCTGATTTCACATTTCCATTTCGGTTCCGGTCCGTTTTTTTAGACACTTTGAAGACATAACATTTCATGTATCCATGTACCCCCAACTGAGCATCCATCCATCCATGTTTTTCTATCTTCCTCTCCACCCAGGTCTGTACCAGGAGGGAGTGTACGAGAGGCCGGGAGACCCCGGGCGTGTGGCTCTGCTCCTGGAGGAGTTCGGCCGCGACGCCCGCAACGTCAAGCTCCGCGACAAGGAACACCGGCTGGAGGACGTCACCGACACCCTGAAGACCTTCCTGTCCCAGGCGGAGGACGCCCTGCTCGCCAAGGAGCTGTACCCCTACTGGGTGTCAGCCCTGGGTACGTATGAAGCTACACGTTAACACATCCACCGCCAAGGGCTAATCTCATAATGTACTCACCAGTGCCAAGGTTTTATTGTTGTTTTTTGTTTTTTTCAGGTCGCCATAGGCCCCGTTAAAATCCTTTAGATTGCCCGATCCACTGTTTGTAAACAACGGGCACATGTCCTGGTGTCTACTCGTCGAGACCGCGTGTCAAACGGAGCCGCCATGTTTGAGTTCTGATCGTTTATGTTAACATGGGAAATGCGAGGATGAAAAACTACATGTCCTGTACAGCTTTTACAGGGTTTTTTTGTGTACGACTTAGAATGAAGGCAGACGGGAAACAAAAAACGTGATCGCACTTCCGGTCGATTTCGGGTGGTGTTACACTGAAAATGGTCCCCCTGGAAAATTGAAAAAAAAAAAAATCGAAAAAAAGGAAAAAGCACCACAGCCCGTAGGGCTACGGTCTCGGCGCTTAACAGTTGGATTTAACGGCCCGTAGGACTACGGTCTTGGCGGTTAATGTGTTAAGGAGCTGTACCCCTACTGGGTGTCAGCCCTCGGTATGTATGAAGCACACGTTATTGTGACTGAATCATACTGAAGAACAGTGGTGGAAAAAGTATACTCAAATGTTTTACTTAAGTAAAAGTATCAATACTCCGATGTAGAAGTACTCTGTTACGAGTAAAAGTCAGGAATTCAAAATGTACTTGAGTAAAAGTACAAAAGTATTGGTATCAGAATGTACTTAAAGTACCAAAAGTAAAAGTACTAAAATGTTTGAAAATAGCAGATCTACAAGCTCACAACAAAATAGCCGAGGTATAAAATAGGGCTAAAGTGGTTAGTGTATGTTTTATAATATAATAATTTATATCTGCAAAGTAACTAAAGTTTTCAAATAATTATAGTGGAGTAAAAGTACAATTTCTCTTTTTTATTGGAAATAATTCAATAAAAAAAAAGTAAAGTAAAAAATACCACAAAATTGTACTTAAGTACAGTACTTGAGTAAATGTACTTAGTTACTTTACACCACTGCGTGAAGCACACATTATTGTGACATCATACTGAAGAAAGACAGAGACATTGGCCTTTCTTTTTTTATCATCATTTATCTGCAGTGCATTGTGCTTGGCACAAGCCTCTATACGAATACTCACAGAATAATACGTTTTTTCAGTGTTGCATCCAAGTGCAGTCGACTCGGTGTCATCCTGGTCGGGAGTTATGTGACATTTAGTAGGTTTTAAAAAGAGATTCTACTGTGGCTTTCTGCACCAAACTTCATTTACACACATGCATTATCAGTACAAAAGAGCATAAAACTAACACATACAGTATGTATCTGTGCAGCACATACAGGGCCACACTGGCAGGAGAACCACGATGGTGCAACAGCAGTGACAACGCACAGAAATGTATGTGGGGGGGAATCAATTGACATAATGACTAAATTGGGGAGAAATTTAGGGGGAGATTGGACCAGCAGTGGCTCAGGGGTAGAGTGGCCGGTAGAGCGGCCGGATGGGAACCGCGAGGTTCCCGGTTCGATCCCGGGCTCCCCCAGAGTTAGTGTCGAAGTGTCCTTGAGCAACACGCTGAACCCCTAATTGCTCCCGATGAGCAGGTTGGTGCCTTGCATGCAGGGCCGGATTAGCACTATGTGGTGCCCCAGGGCGACCTCAAGTTGAGGTGCCCCCTTTCTTTTCGGTTTTTGGTTACTTTATTTCGGTTTTAGGGTTAGGGTTATGTTAAGGTTATGTTATTTAATTCTTGTAAAAAAATTAAAATAAAAAATAAAATGTTTTTTGTGCCCCCGTTGGCTGGTGCCCCAGGGCACTCGCCCCCAATGGCCAATGGGTAATCCGGCCCTGCTTGCATGGTTTCCTCCGCCATCGGTGTGTATGAATGTGTGTGAATGTAATGCACAATCATTGTAAAGCACTTTGGTTAAGAGCGCTATATAAATGCACCATTTAAAAAGAAAACATCTCTTGTTGCTGTGTTGTAGATGAGAAGGACGAGAGGCAGAGAGTGAAGAAGTACTCCGCCTTCATCCAGAGTCTGCCAAAGATAAACAGGTCGACCTTAGAAGCCCTACTTCAACATCTCTACAGGTACACTACACACACACACACACACACACACACACACACACACACATCCACACACACGCAACCACACACAAGCACATGCACATTCCTGTGTGCTTGCCTTGCAGTAGTTATATTGACTTTATTCATGCATATATATTACATCGACATGCATTCGGTTCCCGACCTTCGACCCCAATCTCAACCCCTTGGCCGCTGCATGCCAGATGTTTTCACCCTAAGGCTCTAACCAGAATGTACCGCTGACCCTGACTTTGGCCATTTAACCCCCAGGTAGCCCTTTCCTTAACGAGCTCCTGGAAATTGTCCCTGCAAAGTGACCTTGTGTTCAGGTCCTCTTTCCTTTTGGGATTTGGACATAATAACATTGTTCATTATGCACTTGAACGAGCACACACGCGCACACACACACACACACACACACACACACACACACACACACACACACACACACACACACACACACACACACACACACACACACACACACACACACACACACACACACACACACACACACACACACACACACACACATGCATGAACACACACACACACACACACACACACACACACACACACACACACATGTATGAACACACATGTATGATTCTCAATGTGGAGTCCTGGAACCCCCAGGGGTCCTTGAGGGGGTGCTAGGGGGTCCCCCCAGCCAGATGATGGTTAAACACCGAATGGACCCTTATACCGGTCTGTAACTCTGAGAGTGGAACCAAAATGGAACCGATAAATTAGGGTCCATTTGGTTCCATTTTAACACTCAGAAATAGCAGATATACAAGCTTGGGGCCCAGAGGTAAAACTATTATCAAACGGGGGGTCCGTGACCTTACAGTATGCACAATCAAACGAGGGGGTCCTTGAAAGGTAGAGAATCACTGCGTGTAGAACATGGCCCGAGGTCGTGTTCTGTGACTCTGTAATTCTGCCACTTTCTTGTAGTATTAATCCATTAAGACCGGGAACGCATCTGTGTCATTTTAAGATGTCTTCGGCTATTCAAAAATAGCAGATCTATGAGCGCTATGAGCTTGTAGATCTGCTATTTTTTGAAAAATCTTGGAAAATGTGTGCAAATCTTTGAATATATATATTTGTTTTAAAGCTAACATTTTTAACTCCAATCTGTGCTTCTTGGGGGGTCCCCGGAACAACATATTTTGAGATGGGGGTCCACGGCGAAACCAAATTCATATCATTTTTGGGGGTCCTTGACAAGTTGGAGCACCACTGTTAGGATTTAGAAAACATTTTTAGATTATGTATTTGGCCACGGACCCCCCCATTTGACTTACAAATGTTCGCTTTAAAAAATATATATTCAAAGATTTGCAAACATTTGCAAGATTTTTTAAAAATAGCCAAAGAAATCTTAAAATGACACACAGATGTGTTCCCGGTCTTAATGGGTTAAGACACAAGCAAAGAGCTGATGTCCTGTTTGGCTGATGCTCACACAGCGCACGTGCTTCACCCTCACAAAGCCACAGCGGAGAGAGAGCTGTGATTAGCCTGCATTATGCTAATGACGCACCATGTTTGAAGAAGACTTAATTGGCCTTTTTTTTTTTTTGTGCTGAAGTTGGACCGAAGCCTAGCATCTCTCCACAAACGTTTCTCTGTGTGTGTGCGTGTGTGTTTGTATGTGTGTGTGTGTGTGTGGTTGTGTGTGTGTGTGTGTATAGAGGGGGGGGTGGATGGGGGTTGCGAGCGAGGGCAAGAGAGAATAAATGAGCCAACATATCGTTGTTGTCGGGCAGAAACCTCTTATCTCCACATTCTTAACTTTTTGTGTTTTTTTTTTCATAAATTAACGCTCTTACTTGATCATACTACAGAGTCACACAAAAGCATCAAAAGTATAGCAGATCCACAAGCCTCGAAACGCGGTGAGCTTGTAGATCTGCTACTAGATCTGCTACTTTTCCACCCGACAGAGACGATATGTTTTTGCTTTATCATGTGCGCTCGTGCGTGCGTGTGTGTGCCTGTACTTGTACTTGAATGTGTTCTGTACGTCAGTGGTTCTCCTACTATTTTGTGCCAAGGACCCCCGAATTGACATATATTTGGCTGCGGACCCCCATCTGAAAATATGTTGCCCCAAGAAGTGAAGATTTGTGATGAAATATTCAAAACGATTCAACATTTTTCACAACGCTTTCACGATTTTTCAGAAAATGTTCAAAAATAGCAGATGTACTGTACAAGCTCACAGCGCGGCACGAAGTGACACGCTGTGAGCATGTATATCTGCTATTTTTTAAATAGCCACGGTAACACATTTAGCTGGGGGGTACCCCCCCTCCCCTAAGGACCCCTGGGGGTCCCCGGACCCTCCACTTTGAGAACCACTGCTGTAAGCCTGTGTTGACGCTGCCCTCCGTCCCGTCTCCCTGTGTCTCTCCACAAGGATCCAGCAGTGCTCCCACCTCAACCAGATGGCGAGCCGGCGGCTGGCCTCCGTCTTCTCCTCCTGCCTGTTCCAGACGCGCGGGCAGACCCCGCTGGAGGTCACCGTGGTCCACGACCTCATCGGCAACTACGTCCCCCTGTTCGGCGTGAGTCACACCCCCGCCCGCCGCAACGTTATTCTTTTTTTTTCTTTCAGATGTGTGTTGACGTTGCATGTTGTGGCATTTAGGTCATGTCTGTGTTAGACTACTAATACTAATAATACTAATAATAATACATTTTATTTGTTACGCACTTTATAATTGAACCAAATCTCAAAGTGCTACAATACATACATACAAAAAAACTAAACGAAAAAACAAAAAATAATAATAATAATAAAACAGTGAAATGAATCAAATTCAGATCAAAGGTCAGCTATACACAGTTAAGAAAAAGACTATACATAGTTGCTGTCCGACAGAAAACTAAAACTCCTTATCATTTGTTGTGTTTTTTCGTAAATTAATGCCCTACGCGGTGCGTTTTGAGCTTGTAGATCTGCTACGTTTGCTATTTTTTTAATTTGAATCCTGAAAAGGTAATAGTTTTGGGGTTTCCACCCCGACAGAGACGACATACTGTACTGCAGGGAATACACACTGTATATTCGCTATTCTTGAAATTAAGAAACGATGTGGGGAAAAAAGTCGAAAATGTTTGACAACTTGGTTAATTCCCTCATGAGGAGTCTTGGGGACCTTTTTATTTTCTGCGTAGGTTTCCAAAAGACAAGGTTGTCACCCCCCCACCCCCTAGCCGCTTAACAAGTTAGCACAAGATCAGATGAGTAGGGGGGGCGGAGAGGGTATCAGTGTTATACTTGGAGCGCTGCCTGGCTTACGGGATGCAGCGGCACTGAGGGAATGCTAATACCCAGCAGAGTGGCCCTGATCCCCTCTTGTTCTGACGCTGAAAAGGAGGAGCGTTTGCTCCAAATCGGTTCGGGACGCCGTCATTCGCATGACAAATAGCCATTAAGCCATTTAAACCGGGAACGCATATCTGTGTAACCAACGTAAACCATTATTTTATACTTTGGCTATATTAAAAAAATAGCAGATATACAAGCTCATATGAACTTGAAAAATCGTGGAACATTTGTGCACATATTTGAATATGTATATTTTTCAACTCAAATCTTCGCTTCTGGGAGGGGGGGTCCCTGGAACAAACTATTTTGAGATGGGGGTCCGTGGCCAAATTCTTATAATGTTGGGGGTCCTTGACATGAAAAAGGTTTTAAGTACCATTGGTTATAGCAACATATGTTTTTTCAGAAAACTGTTAGGATTTAGAAGACATTTGTAGAATCCCCCAGAAGCAAAGATTTTAGTTACAAATGTTCGCTTTAAAAATATATATATTCAAATATATTTGCACACATTGTCACGATTCTTCAAAAAATAGCAGATCTACAAGCTCATAGCGCGGCACTCGGTACCGCGCTATGAGCTTGTAGACGATGCGTTCCCGGTCTTAATGGGTTAAGCTCCCGCAACGACGATGGGCCCCAATAGCAGCAAAAGGAAAGGGAGAATAAAAAATAGAAAAACGCACGCTGACACAAAACGATTGAGACGCTTCACTAATTAAAGTTGCCGTTTCTGCGTTGGATGCCGTCTTCTGGGCCCCTTTATCAGGCCCAAACACACACACACACACACACACACACACACACACACACACACACACACAGGGAGGTGTATAGCGTGTGTTTTTCTTTTTTCCCCCTCTTTTTCTTCCTCTGCTCCAATCTTCTCTGCCATGCGTATAACTCTAACAAAGCAAATTGTTCTCTGAAAATGATAGGAAAAAAAAAAGCTGGAATAAAAAATGTCATTTCCCCACCCAGAGCTTTTTGTGTAAAGGGAAAAAGTGTGGCGGCCCCCCTTTCTTTTTTTTATTCAGTTTGGTGCTGAGCTACGTCGAACAATCACCGCCAACTTCCCACTTTGAAATGAGTTTCTGAAAGTCTTAGTGGAGCGACCCACTTCTACACTTCTGTGGGAGTGACACCATTAACGGTCTCATTCCGGTGGTTAGCCCCGTGTGTGCGTGTGCGTGTGCGTGTGTGTGTGTGTGTGTTTGTGACACATTCAATCCGGGAACGCATCTGTGTCATTTTATATTTGAGCTATAACCATTATTTTATACTTTGGCTGTTCAAAAATAGCAGATCTACAAGCTCGTAGCGCGGCACCGAGTGCCGCGCTACGAGCTTGTAGATCTGCTATTTTTGAAAAATCTTGAAAATGTGTGCAAATCTTTGAAATATATTTTTAATCTTTGAACATTTTTAACTCAAATCTTTGCTTCTGGGGGGTCCCTGGAACAAAATATTTTACAAATGTTTGCTTTAAAAAATATATATATTCAAAGATTTGCACACATTTCAAGATTTTTCTTTTTAATAGCAGATCTACAAGCTCATGGCGCGCTATGAGCTTGTTTGCGGGGGGGGGGGGCGGTTCCGCCTTTATTATTTAGTATACAGTAGTCTGACAGGAAATGGGGATAGAGAGATGGGGAGTGACACGCAGTAAAGGTCGTCGAGATCGGGATTCGAACCCCCGTGACACGCTGTGTCAGGCTGCATCAGCAGCAGCCTAGGTTCCCGGACCGCTATACCCTAGCCGTCCGGGCCAAAAGTAGCAGATCTACAAGCTTTCGAGCTTGCAGATCTGCTACTTATGATACTTTTGTGTGACGCTGTAGTATGATCAAGTAGAGCGGTAATTTACGAGGAAAAAAAAGTTTAAATCGGGAGAAAAAGGTTTCTTCCCGACAGCAACGAGATATTGTATTTTATTTATTTCCCACTGTCCATGTTGTTGTTATTGACTCTGACAGCCACCGGGAAGAAGCTCTTCCTGAGCGTTGAGCCTCCTCAGTCCCCATCGTCACAAACAGTCTGTTCCAGGAGTGTCTTTTGTCATCCTGTTTGCTCTCCTCTCCTCCTAAAAGTACTCAAATCTTTCAAAATATGTCAAACTTTTTAAGAAATATAGATTTTTTAGAATAGCCAATAGTGTAAAATATGTCTTAAGCGGTTAATGTGTGTTTTGTAATAACAATCGAAATCTATGAAGTAAATAGTTACTAAAGCTGTCAAAGTACTGTAGTGGATAAAAAAAACTCAATATTTGCCTCTGAGATGTAGTGGAGTAGAAGTATAAAGTATTGAAAATGGAAATACTAAAGATAGTAAAAAAGTACCTCAATTATTTACTCAAGTACAGTACTTGAGTAAAAGCGTGTATATCTGCTTGTGTATCTGCTTTTTTTTTTAATAGACAAAGTATAGAATATGGTTAAAGTGGTTATAAAATGACTGTAAACGCTATATTAACTCATTTTGCTGGGGATCCCCTGGAAACCCAAGGACCCCTGGGGGTCCCCGGACCCCACTTTGAGAACCAATATTGTAGAACTCTCAGATCCTTAGGACAGTGTTGTGTATCCGTACCAAACAGTGATGGCACCTGTCTGTCAGTATGCTCTGGGTGCTTTAGCACAGCTAGAAGGACTTCAGGATGTTCCTGTGACCCTGAATTTCCTTAATCCATTGAGACCGGGAACACATCTCTGTCATTTTAGATTTCTTTGGCTATTCAAAAATAGCAGATCTACAAGCTCATAGCGCAGCACTCGTGCCGCGCTACTAGCTTGTATATTTGAATATATATTTGAAAAAGTGTGCAAATATTTGAATAAATATATAAATTTTTAACTCAAATCTTTGCTTCTGGGGGTCCCTGGAACAAAATATTTTGAGATGGGGGGTGGGACCGCGGACAAATACATATAATTTTGGCGGTCCTTGACATGAAAAAAGTTTGAGAACCACATATAGCAACATTAGTAAAAAATTTAATCAAATCAAAAACTCTTAGGATTTAGAAGACATTTGTAGAATCCCCAGAAGCAAAGATTTTAGTTACAAATGTTCACTTAAAAAAATATATACTCAAAGATTTGGACAAATGTTGACGATTTAAAAAAAATAGCAGATCTACAAGCTCATAGCGCGGCACTCGATGACGCGCTATGAGCTTGTATATATGCTATTTTTGAATAGCCAAAGACATCTAAAAATGACACAGATGCGTTCCCGGATTGAATGGGTTAACTGCCTAAGGTGGAACAGGCACGGCCTCGCCTGCACCAACTCATTGGTGTGTGTGTGTGTGTATGTGTGTGTGTGTGTGTGTGTGTGTGTGTGTGTGCTTCCTTCACCAGGTCAACGAGGACCAAGTGCAGCAGATGGAGAAGGAAAACAGTTTCATCGTTCGCTGGAATGACAAGAAGGACACCACAGTAAGTCAACACCATGTGGGTGACACTTTCTATGAAGCCACACGTCTAGAATGCCTTATAAACACTACTTATAACGCAATATGCATCGAGTTCTATACTGTATACATATAACTCAATATATATATAATTGTTATAAGAAAAATTACAATACAAGTATGTTTGTAAAATATTATAGACGTGGGTTTCATAGAAAGTGTTACTGCTGGATGTGTGTGTGTGTGTGGGGGGGGGGGTGGTGTTACGTTTTCTGGCTGAAATGGGGGGTGGGGGGGTGGATGGAAAAGGGAACGAGAGTGGTTGAGGAAAGAATAAGGCTATTGTTCCTGTTAACCTTTATGCCAAGTACTTTCCGAAAAAGTTAAGTAACAAAGAAAAAATCGTACGCCAGTGTTGTTGAAAATAAGTTGTTTCTCTCTCTCTCTCTCTCTCTCTCTCTCTCTCTCTCTCTCTCTCTCTCTCTCTCTCTCTCTCTCTCTCTCTCTCTCTCTCTCTCTCTCTCTCTGTGGCCATCGGCTTTCATGTATGCATTATACATACTTATAATGCATTATAATCAGCTTATAACGCTCTTGCTAGTTTGCGACTAACGCAGTTGTCATTTACCAAATGTACTTCGCTCATCTGCGTGCTGATGGGTGTTGTTGGTCTTAAAATGAGTTGGCATGTTGCTGTCTTACGTACAGTGAGAAAAGTAAAAAAAAAAAGCACTGAGTGCCACGCTACGCTTGAAGATCTTCTGTTTTTTGAAAAAATCGTGAAAGTTTGTGCAAATCTTTTGAATACATATCATTTTTTAAAGCGAAAATTTTTAAGTCAAATCTTTGCTTCTTTGGGATTCTACAAATGTCTTATCAATCCTATTTTTTGGGGGGGAAAACGTATTTCTATATCAGTGGTTCTCAAACTTTTTCATGTCAAGGACTCCCAAAAGTATATGTATTTGGCCGCACAGATTTGAGTCAAAAATGTTCCCTTTAAAAAAATATATATAATTCAAATATTTGCTAAATGTTTGCGATTAGAAAAAAATAGCCAATGAAATCTTAAAACGACACAGATGCTTTCCCTGGTCTTAATGGATGAAATCCAGTGCAGTAAAAGCGCAGATATTTCCTTAATAATTAGAAAGCGCAATTCGGTGGGTTCACAATGCCTACACCCGGCTTGCAATCAAAATCCAGCCGCATTCAACACAACACTCACGTTCAGCATGGTACTCCACATGACTTTGCCAGGTGACTCGGCTAATTCGGCGAACGCTAATTAACCGCGGGGGCGAAAACGTACTGTAGTCTCGGCCACGCCTTCGGCCTGGCGGAGAGAAATACACAATACATAAACAGTTCACACCACACAATATACTCCAGTAACAGAAAGGTTTCTGCCTGACAGCAACGGTGATTCAGAACGGGAGTACTCTATAAGTGGGCCTGCCCTGTAGGCATACACACACACACACACACACACACACACACACACACACACACACACACACACACACACACACACACACACACACGCACACTACCCTGACATTTGTGTTCCTAAGCTGCTGCTCTTGCCATTTACAATTTGAAAACAGTTTTCATCCAAATGTTTTGCTCTTGCCATTTACAATTTGAAAACAGTTTTCATCCAAATGTTTTATGTTTATAGATTTTTTTTAATGATATCTGTCCTTCCAGTATTGTTATGAATCTCTCCCCTCAGTTCTTTTTTTTTGTTGTTGCTGCTTTATTTGTTTTTTTATGACTTCTTCTCACTCAAATCTTTCTTATCAACCGTGACGGCTCGTAACAGCTCAGCCCTTCCCCCTGCGTGTGCCCTTTGAGCCGCTAATTGCCGGCGTCCTTTTTTTTTATCCCACGGACGAGATATTTAAGTAACGCATGCTATTTCCTATGAGTGGGTGACCGCGGCACACCCTCCTTTTCTCTCAGCAAAGACGGAGAGAGATCCGGGAAAGAGTGTCAGGAGGAACACCAAAGATTGGCCCTATAGCAACGCCTGACATTCACAATTACAGTACTCGCTCCGTTGGTTTGAATAACCCATTAAGACCGGGAAACACATCTGTGTGCCATTTTAAGATCTCTTTGGGCTATTAAAAAATAGCAGATATACAAGCTCATAGCGCGGCACCGAGTGCCGCGCTATGAGCTTGTAGATCTGCTATTTTCTGAAAAATCGTGAAAATGTGTGCAAATCTTTGAATATGTATTTTTTTTTTTAAGCGAACATTTTTAACTCAAATCTTTGCTTCTGGGGGAGATTCTACAAATGTCTACAAAACAGTTTTTTGTATTTAGCTGCGAACCCCCATCTCAAAATATTTTGTTCCAGGGACCCCCCAGAAGCAAAGATATGAGTAAAAAAAATGTTTGCTTTAAAGAATATATACATTCAAAGATTTGTACAAATTTTCAAGATTTTTCAAAAATAGCACAGCTTGTATATCTGCAATTTTTGAATAGCCAAAGTATAAAATAATGGTTTACGTGTTTACACAGATGCGCTCCCGGTCTCAATGGGATAACTGTAATTTGCACGTTGCTCTGTGCGAGGAACGGGAAGTACAGTTACCAAACCCACACACTCTCATTACAGTTCTCCCCGGCCTCATAGCCCACAATGGCCCCTCGGTTCACCTGCGCAGAGGAGATAATGGCGGACAAAACATCAGGCGCTGTCTTGTGTGTGTGGCATTTCAAAAAGATTGACTGGGCGACGGACGGAAGTCTCTCTCTTCCCCTGTCCACTTATTTGTCCATTTGCAAGAAGTGGGCTTATACACTAACTGTAGCGCTGTATAATCGTACTGCCGGAAATCTGTGAATTCAGTTCCTTTAAATACAGTATGACCCTGCCTGCAGCAGGAACAAAGCTGACAAGCTGACCCCCCCCCCCCCTCCCCTACGCCCCTTACTCGTTCTCAACTTCTACCAGTATACCAGACTTCCATCTATACTCCCTGGGCTTTATTCACTTGGGTCTCAGGGCGACCGAGACTTTGTTAGCTAATTAGTCGTTCTCTATGCTTTTTTTCTTCTTTTTTCATGCTGAATGAATTGGAATTGTTTTCTTAGAAATCTCCCTTTAGAATCCTGCCAGTCTAAAACGTTCAATGGCCAAGGTTTTTCAAACCGCTCTCTGCAAGTATAGTGACAAATATTCAAATTTCTTCAGTGAAGGACAGCCCTATAGTACACACACATACAGTATACTATGCATACACTCCATGAATCCACATATTAATAGCCTAATAGCCGTGAGGAATATGTTTTGATACCAATAATTCATATAGTTGTTACATGCCACGTTGTATGGCATGTACAGGGAATCTTCACATTCTGTCTCATGTATCATAATTGCCACAGGAACAAAGAAAAGTTAATTTAAAGGCGTTCCATGTTCATGGAACGCAAAGATTGTACAGCATATTATGACATCTTGTCTCGTAAAAGGTCGTAAAAATGTCATTAAAAACTTTCCTACTCATTGGCAACGTTCTACATAATGCTCCATGATATTTCAAAAGGCCACGACACTGTGAAGAAACGGACACGAGTTGAACCATGTCTAGGAGGCAGTAGTCTCTCTCGTCACTTTAGATTTCCTTGGCTATTCAAAAATAGCAGATATACAAGCTCATAGCGCGGCACCGAGTGCCGCGCTATGAGCTTGTATATCTGCTATTTTTGGAAAATATTGAACTTTTTTTGGGGGGATTTTTTTTTTTACGTAGGATTTAGAAAACATTTTTAAGAATGGCCTCAGGTCTTAATGGGCTAGAGTGGTACGTGTTGATATTTATGCACTCCTAACTCAGTAACACATGCCATGACTTTTTACAAGATACTTGAAGATTCAAGGTGCACCTGAGGTGAGAACAGCCCAAGGTATAGAAGAGAGATATGCAGCCTGTCTTTTTTTTTCTTCGTGGGAGTATGTCCTACCCCCCCCCCCCGCCCCTGAATTTGTTTCAGGCTTTTGTGTTTCACTTTTTTTAAATGTTGCCAGGTTTTCACATCCATTAACCCTTTAAGGCCTGAGGCCGATTCTAAATAAGGTCTTCTAAAAATCCTAACGGTTTTCTGTAAAAAAACGTGTGTTGCTATATCAGTGGTGCTCAAGCTTTTTGCACGTCAAGGACCACCCAAAATGACCCAAAATCAGGGACCCCCCCCCCCCCCAGAAGCAAAGATTTGAGTTAAAAATGTTTTAAAAATACATATATTCAAAGGTTTGCACAAAATGTTCGAGATTAAAAATAAATTGCAGATCTACAAGCTCATGGCGCAGCACTCGGTGCCACGCTATGAGCTTGTGGATCTGCTATTTTTGAATAGCCAAAAGTGTGAAATAAGGTGGTTACACAGTATGCGTTCCCGGTTTAAACGTGTTAAAAAGGTACAGGGGGCTTAAGTTCGCCCGCAGCAAGAGAACAAGACCTCTGCTTTTCCCACAAATCCTCTAATGTTTTCTCTCAGCTCTCTCCATTTAGGGCAATACCACACCGGGGCCCCGGAATTTAGAACAAAAAGCCAATTAATCCAGCTTGTATTGTTTTTTTTCTCCCTTTTCTCTCGACTTCCCACTGATCTGTACGTCTCTCTCTCTTATCGTTCACTCCGCTGTAGTTCTCTCCGGCGGGGGACCTGATCTTCGAGGTATACCTGGAAAAGAGGCAGCCGGAGAACTGCTGTTTAATCAAGGTAAGATGCGCCCGTAGGGTGTGTGTGTGTGTGGGGGGGGGTGTGCGCGCCGCATCGTCTATAGGTGCTCCAGAGAGTGTGCACGTGTGCCCTGCATCTGTACCTGCGTGGGTGCGGTGGTGGGAAAAGTACTCAAGTGTTTTACTTAAGTGAAAGTATCAATGCTGCAATGTAGAAGTACTCTGTTACGAGTAAAAGTCCGGAATTCAAAATTTACTTGAGTAAAAGTGCAAAAGTATTGGTATCAAAATGTACTTAAAGTGCCAAAAGTAAAAGTACTAAAATGTTTTCAAATAGCCTAGGTATACAATAGGGCTAAAGTGATTAACGTATGTTTTATAACGTAATAATTTATATCTGCAAAGTAACTAGTGACTAAAGTTTTCAAATAATTTTAGTGGAGTAAAAGTACAATATTTGCCTCTGAGATGTAGTGGAGTAGAAGTAAAAGTATTGACAATTGGAAATTATAAACAATAAAGTAAAAGTACCTCAAAATTGTACTTAAGTACAGTACTTGAGTAAATGTACTTCGTTACTTTACACCAGTGTGTGTGTGTGTGTGTGTGTGTGTGTGTGTGTGTGTGTGTGTGTGTGTGTGTGTGTGTGTGTGTGTGTGTGTGTGTGTGTGTGTGTGTGTGTGTGTGCGCGCACGTGCAGGCAGGGCTTTCCCTTGGGGTCTTCCTGGGCGTAAAGGTGAAATGAGAGAGATGGAGCTAGTAGAGGAGACGAGAGTGCAGAGAGCAGGAGCGAGCGAGGTTGAGGGGGGAGAGGGAGAAAAAGAGTGAGAGGGTTGGAGGGAGTACGTTGGAACGAGAGAGGTGGAGAGGTTGATAGAATAGGGCCGAGACATTGGTGGTTAAACCTGATGGGATTACCGCCACTAAAATAAATCAAAAGCGAGCTAATCAAAGAAATGTCTGATTTAATTGTGTGAGTAATTGCATTTTACAAGGCACACTGGCAGCTGTAGGTAATAGACTTCTTTCCCAGGTTTTGTAGCAGTGGTACAATTGGAAGGGGGTTAAAGAGGGCTGCTCAGCAACACAGTTTGACATTAACCCGTTCAGACCGGGAAAGAATCAGTGTATTTTTTTAGATTTATTTGGGCTATTCAAAAATAGCAGATATACAAGCTCGTAGCACGGCACCGAGTGCCGCGCTACAAGCTTGTAGATCTGCTATTTTTGGAAAAAAACTTTGAAAGTTTGTTCTTGATCTTTTGAATACTGTATATATGTGATTATTTTGTACTCAAATCTTTGCTTCTGCGGGATTCTACAAAAGTCTTCTAAATCCTACATTTTTTTTTTTAAACGTATGTTTCTATATCAGTGGTTCTCCCAAAATGACTCCCAAAATGATATGCATTTTGCCGCGGACCCCCATCTCAAAATGTTTTATAATAGGGACCCCCCAGAAGCAAAGATTTGAGTTACAAATGCTCGCTTTAAAAATATATATTCAAAGATTAGATTTTTTTTTCATGATTTTTCAAAAATAGCAGATCTACAAGCTCAAGACCTGTTAAAGGAATTATCCTAATAGCGCAGCACCGAGTGCACCGAGTGCTATTAGGATAATTCCTTTAACAGGTCCGTTCATGAAAGTCCTTGCGGTCTTGTTTCCAAGACCGCTATGAGCAATGAGCTATGAGCAATGAGCTATGAGCTTGTATATCTGCTATTTTTGAATAGCCAAACAGGTGCGTCCCCGGTCTTAATGTATTAATACTCTGTTCTCTCTCTCTCTCTCTCTCTCTCAGACGGCACATTTACTTTCTCCAGTGCCGTTTCGGCCGCACGTATAAGAACTTGACTGCATAGGCGGAAGGGTGCACGATAATTTCACACCATCTATTTGCTCTATCAATATTTCCCCTACTTTGCTGAAATAATACTCAGAAATGTCAAGGGGACGTTCCGGTCTTTTAGTGTCTACATGCTTGGCGTCTCCTGTGTGCTTATCAGATCAGTATTTTCATGTGTCTTTCTTTTGTTTCAGTTGTCTCCGAGTATGCGCTCCAACGAACTTGCGGAAAGTGCGCTGAGCATAAGGAACATCGCCATCGACGCGGACAACCTATG
The DNA here is from genome assembly GCF_963280865.1 of Gymnoscopelus braueri. Classification (NCBI taxonomy): domain Eukaryota; kingdom Metazoa; phylum Chordata; class Actinopteri; order Myctophiformes; family Myctophidae; genus Gymnoscopelus; species Gymnoscopelus braueri. Next base: position 28,399,599 of record NC_137620.1, on the reverse strand, counting down.
GACAACGTTTGAGGTCATCGAGAATGGAGAGCTAGGTCTGTGCAGCTGTGTGTGACGAGCATCCAGTTGATCTCTGTATGAATATCTGATTTTATTTTTTTAATTTACATTAACCACTTGAACTCTATAGCATCCCTATTCTGGGGGGGGGGGGACATTGACAGAAAATAGCCGATCTACAAGCTCACAACGTGTCTGCGTTGTGAGCTTGTAGATCTGCAATTTCCGGCGAAGAGGTTTGTTGAGGGAAAAAAGAGCAGACCTAGTACAGAGCCAAGCTTCAAGTTTACTAAGTATGGAGTGTGTCCGATAGGGCATTCACAGAATAGTCGAATATTCGAATATTCGAATATCAAACCGACTATTCGACTATCAAACCACTATTCGACTATTTGAAAAAAAAAAAAAAAAACATTTTTTTTTCTTTTTTTTTTTTTTCTTTTTTTTATTGGCTTTTCTAGAGCAGACACGCAGCTGTGAGCTCTGGTGTGACGTCAACTCGCATTCCTTGAGTCGAGTCATCAATGTAATTGAAAAAAAAAAAAAAAAAAAAAAACTTTTTTTTATTTTTTATAATCAAACCGAATAATCGACTATTCGAATACTTTTGGGTCGAATAATTCGAATACCATAAATCACTATTCGTTAATGCCCTAGTGTCCGAAAATACACATTTACATGAATCCAACATATCATCAGATCAAATCATGTGTATACAAACAAAAAATATATATATATTAATTTACACAACACTGACGATAGTGCTGAAAAACAATGAAGCTATCTATGAAAAAGTTTTATACAATATGTTGTGGGGGTCCCTGCTTCGTTTTTCTCTCAGCTAAGGGGTCTAGCTTGGCCTGAAAAATGTTGAAGACCCCAGCCTTATAGTCAATGCTTGAGGGCAGCTTTGTCTTGGAGCGTTGACTAACTTCATCCATGAAGTTGAAGGGATATTTCACTTTGAAACATGTTTGGGTTCATTTCATAGTCTACTTTTTGTGAGCACCCCAGATAGCTTTAAGTTGCTTTATTCAGTTGAAAAAACACGGCCCCCTCATGCATTAGAAGGACAATATCAGTCATCAGAACCCCGGACGTGTGTTTTCAATTAATATAACATGGTTAAAATGGAGTTGGAAGTTACAATGGGTTTATTTATATCTAAATACTGAATCAAGTAACACAAAAAGTGTCTGGGGTGCTCACAAAAGCCCCGAGTAGACTTTAAAATGACCCCCAAACATGATTGAAAGTGAAATATCCCTTTTTAAACTAAAGTCACCTGTACTGTGAAGGCTACACTTTTTCTATGCTCTCTCTCTCTCTCACGCCCTGGAGCTCGTTCTAGTCGAATCTTTTTTGCTCTCCGAAAAAACGTGTGCTGCCATCCATGTCCAATTAGTGATTGATGATTCACGCATCACATTTTAACCCATTAAGACCGGGAAAGCATCTCTGTGTCCATTTTAGATTTCTTTGGGCTATTAAAAAAATAGCAGATCTGCAAGCTCATAGCACGGCACCGAGTGCCGCGCTATGAGCTTGTAGATCTACATTGTTTTGCTGAAAAATCGTGAAAATGTGTCCAAATCTTTGAATATATATATTTTTGTTTATTTGTTTAGTTATGTTGCTATATCAGTGGTTCTCAAACTTTTTCATGTCAAGGACCCCCAAAATGATATTTATTTGGCCGCCGACCCCCATCTCAAAATATGTTGTTCCAGGGACCCCCAGAAGCAAAGATTTTTGTAAAAAATGTAAATATATATTCAAAGACTTAAACACATTTTCACGATTTTTCTAAAAATAGCAGATCTACAAGCTTGTAGCGCGGCACTCGGTGCCGCGCTATGAGCTTGTATATCTGCTATTTTTCAATGGCCCAAAGAAATCTAAAAATGACACACAGATGTGTTCCCGGTCTTAACGGGTTAAATGGCCATTCTCATTCAGGGCATATGCGAAGACCATGCGCTGCCTCGCGATCAGCAGATTATGCTGCTATCTCCCTAATGAACCGTGTGTCCGCGAACGTTGCAAGAACACAGAGAAATTAGCCACCGGCCCGGCGTCAAGACAATTTGATGATATGCATGTTATTAATTAATATCTCCCTCATCATCGTATGTCATAAATTTACCTTCATGTCCTCATCTGCGGTCAACGTGGGAGGCTCGGCCCCGGGCCTGCGAGTCGCATTAACATGGCGACGACGGGCAGTGGTGTATAAAGTGACTAAGTACATTTACTCAAGTACTTTTACTTTATTTGTTTATTTAGACAGGACAGAGCATATTAATGAACGTCACATGAACGTAAATACACCGGATTTAGCAAAGATGCTAATTTTCATCCGCAGTCCTCACACAAAACATAAAATCAGAAAAACAATAACATCAGAAAACAGACAAACGGTGAAATACAATCACATAGCCTAAAAATGAACCTAAAATATGATCACAAATGGTTGCAGCTTTGGTTTTCAAGCAACCATCTTTTCACATTGAATTTAAAAGATGGAAATGTAGCACAATCCCTTATATGTAGAGGAAGGCCATTCCATGCTACACAACCCTGTACTGAGAGGACATTTTGACCGAAGGTTGTTTGCCGGTGCGGCACTTCACAATCTCCTCGAGTGGTTGCTCTGGTACTGATTCCTCTTTCAGGCTTCCTTTTAATGAATTCCCTTAGGGGGGGCGGGCACAGACCATGTAAGGTCTTGTATATGACCCCAATCTGTTTGAACTTGAACTTTATTGTACTTTAAGTACTGTACTTAAATACAATTTTGAGGCATTTTTTACTTGCGTTTCAAATTTTCAGTACTTTTACTTCTAATCCACTACTATCTCAGAGGCAAATATTGTACTTTTACGCTCTACAATTATTTGAAAACTTTAGTTACTAGTAACTTTGTAGATTTTGATTATTATTAGAAAACATACATTACCCACTTCAGCCCTACATACATTTCGGCCATTTGAAAATAGCCGATCTACAAGCTCACAATGCGTCGCATCGCGACGCATTGTGAGCTTGTAGATCTGCTATTTTCAAAAGATCTCAACACATTTCATACATTTGAAAACTTATGAAACAGGACATTCTGCATAATGAGTCCTTTCTACTTTTGGTACTTTAAGTACATTTTGATACCATTAATGTTTTTACTTTTACTCAAGTAAATTTTGAATTCCGGACTTTCAACAGAGTATTTCTTACATTGCAGTATTGATACTTTTACTTAAGTAAAAAAATGCGAGTACTTTCTCCAACACTGGCGACGGGCACCATATTTGCCATGTAGATGCAACCCCCCCTCCCTGCCTCCCCCTCACCCCGCTTCATTTGATCACTCTGTGGGAAGCGTCAGATCGACAGAAGTCCAAAGTGTTAGCCTGGGTTGCAGAGTTGCTAAGCTGGCGCTCCCCGTGCGCCCCCCCCCCCCCCCCCCTCTCGTCAGTTCACTGAGAGTTTACAACCACCAACACTTTATGTGTTTATAACCTCCCCTCGCTAAAGTTACAGAGGACAGAGCGTCCTCTTCTAAAAAACAAAAGGTGCGTTGAATACTGAATATAGTATATATTCACAGACAGACTCTTCAGCACACAGACACTGTGTTTGAGTAAACAGTCGAGCTCTATTTTGAAGGTGTCGTCGTGCCGTGACAGGTTTTTGCTCAGAAAAAAACCCATAGAGGAGGAAGGGGGAAAAGGGGGCGTTCATTAGGCATTTTTTGGAGGATATAGCTATAGATAAACACTGTTATCCGGGGCCATAGGCAAGGAAAGGGGGGGGAGACGATATTTGTAGGGGGAACGGAGGAGCTAATTCCATTCCACTGTTGTGAATAACTTACGCCTTTTTTTTTTCTTTTTCCCTCGGATATGAAAAAACGACGAAGGGGGGGCGGCCAAGTGATCTGATTTTTTTATTTATTTCCCTGATAGCATGTACCCCTATTCACCAATTAGCACGAGATAATGGGTCTATTTTGCACATGAGTGTTTTTTTTCTAATCACGTTCAGATTTGCTGGGGATAATTGCACATTTCGAACCTCACAGTTATGACAGTAGGAGAACAACAACGTGCGCTTGTAATGGGTTTTTCCTGATATCATTTCCTGATGGCATTTTAGACAATTATAATCCAATGACTTGGGAGACGGGAAAAAAAAAAAGGAGATTATGAAAGAATTGCTTCTCTTTGTTTGCCGGCATGCATGCAGCTCCCCTGAGGAGATGGGGTGAAGGGCACTCTTAAACTAGTGGGTCAAGATTAGGTTTTTCCTTTTTTTCCTGTTTGTCTAGTTATGTAGCATTATGTCAGATTCAATGTGGGCACCGGGGGGGTGGGGGTTATATGAAAATTTCAATGGGGGGAAAAAAAGTTGAAATATAGCTACAAGCTCTCAATGCATTTCGTCGTTGTTTTTTTAACCCATTAAAACCAACAGTTTAGATTTTTGCCTGGGCTATTTAAAAATAGCAGATATCCAAGCTTGTACATCTTCTATTTTTGAACATTTTTGAAAAATATTGAACGTGTGAGAACTACTGATTTTAGAAGGCATTTTGTAGAATCGGCCTCCTCAGGTCTTAATGGGTTAAGCCCTGATCCCCGGCGTACAGTATGTTGCTTCTCCTCACCTGGCCATCATTGTTGCTTTTCAATGGTCATAATGGTTTTCGTCTACGACGTCTAGCACATCTAAGCGCTGAGTAACTCACACATGGGAGACCAGGTGGATGCAGTTCACTGAAGTCATAGCGCAGAGCCCACAGTTGCAGTGTTGATTTTGACAGCAAATTTTGATTTAGTTTTAGTCATAGTCTTTTGAACAAAATTCTGTTTAGTTTTAGTCATATTTTGAAATGTTATACTTTTAGTCTAGTTTCGTTGACCAAATATCATAAGATTTTAGTCGACTAAATCTACAGTTGATTTAGTCGACTAAAATGTATTTTTGGCGGGCCGTGATGGCATCGCAATGATTTTCACTCACTGTAGCTGCATGCCGAAAATAGCCGATCTACAAGCTCACAATGCGTCGCGCTGTAGATCAACTATTTTCGGTCTGTGACACCCGCACGCACCCATGATGACTTGTCTTAGTTCCACTGGATCTCTTCTCCACTAGTCCCTCCCAAACACAGTTTTTATTTGTTGACTAAATTGTCAATATATTTAGTCATAGTTTTAGTCATCATACTGTAGGTTAGTTTGTATTTAGTTTTCGTAAGTGAAAAAAGGTAGTCAACTGACATTGTTCGTCATAGTTTTTTAGTCGACAAAATCAACACTGCATAGTTTGAGAACCGTTGCTCTTGCCTTTCCAACAGAACGGCCGTTGCACCACAAAGAGAACATCCTGGAGCAGGTGCTGGAGTGGAGCTTGCTGGATGACCCTGGATCAGCCTTCCTTGTCATCAAGAAATTTGAGAGGACCAAAATGGTGGCCGGTGATAACGGTACGGCGTGCACTAGACTAGATACTAGTGCTATACGACGGCGGTCTGTATAAAATGGAATGAATAATTGTCCTTTAACTGCTAAGGCTTTGCAGTTGAAACACTGAGGACGTCTGCCTGTGTTCTCCCCGCAATTTAATTAATACAACACCTCATTCATGCGCCTTTATTATTAATGAATATGTCAGTCTTAACTGCTGACTTGTATACCAAACTTGAGAACACAAACACAGTCACACTTGTCTCTGATATTTGGTAGATAGAAAGTATGTGTCCTCTCCTCCACGTCATCAGTGCCCATACCCTAGGTGGGGTTGGCGAAAGGGCCTTTCTGTGTGGAGTTTGCATGTTGTTCTTCACGTGTCCCCTAGGGGGGGTAGGTACCCTCACAAAAACATGTAGTAGTCGTGGTCTCTATACTGCCTCCCCCTGGTCAGCCGGGGTGCCTGATGGAGGGGAAAGGAACTGGTTGGAATAACGTGTTCCTTCCACGCGCTATACGTCCTACTGGGGAAACTCCCCCCTGTCAGGTGATAAGAAGCGGCTTGCTAGCTCCTCATGCATTGAAGGAGGCATGAGCTTAGTTCTGGGCTCTCCCTAGGCTGGCAGAGGGAGAGTAGCGCCCAGGATTACATAGGCAATTGGCACTGGGTGAAAAAATGGGATACAAAATTGTGGGATAAAAATTTATGAAAAAATAAATAAATGTGTTTATACTGTTCTGTCTCTGATACTTGTGTAGATCGAATGTTTATATGGTTGGCTGAACTGTGTTTTTCTTTTACGTCAGACCGAATGCAGTTGATGAAAGGAGACCATTTGAAGTTCAAGGACGGGTCCTCTAAGCTGCTGTCGGGCCATAAATTCCAGGACAAATACGTTGTGCTGCGTGCTGACAAGCTGCTGCTGTACAGAGACTACAAGGTAAGTGCATGGCTGTTTGTTTTTTTAATTTTAATCATCAGTGATGGACAATTTAAGTATACTCAAGTATTTACAATTTTAAATACTTTTACTTCTACTCCACTACATCTCAGAGGAAAATATTGTACTTTTACTCCACTACAATCATATGAAAACTTTAGTTACTAGTTACTTTGTAGATTTAGATTATTATTACAAAACACACTAACCACGTCAGCCGTATATTTCGGCCATTTGAAAATAGCAGATCTACAAGCTCATAATGCGTTGCGATGCAACACATTGTGAGCTTGTAGATCGCCTATTTTCAAAATATTTTTTATACATTTTGAACTTGTGAAATGGGACATTCTGCACAATGAGTACTTTTACTATTGGTTTACTATTGGTTTTAAGCATATTTTGATTTTGATTTTGATTGAGGCATTTTTAATACGGGACTTCTACTTGTATATCTATATTGCAGTATTGATACTTTTACTTAAGTAAAACATGTGGGTACTTCTTCCATCATCACTGCTACTGTCCACTACTGTTATATTAATCATGTTCTGCGGTGAACACATTCCACCTGACAGTTTCACCCACCAGCACAAAGTTAGTTGGAACACACACAGCATCCCAGAGAGCTGGAGTGGAGGACTGTCAGGCCTCTGCACTGTGGTAGAACGTAACTAAGTACATTTACTCAAGTACTGTACTGTACTTCACATTTTTCATTACTTTTACTTTACGTCTTACAATTTTTCATAACTTTATGCTTCTACTCCACTATATCTCAGAGGCTAATATTGTAGTTTTTACACCACTACAAGAAAACTTTAGTAGTTTGCAGATTTGTAATATTAATAACAAAACGCCTACTTAAAGGGATATTTCACTTTCAAATCAAATAAACATAAAAATATATATATTATAAAAACATTAATTAAAAAAGTAATTGAAAAATCACGCCCCCTCACGCATTAGAATGTCCTTCTAATGTGTGAGGGGGCTGTGGTTTTTCCATTACTTTTTTCATTTATTTTTAATATATATTTTTAATGTTTATTTTATTTGAAAGTGAAATATCCCCTTAAGCTTTTAAAAAATAGCTGACCTACAAGCTCAATGTGTCACGCTGAACTTGACAAAAATGTATCAATTTGTAGGGGAAAACGTTGAAATATCATCAAACTATTTGTGTACTTTTTTTGCTACTTTTTTTAGTGCCAATACTACACACATTTTGAACACAGGACTTTTACTTGTAGCAGGGTATTTTTACATTGCTGCATGAGTACTTTTACTTAAGTAAAAAAGAAAAGAAAAATGGGAGTACTTCTCCCGCCTCATGCCTCTGCGTGAGAACGGAGCCACAGCCCTGCCAGGGACCAACATCCCGGGGGTCCCTGGAGGGCGCTTCATCTCAGCACATCGCTCCAGCGGAGACATGGGATTCGTAAAGAAGGAGTGTGAAGATGTGTTAATAATTCATGGAGGCGGAGGAGTTAGGGTGGTTGGAAGCCGGAGGGAGGGAGGGAGGGAGGGAGGGAGGGGGGGGGGGTGCAGAAAGGAGAAGGGACGACGGCATATAGGTGGGGTGTTGTGGGGTGGGGATGGGGGGGGCACGCGAGGCATTGAATGAAAGCTGCTCTTTGCCTTAACCCTTTAAGACCGGGAACGCATCTGTGTGTCATTTTAAGATTTATTTTGGCTATTAAAAAAATAGCCGATATACAAGCTCATAGCGCGGCACCGCTATGAGCTTGAAGATCTGCTATTTTTTGAAAAATCGTGAAAATTTGTGCAAATCTTTGAATATATATATATATTTTTTTTTAAGAGAACATTTTAAACTCAAATCTTTGCTTCTGGGGGATTCTACAAATGTCTTCTAACAGTTTTTTTCTTTTTTTTTAAACGTATTTTGCTATATATATCGGTTGTTCTCAAACTTTTTCATGTCAAGGACCCCCAAAAGTATATGTATTTGGCCACGGACCCCCTTCTGAAAATATTTCGTTCCCGGGACCCCCATATATATATATATATATATATATATATATGCACACATTTTCACAACTTTCTTTTTCAAAAATAGCAGATCTACAAGCTCATAGCGCGGCACTCGGTGCCGTGCTATGAGCTTGTATATCTGCTATTTTTTGAATAGCCAAAGAAATCTTAAAATGACACACAGCATGCGCTCCCGGTCTAAATGGATTAATTAGCGTTAATAGCAGGTTGCTTAGGAATGTGGCTAATTACCGCGCGGCAAGTGTGGAAATTACCAGCGCCGCGGAAATTTTAATTGATCTTCTAGCAGGGCTATTTGAATTTTAAATGTCGACTCTGCTCTCCGTGTGGAACTTTATGCTGTCTGCCTCAGGTGAAGGTGTGGACTGTGATGAGTTAAGTGTCAGACAGCATCAATCTCTGCTGTTTGTTTCATGCATGGGGGTGGGGGGGGGGCATTAAAGGTGCAGTGAGTGATTTTCTTTTGGTAAGCAAGTGTTAAATAGCTCTATATTCCGATAGTAAGCATTGCTATAGATTGTTTGTTCAGTAACAGGAGTCGCCCCGTCTCTCTGGGACTTCAATCAGGAGAGAGGATACAGGATGAAGTGAATTTGGAAGTGATGACACAAAGACACGAGACCTGCAAAGACGCAAAGAACTGCAGACTAATTTTCCGCCGTAATCTGAAGACTTACCTCTTCAGACTCTAGCCTGGCATTGGCCAGACTGATGACGTGGATTCAATCTCACGTTCCTCCCCGGTATCAGTCTGGACTTCGGCCCATAGGGAGTGAGTATGAGAAATCAGAAAATGATCGGGCCAATCAGTGACTGCGTTTCAACTGCTGTCCTTACAGCAGTGAAAAGCATCAAAATCATTTTCTGATTTATATATATATGATATTTCTCATATGGGCCGAAGTCCAGACTGATACCGGGTAGGAACGTGAGAGTGAATCCACGTTATCAGTCTGGCCAATGCCAGGCTATTCAGACTCCACCTTACCCTGTAGCACTTGACCATGCAGTCTTATGCAAAGGTTAAAACGTCATTTAGATTGCATGTTATTTAGACGGATGCCAGGTTCATTTGTTGACCTGACATCCTATAGTTTGTATAGTTTCAATGTACAGATTAAAAGATAAGACTTATCTTTTTTTTATATTATACTGTTTAGACTGATGCTGGGTTCTAGTTTACATAGTTTCAATGTACATATTATGATTTTATCTTGTTTATATTATACTGTTTAGACTGATGCTGGGTTCTTGGTTTACTCCACTGTCTCTATGCATTTGATGTATGCGTTTACCTACCTTGTTTCCCGTAAGTCACTCTGGATAAAGAGTGATGCCAAAATTGTGAAGAAGTGGGCAGACAAAATTGCTACTGAAATGCTATAAACTTTAACCTGATAAATGGGTACTCTCTCCTGATTATGATTGGATGAAGTTGGCAACCCACCTGAACATTTATGTTCTGTTTATTAAAGAGCTGGAGAGACGGGGAGACCCCTGTTACTGAACCAACACTCCATAGCAATGTTTACTATCGGAATATAACACAAAAACGTTAGTTTTAACCCCAAAAAAAAAACACTTACCTGACCTTTAAACTGAGGTTTAACCACCTTAACCCTAGCATCCCTATTCATATCCTAATGGGTGAACATTTGGTGAAAATAGACAAACATTCACGGAAAAAATAGCAGATCTACAAGCTCACAATGCGTCACCACGTTGCGAGCTTTGAGGCTATTTTCGGCGAAGAGATTTGGTGTAGAGGGGTAAAAGGAGGGGACAAGTCAGAGACCACTGGAGGGGACCCTGGCCAACAAAGTATACAGGTTTAGGCAGTGGTGGGAAAAGTACTCACATGTTTTACTTATGTCAAAGTATCAATACTGCAACGTACTGTAGACATACTCTGCTACAAGTAAAAGTCTGGAATTCAAAATTTACTTCAGTAAAAGTACAAAAGTATTGGTATCAAAATGTACTGTATCACGACACATTGTGAGCTTGTAGATCGGCTATTTTCAAATGGCTGAAATCTATATAGGGCTGAGGTGGTTAACATATGTTTTGTAATAATAATCAAAATCTACAAAGTAACCAACAACGGAAGTTTTCAAATAATTGCAGTGGAGTAAAAGTAGAATATTTGCCTCTGAGATGTAGTAGAAGTAAAAGTTCTGAAATTATGGAAATACCCCAGTAAAGTAAAACATAATACCTCAAAATTGTACTTAAGTACAGTATTTGAGTAAATGTACTTAGTTACTTTACACAACTGGGTTTAGGCGTATCAATGTGAATATTTTCGCGCCATGTTGTGACTTTGCCGCCAGTTGACAGTCAGTGTATAATTTATAGAGACTGCTACTTTTGTGGTTATTAATTTGGAAGCAATCCACAATCTGTGGGAAATTATCTCTGTTATTGTGTTTTTTTTAGAGCACTAAAGCGGAGAGAGAGGTCCCACTCATGTCTGTGAAGTGCTACCTTGGCCTGAGGAAAAAACTCAAGCCACCAAACAGGTAAACAACATTCATCATTGTGCAACATTATGAAAAACGTTTTTCTCCAGGAGAGTGTGTGTGTGTGTGTGTGTGTGTGTGTGTGTGTGTGTGTGTGCGTGTGTGTGTGTGTGTGAATTCATACGGGTGAGAGTGAAATTAATGTCTGTGTGTTATTAACCCGTTAAGACCAGGCACGCATCTGTGTAACCACTTAAACCATCATTTTTATACTTTAGCTATACACAATTAGCAGATATACAAGCTCAGAGCTTGTAGATGATCTGTTATTTTTGAAAAAATCGTGTTTTTTTTTCAAATCTTTGAATATATATATATTTTTTTAAAGGTCCCTGGAACAACACATTTTGAGATGGGGGGTCCGCGGCCAAATACATATCATTTTGGGGGTCCTTGACATGAAAAAGTTTTGTTCCAGGGACCCCCAGAAGCAAAAAAAATAGTTTAAAAATATATGTATATTCAAAGATTTGCAAAAAAAAAATCACGATTTTTCTAAAAATAGCAGATATACAAGCTCATAGCGCTATGAGCTTGTACATCTGCTATTTTTGAATAGCCAAAGAAATCTAAAAATGACACACACAGATGCGTTCCCGGTCTCAAAGGGTTAAGATGAATTAATAATTATTTTGCATTAGCGCCTGTCCGTTTGTGTGCGCTGCCGTCTTTGCACACTGTGTGTGCGTGTGCATGCTATTGTGTCGCCGCGCCCGCAAGATATATCGCTTTTTCTTTCGCGTCAAACTTTGGCGCTGACAGCGTTGGCTATACCCGAAAACACTCGTGACCCACCTCTTATTACTCACCCTAATGGAATTGATTAAATGGAATAGCATTTTAACAAATACAAATTATCAGTCTCCCCGCCCCCTTATTTCCACAAATAGGAAACACCGCTGCCACTTTACTTTATTTTAATGATGCCGTATTATTATAATTTATGACTTGTGTCACAGGCCCACAGCGTTTCCTGTTGGGCGATACAAAGGGACGGGGGGAAATTTTCAAGGAGCCCAAACCCTGTGTTTCACATTTTACCCAATTATCATTCCTCATAATTTTCACCGTGTCGGAATTAGAGTCTAGGGGGGAAGCGTGAAAAATGAGCCCAGACAACCAATCGGCTGCATTAGCCGTTCCTTCAGGGAAGAAACGAGGGAGAGAGAGAGGGAGAGAGAGAGAGAGAGAGAGAGAGAAGGGGGGAGTGCATGGGGGGTTTAACAGGAGATGGAGGCAGGGAGGCTGAGCAGTGAGCGAGTGTAACCCTACATGTACTCAGTGGTAGAAAGTAGCTAAGTACATTAACTCAAGCACTGTGCTTGAGTGCAAGTTTGAGGTACAATTAACTTACCTTGGTATTGCCATTTCTTTTTTATACTTTAAACTTCTACTCCACTAATCTTCAGAGGCTTTAGAGTATTAAACAATAACATACATTAACTACTTAAGCCCTATTTTATACTGCAGCTATTAAAAAAATTGCCAATCTACAAGCTGAGTAGATTTGTAGATTAGTAGATGAGTTTGTAGATTAAAGACCGCCTGGTAAAATGTTCAAAAGAAGTTCAGACAAATTCTGAACAATTTGAGTCATTTTGCCTTGATGCCAACACATGTGTACTTTTACTCAAGTGACATTTTGAATACAGGCCTTTTCACTTAAAGTTTTATATTATGGCACTACTTTTACTTAAGTAGAACAATAATAACAATATGAGTACTTATTCCACCACTGGATATACTGTAGTGTGAGTGGTGGAAAGTAACTAAGTACATTTACTTAAGTACTATACTTAAGTACAATTTTGAGGTATTTGTACTTTAATTGAGTATTTCCAATTTCCAATACTTTTACTTCTACTCCACTACATCTCAGAGGCAAATATTGTACTTTTACTCCACTACATTTACTTGAAAACTTTAGTTACTAGTTACTTTTCAGATATAAATTATGATATAATGAAACATACATAAACCACTTTAACCCTATTTTATACATAGGCTATTTGAAAATAGCAGATCTACAAGCTCACAACGCGTCGCATCGCGACGCGTTGTGAGCTTGTAGATCGGCTATTTTCAAATATTTAGTACTTTTACTTTTGGTACTTTAAGTACATTTTGATGCCAATACTTTAGTACTTTTACTCAAGTAAATTTTTAATTCTGGACTTTTACTTGTAACAGAGTAGTTTTATATTGCAGTATTGATACTTTTACTTAAGTAAAACACTTGAGTACTTTTTCCACCACTGAGTGTGGGCTGTGGGAGAAACCAAAGAGAGTGAGTGTGTGTGTGTGTGTGTGTGTGTGTGTGTGTGTGTGCACGCGTGCGTGCGTGCAGAAAGTGGGAGCTGAGGCGAGTGGAGGAGAGCGAGGTATTGAGAGGGTTAGGCGAGGCAGCCGTCGGGTAGCTCATTAGGCAGAGGTGTGTATCTGTGAGCGTCCCGCCGCGGGGTTTCGGTAGCGGCTGCCTCCTCGTCTCTGGCTCTGTGTGGTGGTGGAGAGGAGAGCTCTAGGCAGCATGAGGCTTTCCATCTCGGCCCCCACTCGTCCCTTTGTTCTCTGAGGCTCCTGTTCATCCACAGTCGTGCATATAGGGCTTCCAACGAGAAAGGTGCACTCACCGGGAAGGTAGTCAGTTTTACCCTATACACCACACACACACACACACACACACACGCACACACACACACACACACCGGCTTTTCTTGTCCTCGCGTTGGCATGTACTGTCGTGTAGGAGAGCCCCCTATAGAATTTAGCTCGTTCATGCATATATACAGTACGGTACAGCCAGACGCCTACATGTGTGTTTGCATGCGGTCGTTTGCATAATGGCACCACCATCATAATTGCACAAAGGGCCTTGATTCTAAACTGCCTCATTCCGGCAGGATATCTATCTATCTGTGTAGTATAGCCTATCTATCTATCTATCTATTAGGACCTCGGTTTCTCTCACTCAAGTGTGCTTGAAGGTGGTTTGCATGCCTGGTGTATTATATCTCATTAGCCCCAGAGCATGTTAAGGTCTGCACATAACTGTGCATTTGGCCTGAACATCTACTGCCTACATTCCACTGTTTTATAGCAGCGTTTCTCTAGAGCAGTTGCTTTCTTTCTCTTCCTCCTGCAAGTTGATGGCAAAGAGTTTTGCTCGCCTTGTTTTCCAAAGTTTGGTCTTTTTTCGCAAAAACACGTCCCCGGTGTGAAATAAACACCGGCCTTTTTCTGACACAGAAATGTTTGCATGGCATTGTGGGTCACCAGTTTATTGTTCTCACTCTCTCCCGTGTTTTTTTTTTTAACAGCTGGGGGTTCACGGTCTATACGGACAAACAGCAGTGGTGAGCTCTCCAATTCAATAATTGAATACTTTGCCTTTTTTACCCTTTCCACTAGAAATGTCTGCAGTCTAACAGAGTCGAGCCAGGTGGAAAGTTACAAGTTGAAATGAAAGCACCGTTTCATGAATTAAGTTGCTCTGGCAGACTTCCCCTGAATTCTGTAGTTTTTTGGGCGCTCCTCTTTTGGCGGCTGCCAGGGAATTAAAGAAAGGGAAAAAATCAATTGTTTCTCATTGTTTTTGTTCATCTCTGTCCTTAGCTGACGGTACATCTTGTTCCCACCCACGGATTTTCTGTAATAATAATGTCAAAAGAATAGTTTCGCCCCAAATTGAGATGAGCCCATTTTTGTTTCAAAGAATTTGACACCGACTCCCACAGAATTGCTGTGTGACTAATTATGGTTTAATTACTCAAAGATGTTGCCACGACATTGAAATAATAAATGAAAGTAGCGGCTCTGCAGCACTTGGCGAATAAAAAGATTCTTAATGTGAAGACCTGTTCCAACCCACTAATAACATTTTAGAAGAGGCCATCGATTTCCGTCCACAGTTCCTTGTTAACGGTGTGCCTAATTGAATTTATTACATTTGTGGCACAACTCTCTTGGACTGCCAGATTTGCCACCTGAGTCAATGATATTTCAGTCTTAGTGCTTAGGTCAGGGGTCTTCAACGTTTTTCAGGCCAAGGACCCCTTAGCTGAAAGAGAGATGAAGCAGGGACCCCCCTCTACATATTGGATTCATGTAATGTGTATTTTCAGACATTTAACCACTTAAAACCCTCAATACTTTGTAAACTTGACCTTTGGCTCTGTACTTGGTCTGCTCTTTTTTACACTAAACCTCTTTGCTGAAAATAGCCGATCTACAAGCTCACACTTGTAGATCGGCTATTCTCGGATAATGTTTCCCTCAGAATGGATGCTAGAGTTCAAATGAGAGTTTAATGTAAAAAAAAAAAAATCCTATCACACAAAGATTTGGCGGACCCTCTGTAGTAACTCTGAGGACCCCCTAGGGATCCCGGACCCCCTGTTGAAGACCCCTGGCTTAGATAATGCCAATCAATGTAGCAGATTAATAATTTATACCAGCGGTTCTCAAAGTGACCCTCAGAGTTCCTTGGGGGTCCTTCAATTTAAAAGTTAAAGAACCACTGGTTGATATAGACACATCAGCAAGTAAGACAATTCCTTTTCAGAGGACACTGCCGACAGTCGCATATTACACAATTCTGGCTATTAGAATTGAATTTGATGTCTGTGGTTAACAAGAAAACATGGGGAAAATGTGAAAAAAAATATAAATACTCAACAAGTGACTGATAGAAGTGGCTCACGCTAATGTTTTCTGTCCCCAAGGCACTTCTGTTGTGAGGGGAAAGAGGCTCAGCTCAGCTGGGTGACTGACATCATCCGGATGAAGGTGAGTGGGCTCTGACGGGGAAGACAGGAGTCGGGGGGGTTAAGAATGAGGACGGCCTCGAAGGGAATGAAACGTTTATACGGGGGTGTTACTCAGCCTGTACGGATCAGCCAGTGAACAATGGCAAAGACTCAAGCTCGAGGGGGAATTTGGGGCATTTTAAGAGATGTATGTGCATCCTTCCTATGACCCCTTTTTACTGTACCCGCCGCAAGCCCCCAAAAATATCAGCGGATGTGACAAAAGATGCACTTTACGAAAGCGTCCCTGTTCGGATGAAAAATACACCAGATTACTCCACGACGAAGAAATCGACTATTTACTAAACCGTATCTCAAAACAACAGAGATATGATAAATCATGTTTCCCCCCGCAATCATCAATTTCCATTGTATCACGGGGCGGACGAAATGCATAAATAGGTAAAAAGTACTGTTAAAGTTTTCGAGGTCACTCGGCAATAGAATAAATCACTTTGTGTGGAAATAAAGTCTCTTAGCTGCGAGAATGAGGTTGGGGGCGACTGTAACAATCACATCGCAACTACTTAGCCCCCAGATGCAGCTAAGTGTTGTTGCTGTCACTCGCTGACACAGCACATACGACATAAATAATGCAAAGCAAAGCAAAGCAAACACAAGGAGCAAAGCCACAGATGTCTCATATTCTCCTCCTCTCTTTTCTATTGCTCTCCATCGCACCCCGTTCTCATTTTCTCCCCCTCGCTGAAATAGGTTCTCGTATCGTAAGGCAACAGCTTAATGTTGTGTACGCGTTTGGTGTATGCATGCATATTTTATTTTCATTTCCAGCTAAATGGCCTTAACCCGTTAAAACCGGGAAAGCGTCTGGGTAATTTTTTTTTAGATCTTAGCTATTCAAAAATAGCAGATCTACAAATCAGTGATTTTTTTAAATCGCGAAAATGTGTGCAAATCTTTGAATATATATATATATTTTTAAAGGGAACATTTTCAACTCAAATCTTTCCTTCTGGAGGTCCCCGGAACGATCTTTTTTGAGATGCGGGTCCACGGCCAAATGCATTTAATTTTGAGGGTCCGAGACATGAAAAAAAGTTGCGCACCACTGATATAGTAACAGGTTTTTCCGAAAACCGAAAACTGGACTTTAGAAGACAATTTTAGAATCTGGGCCTCAGGTCTTAATGGGTTAAATGAAATATTACAATTGTCCTTAACCAGCCCCGGTCCCCGGTAGAGTCGATTGTACTGTTGAAACCCTCTTAACTCGGGCCAAGATCCAAGATCTCATGGCAACGCCAGAATGTTGCTTCTCCGATGCCGCATGTGTATTCCGAGCACATTTCATTTGCATTAGCTCCTGGGCGCCGACTCATTTCATGGGAACGTGTCTCCCGTGCAGCGTTGTTTATCACGGATGCTTACTGTAAAAGCCCTTTAGTGCATTAGTTTGGGTTCGCCAGTAAAAAAGGGCAATACTTTTAGTGGGAGAGATTGATCTGCAGAGAGGGGAGAGGCAAGGTTTTTTTGGCCGGGAGAATTGTGTTCTCTCTGTAAGTGTTCCAAGGTGTTTATCCCATTAAGACCTGGAACACATCTGTGTCACTTTAGATTTCTTTGGCTATTCAAAAATAGCAGATATACAAGCTCATAGCGCGGCACCGAGTGCCGCGCTATGAGCTTGTAGATCTGCTATTTTTGAAAAATCGTGAAAATTATGTTTTAATATTATTTTCCGAAAAACTGTTAGGATTTAGAAAATGTTTAGAAGCGGCCTGTCTTAATGGGTTATTTCAGTGGGCTCCGTGACTTCTCTCTGCCCTTTGGAGAAAGCTCTCCGCTCCGCAGCAACTAAATCTATAGCGGCCTACAGACGGCTAAAAATATTAGGCTTTTCCCACCCCCAAAGCCTCTAAGTATCAGGGATTGTCAGCTTCCAACGCTATGGGCTTGTGAGAAGGACGCTGGACTTTGTGGGAAGGGCAGGGAGAGAGGGATACCCAGAGAGTGAGAGGAGAGAGAGAGAGAAAGAACGAGGCAGGCTAAAAAAGAGAGATTAGATGTGAGTGAGTGAGTAAGAGTAATTCAATGTTCTTGATTTCCTTTCTCTCACCTGTTAGGCAGCATTGTGGTCAGACAAAGTTTCCATAGCAACTGGCTATGGGAGACTTTTCTCTCTTTTTTTCTTCCCTCTCCTCTCCATCCAAAGGTGGAGGTAGAATCTGCGGTGGACAGTTGGGCTGCAAACAGATATGGCTGTCGGGTAGAAACCTTGTATCTCCATATTTAAACTTGTTACGTTTATTTATAAATTAATGTCCTACTTCATCGTACAACAGTGTCACACAAAAGCCGCGAAAAAAGCATAAAGCTCACGACATTGTGAGCATGTTGTGAGCTTGTAGATCTGCTATTTTCGCCTTTCTAAAGACATTTTGAAGTGATAGTGGTGTCGACTGCCAATGACACGTTTTGACGTGTGTCAATCCAAAGCCCACACCGCCAAGGATGTGTTTTCATAACCTGACTCAGCCAGATGAGGGCGGTATTGAGTTTCACAATCCACCCTGCATCTGGGATCGCTCAGAGAGTAGCGCTACCCCCACCGCTGCGTGTACGAACCAATCAGCGGCTTCTAGGGGCGGGATCATCCAATCACCTGCCAAGTAGCTTGAAAAAAAAGGAACGCCGTCTTGCATCGATTCTGCTACCGGTGTCTCAGATGGAAGTAGGCTGTGAAACAAAATGTGTGTCGCAAGCTTCTTCCATTTGGCAGAGTCAGGTTAGTGTTTTCGGTGTTGACGCTAGATGGCGCTCTTCGCTAACCTCTGAGTCACCATTTGACTCCCAAGTAAAGCAGTGAAGCAGCAAATCACGTGATCGCAAAAAATAAAATCACTTCCATGCTAATGGATTTGGAAAAATGCCTTTTTCTCTGCTTTCAAAGTGTTTTCTGTTGATTTCTGGCGAAAACAACCTACATTCAACTGCCAATAACTATTAGTTAGTGAAAACGCTCTGAATCGCTGGCAAGGTCGGCTATAGACTTCACTCTGGCGGTTAATAAGTTAGGTGTGTCTGTGGGTTTTATAAATATTTAACCAATAAAGTATTAACAAGAGCTTGTGACTTAATAATAACTACATTACATACAGTATATAGGATCCATTGGGTAACAGTTTTGGACATACAAGGTTTCCACCCGACAGACAGCGACATTATGAGAACGGGTCGCGGCGGCAAAATGAGGCTGTTGAAGAGGAGACGGCTCCCGGGGTCCGAGGGTCACAGTGAAAACGAAGGACATTGGTTGTTAACCCCTTCAATCCGGGAACGCATCTGAGCCACGTTAGATTTGAGCTATAACCAAATTATTTCATACTTTTGGCTATTCAAAAATAGCAGATATACAAGCTCATAGCACGGCACAGAGTGCCGCGCTATTTTCTTTTTAATCAGGGGGTTCCCTGGAACAAAATATTTTAAGATGGGGGTCCGTGACCAAATATATTCCAGGTCCTTGACATGGAAAAAGTTTGAGCACCACTGATATAATAGCAACATACGTTAAAAAAAAAAATACTGTTAGGATTTAGAAGACATTTTGTAGAATCCCCTGAAGCAAAGATTTGAGTTACAAATGTTCGCTTTCAAAAATATATTATATTCAAAAATGTGATCAAATTTGCTCAAATTTTCAAAAAATAGCAGATCGACAAGCTCATAGCGCGGCACTCGGTGCCGCGCTATGAGCTTGTAGATCTGCTATTTTTGAATAGCCAAATACATCTAAAACTGACACAGATGCGTTCCCGGTCTTAATGGATTAAAGAGACGGTTTAGCCGGCGACAGTGGAACACATGTTTTTTTTCACGGAACACAGGGTCACAACCCCGTGACTTTCACTCGCCCTCAAAGATGCATGGCCTCAGAGTCTGGCCTATAAAAACTGCCATCTAACGCCCCCCTGTGCGCATAGAGAGACCAGACACACATGTTAGGGACAGTGTTGCCAGATTGTGTGAGAGAAATAAGCAGCCAGGTCTAGGAAAACAAGCCCAAAAGAAGCGACTATAGGCCACATGAGCACTCTTAGCCCTATATGCATTGGCTATACAAGCCGATACAAGCTCACAACACCGCCCTCTCTCCCCCCTCTTCACTACCCCGCGGCTCTACCAGTCGGCCCAAAAGCTGAACATGCTCGGTTTCTCTGAGTCGGGTCGAAATAGGTCCGACCCGACGGAACGACAACAATACCCGACAACAAATTGTCGGCGGCAGACACTTTCCGACGCCGAGTCGGCCCAAAATCGGTGCGGTGGAGAGCTACCTTATGAACCACTAGCTAGTTAAACAACATTTGGAAACAAGCCCAAATAAGCAACCACACTTTAGAAACAAACCCAAAAAAACGCAACCCGCAACTACCAATAATTTACAAGTAACTTTACAGAAAAACTAACCCAAAGTTGCTTATAATAAGCGGACATGGCAACACTGGTTAGGGATGATGTTTTTCTTCCCTTTGCTGCTAGAGGTGATCTCACATAGAAATGACAGAAGGTAAAAGTTGACTTTTAAAAGTGGGGTATTTTATTTCTGGAGTTTATTTTGTGTGTGTGTGTGTGCGTGTGTGCGTGTGCGCGTGTGCGTGTGCGTGTGTGTGTGTGTGTGTGTGTGTGTGTGTGTGTGTGTGTGTGTGTAGTCAAATATTTTGTCTACACAGACATCAAAAACAGAGAGGCAACATCAAAAACGCGCCGTGCAGATGTCTTCACTCTTTGAAATTCCCTCCAGTCGAGTATGTTTGCATTTCCTTCAACTGCTACATTTCTCTTATTCTGTGTCTCCAGTATGGCAGTGATTTATGGCTGAAGAGCGGCAACTCAGGTGAGCCTGGAGCTCACAGAGTCTCCAGGAGAGCAAGTTTGTCTGTCGGCCAGGGTGGTCCTCAGGCCCACAAGCACAATACTATTAAACAGGTAAGAGAGGCTAATACCCAAGATCAGCCATTCCCAACATGTGCGCCCACTTGTGGTCGTTGAGGATATTGCAAGCGGGCCCCCCACATAATTGGCAAAACACTAAGATTGCATTGATAATATAACAGAAAATATGGTATTTTTTTTCTTCAGAAATAAGAGTCCAAAGGGAAGCACGCACTTCCCAACAAAAATGTGCAGGTGCTGAACAAAAATACGTACATTTGAGGAAGGAAGGGGCAAGGGAGGTCCGCACACTGTTCTTAGCTCCCAGTAGATACATTTATTTTAGAGCAGTGGTTCTCAACCAGTGGTCCGGGGACCACCAGTGGTCCTTGAGGGGGTTCCAGGTGTTCCCCAGCTAAATGATGGAGAGTTGGTAACCAAATGGACCCTTATAGATCTTTAACTCTTGAGAGCGTAAAATTAAACCAAATGGACCCTTACGGGTCCATTTGGTTTCATTTTACGCTCTCAAGAGTTAAATTATTGTAACACATTGAGTGCCAAAAACGGTCCGGACCGTTTTTCATAATCCAAACGAGGAGTGCCAAAAACGGTCCGGACCGTTTTTTGATTTTTGATTTATTTTTTTCCTTGACAGCACCCAGGAGATATCATTTTTCGAAGATTTAGACTCCAATCCACTTCCTGGTTAACTTATGACTTCAAAAGCCTTTTTTTATTATGTATTTTTGACTATTTTCGACTATTTTCAACTGGCTGCAACTATGGAACGGATTACCTAATGTTTTTAATTTTTTTCCCCCGATTGTACGAGACACCTGTGTGTGTAATGAGGGGATCACCGTGAGGACGGTGATCACTGAAAATATTTTGTGACTACTTGAAAAAGATTCAAAAATGGTTAAAAATCCAGGCACTGACTGTACCCTGTTTTAAAAAAACACTGGCACTCAATGTGTTAAACTGCATTACTTCATTTACAAGAAGTCTACACTATTAGAGTGTAGAATGTATACGAATTGTTATTTTGATCAACGTTTGCCTGTTGTCTCTCCTATGGTACCAACATCAATACAGTATGGAGTTGTGGACAAAACATATCCAACAAAATATTCTACGTTTTGGGTCTGAGAGTCTAAATCTCATCAAATGGTGGTCCGTGGCTCAGATGCAGAATAAATAATGGACCTTGATATGAAAAGAGTTGAAAACCACTGTTTTAGAGCATGACAACGTTTCGACCCATGTGGGTCTTCGTTAGGTATTTTTCTTTCTTTAAAAACCTTGAAAAATAAATAAAACTTGCTCTGAAAATGCTCACCCATCAGTTAAGTGGTCAGATGGGTGGGCCACGAATGCTTTCAAGGTTTTCAAGTGGGGTCCTGATCCAGAGAAAGGTTGGGAACTGCTGCCCCAAGATAACAAACACACATTTTATCTCAATGTTTATCAATCATGAAGATTGTTGTTTAATTTTTGAATGGCGTCGTCAGCTGCGGGTTATAAAAATAAATTAAGTTATGATGATACGAGGCTTCAACGGGACACTGATAATTTACGTAGAGCAATAAAACATTTTTAATTAAAATGTGAACAGCAGGAACATGAGCAACGCTTTGATCTTCATAAAAGCCATCATTTAGTCTTTCCCTGTGGATGACTTGGAAAAGCTACTGCCATTCATGTCCATCTGCCTTTTATTTAACATATGTTTTTTTTCTTCTTCTCTCTGCCTTTAGCCCGCGGACAGGACGGTTTCTCTCGGCGTGGCCAAACCGAGAGCCGACAAAGACGCCGGCATCGACCGCCACAAGGCCGGCGCGGCGGCAGTCGACCGCCACGAGCGGATAAGGGACGGTCCGAGCGCCACAGAGGCCGCGGCGGCGGCGGCGCGCAGGCAAGCCTCCGTAGGGGTGTGCCTGCCCCAGTCTCCGTCCACACGCCCCCCGCCGACACTGGCTTTGTTGCCCCCCGGGGCCCGTCGGCCCGCCGCCAGCAAGAGCCCCAACAGAACGACGCCCACGCGCGCCGAGATGCCTCCCAACGTGCTGAACGAACTCAAGTCTGTGCTGAGCAGGGCCGGCCAAAGCGCCAAGGACGATGTGTGAGAGAGAGAGTGGTGGGAAAAGTACTCAAATTCTTTACTTAAGTAAAAGTACCAATACTGCAATATAAAAATACTTTGTTACAAGTAAAAGTCCAGAATAAAAAAAATACTTGAGTAAAAGTACAAAAGTATTGGCATCAAAATGTACTTAAAGTACCAAAAGTAAAAGTACTAAATATTTGAAAATAGCAGATCTACAAGCTCACAACGCGTCGCGATGCGACGCGTTGTGAGCTTGTAGATCTGCTATTTTCAAATAGCCTAGGTATAAAATAGGGCTAAAGTGGTTAATGTATGTTTCATTATATCATAGTTTATATCAGAAAAGTAACTAGTAACTAAAGTTTTCAAATAATTGTAGTGGAGTAAAAGTACAATATTTGCCTCTGAGATGTAGTGGAGTAGAAGTAAGTAAGTATTGGAAATTGGAAATACTCAAGTAAAGTACAAATACCTCAAAATTGTACTTAAGTACAGTACTTGAGTAAATGTACTTAGTTACTTTCCACCACTGTGTGTGAGAGAGAGAGAGAGAGAGGAGACAACGAAAAGCTGGGTCAAAGTATTACGCAACTTGCAGGAACGGACGCTTGGAGACACGAGGGATAATGATTGATTGACCCATTGAAACCGGGAAAGCTTCTGTGTTGTTTTAGATTTTAACCACTTTAACCATTATTTTATACCTTGGCTATTAAAAAATAGCAGATATACAAGCTAGTAGAGCCGTCACTTTGTGACGCGCTACGAGCTTGTAGATCTGCTATGTTCGCTTTTTTTAAAAAAGCGATCATTTTTAACAGACATTTGTCTCATCATAGAATATTATTCTTCACAGCAATCGACCCGCCGATCGCGGTAAAAGACATAGCGGGGTCTCGTACACTCAGAGGAAAAAAATTGGCCTGCCGCGATCATCCATTCCATATATATGGGCAGTTGAATGAGAAGAAACCAGAGAAAAAGGCGTTTTTTCTTCAAACAGGAAGTGTTTTTTTGTGATCACATGGTTAGATGGTGATCGCTGGTTTGTGAACAGCGCCATCTGGTGGATAAACACTGAAACACCAAAACACGTCAATGGCACTCGGAGCCTTTGGGAAAAAAACACTGAAAACAAGTCAATGGCACTGAATGAGTTAAGAAAGAGAAAATATTCCAGGGGAGTGATGCAGATAACGGAAGAGCAAGGCGGTGCAGAGGAAAAAAAGAGAGATCAGTCAAAATTGTCAACTACAAACTCAGCCAGATTTCTGCAAGGAGCGATGGAAGCCAAGAGGCCTTCGTA
The DNA here is from genome assembly GCF_963280865.1 of Gymnoscopelus braueri. Classification (NCBI taxonomy): domain Eukaryota; kingdom Metazoa; phylum Chordata; class Actinopteri; order Myctophiformes; family Myctophidae; genus Gymnoscopelus; species Gymnoscopelus braueri. Next base: position 28,375,532 of record NC_137620.1, on the reverse strand, counting down.
TACATGGCGGGCGTGTGGACAAAGGAGAACTGGAGAACAGGTGCTGGAGTAGCCGGTGGGAGGGACCTCAGCCGACCACGGAGCTAACCCATACACTACTTGATGTAAATAGCGCTCCTACACAACTTAAACATGATGTTTTCTGTTCTGTTCCCACAATTTGTTGTGAACGTCCTGAACTTTCGATATGGTAAACAATACGAAACATTGTTGCAGAGGCAAAAGTTGACTGGCAATGTGTTTTCCCATTTTAACAACTTAAACAACAAACAACAAAAGAAAGGAAGCGCTGCCTGGGTTCAATCACAGTGGCTCAAAACAGGTGCTCTTCAGTGGAACAGGTATAGGGATAGAAGCAAAGGAACCCAAAGTTCTGCTTGCGGTGAGGCAGACTGTAGGGAAAAAATACTGAGGCTCTCCGTCTTCAGGTGAAAAAATGGAATGATTTATTTTACAGATGAGCAAGGCAACAGCTGACCGGCGCGTTTCAACACTTTGGGTCTTCGTATGGTCTAACAATCAGGGTGATTAGTCACTCTTTAAGTAAAGGCTGTGGGTGGCAATCAAGTGATTCTGACCAATGAATACATCATACATCAGAGGATGCCTTGCACAGTCTGCCTCGCCAGAGTCGCCACAAGCAGAACTTTTGGTTCCTTTGCTCCCACATATACCTATTTGATCAGTCTCTTAGGGGTTTGTACTAGGCCCCATCCTTTTTCCCTCTACACTAAATGTCTTTACAACAAATAGCATCTACAAGCTCACAATGCTTTGCAACACAACACATTGTGAGAGAGAGAGAGATAGATAGATAGATAGATAGATGGATGGCTAGATTTTTTCAGTTGCCCAGAGGCGGCACAGCAGTAAGAGTTACAAAACCTTGTAGATATGCTATTTTTGCCAAATGTTCTTGCCAGAATAGGGAGTTTTTAGGAATGTTTGTTTTTTCTCTAATTTTTTTCTTATTTATAATTGTGTTTACATTGGACGAAGCTGTGGGCACAGAACCAGCAATACATTTAGTTTTGGGAGCAGCAGCTCCCAAAAGTTGTGGTCTTTTCTTCTTTTTCACACAATCAAGAGTCAGTAACATTCATCATGAAATAAAACTAATGTTTGATATCAGCAACCAAAAGTGTATTACTTGGTTTTGTTGAAGAAACATAATAAAACAATGTTTTTTTTGTTTGCAAAACGGATACACGCCAGCATTGCACTCTAATAGCGATGCAGCTTTCACTGTCAAGTTCTCATCAGACAAATGTGCTTATAAGAAAGGAATTCATATTTTATGTTACATTTGATGCATTTCCCTTTGGCATACTGGATAGTTTTATATGAACATAGTTTCTATGCAAAAGACAAGCTTCTTCGAGGACTTATACAGTATCAATACCAATGGGGATTCCGACATGAAACCGACTTAATAAAAACATCTGCAACTTACTGTCGTCGTTGTTTTCACAGATTTAATCAAATGCTCTTTTTGGTGTAGTGAATTGTAAGCGTAAACCTATCGGTCTCAAGCCATTCGCTCTTATTGAATAATGCATAGCAGGCTGAATATGCACGCATAGGCAATTGTCACTCAGATATCACCCGTGAAACTTTCATTTCAGAACATTTTGTTTTATGCTTGTCCTCTATTTCATGTCCTTATATTCTAATGGTGCTACCACGCCTATGTGCAGTCGTGGTCTGAAGACGCTGTGGGCTGTATAGTCTGTATACTGTAGTCCGTTGGTCATGTTATCTGTACGCACACATTTTCCTTTTGTCTATGATGAGCCTGTTTTTTTGGCGCTTTTCATTAAAGACATTTTTCTAAAGAAATCTTGCCTCCACACGGTGTATGCACACTTTCTCTTTCTGTTGGATGACAATGTACGCAGTGGTGGAAAAAGTACTCAAATGTTTTACTTAAGTAAAAGTAGCAATACCACATTATAAAAATACTATGTTACAAGTAAAAGGCCTGTGTTCAAAATGTTGCTTGAGTAAAAGTGCACAAGTATTGGCATCAAAATATACTTAAAGTACCAAAAGTAAAAGTACAAAAGTGTTTGAAAATAGCTGATCTACAAGCGCACAACGCGTCGCATCGCTTGTAGATCGGCTATTTTCAAATAGCCTACTGTACCGTATGTATAAAATGGGGCTAAAGTGGTTAATGTATGTTTTATGATATAATCATTTATATCTGCAAAGTAACTAGTAACTGAAGTTTTCAAATAATTGTAGTGGAGTAAAAGTACAATATTTGCCTCTGAGATGTAGTGGAGTAGAAGTTAAAGTATAGAAAATTGGAAATACTCCAGTAAAGTCAAAATACCTCAAATTTGTACTTAAGTACAGCACTTGAGTAAATGTACTTAGTTACTTTACACCACTGAATGAACGAACGTATGTGTGCGTGCGTGTGTGCGTGCATGTGTGTGTGAACAGTTTATTTATTTTCCCCGTTGTCCCCCCGAGGCCTCAGGTGTATGAAGGTCGCCATATGGTGCCAGAGAGCTCAGCGACTAAGCCCCGCAAAGTGATTAAAGACATTATGAGCGCCGACATTGACCTTGTCATTCAGGGAGAGGTCGCCGGTGTGAGATGGATGCGCTCGGTGTGTCATGTGTGCACATGTGGACGTGTCGGGGGGAGGGGTGGAGGGGGGGTGGAGGGCGGGGCAGCTGCGCCTTAATGCCATGCCTCACCCCAGACGGCGATGAGAAAGGAGAGACCACGGGGGCAAGAAGGAATGGGAGAGAGTTGATATTCCTGTCTACGAGAGAGAGAGAGAGTTGACAGTTATTTCAGAAGCATAGACATGAGCCCTTGGGGGTGACCGTGAGAGGGTTTTCAATTAAACGGGGGAGCCGCTGTGGTTTTAGAAACAAGGGATGTTACCCTTTAATCCGGTGTGATTTTGAGATGTGGAGCGGTATTGATCACCCCCAGGCCGCCGGCGGAGGCGTCCACCGAGGCCACGATGTGATCTCTCCGTCTTCTTGTTCTCTCTCTCTCTCTCCCATGTGCGCTCAAGTCTCTGTCTCATGCATGTGAATAACATGAATATCAATCCAAGAACTATAAAAGGAAGAAACGAATTTAAAAGACTGTGGGGAAGATTGACAGGCAGCCACGATAATATTTGTTGAGACATCCTTATCATATCCTATGATTATATCTATGGTACTGTAAGCTTGTCCTCGGGTGCATTTAACTCATAGAGGTATGCAATCTTTTTTTTTTACTGCCATATGTTCCATCTCATCAGATCAGATGTAGGTATATATGCATAGAGAGGGAAGGACAGATGTTTCTTCCAGAAAGGTGCACTACAAATCTATACAAGGGAAGGCACAAAGAAATGGAGCAATCTCCCTTTGCTGCCTGTCCAGCTACTGTAAATTCAAGACACACACACACACACACACACACACGCACACACCCGTTGCTACTGCATAACGTGGATTGCTGAGCTGTGGCTCCTGTGATTTACATTTCCAGAAAGGGTAGGCCTTACATTAATGGAGCCGTCCATTTCCAACAGCTATAAATAGCTCACCATATGAGGCAGTCGTGCTGCTCGCTGCTCTTTTTTCTTTTTTTACGCTGATCCACACGTTCCCCCCCCCCCCCCCCCCCTCTAATCTCAATTCTATTAATGTCTCGGGAGATATTTACGACACGTACGTGGACCCTTTTAGCCTGACATGGCTGTAAAGTATATGCTCAAACCAGCCAAGCTTTATCTAATTAAAAGCCTCTGCAATCGCAATTCAACTGGGAGCAAGTCCTTAAAACCTCAATCAGTAACTCCCCACAGGTTGAAGACGGGATTTGAACCTCGGCGATGCAAATGAAAAAAAAAGTGGAATGTAAGACAATCCAATTAACTGGGCTTGTGATTGCATTCATAGTTCAAATCGGTGAAACTATTAGGCATATTGGTGTTATTGACAGATGCAGGAGAGGACGTCACTGGGGTAAATGATATTGGCTCTAATTCACACTTTAATGTGCAAGCAGCTTTTGCTGTATGAGTATGGGCAGGATAAATTGATTTGAACGCGCGCACGCACGCACTGTACTGTATAGAAATCTTTGCCTGCGGTCATAAGATTACATTACAGTAAGTAATCATTGCCACTGGAGATCTGAGATATTACACAGGGGCATAATAAGGTCACGTTTGTGTTTTAAAAGGATCACAGCTCACCAAATGAAAACGTTATTAAATTGTGCTACGAACAATAAATAATATGGTTCAACCATCCCTTTTGTAGCTCTCTCATCTCCCCGCTCTACAAGCAGAGCTCTGAAACGTGAGTAGTGGACATGCAGGCTTTTCTTAATCGCGTAAAGGACCACTTCACCCGTTTTCAATCTATCTGCATATAATTGGTCCTCACTAATGCCCATTATGAGATGACACCCTTTCTGTCTACTCACTCTGTCTCAGAGGAGCTGTGGACAGTTCAGAAACCTGCCTACCAGTGACTTAACTCAGTGGTTCTCAACCTATTCAGGTCACGACCACCCAAAATAATCATATTTGAACTGGGGACCCCCTGCCCTGATAAGCACTTGGAATGAAGGAGTTGAGGCATTACATTTTCGGTTCCACAGATACATAGTGAAAATAGCAGATCTACCAGCTCACAACGCATCGCAAAGCAAGGCGTTGTGAGTTGATCTGCTATTTTCACAATTGTTGCCTCTTTCTTATACTATTTGAGTATAAGAGTTGGCCAATGTTTTATAGTATAGTTTGTTGATTACTTTTGATGCAGTAATGGGTCTTTTTATTTTATTTCTTTTTGAGGTATTAAAAAGGTCTTAAAAGTCACTTCACTGTCATCTGGGGACCCCCCCATAATCATCTGGGGCCTCTCTGGGGGTCCCGACCCACAGGTTGAGAACCACTGACTTAACTGGTAGACAGGTTTGGCAATTTCAAACAAGATTATTTGTATTATTATTATTGTTTATTAATGCAAGAACATCTAACATCTATCTAGGTTCTGTTTCAGCACGCTAACTGTCCAGGAAGAGAAAGGCTGTAGTTTTATTATCTTGGAATGCCCATGTATGATGTCATTGGTAGGCAGGTTTCTGAACTGTCCGTAGGCACCAATGAGATGCAGATTGAGTGGATGGAAACCATCTTATAATGAGCATGAGGACCAAGTCTATGAAGATAAGATTGAAAATGGGTGCTCCTTTAAGGCCTTAGGCCTACATACTTTGTCGTAAATAGCCGATCTACAAAAAGTTTTGGAAAACATTTTGACATTTTGCCCAAAATAAATATAGGCACACCAGGATTCATGTGATTAACATAAGTTTTTAATTAAACTGCTAAATTGTGATATCATCAAACCTTTTCATGGCGTGGCCCCTAAGGGGGTATGCATGTCCCCCAAGTAAAGTAGACCAATCACAGCAAACTACGCAGCTCAGCTGACACTGCTACACCAATCACAGTCCCCACAGAAGTAGACTAGGGTGGGTGATAGCTGATTTAAGCAGTCACACCTGGCCTGCGCTAATTAGACTGAGCTTGGGTGTGATTATCACACACCTGCATTAGATAAATCAGCCACCCCCAGATAGTCAAGGGAAGTACTTGTGAAAACATTGAAGGAATATGCTGTGGTCTGAAGAAATTTTTTCAATTGACATTTTAAGATGTAGGCTAATGCTCACTTGAGCATGTTAACTTCAATATTTGCTGATGCTGCTACACCCTTAACCTTCTACAACACAATCATAACTCCCCCCCCCCTGCAATTGCTGACTTATGTAGCCTATATCCATAGGCTATTGGATATAGGCTACTTATGTAGCCTATATCCAATCAAAAAAAAAACTCTGAAATTAGATGAGGAATAATATTGCACACATGTAAAGTTGACCGTAGGTCGTGGCTCCAAAAACAGTCAGAGATGCTATTTTGGGGTTTTTATTTCTTCACCAAACTCCAGTGTAGCTTTGTACAGTGCAAAAATATATATTCGAATAGCAAAAAAATAATGGTAAAAAAAAGAGAACTCAGGAAATGACTGTAAAACTTTGGAAAAAGGACAAACAAACTGCACTAGGCTAGGCCCCCATCAAAAGGGCCCTGGCAGCTAACTCACTGGGCTGTTAGGTTTCTGCCCGTTCGAGCATAGCTGAGACTTTATATCTGCAGTCTCCTTTTTATAGGAGAGGATCCTACCACAAACACAGGAAGCAATTAACCATCAAAATAGCTTATCTACAAGCTTACAAATATCTCTCGAATAACCCAACACATAAATGGATATTGTACTTTCAAACTGAACACCATTTTGTGTTTGAATTCACTTTAAAAGACAATAGAATACTTTGCTCATAAACATTGTGAAACACCCCTCCTCCTCTACAGTACATGGCACCTTCCACTGGGAACTCCCCTACTTTAACTGAATGGTTCATTCTTGCTCTGTTTGCTAGTTCGTCATTCAACCCAGACAGAGTACAAGTACTGCAGAGGAGTTACAGGTGACAAACAATGAGCCTCAACTCCTTTTAACACAGGTTACAATAAACTGAATGTTTTACCCCTGTAAAGTCTGTGTGTATCATTTGTGAATGCATTCAGCAGTATTGACAGTATTGACATTTTATTAGGACATATCTGCCACGCAACCCACAGTCACTTCAAACAGTTGCTTTCAAAACGGCCGGTGGTCTTAATTAATAATCGGACGCAGCTGTGTTGTGTGTGTGTATAATAACAATTGTTGTAGGCGGGAAATATGCCTTTTTATGCAGTGGTGGAAATGGAGGGCTACTTAGGTCCTTCAAATAAACAATTAGGTGCTGCACAGGTGAAAATTATTTTTGCTGAAATATACTTGATGTAGCAATAATAAACAATATTATTGATGAGTGATGTTGCTTACGTTTTGCATTAGTTTTTTGATAGCCAAACTGAAGCCAAACTCTCTCTCTCTCTCTCTCTCTCTCTCTCTCTCTCTCTCTCTCTCTCTCTCTCTCTCTCTCTCTCTCTCTCTCTCTCTCTATATATATATATATATATATCCCTCTCTCCTAACTTATGATGAAGGAAAACATGCAAAGGCTCAGGCAGGTCAGTTGATGTAGTCCTATAGCCTAATTATTTAGTAAGAGTCAATTGTTTTTAAAGTGTCCTAGACAGTTATGTAGAATTGTATTTAATTAACATTTAATGGGCTGATTTGAAGTAGGTGTCCTCAGGCAGACACCACACTGATTTGGCCTGTGCTACTTTCCAAAACACACTTGTTTTCCAGAGTCAACTGAATTAAGACTTAACAAGAGGTCATCACAAGTGGATTAAACTCCATCTCCAGTCATCTGAGAGAGGATCTGCTTCAATGCAATAGGAGGAAATCATTAGGCTACTCTTCGACAGTAAACCCCACCACCTCCTCAAAGGTAGGCTGCCGCTAGGATTTATTGAGGATAAACTTGAGTAAAAGGTTTAAAGGACGCCTTTATTTTGTTTGTTTTTTTTACTGCCGTGTGCATGACTGATACTATAATTTGGCCCGTGTGCCCAAATGTTTCTCTTCCTTATGGCTGCTGTGCCCTGCCTGCCCTTAATGCATCTGTTTGCTGGCTGTTGTTAACTTTGACTCGACTCAACTTCAAGTTTATTGTCACATCACAAGTTTACACCCATATAAAGGAGTGAGTGAAATGACTTTGTGCAAGCTTCCCACAAATTGCAGTTGCTTTAAAAAGCCTAAAGAATAAGAGTGAGAAATAAGAGTAAAAGTATCAAATACATTACGTGTGTGATAGTGTTCTGCAGTCTCTTTTGCAACATATCAAATAAGAGAATATTCAAATATTCATGGAATGTATGGGTCACATACATTGGTAGCTTTTCCTTGCAGGACTACCTGCTAACTGGCTGCCTTAATGGTGTGCGTGTGTGTGTGTGTGTGTGTGTTGTGGTTATATTGTGTACCGTTTGTCTCTTAAGATTGTTGTAGCTGATAATACACCATATTAGCCACTATGTGACATACTTATTTTAGGGGTAGCTCTATTAAATACCCTATAAGCTACTTTTCAGAGCATGCACCTGATTGGCTGTAGGGCAGGCCCCACCCAACAATGTCTATAGGCCCACCTACAAATTAATTTCTGGCCTCACCAGTGCTGCAGACCTCCGAACTCTCTGTCATTTTCATTTAGTAATGCGCACCAGAGGTGGAATGAGAAACAAGACCCAGCCGACCTCTGCATACTGCTATACGATGACTGCGGCCTGCGCTGGTGGGGAGAGGGGGGCAAAAGAGGGCAAATGGGGAGAGGAAAATGTGAGCGGAAGGAAGCGATGAAAGGAAAGGGGAGAGTGAGAAAGATGTGTGGAAAGGACAGGGTGAGCTTATGTGCGTATGTTGAGCAAAAGAGCACAAGAGTCTGTCTGCAAAAGAGAGAGGGATGGAGAGTATAGACTTTGTGGACACCCTGTGTCCTTGTTGGCTCTTGTGGGACCTTGTAGCCATCCTATTTAACCACTTAAACCCTTTACCTTGTTGACCGGAGTGTCTCCCCTTTTCCCTCCACACCAAATGTCTTTGCTGAAAACAGGCGGTCTACAAGCTCACACTGTTAACTGTCCTTTTTTTTCGATTTCTACCCGTTTACATGATGTTTTTGCATAGTAGTGTATATTTGTATATTTGTCTGTCATTACATGTTTCGATGAATTGAGTACAAATGACCCCAATAGAAACAAGCCATAGCGCTTTCTTTCTCTTAAAATACAACAGACCTTGTATTGAACTGTACTTCCCTGTGCTTGTCTTTGCAAACTGTAAATAGAGCACCGAAGTCCTGACGTCACTGCCAGTAGAGGGCGCATTCCGCAGGTTCATGGCTTTACTTTTTGTATTGATATCCTCATTGGGGAATCTTAGATCGCTTCATATAAGAACTGTCTTCCAAAAATAAACACACCACCCTGGCGTTTTTACTCGTATGGATATGAAGCATCGACTGAAGGTGTAAATGTACACATTTACCCAAAGAGTAACACAATATAAACACTAGAAACGAGTCAAACAACCCAAAGACTACATTTCCCATGAACGCGGCTGCTGTGGGGACAGTGATTTCAGACCCGGAAGTAGTAGTTCTTAAGACTTTTAAGGCAGAATTAATTCAATTTTCGCCAGAAACAGGCTGTATCAATGAATGAATATCGTAAACGATGCAGAGCCACCCCCCTGACAAAAACGCCAGGGTGGTGTGTTTATGTTTGGAACACAGTTCTTATATGACGTGATCTAAGATTCCCAAATGGGGATTTCAACACAAAAAATAAAGCCACGAACCCTGGAACAGCGCCCTCTACTGGCAGTGACGTCAGACTTCGGTGCTCTATAAGGTATTCAATCAATCAGTTTGACTGTGTAGATAGGCACTTTTTTTGCCAGATGCTATTTTTGTCTTTTCTCACAAATGTTCGCATATTAGTCTATGACATGCCCAGAATGGGGACGCTAGGGTACAAGTGGTTACACAAGATGGGTCAACATTTCAGGACACCCCGTCATGCTCCCCTTCCCAAGGACATGCATATAGATTGGATGCTATATTGATTAGAATCAGAGGGACCCACATTATTCGCCGCCTCATTCAGAGTTCATTATTTATTTAGCGCTGTGTCTGATCTAGAGTGCCAGTTCCTCGGCTGCCACTCCGCCATTGTTTGGCCTGAATTATGCTATCAAAAGAGCGAGCGGAAGAGTGACAGATTAGAAAGGAGGCAAACATTTGCTTGTTAAAGATTCATCGTTTGTCTAGTAGGTCCACAGCGTTGTCCTCGGGCCATGCGCGTCCTTGGTCTGTGTTTGGGTAAGCTAATGGCTAACCGTCTTACTCAGGAGGAAAAGCCACCAATCACGAAGAGCTTACCATGTTATTATTGCACATAATGAATAAGATGGTATCTAATCAGTCACAAATATAAGTCTAGATTTAGCACCCGGAGATAGCAACTGTGTATGTATATTTTTCCACTTGCAGATCAAAAGGGTTTCTGCAGCAGACGATGCAATTAGATTTGCTAGAATAATCTAAGTATGTTTACTGTAAACTGACTTTGTTTTGTCTGCCACACATAGCTCCAGAGGCTGTGCTTATAATATATATTTTTTTAATTTAACAAGCAAGTGCGCACACTCGCACACACTCTGTGCTTTGACAATTCTGGTTAAACAAGATTCAAATGACCATACCTTCTTCAAATATTGTCCAATTTCAATAAACAACACATCATTTGAAAGCTTACATTCTTCACTTTCATAATATACTTTCTAAATGACTGAAAAATGGCCATGGCCCCCTTGCGGCCCACATAATTGTACCAGTCCCAGTCACAGATGTGCAGACCGCCAAATGTGTTGGCTATGGTTTTGCCTTTTGAGAGAGTGCCATTGCCTTGGCCACAATATTGTAAGACTCTTATACAGTACATTCACAACCAAATAATGGATTGTATTCGGTTGAACCGCGTCAACCAGATCAGTTGGATATTGTTGACTTGAATGAAGGACCAAGAAGATAAAACGAGTTCCCCTCTGATCAATGGCTAAGGGCTTTTGTAATAACGCTTACAGAAAGCTTTATCTCTGGCTAATGAGAAAAAAAGGGTTGGGGCAACGCTACACTAACAGAAGCCCCTCATAATAATAGGGCAGTGGTTCTCAACATGCGGGTCAGGAGGACCCATTTGTGGGTCTCGGACACATATTTATGGGTCCCGAGTTTCACTATAGTTTGGGTCCCGGGGAGCAGTGGTGGAAAAAGTACTCAAATTCTTTACTTAAGTAAAAGTACCAATACTGCAATATAAACATACTCTGTTACAAGTAAAAGTCCAGAATAAAAAAAATACTTGAGTAAAAGTACAAAAGTATTGGCATCAAAATGTACTTAAAGTACCAAAAGTAAAAGTACTAAATATTTGAAAATAGCAGATCTACAAGCTCACAACGCGTCGCGATGCGACGCGTTGTGAGCTTGTAGATCGGCTATTTTCAAATAGCCTACGTATAAAATAGGGCTAAAGTGGTTAATGTATGTTTTATTATATCATAGTTTATATCTGAAAAGTAACTAGTAACTAAAGTTTTCAAGTAAATGTAGTGGAGTAAAAGTACAATATTTGCCTCTGAGATGTAGTGGAGTAGAAGTAAAAGTATTGGAAATTGGAAATACTCAAGTAAAGTACAAATACCTCAAAATTGTACTTAAGTACAGTACTTAAGTAAATGTACTTAGTTACTTTACACCACTGCCGGGGAGACATCAAATCTCTCGTTTGGGTCACAGGCTAAAAAGTTTGGGAACCGCTGCTCTAGGGGGCCAGGCTATCACCAAGGACCAACTACTGACCAAATGACCAACTGACCGAACAAACCACATTGACATCCCCACAGCCTTACCGCGAGGGAGACAGGAGACTACAGATATGAAGTTTGCAGATCTTTATCAGTCATTTTTGGTTTCACGTTGCACACACTTTGAAACCAAAAGGTATTTCAAAATGATACCAAATTATATTTCAATAGGATTTTATACTTAAAGGGACCGGGTGTTCCCAAACATCTTGGCTTGAGACCCAAAAGAGAAATTTGATGTCTCCCTGGGACCAGAAGTAAAAAATAGCAGATATACAAGCTCACAACATGTTGTGAACTTGTATATCAGCTATTTTCACTGCTGCTTAATCCTTTTTTTCTGTGATCTTTTGAAATAATTAAAGACAATTTTAGTTAAGAGAAAAAAAGCCTTATTTACCCGTGACCCAATCATGGGCCCCGACCCACTATTTGGGAAACAGTGCTTTAGAGGGATTCTTCCGACTTCTGTGACTTAGACTTGTTTAACCCCTTGAAGAATCATTGTTTGTGCTGTCGCTTGCCTCAAAGCCATTTTTACACGGCGTGTTACTTCCTTTTGCCATCTGATTAGTATTATTACACAATTAGCCAGGGGATGAAATGATCAAACCACAGATTCCCATCTCATATCTCTTATTAACTCCTATCATAAGCGAATGACTGAAATGGATCCAAATCTCACCATTTTGTTCGATAAGCCTGTGGTGAGGACTTTTCACAACACACATTGGAACACACAAAGGCACGCACGCATGCACCCCACACACACACACACACACACACACGCACGCTATTCCCCATCTTCCCTGAGCCAGACTGCTGTTTTATCTGATGGAAAGATAATGACCCTCATTGGTGTGTGAGATTTCTGATTAGTTGAACAAAAACAATGACTGCTAATTACCACCTGAAAGACAAAGCACTGCTGATAGAAGGCTCTTTCACTCCCTTGGTGAGTCAGAAGGGAGTGTGTGTGTGTGTGTGTGAACACGTGTGATGTGAGTGTTTGTGTCTAGTCTCAGATCTGCCAGGGTCTGTGTGTGTGTGTGTGTGTGTGTGTGTGTGTGTGTGGGGTTTGCCAGGACACGTGTGCGTGATTTCTCCCCAGTGGATATTAAAGTGAAAGATGCAGCCTTAACAGAGAGAGAGAGAGAGAGGGAGAGAGAGGGGTACAGAGAGAGAGAGAGAGAGGGAGAGAGAGGGGTACAGAGAGGGAGAGCGATGAAAGGACACAAAAGGGAGTTATGATAGCATTGTTCAGCCTCATTTGACGGCCACTTGTCCCCCCGGTCCACTACCAAGCCATTTAGCAGAAGGACAACCGCCATGACAGCTCTTACCGGCAGGCCTTTCATGTTCCAGATGTACACAGTCATCCAATTTTAGTTCTTCAGCGGTTCTAGAGCTCTCAAACATTTAAATTTCAAGGACTAACACAACTCGGTGTACAAATGGAAGAGAGATACAGACCTGTAAGGGTCCTTTTGGAACACCCCTCAAGGAACTCTGAGGGTCCGAGGACCCCACTTTGAGGAGCACTGTTCTAGAGGCGTTCTCTTCTGGTTCACTACCGGTTGTTCAGCACCCAAATGGCACTATTTGACAAAGGTGCTATATAGTAGTGGTTCCCAAACTTTTCAGGCCACGACCCCCCCAAAAATCCTATTTGAACTGGGGACCCCCCACCCTGACGAGCACTTGGAATTATAGGAGTTGATCGCATTTCATTTTGTTTGACTCGGTTCCTCAGATAAATATTGTGAAAATAGCTCATCTACATGCTCACAGCGCCTCGTTGTGATGTAGATCAGCTAGTTAAACAATTTTTGTCTCTTTCTCAGGTGATATTTCACAATTTGGTCAATGTTTGAAAATGATTTATAGTATTTTTTTTTTATTACATTTGACGCATAAATGGTGCAATTTTCTTTTGTTGAGTGAGAAAACAATGTTGCACGTTAAGCAAATCATCTGGGGACCCCGGTTGAGCATCACTGCTATAAAATCGTTAAGATAGGTGCTATATAGCACCAAAAGAGGTTCCTCTATGATTATGAGCCAAAGAACCATTGTTATTACTATTAATATTTAGCACTATTAGTTTTTAGAGGGTATACTGTATATCCGGCAGTGGTGGAAAGTAACTAAGTACATTTACTTAAGTACTGTACTTAAGTACAATTTTGAGGTATTTGTACTTTACTTGAGTATTTCCAATTTCCAATACTTTTACTTCTACTCCACTACATCTCAGAGGCAAATATTGTACTTTTACTCCACTACAATTACTTGAAAACTTTAGCTACTAGTTACTTTTCAGATGATATAATGAAACATACGTTAACCACCCTATTTTAAACATAGGCTATTTGAAAATAGCAGATCTACAAGCTCACAACGCGTCGCATCGCGACGCGTTGTGAGCTTGTAGATCGGCTATTTTCAAATATTTAGTACTTTTACTTTTGGTACTTTAAGTATATTTTGATGCCAATACTTTTGTACTTTTACTCAAGTAAATTTTTTATTCTGGACTTTTACTTGTAACAGAGTATTTTTATATTACAGTATTGGTACTTTTACTTAAGTAAAGAATTTGAGTACTTTTTCCACCACTGATATCCGGCCCCACATGTCTTTGTCTTTAAGCATCATCACCGCTCCTAACTCACATGGAAGCACCACTTAAGGGTCCATTAAGAAAGTACTGTACCTATCAATTAGCACAACACTAAGCATGTCGATTCCCTGTTGCTAGGAGATTCCTACCGATTACGGAGCCAGGCACACTCTTTTTCAGAGGACAGGAGATGGAAAGTACAAGTTCACTCATGTACATTTCAAACCCTTAGAGTCTACATGCAGTGGTTAACCGGCTTCGAGCCCACACCGTGTCCTTCACCTGCTATAAGCTCACATTTTCATAGCTAAAAGTATAAATCCTCACACCTCGGGTAAAAAAGACAGGGTTCCTTGACATTGACGTGTCCCTTTTTTGCCGTGGCCCGCAGCGAAATGTGTCCCGATGAATATTTGATACGCCTTGATTACCTATTTCTTTGGCTCAATATGGCATGCATAATTAAGCACGATGCCGTGTAGAGTCACAAAAATGTTATGGAAAACGCTCGCCGATGCTTGCCGATTGCAATATGGGCAATAAGAGGCCATCGGTCCTGTAACAACAGGTGGCCTTAATGGAAGTCCTTATTTCTTTATCTTGTCGGAATGGCCAGAAATGCCCTACCGCCATGTTGTGCGTTATTGCTAATGGCAATAAGGCTTCCGTACTTCCTCGCGTCTCTCTCCCGCTCCATCTGGCTCTCACTGAGAGGGAGACATCATTACAAAAAAAAAAACTCTCTCTCCACCCATCTCCACTCCCACCGGCGTACCTTTGCTTCAGCCTGGCGTTAATTGGTCCGGCATTTTCTAAACCGAGTTATAGGGAGCAAATTGCGATGATGGCGATCCATCGGAGCACGTACGCCACATTCGATTGTGGAAGATGGATTCAGACGGTCATTGGGGTTGCGTGTGAGAGAGAAGAGCTGAAGAGAGCTGCCCCGACCCGCCCGAAATGTTATCATCTACGGAAATGATTCTCCCCTTGTTGTTACATTATGTCTGCTTTGAGACAAGATAAACATTACAAGCCGTCTACAACTGCTGCGTTTTGCACAAAATAGTTTTTTTACCGAACGCAAATCCCCTGTATTCGTCTTCCCACGTTCGCCTTTGAAACTTTTGTCTTTTGTAGTTAGGCATGAAAGTTAGTCTGCGTGTTTTGTTTTTTTTCGTCTTTTTTTTTCCATAAAACTCCCGGCTCCAATCGAAGGTTTCCTTCCAGCCGTCCTTGGATTAATCCATATTCTCTCTAGCTCTCTAACGAGCCTCTTTTCTGCCTAATTAACATTAGTCGGGGCTTGTTTGTGCAGACATGCTATTCAGGTCATGAATAAACTAGGGACTGAGAACTGTGTTTTATTTTTGCATTACGAAAACCATCTAGTCCCTCCATATTCATTCCTGGGCTTATTGGATACATTGTGTCTCTCTGTGTGTGTGTGTGTGTGTGTGTGTGTGTGTGTGTGTTTGTGCATTTTTTTTTAACCCATTAAGACCTGAGGCCGATTCTACAAATGCCTTCTAAATCAGCGGTTCTCAAACTTTTTCGTAATCCAACATTATTTCAAAGTTTTTCAAACACTTTCAAGATTTTTCAAAAATGTTCCAAAAGAATATTTTTTGCATATACTGTAGCCAACGCTAAAATCTAAAATTACACGGATGCTTTCCCGGTTGTAATGAGTTAATGGAGTAATGTTAATGGTGATAAAACAGTGATTTCTCCAGCTGATTGGGCGTAATGGGTGGTACTCAGAGCTCCTTCATAATTGATGAGCATGTCTGCTAGATGTCTCACTGCTGTTGTGTGGCAACGGGAGGGGGGTGTGCGTGTGATTGTCATGTTTGTGGGTAGTGTACAGTAGGTGTGTGTGTCTGTGTGTGTGTGTGTGTGTGTGTGCGGTACACAGTTGTTTTTTTGGGTGGGGCGCCTGGTTCCTGTCAATTCCTATTAAAAACTGCACATGCCGTCGTCTCCATTATAATGTCATAACTACAGTACAGATTGCAGAGGAGAGAAATGGTGTCAGACTCCCTCGTCTAATTGAAAGAAAACAGAAGCATAATTTAATTGTTTGCAAATGGAGAACGGGGTGATTAAACCTCTTTGCTTTTTCCATTGCTCTCACTGTGTGTGTGTGTGTGTGTGTGTGTGAGAGAGAGGAGGAAACTCATAAACTCATAATCTACAAACAATTTTCCTTGTAAGCTTGGCATAACGGAGCCTATTAGTGAAGAGTGTCAGACCATGAGGATAAACAAGAGACAGACAGTATATAACATTGTGGTGCCAGCCTGCCAGGCACACCGGGCCAGTGCATACAGGCCGACGTTGTGTCCTCTTTATCTTGACGATGTTGAGAGAGCGTTTTCCAGGCTTCCGCGTGCGTACGGTATCAGTACCGTTGCACAGCTTTTGTTTGTCAAAGTCATTTCATTAACACATTCAATCCGGGAACGCATCTGTGTCATTTTAGATTTGAGCTATAACCATTGTTTATTCAAAAATAGTAGATCTGTAAGCTCATAGCGCGGCACCGAGTGCCGCGCTATGAGCTTGTAGATCTGCTATTTTTGAAATATCTTGAACATTTGTGCAAATCTTTGAATACACATATTTTTTTTAACAACATTTTTAACTCAAATCTTTGCTTCTGGGTGTCCCTGGGACAAAATATTTTGATGGGGATCGGCGGCCAAAAACATATTATTTTGGGTGGTCCTTGACGAGAAAAAGTTTGAGAACCACTGATATAACAATATAATAATAATTAAAAAAAAAAAAGGATTTCGAAGACATTTTGTATAGATTTGCACACATTTTTGCAGTTTGTTTAAAAAAATAGCAGATATACAAGCTCATAGCGCGGCACTCGGTGCCGTGCAATGAGCTTGTATATCTGCTATTTTTAATAAATCTTAAAATGACAGAGATGCGTACCTGGTCTAAATGGATTAATGCTGCCAGTCAGTATCACTAGTGGCAAAAAAACAAGGATGGAAAGCAGCAGGCGAAGGAGGAAACGAGAAGACGATGTTTTCCTAGTTTTATTGCCTCGCTAGTAGTCTTCATTGTTGAGCTGAGTATGAACATGCCTGCGTGTTTACTGTAGGTGTACTATGTGCTTGCATAAAAAGAAAGAAGGAATGAAAATACATACCTACCTGTACATTATTGCGGGCTCTAATATCATTACCACACTGACTCTGATACCCCCCCCAACACACACACACACACACACACACACACACACACACACACACACACACACACACACACACACACACACACACACACACACACACACACAGGAACCCCTAGACGGCATCGCCTTCATGCCTTTCTCTATATTATCTTTTCACTTGTCTACCTCCTAGTTACTCTTGCTCTCTGTTTCCAGGGTTCCATGCCAACCTGATGCTTCACTCAAGCCCCCCCCCCACTACCCGCCAACTAAAAAAACATTTATTTTCCTAGCCAAAAACATGCTGCTTATTGAAAATGATTAGAAGCTAGAAGGGCCCTATTTCGGGCGGGCTGGAGAGGAGTGCAGCAAATTGGTGAATTGTGAGCAGGGCTGGAGATTTGGGGAACAACTCGCCAGTTGAGAAAGGGTAGTAAACAGCAAATTAAATGCGATTTTGTTGTTGTTGTGTTTTTCGTTTTTCTTTTCATATTAACACAGTTCGAATGTTAAAGAAGGTTTGTATTGCAAAAGATAGTCTTTTTAGAATCATTAAATGGTTACATTTATATGGCAAAGTAGGCTGCTTAATTTGCGAGTCTGTGTGTTATTTTGGGGGGTGGAGAGACACTTGGCCGAGATTTGCATAGTGGTTTCTTGCCATGGTTTTTTTGCGAGGCATTATTTTTATTATAAGTTAGCCCCCAAGATTTTTATTTGAAAATAGCAGATCTACAAGCTCACAACGCGTTGCTCGCGATGCGACGAGTTGTGAGCTTGTAGATCTGCTATTTTCAAATAGCCGATGTATACAGTAGGTTTAAAGTGCTCATGTGGCCCATTGTCGCTTCTTTTGGGCTCGTTTTCCTAGACCTGGTTGCTTATTTCTCTCACAGAACTGGCAACAGAAACCGTGGTGTTGCTAAACTTGCTGCGCACAGCGAAAGTCGCGCTGATCTGCTCAGCAGAAAGGATTATTCATTCATTTTCAATGTTACAAAAACACCCCAAACCAAAGAAATTCAGCAGCTATAGGTGAGGGCGGCCCCAGCTAAACAACAGGCCGCTCGACGTTCGTTTGTATGGAAGAATTTCACTGAAGATTGGACAAAAACAACGGTGGAGTGACGAGACTAGTCGATGAGCTTAGCATTGTTAGCTCGGCGTCATGGTTGAACTTACACCTGGTGTTTGCATTTCTACATTTACAACTCGTAGTCTCGTACATCTACATAAACGTTCAGATTTCAAATATAAAGTGCTTATCTCATGGCAACGGGTGTTATAATTATACACGGGCCCTCAGAAGTACCCGTATCTGTAAATGGAGAGTGCAAACACCAGGTTGGAGTTAAGCCAGGACGCCGTGCGTGTCTTTATTATTAATAGGTAAACCTCGACTATAGTTGACTACCAGTGGGTCAAATTTAGTGGTGGAAGAAGCACTTGGTGGTAGCAATACCACAATATAAAAAGTAAAAGGCCTGTGCTCAAAATGTTACTTGAGTTCAATCAAAGTAAAAGTACAAAAGTATTGGCATCAAAATATACTTAAAGTACCTAAAGTAAAAGTACTAAAATGTTTGAAAATAGCTGATCTACATGCTCACAACACGTTGCAATGTGCATTGTGAGCTTGTAGATCGGCTATTTTCAAATAGCCTATGTATAAAATACCTAAAACAAATTACTTAAGTACAGTACTTGAGTAAATGTACTTAGTTACTTTCCACAGTAAAAATCCAAAAATTATGTGTTGTAGCAGTGGGCAACATTTTAATTGTGTTGCTTCAAATTTCTATAGAGTGGACAGCTAACTGAAAGGTTTCAATGGGGGAGTGATTAGAGGAGTGGCTAGGTTGAATAAATTACCCATTGTTCACGCCCATTACCTGGAGCTGAGAGGTGCTTAGAAGTGGAAATTCTTTCGAAGGGATTATCTCAGTTTGGACTATTATAGATAACAAGATCCAAATGGTCACATCTTCTTCAAATGTGTCCAATTTCAATGAATGATACATCATATGAAAGCTTCTGTACTTCAACAATCTGTAATAAAATGAAAAATGAAAAATGCCCCCTTGCGGCCTAAAGCACTGTACCCGCTCACAATTGACCATTTCTTTCACTTTTTTCCCTGCCCGTGTGTTTGTAGTAGTTTGGAGACTCGCCATGTGACAGCGTGGGAGGAGAGATGCAAGACCGTAGTAGACATATTAACTGCGTTTGTTAATTCATCCCAAGATAATTTTCACACATCATCTGCTCTTGGCCGTGTATTTGTGGATACATTTTGGGGACCTCCTGTACAAGGAGTCAATTTGCTCAATTTGCTCTTGGGAGAAATTACACTACGCTTAAACGTAATGAAACTTGATAATTTGTGTGATAATTATTGAATCCACCTGCAGCAGCACGCACGTCACCCACTGATAAAATATTCAGACTAATCCAAAACACCTTGCAACTTTGCCGCGGGACTCCACCTTTCTCCAGTCGGCAACCCCAGCTGCCATGCCCTTGACTGTGCATGCATGCCTGGTTTCCTGTTTCCCCCCAAAATAGGGCCCCTACAAGCCCCCAAAGGACAAAGGTGGACCCAACCATATCGGGGGAAAATGTCCCCACCCATGCACAGCATAACGGAACCACCAGACCCCATCACTGAAGGGGTCAAGCGTACAGGCCTGTAATCGTTCACCACAAATGCGCTCGCCCACTTGTGAAGAACATGGTGAAGGATGACTCGTATGACCATACCACTTTTTCCACATCTCCGTAGATCAGTGCCTATGGGTTTTGCACTTTGTAACAGAGGGGTTTACGCACTGCAACCCATATAACACCCCCCTCTGTGTAGTTGTCGAGTTCTTACTGACAGTCTTATCATGTCCTGCATTGACATTCTCAGTCACTTGAGGAATAATTCATGGCGTCTTTTCCCATTAAATTGAAATGCAGATGTCACTTAAGTCACTGTTCCTGTTGAAACACTATGGTCAGATAAGCAGTCTTTGTCACTGAAGCTCCTGCCATCCCGTGCCCCAATAATGTACACACCACAGAGCATGATAGGATGTTAATTTCCTAATTGCATCATGCACGTCATGCAGTCCACCTTTATGGCAGCGGATGCTTTCGTCAGTTATTATTTCACTCAGTTATTTAGGTCTTTCCTTTCCTTTAATTTGTTCCCTGTCTGTTATAAACTAATTCAGTATGCAAAAAGAAAAGGAAGTCACATTTTATTTGCATGCCGTAGATTAAGTATTGGCCATATACAGCAGGAACCGTATGTTAAAAGGATACCTTCCGTCTTTGCTATTTGGGTTTGATATTACACTTCCCAGACCCAAGGTACTGGTCAAATAGTTGGCAGCACTGGGAAATTACCACTATAAACGTATTGGCATGTTTTAGCAATACTAATTGAAGCAGATGGACAACTTAGAAAGCTTCCAGTGGAATTTCTCAGTAGCCATAATGCTGATTAAAAAAGGCTTTTCAACTTGACCAATGCGCTGGGAAGTGTCATATCAAACCCGAATATCAAAAACTATTCCTTTAAGTTTTTGGACAGTGGAGGTATTTCTAATGAAGAGAACATGCAACTAGTGAAATTAGAAAAAGTCTCAGAAGTATTGGATAACAGAAATGAGCTCTATTTCTGTCTCTTCTGAGATGTGGTCTGTAATTACACCTCGCACAGCGTATAATTAAACCTTTTGGCCAAAAGCTTGCTTGCATTGTTTACACAATTCTTAGGTCAAAGACTAAGCTATTTAGCAACAAAAAAGGTCACTTGTGCTGCTGTGGGAGACCTGTAATTATAAAAGCACTGTGTAGGCCTAATGGTCGATTTACTTGTGCATGAATGAAGTTAAAGTTAATTGGTATGAACCAAAATTTAGCACCAACATTGCCGGTGACGAAAATAAAGAAATGAACAAAGAACTGACAATAAATTATGTGTCCATGAAATAAAATCCTGTACGGCTTTTATTTCATTTTCTAAACTCTCTGGGTATGAAAGAAATCCAATTTGGGGGGGGGGAGAGGGGAATTCAATAATGTTTTCATTGTTGCAAGCGTATGCATTGGCAGCCATTATTATCAGCATGCAAGCCACCCATCGAATAACACGGCTCCATTATTGATGGCCAAGATGAAATAGAACCCTGTCAATAACATTGAATTTCATCCACGCACGGTTTGGCTCGGAAAAGCAATGATATACAAAATTTGCAGGGAAGGAAAGCAATACAATATCAACACAAGTCTTTTTGGCAGCTGCGTAAATGGCTATTGACTTGCCAAAAGCCTGCTCCCTCTGTTCCTTTCAAAAGAGGATCTATTTGCTGGATCTCCGCTTTCATATATTTGATCTCAGTTCGGTGTCCCTTGAACTGATACAAGAGCAGAATGTGACCTCAAACCCAATCTGCTACTCCTGGAAATCAATTAGCAAATGAAAAAACAAAAACAAAAAAAAAACACTCTGCCTACAGTACCCGTATAAGCCAAACATTTGGTTGGTGATGTTATCTGATAAAGCTCCATTCTGTCAGGCATTCCGTACTCCAGTGGTTGTAATTGTGTAATCCAGGGGTCTTCAACGTTTTCAGGCCAAGGACCCCCTAGCTGAGAGAGAGATGAAGCGGGGACCCCCTCTATATTGTATGAAATTGTGTTTCAGATTAAACTGTTTCTTTTTTTTTACTTGGTCTGCTCTTTTTTCCCTCTACACCTACAGTACACCTTTTTGCCAAACATATCCGATCTAAAAGCTCACAATGCCTCGCAGCGCGAGGCGTTGTGAGCTTGTAGATCTGCTATTTTCGGCTAATGTTACCCTCAGAAAAGGGATGATAGGGTTCAAGTGGTTAATGTAAAAAAAAAAAATGGCAGCCCCCCTGTAGTAACTCTGAGGACCCCCTGTTGAAGACCCCTGGTGTAATCAGTAAACTGTGCAAGTTTTGGGGACGACACAAGTACAGGTGATAAATTGCAAGAAAGAAAACAGTCAGTATAAGTGATAAAAATCAAGAAAATAACTTTAGTTATTGCTTATTTTATCACGCTGAGGAAGGCTTTGGCCAAAACGCGTTGGTGGTTGGTGTTAATCTTAATAAAAGTACCTGAAGGACACTTCCGTGAGTGCTGGCTGTCTTTTGCTGCGAGTGTTTATTTGGGAAACGTGGCGGTTTGACTCCCAGATAGGAAATTAGCGCCAGAACGCTCCATTGCATTTCATGATCCACCTACCTCGTCTCAAATTGAAATACAGCCCACTCCTTCCTCTGGCTGATAACGTAAAAAAGATTATCTGCCAGTTTTAAATGATAAAGATATAAAATGCATGATTTTACATCTGGGACGGTGGGAGACATCCAAGACACACACAGGGCAGGGAATACTGAGATCGTATCTGAGAGATTTACTTTGCTCTTTGGCCTTCCAGATAATCTCTGCCAGAACAGTATGTTCACACCACGCTCAGCTCCCAGCATCATGTGTGTATCTGTCACTGGAACTAGTATCATGGGGCCTTGTTTGTAGAGACATCCCCAAGCACAGTTATTGTGCTCCTGACCAAAGCTCAGCTATAGGAGGTATTTATTAAAGGATTATCGCAGCACCAAGCTCAGTGTGTTACATACATTGTGATGCCTTTGTTTATGTGAAGTTTCAAAAGTTATTCATTATTCATTAATTCATTATTTGATCATACGATCTTTGTTAATGTATCTAAATCTAAAAATGGAATCTATTGTAGGTCATTGGTCTGCAAATGATGTGCCCCATATATCAGCAAACGCATCTCAGTTGGCAATGAATATAATGAGTGTCCATCTTTTACTTTTTGAGATAGTTGGTATTGTTTGGTCTGCATTTCAATTCTTCTCCCTTGGCTTGCTTCAGCTCTACTGGTCCTGTTGGTATACTGAAAGAGTAGAACACACCTAACCCACCTAATCCCAGATGGGTGGTGTCTACCAAATATCATGTGATTTTGAGATATTGTGAAAAGGTAGTAAGAAAAAAACACAAACAAGAATGATATACTGACTCCTTATGAGTGACTTGAGTTAATAACATTCACTGTATGGCCTTACCAGGCAGTGATGGTTTGGTATCAGGTGTGGAATGTACCTCATGATACAGCGTGAGGCCTGGTCTATTTCTTTCGAATCGAACCCGCGCCTCGCTGTCAGGCTGCATTAGAGCCTATATTAGTCCATGAGCCAGACAAGATTTCATTATCGAAAGAGTGGGCAAAACCATACCTATATTAAATTGTTTATAGGGTCAATATAAGTAGATAAATATATGATAACCTTTCCACAAGAGCAGCTTTTTCATATTTATCACACATTTTGTTATTTTCCCCATACGTTTCCCCAAATTAGGCATAGGAAAATATGCCCGAATTTGCATAACTTTCCAGAATCAACATTGGAACATTGGACCAAGCCAGAGTCAACATTCTCATTTCATTTTGTTAAGATGTTGGAGTCAAAGGTTTTTAACGAGGGAATATTCAATATCTGGCTCAATTTTGGGGCTCTGGCTCATGGACTAAATGCCTAATTTTCATATTTAAATATACAATTTCAGAAAACTTGTAATACGATAAATCATTGTCTTCATGTAAGTAATCAACTGGGGAAGTTTCATTATGATAACTCTTTTTTAAATGTTGTCATTCTTTCACCTGTCATGTACGTATGGGGAAAATAACAAAATGTGTGATAAATATGAAAAAGCTGCTCCTGTGGAAAGGTTATCATATATTTATTTACTTATATTGACCCTATAAACAATTTAATATAGGTATGGTTTTGCCCACTCTTTCGATAATCATTGCTCAATTTTGGGGCTCTGGCTCATGGACTATATGTGGTATGCGCCTTAACTGCTAGGCCGTCGGCCACCCAGCCTGGTCTATTTGTGTGTGTGTGTGTGTGTGTGTGTGTGTGTATAATACACAGTCAGGTTGTGTCTTGTTCAGTGCTACAGTACCACAGTGGGTGCTCATGTGGAACCCAGACTCAGGCCCTGGCCATGTTATGTGGGCTGTCATTCAGATGTGCACAGAACATTGACGAGTCACAGATCACTACCCTGGGGGGAGATAGTGTGTGTGTGTGTGTGTGTGTGTGTGTGTGTGTGTGTGTGTGTGTGTGTGTGTGTGTGTCTGTGAGCGACAGGACAGGTTTGACGGTTATTTTACTTCTCACGTACCTGTAGTTCAGTCTTGCAGTCGGGCAGCGTTCGCTTGGCACCATTACCTGACCAGCTCAAGCCGTGTGTGTGTATGTGTGCAACTGTGCATACTATATGACCGGGCCTCTTAGCCATGTCAAAACCTATTACATTTCTGTACGAATGAATGAGTGTGTGCAGGTAGCAGATATACAGGCCTATATACAGCCTTGTACATCTTCTATTTTTAATTTTTTTTTTATCCATCTTGAAGAACTGCTGGTTTAGAAGGCATTTGTAGATCAATGGATTAAAACAAAATTGGAATATTGTGGGATCTGGCCTTTCCACATGGCCTGTTTACTCTGAGAGCTCTACAGGTCCATTTGACTCCATTGCCACACTCTCATAGTTACATGAACACTGTGGATGTCATGCTGTAGAAGGCTGTGGCACTTTACGTTTTCTACTTCTTTAACCCTTTAAGACCAGAGACCGATTCTACAAAATGTCTTCTCTAAATCCTATGTTGCTGTCAGTGGTTCTCAAACTTTTTCATGTCAAGGACCCCGGAAATTATATGTATTTGGCCACGGACCCCCATCTCAAAATATTTTGTTCCAGGGACCCCCAGAAGCAAAGATTTCATCTCATAGCTCATAGCGCGGCACTGAGTGCTGCGCTACAAGCTTGTAGATCTGCTATTTTTGAATAGCCAAAGAAATCAAAAATGACACAGATGCATTGGGTTAAAGGTGGGGTGGGTGGGCTCAACTCAAATTGATGGTTGGGTCTGTGCCTGCACTCTCGGCGACCGACGCGTCACCGACTTCAGCAATCGCTGTCAGAACGGTCAAAAGGTGGGAGAAGAAACGAATGCATGACTGCGCATGTCTGTGTCTGCACATGCGCAAGATAGGGGACAAGCTGAGTTTGCACAACAGTTTTAGCGAAGAAACTGCATCTTGCAGATTTTGGCTCAGGCCTTCAAGAAGGGCATGCAGGTAAGCCGTTTGCTGTTGGACTTCATGTCCAGGCTAAGGCTATGTTTGCCAGAATGTGCATGCTGCGCTTGCATTCTCTATTGTGTGAGTGAATGCAGTAAATGCATTCTTGTGTATGCGTTTGTGCTTACATGTTTCTGCAGTTTCTGCATACAGACGTCCACAGTGGATCAGTCACACACAATCACGGTGGAACATTTTTGAAGCCACTGACGTGAGCGATGATTTTACAGTTCCCTGACTCCGAACTGTCCATCATTATTAAACTCCCCAACACACACACACACACACACACACACACACACACACACACACACACACACACACACACACACACACACACACACACAGCCATCCGTTCAATAAAGACCAGGCAGCCATGGGTTTTTATATCGCTGTGAACATGAGATATGACTAATCACCATTACACACTACTAGTCTATTCCAGGCTGAAGCAGGCCTATCACTGCATAATCAGGCAGAGAGTGAGAGAGAGAGAGCGAGAGGGAGAGAGAGAGAGAGAGAGACTCCTGTCACCAGACATTCGGGGTGGAAGAACCTAATATTTGCATAACTGTGTCAGATAAGGGGGGGGGGGAACCATTATAGCGTAGCGCAGCCATAACCAAGGGGCACACAGACAGCAAGGCATTATGGGGGCTGATTGGGGATGGCTTGTGGTGATTACATTAAAGATGGAGCAGAGACGGAGGGGGGGAGGGGGGGCAGGGAGAAGACGGGAGGATTGCAAACTTGCAGGGGGAAAGTGTGTCAAACTCGCAAGCATATTCTTTATGTCATGTCTCATTTTTTATATATGCAGTATATCGTTGCTGTCGGGCAGAAACCTCTTACCTCCATATTCTAACTTGTGTTTTTTTTTGGTAAATGAACGCCCTACGTACTACAGCGTCACACAAAAGCATCAAAAGTAGCAGATCTACAAGCTCGAAACGCGGCGCTTCGCGCCACGTTTCGAGCTTGTAGATCTGCTACTTTTGCCATGTTTGAATTCGAACCCTGAGAAGCGACAGTTTTGGACATTATGAGGTTTCCACCCGACCAGAGAGGATTTAATGAGCCTCGGTGGTGGAGTAACACCCCAAGAAGAGACAGTATAGGGTGTGTGCAGGGCCATTGATATACATGGTGTTGTATGGGGAGACATTGTGTGCTGCGGTGTGTGTGTGTGTGATGATTGTTGGAGTGCCTTCATATGGTGAAGTCACACCACACTGCTCATGCTCCCTCGAGTCAAACTGCTTCTATGTGTTGGAGCTTTGCCATGAAAACTTTGGTGGGTCTCTGTCATTGCCAAGGAGCAGCATCTTGACGAATTATTAACAGAGGCGACGTTTCTGACTCTGTCACCTCCTCTCTCGGTATGCGGGGACACGACTCTGTCTAGACAATGCATGGGAGACAGACAGCTGCCTCTGAATGTGGAGGCGTGCGTGGGTGCACACGCGCGCACACGCACGCACGCACGCACGCACACGTACACACACACACACACACACACACACACACACACACACACACACACACACACACAGACGCAGACACACACACAGGCTCCTGCTGCAAAAACTAACATGCTATCTTTCATGTTCAGTCGTCGCTTTGCAGGAACAAAACCAATTAATATGCCTGCATGGCTTATCAATCAAATGTGTTAGACTGTTTTTTTACAGGTGGGGTGAAAAACACACAGACACACACACACACACACACACACACACACACACACACACACACACACACACACACACACACACACAGAGAGAGCATACAGTAAGTGGTGTGCATGTCCGTTTTATGGTCTTAATGATGTCCCAGGGAGATTGACACATATTGATCCAAATTTCCTTTGACAAGCGTTCACAGCTGCCACATAAGTCACCCTCAGTCTCCTTATCGCTCTCTCACACCCCCCCCCCCCCACACACACACACACACACACACACACACAGATACTGATACTTAAAAGGATGACGGTTACCACAGACACCGAACTTGGCATCCAAAATCACAGTCGACACAAAGACGGGGAACAAGCGGTAATTAGCGAAACAAAACTTTGCTCTGTTGCCGAGTGAGAACGGTAAAGATGAAAGGGCAGAGGGAAACATCTGGAACATCTGACGAGAAGCTCTCTCAAGTGGGACAGGAAGATGCCAAGATGAAAGTGCTTTTTAAAACAAAACAAAACAAAGAAGTATTTGAGCAATGCATTTGCTTGGTATAAGAGGGGGTGGGCGGACCGGGGGGCTTCTTCTTCTTCTCTTAGTTGGCCCTGCATGGCGTCGTGCTGCGCAGCGATATGTCTTTTTTTTTGCCGCTGAACAATCAAAGGGAATATGTGAGGTAGGGGGTGTATGGGGGCAGAGGGGGCTCTGGCACAATCTGGGACTATATTTAGAGAGAGAGAGAGGAGTGAGTCTGTGGGCGCAGGCAGCAATCAGATAATTAGGAAAGCAAATTAACCCGTTTAGACCGGGAAATCATTTTTTGATTTCTTTGGCTATTCAAAAATAGCAGATATTCAAGCTCAGAATGTCGCGCTATGAGCTTGTAGATCTGCTATTTTTGAAAGTCTGAAAATGTGTCCAAATCCTGAATATATATATATATATTATTTTTTTTGAAAGCAAACATTTGTAACTCAAATCTTTGCTTTTGGGCATTCTACAAATGTCTCTTAAATCCTAACTGTTTAAAAAAAAAATATATATATATATATATATATATATATTATGTTGCTAAAATGTCAGTGGTTCTCAAACCTTTTCATGTCAAGGACCACCCAAAATTATATGTATTTGGCCACGGACCCCCTTCTCAAAGTATTTTGTTCCCGGCATCCCCAGAAGCAAAGATTTGAGTTACAAATGTTTGCTTAAACAAATGTTTGCTTAAAAAAAAATATATATATTCAAAGATTTGCACACATTTTCACGATAAAAAAAAAGCAGATCTACAAGCTCATAGCACGGCACTCGGTGCCGCGCTATGAGCTTGGAGATCTGCTATTTTTGAATAGCCCCAAAAAATCCCAAAATGACAGAGATGCGTTCCCGGATTGAATGGGTTAAAAAAAGACAGATACAGTCTGCTAGCTGCAGGACCGGGTTTGAAATTCCGCCATTTCCTCCTTCCGCCATTTCTTCCTCTTTCAACTCTGAGAAATGTCCCTCTGCACCTTTCTGCTACATCAGCGCAATCGATAGCTAACGCTAACTTTTCACAACACATCCCCGCTTACACTATATACAGTGGTGGAAAAAGTACTCAATTGCTTTACTTAAGTACAAGTACCAATACTGCATTGTAGAAGTTACAAGTAAAAGTCCGGAATTCCAAATTTACTTGAGTAAAAGTACAAAAGTATTGGTATCAAAATGTACTTAAAGTTTCAAAAGTAAAAGTACTAAAATATTTGAAAATAGCAGATCTACAAGCTCACAACGCGACGCGCTGCGACGCGTTGTGAGCTTGTAGATCGGCTATTTTCAAATAGCCTCAGTATAAAATAGGGCTAAAGTGGTTAATGTATGTTTCATAATATCATAATTTACATCTGAAAAGTAACTAGTAACTAAAGTTTTCAAATAATTGTAGTGGAGTAAAAGTACAATATTGTAAATTGGAAATACTCAAATACCTCAAAATTGTACTTAAGTACAGTACTTGAGTAAATGTACTTAGTTACTTTCCACCACTGGATTACACTATATACACTACCCCACATATCCATTGCCTGTTTGCCCGGGACTTTTGGGTGTTGCTTTTGCTATAAAACAGACCGGCGTTTTCCGTTTTTACTTTTCACAAATTCCTGTACGTGTCTGCGTCCAATCTAACGCGCCTCTGGCATTTCTGGTTACTGGACCGTCATTAGTCAATAGGTCAAAAGAGTTAGCTCGTATAGCCTCAGGCTGGACCTAAAGAGTTGAAGTACTGTTTAGAGGTGTGCTGTTCCCCTTCCAGCTCTCCATTTCAATAACGCAGCCCTAGATTATACTGTATCACTGTATCATCCCTAAGCACTGTATCCACTGTATCATCCCTAAGCACTGTATCCACTGTATCATCTCTAGAGCATTGTTTCTCAAAGTGAAGTCCCGGGGACCCCCAGGGGTCCTTTAGGGTGGTACCAGGGGGTCTGCAACCAGTTATTGCCAACTTTGACCGTTGACCACCAAATTCCACCACTATGTTCCATATTGAGTTAGAGATCCACTGAAGTATCATGGCCTGACACATTGTATTCAGTCATTGCGGACATACGTACAGACATATATACACATAGACAGCCTCATTACAATGGTTTGGCAATCAATTAGCAGCTCAACATACAACTGTAAATTACATGTTCGTTCATTCAAACGTTTATTTATTCTCGAAAGACATTGCGGTTGCCCTCATTTGCAGTGTCGTCGAGATACATCACAGTACAATTTCATATTCATCATCAATATTCACATCAATGATAACACAAAACAAAACAAACTTTCCCTTGTCTTAAAAAACAAGTTTTAAAGCAGTTACAGACACTTGTGGGTAGGTCTGCAATCAAAGATTTAAATGTTTAAATGTTATGGGAGAACAGATCTTTAATTTAAGCTGTAGGTCATTCCAAGTGGTTGCGGCACTAAAACAAAAGGCTGTTTTCCCCAGTTCAGTGTTGACTTTGGGGACCTTTAGCGTGAACCAGTCACTGGAGCGTGTACTATATGTTACAGCCAGGATTCCAGTCCAGCAGAGACACAATACAATGGTAAAGTCCCATCAACTGCCTTAACCCATTAAGACCGGCGACGCATCTGCGTCTCATTTTAAGATTTCTTTTGGCTATTCAAAAATAGCAGATCTACAAGCTCGTAGCGCGGCACCGAGTGCCGCGCTACGAGCTTGTAGATCTGCTATTTTTGAAAAATCTTGAAAAAATATTTTCCATATTTTTTTCAAAAAACGGTTGAGATTTAGATTTTTTTAAAGAATCGCCTCAGGTCTTAATGGGTTAAAAATAAACAGGTACCAGTGTTTGTTTCGCCTGTCAGTCAAGGAAGGCCAACCCACTCTATCGTACAGGATGCAGTGATGAGTCCTATAATGTTCACCAGATACAAATCGCAGAGCAGAATGATAAACAGTATCCAAGGGCTTGAGGACAGAAGGAAGCATTTCTATAAATGTCATCTCCCATAGTCGAACACGGAAAGGAAGACTGCTTCAATAACCATTTTCCTATTATGTCATTGGGAAACTAGCTCTGTTCCTGTAAAAACAATGTACAGGCAAGATTGTCTATATGGCATTTAAATGTAAATTTGTCATCAAGCCATTTGTCATATATACATAATCTTTGTAACAGATGACACTCTACTACGTGCAGTGAGGTGCATTGTGGGTGACTTCAACAAGCTTCTGGAAACGACTAGCCAGGCTTCCTTGATGTTGCTAGAGATGGTTGGAGGCATAACGCGCCACAAGGAAAATTATACTCAAATGACAGCAACTGAAGTATACTTACATGCCATAACTGCACAGATTAGAAAGCTTTAACTACATGCTTTTTTTTAAATGCCGGAGCCCGGCTCCATTTCTTGAGATCTTGTACGTCTAAAACGGTTCCTTTTTTTGGTATTACTATTTAAAACATAATAGGCTATAAAATGGTGAAAATAACCGATTTCAAAGCTCACAGGGTGTCACATCTTGTAGATCTGCTACACTCTTGTAAGACGAAGTAGGGCGTTGATTTACGTACACAAATATTTAAACATGGAGATACGAGGTGTCTGCCCAACAGCAACGATACATTCCAGAGGTTACTGTACACACTTCATAAAAAGCTCTACTCTATTTACCGTTCCCGTTTTGACATTTGAAGAGATGACCTTTGAAATCAAACTCCCGCACAGGCAGTGACCAGGGACAGCGTTAATGAGGGAATTTGGCGCACAATGTCAATTTAAAAGTCCATTAACTTCACACGGCTCTCTGCATACCAACAGCAACTCTGTGTTTCTTTTTTTTCTCCCCCCCCCCAGTCTGCCACAGCTAATTGCCATCCTGGGCAGGGACAGATAAACGTGGCACCTTTCGGTTGTTTGAGACAATAAAAAGCCTTTCTGCAAATAAATAGGATAAAGGAGGGGGTGGGAAGGGGAGGAGGGGGGGGGGGGGGTTAAACAGGGCTACAGGGCCGACAGATATTCTGCATGCCGAGCAGAGTGCTCAGTAACAGATGTTATCGAGAAGTTAATTCCTGAACCCTACAGGCCATTTACCCTGTTTTTTTTTAAGTTTAAATGCTCACCCACACAAAAACCTCCTGATGAAATTCAGTACGATTCTCTCAAAAAATTATGAATCTCCTTTTTATACAACGCTTCTTTTAAAACGGGTCCATTTTTTTTGTGTGCAGCTAAACCGTCGGATTCTGCCTTTCTTTCCTCAGTAGCTGCGACGTTCACTTATTTTCCTGTTTGGTCTCTTTTGAAATGAAATCACATCACAGCACATCACAGACGGAACGGGGTGGCAGAGGTGACGGAAATAAATGTATCCCCAAACAAAAAATAATGATGGAGGCCGATTAAAGTTTGGTCGCCGCTCTTTGAGGCAGGAAGATATAGTATGGATGATTAGAGCTGCAGTGTTTCGTTTACAGTTATTTTAATACTTTTCCACGGTTCAAGATGTATGGGGGGTTTTATAAGACACACTTAACAACTTTCACTTTAACGTTATTTAGTTACGAAAATAGATCTACAAGCTCACCACATGCGTGATGCTATGCGCTGTGAGCTTGTTTTTTTTGCTACTTTTTGCACTATTGTACGACAAATAGGGCATTAATTTAGGGAAGAAAAAAAATAACATAAAAGTTGGAATATGGAGATACCAGCTTTCTGCCAGACAGTGACGATACTGTAGATCAATGGTTCTCAACCTTTTCAGGCCGCGACCCCCCCCAAAATAATCATATTTGAACCGGGGACCCTCCACCCTGGCAAGCACTTGAAATTGTAGGAGTTGAGGCATTACATTTTGTTAGACTCAGTTCCACAGATAGCCGATCTACAAGCTCACAACGCCTTAAATTGTCAGTCCCAAATCAAACACATCTCTGTCATTTTAGATTTCTTTGGCTATTCAAAAATAGCAGATATACAAGCTCATAGTGCCGGACAGAGTGCCGCACTATGAGCTTGTAAATCCCCCCCCCCCAGAAGGAAGCAATGATTTTAGTTAAAAATGTTGTTGGGAAAAATATATGTGGGGACCGCCAGTTTGGGAACCACAGTTGTAGATGACAGACGTTGGGCTGTCAGGGTACGGTGAAGTGTGAGTCCTTCAGGCAGACGACAGGATGGACCCCGCATGTGATCCATGCTTCCTGTAGGGTTAGAAAATGATCTAATTTGTGGTGGCTGTGCTGCTTACGAGTTCAAATCCAGTTTGCAGCCTCTGTTGTATGACATGCTGTTCTTTTCTGATACCGGTTACACTATAGGGCCTACTTCACTATTCCTCATGCCAGAAGAAAATGCCTTTAACATATATAAAGGCATTATATATATATATATATATATATATATACCAATTTGTATATTGTAACCAATTGTACTCGAATACAAATATACTGCATCATTAGCTTATAACATGTCATTGCCTATAATGTTTTAGCAAAACATTTTGGTAATGTTTGTGGTTAGCAATCAGTGTATGGTAATTGTTCATATGGGAGTCGCCCAGTTAAGAATCTCTCATCATTGTTCATGTGATGGGTGTTGGGATTGCCCACTTACAGTCATCCCCAATCCCTTTGTTAGGCTAAGCATCATCATTCATCACTGATAGTGCTAAGTACCATCATCACTGATGCCACTTGTGAGGATAAGCAAAGTACAATAGGTTGGCCAGACAGTATTGTGTGACTTGTGAAATATGTACCTGCAGTGAGATGTGCTAGTACTAATGTACTAATGGTATTTCTTTATTTTCATTTCAGAATGCCACAAGCAAGGAGAGAGCCTCGCTTCACTGCAAGGGATGTGTTGGATATTGTAATGCATGGAGAGAGTGATGTGGACATCGACTTTACTGAAACTGATGAAGAGTCGGATGAAGAGGCCTGTGGAGAGGAGTCCAAAGAAAACCATCCACCCAGTGAACCCAGTGAACCCACTGACCCACTGACCCACTGCCCCCCCCCCCAACCGGCCAAACACGCCAAACCCAGAATGCCACAAGCAAGGAGAGAGCCTCGCTTCACTGCAAGGGATGTGTCCAGACTGCAATCCACGCAAGGCACCATGTCAACATCGGCCATCAGATGTGCGCCAGGACCAAGTTGGACACCTCCCACGGAAGACAGAGAGGGGGCGCTGCAGGAATAGTGGCTGTTCAAGTTACACCAGCTTACTCTGCCACAAGTGTGGTGTTCGTCTGTGCATTTCAGGAGACCGAAACTGTTTCTGGGACTATCACTGCTAAAAAGCAAGTGATTGTAAATGGTGTTCAAATTGATGGATGAGAGGGGGTGCCCGTTTCATTTTGAGCAGGTGTGAATTGGTCTTCGGTGGAGGGCTGTTTGCATCACATTGTGACCAGTGTATATTGTAATTAGGTTTCTTTAGTACATTCATTGTACTGTTTTTCATTTTGTTCTTTTAATAAAATCAAAATTCTTAAAAATATGGCTTATTGATGTTATTATTCATAATGTACTGTTCTGAGGCCCAATATTATTCATAATGTATACTGTTCTGAGGCCAAATGATAAACCATAACCATATAAATGAACCCTTAAGTTGTTTTAGTGAAGTATATAGACATTTGCCATGCTATTCTGACAGTGAGTAAAAATGGCCTATAGGAAATTCTGCTACCCGTTAGACCCACTGTTGTAATATTACAACATTTCAATTAAACCTTACGAAAACAATTTTTTTTAAAAAACATTATATTTCCCTCTCCAAAGTACTCCTAAAACACCATCTGAAAGGTTGATTATTTTTTTTTGTAAGTAGAAATATATCCGGGTCTTGCAGGGTTAAGACCTGGAACTGTATCTGTGTCATTTTAGATTTATTTAGCTATTAAAAAATAGCAGATATACAAGCTCATAGCACGGCACTCGGTGCCACGCTATGAGCTTGTAGATCTGCTATATATGAAAAATAGTGAACATTTGTGCAAATCTTTGCTGCGAATTCTACAAATGTCTTCTAAAACAGTTTTTTTTAAAACCTATGTTGCTATAATATCAGTCGTTCTCAAACTTTTTTCATGTCAAGGACCCCCACAATTATATGTATTTGGCCGCGGACCCCCATCTCAAAATATTCTTCCAGGGACCCCCCATGAAGCAAAGATTTGAGTTAAAAATGTTCGCTCTAAAAATATATATGTATTCAAAGATTTGCGGGGGAAAAAAATCACAATTTGCGAAAATAGCAGATCTACAAGCTCATAGCGCGGCACTCGGTGCCGCGCTATGAGCTTGTAGATCTGCTATTTTTGAATAGCCAGAGAAAGCTAAAATGACACACAGATGCGTTCCTGGTCTTAATGGGTTAAAATAACCTGCTCATGTCTGTATTTAACACCAAACTCCCACGGCCTTTTATCTTCAATACCTCCTCGACAGGAGTGTTAAACACATTATGCCATTGGCCTCGTAGTCCATCTGTGAACACTAGTTTTTAAAGTCAAAGGGTTGCATACTGTACTTACACCCAGCCATATAAACAGAGTACTTGAACGCAGTTCAATGCTGTTACTTAAAAAGCAGCTCTATGTAACTTTCCTCTTCTACCCCGGATTTGAACCCGGTTTCGTGTGCAAGTGCTGACATTTTTACCATTGAGCTAATAGAGCCTGCCTGCCTGCTCGGGGGGATAAATTTAATTTTGACCATCAGGTCAAAATTCGTGTAAGATGATCCTGTGTCTAGGTGAGACATGACCTTTGACACGATCTAAATGCCTCAATAAGAACAGCAGGGAGACACAATACAACCACCCCATTTGTATATGTTATATTGTATTATTATATTACATACTCTACCATACAGATTGGACGAAATTACATTGTATTAATTTAAAAAAAGTTACGCCTGATGGAGGGGAAGGGAACTGGTTGGAATAACGTGTTCCTTCCACGCGCTACGTCCTACCAGGGAAACTCTCCCCTGTCAGGTGACAAGAAGGTCAGTTGGCTCTCATGCATTGAAGGAAGCATGAGCTCGGCCCTGGCCTCCCTAGGCTGTGGGGGACTGGTGTAGCGCTGGTGTAGGGCTGGTGTAGCGCCCAGGATCACTTAGGAAATTGGCACCGGGTGAAAAAAATGGGTTACAAAAATCGCGGGATTAAAAAAAAAAAAAAAAAAAAAAAGTTACATAGTGAGGCCTTAAAGCTAAATTACACTTTGGTAGAGGTTTGGGTTGTATAGTTGCCATGATGTAACTCCAAATATTGGTGAGATATCTTGAGTAGTTGATACAAAATAGACACTTGTATTACAGTGTATAAAGTAGGCTAACAGTAAGTGTAATTTATTGTATAAATCAGTCATGTGCGAGTGATCTTTTCGAGGTCTAAAATAATATGTTAACATATATATATATGTTAACATATGGTACAGGAAAAAGCTGCTAATGAATTTGACTGCTTTCTTTTATCGTTCAACATATGCTTGTGCTATATGAATAGAGCTGTTAAATGGCATAAATTAGCATACATTCAACATTCCTTTTACATTCTTGCTTTCTGTATCTCTCCTCCTGAATCATTAGTTCCCAAACTTTTTCAGCTGAGACCCAATATACTGTATACATTTAGTTTCTCTCTAGGACCCAAACAACCCAAAAAATACACTACTATATTCTTTATAAAAAAAAGTTTTGGCGAACATTTCAGATTTTTTTATTTTATTTTCTTTGTCTTCTTGGTTGGTGGGTGGGGGGGGGTTCAAAATATTATTGTAATATATAATTGTTAAAATATAGGTAAAGGGGGATATTTACTCACAACCCATACAAATTGGTCAACGAACCCAAAATGGGTCTCGACCCATTGTTTGGGAAACACTGCTATAAAAGAACGATAAGGGTAGAAATTAATTTACAAATATTCAGTGACTGACAGCCACCAAGAACAAAAAGACAAACTCAATCACACAAGCACACGTGCACGTGGGCACGCATCTATACTATTAAAAATACATAAATGCAGAGCCTGATGATGTTTAAGCATAATTGAGCATTTATGCCCTTTTGATTTGATTGTGCATTGAGCTGATCATAACTACCTAGCCACCCACCCATATTGCTACTATAGACATCTTCCTACGTACCTACAGTACCTACCCATCTACCTTCCTTCCCACCTAAAGTAAATTTCAAAATGTCCAATACTTTTACTTCTACTCCACTACATCTCAGAGACAAATATTGTACTTTTTACTCCACTTCAATTATTTGAAACTTTAGTTACTACCGGTAGTTACTTTGTATATTTTGATTGTCATTACAAAACATCAGTGTTTGGCATAACAGCGTTTAAATAAACGGCGTTACCTAACGCCGTTATTTTTTTCAGTTACGGGTAATCTAATTAATTACAATTTCCATCGTTGCAACGCCGTTACCGTTACTGACAATGAAATGTGCTCCGTTACTATGTCAAGAGTCCCCAAGCTTTCTGTTACCACGGGCCGGCTGACAGTGTGTGTGTCTGTGTGTGTGTGTGTGCGCGCAGCGCTACTACAGGCTGGGGCTGCTGCTCCTGCTGCAAACACGGTTAGAAAAATACCAAGGATACGACAGTGATGTCTCTTACTTTTTCCTGTTACGCAACCAGGAAGTAACACGGACTCGACGCTGTTTAAAGGAGACATCCGGACATTTTAAGTGTTATCTTTGATGTACTGAGTACTAGGAGAAAAAAAACAGACTTTGCATTTGTTAAAATAGGCGAATTTCAGCTTTCCACTGGCTCCCATTATGCCAACGGAGGGGATCGTTAGACGGGACGAAGGGGACTCTCTGGGAATAACTCAACGACCCTTTCAATGTTGGTGAGTGATTAGCGACACATCAAAGATAACACTTAAAATGTCCGGATGTCTCCTTTAACACATTGGGTGCCAGCATTCTCCCCATTGACTGCGCTTTGCTGTTTAAAGCTCTAGACTCCACGAGGAGCAAATCCATGTAAAAAAAAACATCCATTCATGTTGCGCGATGACCCTGGCTACAACCTGGAACGATAACATTTCACTCGCGAGTTACAATGGGGGGGGATCGCGCATCGCGCATGACCGGTTTTCCCCACCGGAAACAGATTCGGAGATATAGGTGTTTTAAAGAAGGAAATAGACAGGAAGTGGATGGCAGCCATGTTTTTGTTTTTCCGGTGATCTATCTGGCCTATCCTTCTCAAGATCACAATGGGTACTCCCAGAGCTGCTCTAGCCCCGCCCGTGTGGAGAAAAACGAAAAAAACAAAAAGACATATTTCACGGTCTGGACCGTGTTCGGCACCGGACCGCTACTCTGCGCAAACACGGTTCAGACCGTGTTTGGCACCCGATGTGTTAAGCAGTGACATGTGACATAACATCACTGACGAATCCTTGGTATCTTCATGGGTATATTTTTTACACAGAAACCCAGCGCGGCGCACACACAAACAAACTAACTTTAACAACCAGACCAGTAGAGAAGAGATGGCGAGTCACGAGCAATCCGACAAGATGGCTTTCACAAATTGGCGATAAAAGCACTACTTTACCTTTATTGAAAGGAAAGGAAAGAATGTACACGTGAAGTGCATGTTGTGTGCCGGGGGGAAGCGTTTGTCCACGTCTGTCCAAAGCAACTCCAATTTTGTGTGTGTGTGTGTGTGTGTGTGTGTGTGTGTGTGTGTGTGTGTGTGTGTGTGTGTGTGTGTGTGTGTGTGTGTGTGTGTGTGTGTGTGTGTGTGTGTGTGTGTGTGTGTGTGTGTGTGTGTGTGTGTGTCTTTAATTCACACTAGTGTTAAAAGCACTTGTTGTTGTTTAACACATCCACCGCCAGAGGTTAATCTCATAATGTACTCACCAGTGCCAAGGTGTTTTTGTTGTTTTTTTGTTTTTTTCATGTCGCCATAGATCTTGTTAAAATCCTTAAGATTGAGCCGTGAACGGTCTGTTTACATCCGCGAGATCTCCCTGTATCTCCCAGTGAAAACCACGTGTCAAACGGGGCATCCATGTTTGAGTTAGAGCGGATTACGTTAAACAGTGAAATGCGAGGAGAAAAAACTACAGGAAGAGAATTGAGTTTCAGTTTCGTCTGTAGAATGGGAGCGGGCGTGATCGTCGAAACCGGATCCCAAATAATTCTATTTCCTGTCATCAAACCGGAAACGGAAGTGGATCAAAAAAAATCCGAAAGTGCACCCGGACCGCGCATGCGCGAAAAGACCGCAGCCCGTAGGACTACGGGCTCGGCGCTTAACCGTTGGATTTAACGGCCCGTAGAACTACGGGCCCGGCGGTAAAGGTGTTAACTGTTTACTTCTGCTCAAAGAAAATACTTGAAGTAGGCTACAGCATTGTCTACCAGTACCATACCAGTTGTCTTGTCCTAAGTTGTAACTAAGACAGTTTTTCTTTAATTTACACTAAAAGCACTGTAGTGTAGTCCAGTATTTTTCTTTATAGTTGACAAATGTATGTGAACATGTTGCTCTGTAAAGCTTTAAACCAAATTAAGGAAGAATTTTGACTAGCACAACTGTCACTGAATGGAAAATAGGTTACTTTAAAAAAAAACTTATTTCAACATATTGAGACTTAAAAACTGGACTTTAAAAAAGTTTGAGAACCACTGGTGTAGGCAATTACACCTGTTTTACTGTTATCTACCAGTTGCTGTGCGTTGAGGTGCAATAAATATTATATTGAAGTGCAATACATATATTGAAGTTTATTTCTCCCTCATGGCAAAGGTTATTATGTGTAAGTAGTAAGTACCTGTCTATGCTGTTCTACGCTATGCACCTGGCTTGTGAAACCTTCTCCCAAAAACAATCCAAATTCTTTGACATATTACAACTTTTTCACGCAAATGGTTACTTTTCCTAGTAACTAGTTACTTTTACAATAGAGTAATTCAGTTACTAACTCAGTTACTTTTTTGGAGAAGTAACTATAACTAATTACTTTTTTAAAGTAACGCGCCCAACACTGCAAAACATACATTAACCACTGCAGTCCTATTTATACATCGGATATTTGAAAATAGCCGATCTACAAGCTCACAACGTGTCACAACGCGATACATTGGTGAGCTTGTAGATCTGCTATTTTCAAAAGATTGTATTACATTTTTACACATGATACCCTGTGAAACAGGACATTCTGCATAATGAGTACTTTTACTTTTGGTACAATAGTATATTTTGAAGCCGAAACTTTTGTACTTTTACTCAAAGTACATTTTGAATACAGGACTTCTACTTGTAACAGAGTATCTACAGTACATTGCAGTGTTGATACTTTTTTTTTAACCTTTTTCCATCACTGCACATAACTATATGCTACAGTATATGTTCCTGGTTGTGTCTCAGGACATGAAGCTAAAATGGCTGCTGGCAATATGTGTGTGTGTGGGGTCAGAAACCATGTTCAGCTCACCAGAAAAGCAACGTGAGGTGAGGTAGGGAGAAAATATGGAATTCATAATCATACCTCGCAACGGTATTTGGCCATATAGGAAAGTACCCAAAAGCCAGTGGGGTGAGTTTTGGGTCCAACACAAGCCGTGAACCACAGCAACACACCACTACTTTAAACCACTACTTTAAACCATTAAGACCGGGAACGCATCTGTGTCATTTTTAGACTTGAGCTAAAAAGCATTATTTTTACACTTTGGCTATTAACACATTGAGTGCCAAAACCGTAATATTACGGGGTTTTGCAAATACACCCGCGGAGTGCCAACAATCCTAAAAAACGTAAATATACGTTTGTTTTACCTTTTTGTTTTTATTATTTTTTTTCCACAAGGGAGGGGGGGGGGGGCTAGCGCAGCCCTTGAATCACCCATGAACACTCTAAGAAGTAAGGGACAGATGGATCACCGTGCCAAAAAATCTCGCTCCCATCCGCTTCCATTCTATCTCCTTGCTAAAAACCTCCATCTCCTTAACTTTTTACAGTGGGCAAAACGAGTCATTCTCGATGCGCGATCGCTCTGCAATGGTGACTCACATGAGACATGTTTTGTTGTTTCAGGCTTTAGCCAGGAGCATCGCGCAACCTACACGCATGCTTTTTTTTTCATGGATCGTTCGTCGTGGAGTCTACAGATTTAAACTGCACAACGGTGAGATTTCTGGCACCGAACGTAATCTGTTATTATAAAATTCTG
This sequence comes from Gymnoscopelus braueri, assembly GCF_963280865.1. NCBI lineage: Eukaryota > Metazoa > Chordata > Actinopteri > Myctophiformes > Myctophidae > Gymnoscopelus > Gymnoscopelus braueri. The sequence continues at coordinate 28,334,638 of NC_137620.1, read as the reverse complement.
GCACCCAATGTGTTAAAAAATAGCAGATATACAAGCTCATAGCGCGGCACCGAGTGCCGCGCTATGAGCTTGTAGATCTGCTATTTTTGAGAAATCGTGAACATGTGTGCAAATCTTTGAATATATCAGGGTCCCCACGGTCATGAAATTCCTGGAAATATTTTGAAATAAAAATTAAAAAAATCCAGTACTGGAAAAGGTTTGGAATTGATCAAAGGTCCTGAAATTTATCAAGGGTCCTGGAAAAATATTTGGCTATGCATTGTTTTTGGCTATTGATTTTTTTTAATACAAAACATTTTCATAAACATGTATAACATTACACAAAATATGTAACATAAGTAGTTTTTCGCCGAACGGGCTGTGTAACACCCCATCCGCACTGCCAGCGATGCGACGTGACGCGAAGCAAGCGGGCGATGAAATCACATTAAAATACATGTTTTTGAATGAGACCTACCGCGAGCGACAACGAACCGTGCAACGACGTCGTCCACCCCTCCTATTTTCGCTCGCAGGGTCCTAAAAACGCCCTAATTTTTGCACGAAATGTTGAATGAAATTGTACTATTTTATATTCTATGCTTTATTTTTGCTACACTGCCTATCTTTGGGCATTGTACATAGGAGTAAGAGACACATTATTGCGCTGAATGATTGTTTTATAGGCCTGGAAATTGGGCTAAATATTCTGGAAAAGTTTTGGAAATTCATTGCTAAAAATGTGTGGGGACCCTGTTATATATATATTTTTGAAAGCGAACATTTGTAACTCTAATCTTTGCTTCTGGGGGGGGGGGGTCCCTGGAACAAAATCTTGTGAGATGGGGGTCCGCGGCCAAATACATTATACATGTTGGGGGTCCTTGACATGAAAAAGTTTGAGAACCGCTGATATAGAAACATACGTTTTTTAGGATTTAGAAGTACATTTTGTAGAATTGGACTCGGGTCTTAATGGGTTAAACGGAGAAGCTGAAAGATTTTGAGCAGAGCTGTCTAAAGACTTTTTTTATTCACTTTTTTTCTTTCTTCAGAAAGTGTAAGTTGCTTAAAAAGTGGTTCAGACACAAAACAAATTAAAAGAAAAAGCCTGAGTGAAACATTCAGCCAGTGTACGCTAGGGCTTTCAACTTTCCTCAGAAATTATATTCAAATAATGGTCATAAAAATTGGAAGATATTTGAATATATTCAAATATTATTATTATTATAAAAGAAATATTATGTAATTTTTTTTAATTTTTTTTTTTACAGAAACGGTACAAAAAAACAATGTATCGAGTGCTCGGATCCAATGAAACATATCTTTTGTTTGTTTTTATAACTTGATACATTGTTATATTCTGTCAAATATACATATAATTTTTTAATATTCGAATATTAATTTTCATATTCGAATATACATATTTTCCCAATATTCGAATAATATTCGAATATCGAATATTCGTTTGACAGCCCTAGTGTAAGCTAACATGCATATAATACTACAGTTTGCTCACTTGGCATTCCAGAAAGAGATGCGAGGCCGTGGCGGGGCTGCTGTCCGTGGTTCTGAAAAGAGACGGGACGGGGGGGGACGGGGGGGGGGGGACGGGGAGATTACCAGTGCGTTGCAGGGATGATGTGTTTATGTTGGCCCTGTTTGTGTGTGGGAGAGAGAGCGGGAGAAAGAAGACAGCATGATGACTCTTCTTCATCACGTTGTCTAAATATTGTTTGTGTGTGCTTGTGTGTCTGTGTTGCCCCCAGGGCTCTCCTTCATTCCGCCTTCACCGAGGGGGAAGCCATGAGTCTTATAAAGCTGCATCTCTCTCACCCCCGTTTCCCACAGCAAAAACGCACAACACAAAGCCGCAAAAAAACTGGAATCCGTGCGGAGCACTCGGCTCTATTACATGTCAAAAGGTGCTACCGTATAATAAAAGCAGCCAGCTCTGCTTTCCTGCTCGCTCACGGGCCCCTGGCGAAGCGCACGCCTTTCACTAAATGGCTCGACACCAGCTGACTTCCATAGCTACCAGCTTGTGGGTGGCTCTTTCAGCGTGCAGCAGATGTTTGTGAATCCACACGATGACTCGCTCGACGGGGGGGCACCGCGCTCGCATTATTGCGACAAAATAAGCAAATTCTCAACCCTGCCGATCCCGAAGACGACACAATTCTCCAGTTGTGTTTTTTTTCTCCCTCTCTCTCCTTCTCTCTTGTTGGGAGCCGTTGCCAATCACGAGGGATAATAGAAACCCAACAGGAGAGAATGGTTGGGAACATGGGGAAGGATGTGCGACATATAAAGATCACAGGAAGACGTCCCCTTAGTACAAAGCAAAGCATGATTTCCGCCAGCAGTGTGTGTGTCTGTGAACATGATGGGGATGTAGAAGAATAATATGTGAATAATGTGTGTGGTTCTCAGTTCAGCTCCGGGGCAGTAACACGGTGTTGTATTTTTCCATTCGATTTCCCACATGTTTGTGGTTTGCCCCCCATCATTAAAACCCCTTCCTCTTATACAGACTATTAGGGGGAGTTTATTGATAGCGCCGTTGTTGTCTTATGAGACCATCTGCTCGCGTGAGAAGTGTGAGCCGTTTGCTTCTGCAAAATGAGCGTCTGGAAACCAAAGCAGGCAGTAGGAAATGGATATTTCCCTGACAAATTGCTCCTTATTACAGGATACGGTGAAGCTAAATGTGCAACCTTTCAGACTTCTATTGCTGGGAAAACGCCAATTAAAACGGAATTCATTTTAATTGAAACAAAATATTGCACCAACAAATTTGTTGAGAACCGTTTGGGTGAAGTTTTGTAATTTAGGACTGTGTGCTGAGACGTGTTCCTCGTTTAAGTTAAGTTAGGTACTGTATTAGTTTAGAGGTCGTGAAGTTTATGTATAATGGTTAAGTTTAGGCATTAGGTCACATTCAGTATGGTGAACGTTTGGTATCTTTAGTTATTTTAGGTATTAGGTTAGAGATGGTGGACACACACACACACACACACACACACACACACACACACACACACACACACACACACACACACACACACACACACACACACACACACACAGGACTGACAACACAGAGGCCCTTTACAGGAAGGGACAGAGCAGGCTGTTCTTCCTGAGGAGGCTCACCACAAAAGTTGTGATTAGGTAAGAAATGGTAAAGTGTAGCCAATGGGTCAGTGCGTTTGGTGGATACATACAGTAAGGGGAACACACGCTGACAGGGGAACACATCTCGACACGAACGCAGGTGGTGTTCCCCATACGCAAAATAGTGTTTGTCCCGTTCGGGTATCACATATTGAAAATGCTCATGTAGCATGTGTACATATACAGCTGTATACGTGGTGCATCAGGGTACACGCTGTCCTGTCATGTCTTCCACTACACACTTTAATTTGGACACCACGCTGTCTGGTGGAATTGGATTCTCAGACTGTGAAGACATCGGGATGCTGAAAGACTAGACGCACGGAACAGGGGGAGGAATTCAGACGGAGACAGAGGTGGGGGGGAGTAGGAGGAGGAGAGCGTGAGGAAGATAGAGGAGAAAGGGGGATAGAGAGAGAGAGCGAGATATATGGGTGAAAGCTGTCGATAGCTGATTGAAACACGGGAGGCGTCTGACCTCATTGAGACACAATTTAAAACCCCACACGTCCATTAATCCCATTGTAGTGATAACCCAGCCGTAGCCCCTCCCCTCTCTCTTTCCTTTCCCCCCGTCCTCTCCCCTCCACCCCTCTCTCTATCTTTCTTTGGCTCTGCCATCTCTCCGCGTGTCTCTCTGTTGACGGATGAGACGCGACACACACACAAGTCAGTCAGTGGAGAGAGAGCCCCGTAACAAGGTCCTCATATGAAGTTGTTAAAGCCATTGAGATGCAGGGAGGTGTATGTCGAGAACGCCGGGCTCTGTTGTGGGGAGTTTGTCACACTGCCTCAGATCCACAGCACCGTCCTAATGGGAGTCCGATGGGAGGGACGGATTGGGGGGCCGCTTAACCCATTAAAACCTGGAACGCATCTGTGTAACGACTTGAACCATTATTTTATACTTTGGACATTCAAAAATAGCAGATCTACAAGCTCATAGCACGGCACTAAAATCGTAAAAACTGCAAATCTTTGAATATATATATTTTTTAAGCGAACATTTTTTAACTCAAATCTTTGCTTCTGGGGGGTCACTGGAACAACATATTTTGAGTTGGGGGGGGGGGGGGTATGTGGCAAAATACATATCATTTTGGGGGCCCTTGACATGAAAATGCATGCACATTGTAAAGCACTTTGGATAAAGGTGCTGTATAAATGCACCATTTACCATGTAGAGGGGAAACATGACAGAGCTCAGGATAGACCCCCCCCCCCCCCCCGGGGGACCCTGGTCAACGAAGTACAGTATATAGCATTTAAGTGCTTAAGAGAAGAAAAAAAAGCAAATCGAGTGGTGCTGAGACAGCATTCCAGGGCTCAAGAGATGATCCTATAGCGGGTACAATAAAAGATAAATAAATAAACGTTAGAAAACAAGAAGTTGAGAGGGCTTTTAAATGTCTTGTCTCTGACTCAGGTGGAAAGACACATGCACTCCCTTGGAGTGCCTGGTGGGTGGCGCGGCGGGGGGAGAGGATAAATATCAAATTCAGTCGTAAAATGAAAAATCTGTGGCTTGAATTAATTATTCATCGAGTCTGGGGGGGAGAGAGAGAGAGAGAGCGAGGGAGAGAGAGGGGACACATGAAGAGGAAAGAGGAGACTCTCGACAATAACACAAGCAAATCTCCTCCATTTGTCATCTGTTGCCGTGGAAATGGTCTCCCTATCCGCACGACGAACACCGCTGACCTTTTGTTTTTACACGTCCCCCAAGTCCGCGTCAAACACGTTGATCAATGCGGTGCGACGACGGCCAACCCAAAATCTGCCGCTGTTAGGATTGAGAGAGATTGGAAAAAAACCCCGGAAAAACTACTTTCCAAGGGGAGAAAGTGCTCAAGCGAAAACTCTTTGGAAAAGAACTAAAAGTCTGCTCTCAGTCACTGCAGGGTGGCTGCCACAGCAATCAAGTATCAATTTCTAAAGCCAATCCCTTTGTAGCCTTAAGTGCCATGGCGTTTCTACTTCAACGATGGTAGAGTTTCACTAGAAAAGCATAGATCTTCCTGCAATTGTATCGTTGGACGCTATAGTGCCTTTGTTCCTCGACCAAGGCACATTTAAAGGGGATTAACTGTTCACCGACATGATCCCTCCCCCTCTCTCGCTCTCTCTCTCTCTCTCTCACACACACACACACACACACGCACGCACACGCACACGCACACCTACATGATCCCTCGCTCTCTCTCTCACTCACACACACACACACACGCACACTGGGCCCTTTGATGCCGAATGATGGGCGGGTGTTGGTATTGATCTGCCACTGTGTGGGCCAGATGAAAGGGAAGTTTTTCGACACAGAGCTGCTGTTTTTCCTCTCGAGGGTCTCTCCTCCCCACCCTCCACCCCGCCCGCCCACCCACCCGCCGCGGCTCGTCAATGCGGTGGTTCCACTGTTCACCGCTGATATGTGCAATCCCCCCGTCCCCTCCCCCAGACGTAAATTCCTTTACCCCTTCGTTCTGTCTCCTGTTTAAGGTTGCAACAGTTAATGTAACTAAACGATCAATATAATCGATAATGTAATCAAATAATCATTCTCATAATCAATCCCTATTTTTGGCATGTCGGGTAAAAAAAAAAGAAGAAAAAAAACGATTTACAAGCGACTATTTTTATCACAACACTCTTGTGCTACAAAGTATGAAATAACGCTTAATCGGTTCATTGAAATACAAAAAGTGCTTCTCGGTTTCATTGATCGAAAAAGATTTATAATTGAAGCCCTACTCCTGTTAATCCATCTGTCCACGTTCAATCTTTGCTTTTGAACCTTTGTTGTTTTCTCTTGCTATTTGCCATCTTCTAGGGGTGTGCCGATTATATAGTCCCGCGATATATTACGATACGTTTTCGTGACGATATGTATCGTCTTGGCGTTTTTGAAAAAAAAAATATATACATTTTCTTTTTAAGTATTCGTTTGCATTTGCTCCCCCCCCCCCCCATATATTTTCATAATAAAAAAGTGCCGTATATCGTATCGTATCGATATCCCAATATCGTGTATCGTATTGTGAAAGGCACACCCCTACTATCTTCCTTAAAGCACTTTGTAAAATGGGTTTATTCCATCCACCCATCCATCCATTGAACCAACCATCCAACCAACAACCTCTCTTGATGTCTTGTGGACACTTGACGCTCATTAAGGATGTTATTCATGTTAACGTCTTCCCCGCTCTCCCCGCATGTTGACATAGTAACTGATTAACAGCGGGGCTTCCCCTCCCATCTCCCAGCATGCACCTCTCCTCCATCCATCTCCCCGTACTCCAATTCCTGCTCTGACCGTGTTTGAATAAAATATCTCAGAGAATCTCCCCCACTTCAATTAGCTGCTCAGGTCACGTGTTCACTAGCCCTCTACACTACCCAACCCCCCTCCCCCCCAAACCCCACCACCCTTCTCTCTCTCTCTCTCTCTCTCCCTCTGCTCTCTTGATCCTCTGCTCTCTCCAGGGAGTTGGAAGCTTCTAATCCATCAATTAAGAATATCAGTGCATCGCTGCTCTGCCCCATTAGGGTCTGTGTCATCGTACGGCTAAGTGTATAACCCTGCTGATCGCTCCAGCCCTCACTGATATCAAACCCTGTCTTCTCTCTCTCTCTCTCTCTCTCTCTCTCTCTCTCTCTCTCTCTCTCTCTCTCTCTCTCTCTCTCTCTCTCTCTCTCTCTCTCTCTCTCTCTCTCTCTCACACTCTCTCTCATATAAATAATTGGAAACAAAGGGAGAGAGAGATAAATAATCTGAGAGGGGGAGAGAGAGAGACATGGCCACCTATAATTTAAAAAAAGTATGTGACACTATATGTTGTGTTTTGGGGGCTTCTTTTACATAGGCAGTGGCTAGTTCCACATTAGTTTAATGTGTGCTAAACTACAATGAAGAATAAAGGGAACTCCTATTCTGGGGGTCCACCATGGGCAAGTGATAGCACCGGGACACAGGGTTCAGGCCCGGCCCGGGGAGGCTGAAGGCTACGGGACAACATCCAGACAGAAAAGATGCTGCTGCCTGGTTGAATGAGCTATGGTCGTCAGAGTCTGCGGGACCGGCCCTGACAGATATAGGAGGCCGAGGGAGTTACGACCTCGGCTTGCAACAGCAATCAACAAGACAAATGAAGTTACAACGTGCTTCACATAACGGGAAAGTACACGTAAAGAAAAAAAATAAAAACAACATATGAAGAAAGAAAATCTCAGTTCTCCTAAAGTGGAGCCAACATGGCAATGGAAAACATTTATTGAAATTATGATCACTTTTTGAGATTTTAGGCTGGAATGTGGAGGGTGGGAGGGGCTTTTTCAGACAATCTAATGCCTGAGTTATGCCTGATATCTGCCAGTGTTGCGCACTGAAAATAGCAGATCTCTTTTTGAAGAGTTTTGGTGTAGAGAGAAACTTCTTCTTAAAACCCCTTTACAGTAAGTGAAGAAGTTTCTCCCTTTAAGATTCTTAATAATTTATAGACATCCATTCATTAATAGCAGCCTATACAGTCATGGAGAAGGGCCGTATATATATATATTATATTTAAGCACAAGAACCCTAGCATATACCCATTCTGGAGGTGATGGAACAACTGCTTTCCATCAGCATGGTGAGAGATGCTAATCAGATGACCCAGAGGTAGCAACGGGAGAACAAAATGGGTCAGAGCATTCACCCCTGAGGAACTCCTCATAATGGAGACATAATAGAGATTTAGACGAGGACATTGCATTGTTAATAGAAACTTAAGGCTGTCTGTTTGAAAGGGAGGAGGGAGAACCAGCTAAGAGAACTCCCAGAAATCAACCCATTTACTAGAACTCTCGATTAGGATGGCATGATCACTACCAACCCATTTACTAAGCCTGTCGATTAGGCAGTGGTGTAAAGTAACTAAGTACATTTACTCAGGAAGAGGTGGTGCCATGGTTTTGCACTTTTTCAGTTTTTCATGTGTCTATGAGGTTGATAGAACTTCATTAAGCCCCCTGGTGGTGTTTTTATGGTGTTTTATGTCTTCTCTGACTATTTTGAGTTTCTTCCTGGAGGCTGAAACCTTGAGGGTCAAACGTGCCGATAGAAAAACAGCACTTTAATGACACAGTAAAATTATATCCTCCCACTCATTATCATAACACAACAGGTGTGGGCATGAGGAAGAGGAGGGACTAGGACAGGTGGGTGGTGCTAAGGTGGTGGAGGAGGTGCTAAGGTGAGAACCAGGTATACTTAATGAACTGGAGGCGTGTCCACATAAAAACATAATTTTAACAATTTCTGTACACTTTTTAAAAAAAAATCTTCCTCCTAGTATAACCATAATACCTGATGATTTTGTTTTAGGGGGGGGGGGGACACAGAAAATCACGGCACCCTGTCTTTAAGTACAATTTTGAGTTTTTTGTTTTACTTTAGTATTTCCAATTTTCAGTACTTTTACTTCTACTCCACTACATCTCAGAGGCAAATATTGTACTTTTACTCCTGTAATACAAATATTAATAATAATAATATTCCATTCGGGTGAAGTTTTAGATCATTTATTCGGAAGATTTCAGCAGAGCAAACAGCATACAGATCATGAGAAGCAGGCCTCCAGGCCTGCTCCAGCAGCCCCTCCTGCAGCCCCTCGGGGCACAAGCCTCTTGAACACCTATCTTACACAGTTCTTATAGTAGACCATTTACCAAAGATGCTATTCTAAATGGTCATATAAGGTACACAAATACAACTATGACCATGTATAGTATCACAGGACAAATATATGCTGACACAGAATAGCATGGAGGATGCAGATCAGCTGTTAGATTGACAGCTGTAGCTGAGTTAGATTTAGCACATGGTTGACTAAAGACCCCTGCTGTGAGTTTAAACCTCCTTGGTTCAGATACAGTTAGATAGTACATAAATGATAGAAGAACAGGTTGGCATTCTCAAATATCCATCACACTCCACTACCGTGTTTGTTCAAAGATGTTGTCCTTCAATCACCATGAAGGATCTTCTCCAACTCCTTATTTTGCAGTATTTTGGCGAACAAATTGTAGTTCAGAAAGAAGTCTGTATTTCTTTAGCTGGGTTGGATCAAGGGAAGTTGTTTCCTTTCTCTCTCTTTAAAAAGAGGCAGAATACTCATCCTGGCTGACTAATGCAACTTATGACCTATACCTTTCTCTGGAGCATTGCATGCTCTTCAGCTGTAAAGGCTCAGTGATCGTCAGGGGAGGCCAAGAGCAGACCATGATTGTGATTTACTTGTGAAGTAACAGCAATGAAACACAACATATTGAGCAAATTAAATACTTAAGGGAAACATGCACGCCAACGCACACACACACACACACACACACACGTGCGCGTGCATGCACGCACAAGCCTGAACAATTACGGATTTGGTTTTGTCCTGGTTTGTCCCCGTTTGTACAGCCTTCGTGGCAAACAGATTAATATGGCGAGGCATAAAGGTTTTATGGTTCTTCAATGTCATATAGAGTATTTTAATTTGGAGAGAACACAGAGGGTGGTGTAATTACCATTGCAGATGTCTGTTCAATATCCCCTGATGACTGTGGGATCACACACTTGGAAATAATTGGGTCTTGTTTGCTGGAGAGGATGCGGGCAAAAAGTTGGCCTCTCTCCTTTTAATATGCGTGGCGCCAACCTAAAGGTGGAATGGATGGATTTGTAAAGCATGCCGGCTAATAAAGCAGAGCATCATTCTCATTTAGATGAGCCCGACGATGTGAAAGCTTTCTGAGGATTGGAGAGGAGAGGCTGACTGGCAGACCGCAAATGAAAAGATAGATGCAGAGCGTGTGATTCGTCTGCTCAAACAAAGAGCTGTTTGTTGTATTACGGACATAAAAGATTTATGCCCCTGTTGACTCTCGGCGCGTCACCGTAGTCGTGTCTACACGGGCATTTTATTTGTGATTAAAGCTACCCAACTCCCCCACCACCAACACACAGGTTGCACACGCACGCAGTGCGCACGCACGCAGTGCGCACGCACGCAGTGCGCACGCACGCCCACGCACACAAAATGGCCGTGCTCTTTCTGAAATCTTAAAGACATAAACTTTCCCCGGGGGGAGGGGGGGGGGGGGGGGACAACATGAAACACAAAGCATTCCACTCTCTCTCTCCCTCCGAGAAGATAGGGCATCAATATTTCATAACCTCCAGCCCGGTGGTGCCTAGGTGAGCGTGCCAGCTCGGCAGACTGTGGGCTAATTGAAAAGGAAGGGGGACTAACGCTGATTGTGTCGACGCCCGTCCCTTTGAAGTGGGCCTCCGCCATGTTAAATGTTTAACCCTTTAAGACCGGAAAAGCATCTGTCATTTTAGATGTTAACCACTTTAACCATCATCTTATACTTTGGCTATTCAAAAATAGCAGATCTACAAACGCATAGCGAGGCACCGAGTGCCGCGCTATGAGCTTGTAGATCTGCTATTTTAGAGCGAACTTTTGTAACTCAAATCTTTGCTTCTGGGGGATTCTACACGTCTTCTAAATCCTAACAGTTTTTTGAAAAAAACGTATGTTGCTATATATCAGTGGTTCTCAAACTGTTTCATGTCAAGGACCCCCAAAATTATACGTATTTGGCCGCGGACCCCCATCTTTAAAAAAATAATTGTTGTTCCAGGGACCCCCAGAAGCAAAGATTTGAGTAAAAACAATGTGCTTAAAAATATATATATATTCAAAGATTTGCACACATTTTCACGATTTTTCAGAAATAGCAGATCTACAAGCTCATAGCGCGGCACTCGGTGCCGCGCTACGAGCTTGAAGATCTGCTATTTCTGAATAGCCCAAAGTATAAAATAATGGTTAAAGTGGTTACACAGATGCGTTCCCGGTCTCAAAGGGTTAAGGACCGCCTGTCAGAGTCTTTCCGCCTCCCTTCGAGGTCGACGGCGACTCTGACTGACGCAGGTTTTAGGGCAGCGAATGCACAACTGGGAGGAAAGAGGGAAAAGAGACAAAAGGGAAAGGGCTAGAACTATAACTCATGGATAGAGGGAGCTTGGGGGCCGGTGCAGAGAAAGGAATAATAATGTATCCAAAAAAAGTCAAATTTGTGGAGTGAGCGGCTCCTCTGTGGGGAGAGATTAAGTTAATGAGATGAATAGAACGCGAGATGGGTGACAAGGGGTGAGGCCAATGGGCGACGCTTTTTATCACTCTGTCTGCAGCCTGATGTGAATATGGAGTGAGGAAGAAGAGCCAAGGGGCACGGGAGTCCGAGAGAGAGAAGGGTCAGGGATATTAAAGTGCTTAATACCCGATGCACTGATGCTTGATTGGTACCGTGTAGAGTAGACGGACATTTCTTTTTGCAACTTTTGCAGCAACTTGAGTAAAAGGGATGAATACCTGTGAAACGGTATAACCGGATGAAATGTTCACAAACATGAGAAAAATCTACACAGTGTATAATATCAATTCCCACACACACAACACACACACACACACACACACACACACACACACACACACACACACACACACACACACACACACACACACACACACACACACACACACGCGCGCGCGCACAGACACACAGAGAGAGTAATGTGTAACACATCCATGTATACACACACACACACACACACACACACACACACACACATGCGCGCACCACACACACGCACGGACACACAGAGAGAGTAATGTGTAACACATGCATGTACAGTATGCACACACACACACACACACACACACACACACACACGCACACGCATGCACAGAGCAGCGTGTCACTTATGCATGCATGCACATATGAACATAGCAGCATATCGCACATGCATGAATACACACACACACACACACACACACACACACACACACGCGCACGCAAACACGCACATGCATGACACACATATACACGTATGCACAGCATGCAGAGATATGCGTCCGCAGAGATGCACAGAGCAGTAGTAACGTGTGGGTTATCTCAGTGTAGTGTAGGACAGTAATAGCTGAGGGGCTCGGGCGAGCTGTGAGCATCTCCGTCCTCTCCTCCACTCTCTCTGCAGTCTGCAGCTCTATAAAGATCTGCTGACAGTGTGCCAGTTACTCCCTGGAGACCTCTCTCTCCCTCTCTCTCATTTATTTCTTTTTCAGTTTTCTGCCTCCTCTCTCTCTCTCTCTCACACACACACACACACACACACACACACACACACACACACACACACACACACACACACACACACACACACACACACACACACACACACTCTAACTCTCTTCCTCCCATCGTGTCTCTTTCTCTCCTGCTCTCATCCTTTCCCTCTCTGTCTTCACCCTCATGTCTTTCCTCCCTCTCTCTCTCCCTCCCTCCCTCCCTCAGCCACACGCCGTTTCTCTCCACTTTTTTCCTCAGTCCTATATCAATCGTTTCTCTCTCTCTCTTGTCTTGTGCGTCTGGCTCTTTTGTCCCCCTTTTTCTCGCTCTTTATTCTCACACAGGCACACACCAGTTTAAGAGCTATGCAGCGCGAACGTTCAGCAGCTGTGGCGAGAGGGAGGGAGAGAGAGAGAGGGAGAGAGAGCGATTGAGCGAGGCGCTGTGCTTTTTTTTGGTTTTGGAGGAGGATGGGAGTCGCAGGCAGTGGTGGACAAAGTATATATACTCAAGTAAATGCTCAAGTATTCAAAAGTACAAAGTACGTTTTGTACAATGCATTGTTGTATTGAAATTTCGAAAATCGATCTTCTGAAATCTATAGATTTGTGAGATCTACAAGCTCACAATACTTGTAGATCAGCTATTTTCACTACATTTGAAATGAGGTTTAAGTGGATGATTCATAATTCAATTCAATCTTTATTTCAGACTCAGGGTCCATACAACAAAACAGGATGACAATCACACAGTAAAAGCAATAAAATAATAAAAAGAAAAAAAATACACATAAAAAACAGTCCAACTACAGCTGTTCATAGTCAGTAGAGGCTGTTACGCCAATGTCTCCATATCATGGAAGAGAACCGAGTAGAACTCTTGACAGGGTTAATTAAAATCTTAATAACATGATTGTCAGACTTTTCAAGACGACATATGAATTTGTACATTACATTTCTTAGGGCTTGACAGGTAGGTACCCCCAGGTTTACAAACAGCTGGCTGGCACTGTGCCATCTTGGTACCCTCACCAGCAACCGTAGAGCATCATTATATGCAACTTTTAGTTTTCGCATGCTGCTAGCTTTGTAGTTACTCCATAGGTGAGCCGTATACAATGGTGTACAGAAGGCTTTAAAGAGTGATACCTTGACATGTACAGAGCATTTGTGAAATTTCCGCATTAGTATGTTTGCCTGGGCATACAATTTGCATCTTTGTCTATGGATGTCTTTGTCATCAGAGAGATCATCGGATATACAGTGTCCAAGGTACTTAATCTCACTGCACACAAGTAGTATGTTGCTACTGAGAATAAAATGAGGAAATACTGCCTTTTTATCATCTTTACTTCGCACAATCATGATGCTACTCTTCTTGGCATTATAATTAATATTAAAATCAATGCCATACTGGGAGCAAACCCTGAGAAGCTGTTGTAAGCCTGCACTGTACGGGGAAAAGATAATTAAATCATCCGCATACATAAGGTGGTTGACTACAGAATCACCTATGACACATCCAGTTTTACACAGGTTCAGTTTCCTAGACAGACCGTCCATGTATAAATTAAACAATAGAGGAGATAAAATCCCCCCTTGCTTAACACCATTACCAACATAGAAATGTTAGGACACACATAATATAGTCTGTGTCCCTTCCTAGAAATGTAGTGGAGTCAAAAAGTACAATACTTCCATTTGAAATGTAGCGGAGTGAGTCCTCCGAACGTGAGACCTCCGCAAAGAAACCGAATGCTCCTTAAATGAACTTATGTACAATACTCGAGTAAATGTACTTTAGTTACTGCTCTGCTCACCATTGATCGCAAGCCAGGTGAGAAGAGAGGCGCTGCCGGTGGCAGCCGGGGGGAGGCTGTAGCTGCCGGAGCCGAGGGGAGGGGAGGGAGGAGGGGGGGAGTCTTTAGAGGCCCTCCTTTTTCTGAAGTCCAGCCCGAGGATTAACACAGTTGCTTCCTCAGCAGAGGCGAACCTGTGTCTGAGTGTTGAGGAAGACGGAGCGAGAGAGAGAGAGAGGAGGAGAGAGAGAGAGACACGGTTGGGTGGGGAGAAAAAAAAAGACAGTTGGAAGAGAAGAAAAACCCTTGACAAAAGGCGAGCTCAGCTAGAAGCTGAAACCAACCAGTGCTCAATGACAGGGAGAAAAAAAAGCACAGAGAGGGGTGTGCATTCATTGTTGCGGCCGTGTGTGTGTATATCATCACTTTTAAAAAATATGTATTTTATTTCGTCGTATAACGTGTAAAAGTAGTAAAAATATCCGATCTGCAAGCTCACAAGGCCTCACACTGTGACTCACTGTGAACGTGTACAGTACATCTGCTATTTTCGCTAGAATGTTTAATTTTTGGGCCTATAAGTGGGGTTGGGACACCTCATTAGTATTAGTTTCCTGCACTGTGATTGGCCCATTAGTACACCCCTAGCTGTACTGTGATTGGCTGACTCTATTGGCTGACTATTCAGCACTGTGATTGGCTAGCGAGACACATGATGACATTAATAACCTATAAATAGGATTATGCACTTCAAAAAAATCCATATTTTTTTAAAGTGAGCTTCCATCACTATGATGACCACTGTGATGACCACACCGCCCACTTCACACTGGGTGTGATTTTTTATGTTCACCTACTGTCTAATGACATGGCCAAAATAGGGATGCTAAGTTCAAAGTGGCAAAGTGTGTCTGTGGGTGTTATACATATTTAACCAATGAAGAATATTAACGAGCTTGTGTGACTAGATAATAACTACATTGGATTCACTGGAACACAGGTTATTTATTTTTTTCAACTACATTGGATTCACTGGAACACAGGTTATTTATTTTTTTCATTTCATGAAAACGAGACCATTTTGGACATGCCCTGTCCAAAATGCACGCACCTGACGGCCCCTGGGTTCCAGGTGTTCCCCAGCTAAATGATGGAGAGTTGGTAACCAAATGGACCCTTACAGATCTTTAACTCTTGAGAGAGTAAAATGAAACCAAATGGACCCTTACGGGTTCATTTGGTTTAATTTTACGCTCTCAAGAGTTAAAGGAGAATTCCGGACATTTTAAGTGTTATCTTTGATGTGTCGTTACTCACCTACCGACGTAAACAGTGGCATTGTTTATTTCAAGAGATTCCCCTGTCGTCATATTTTCAACACCCTCCGTTGTCATAATGGGAGCGCGTGTCATAGGGAAATTCGTCTATTATAACCGATGCAAAGTTATTTTTTTCTCTACTACTACTCATTGTGGTGTCTCATGATAGTAAAACATGCAGTGAAAGTTCCTGAGAGGCTACCGCTAATGACGAACGAGCTAACGCTAGTTGCTTGTTTCTCTCCCAGAACCTGGCAACTTGGTGTTGCCATGTTGAGAAACAAGCAACTAGCGTTAGCTCGTTCGTCATTAGCGGTAGCCTCTCAGGAACTTTCACTGCATGTTTTACTATCATGAGACACCACAATGAGTAGTAGTAGAGAAAAAAATAACTTTGCATCGGTTATAATAGACGAATTTACCTATGACACGCGCTCCCATTATGACAACGGAGGGTGTTGAAAATATGACGACAGGGAAATCTCTGGGAATAAACAATGCCACTGTTTACGTCGGTAGGTGAGTAACGACACATCAAAGATAACACTTAAAATGTCCGGAATTCTCCTTTAAATTATTGTTAAAGATCAGCATTAATTACTTCATTTACAAGAAGTCGGCACCCCGATGTGGCATGTGAAACTTCCATGGAGTTCTTTGTGAACATCGCTCATGGAAGTTGTCACGAACATGGCCTCGTCCCGTTACGCCAAAGCCGCCTTGTCTTGAATATCTTCATCCCGCCTTCACGGCGTGAAACATGGAGCGTAATAAACAAACGTAAAATATGGCGGGAGGGCACATACTTCACACCGACCTCTCCCTATGGATGGATGCCTCTAGACGGGTGGCGTGCGAAAAGGCCCGGGCGTGTGAGGAGGTTATTTAGCTGCATCACTTTACATCTATCAGCGTTGTGTGGGGCGCACGGGAGGGAAAGGAGAGGGAAAGAGATAGATTGTGTGTGTGTGCGCGTGTAAGAGACAGAGAGAGTGCACGTGCAAGAGAGAGAGAAAGGGAGACAGAATACCTGAGAGATTGAGGACAACCATACGTTTGGTCTCACGCCAGCGCCCACAAGCATGACACAAAACAAAGCATTATGGGGGCCGGGGGTGGCCATGTGTGACGGGGCCGCATTGGGGCCGAGGGGGGGGGGGGGGGGGGGGCAACTCGTGGCGGGACAAGTCAGGTGAGTGTGGAGGGGAAGAGGGAGGACTGGCAGAGAACAGCTATCAGGAGGCCATGTGCATCAAGGTACAGAGAGACAAAGAGAGCGAGGGAGAGCTACAGTACATCTTTAATGTTTTTGTTTCATGCTTGCTTTGGCAATGTATTTACAATGTAGCCTATTGCCAAATTGCATGTCTTACATTGTTTGTTTCCATGCCAATAAAGTCCAATTTTAACCCATTAAGATCTGAAGCCGATTCTACAAAATATGTCTTCTAAATCCCAACAGTATTCTGAAAAAAACGTATGTTGCTATATCAGTGGTTCTCAAACCTTTTCATGTCAAGAACCACCCACAATGATATGTATTTGGCCGCAGACCCCCATCTCAAAATATTTAGTTCCAGGGACCCCCAGAAGCAAAGATTTGAGATGTTTGCTTTAAAAGATATATTCAAAGATTTCCACACATTTTCAAGATTTTTCAACTCAGTGCCGCGCTATGAACTTGTATATCTGCTATTTTTGAATAGCCAAAGTGTAAAATAATTTTTGGGCTCAAATAAAAAAATTACACAGATGCGTTCCAAATCTTAATAGGTTAAGACAAGACTGTGTGTGAGAGATGGACAGAGAGAGACAGAAGCAAGGAGATGGAAAGGAGTAGAATTAACTCCCTCTGCCTACTGAGATGGAAATGAGTACCCCACCCTGGCCAGTAAAGTCTACAGCAAGCCTTAAATTGTTTCTCCTTTTGTTTAACACTAGAGCAGAATGTGCTGGGTCATAACAATGGGCCAGTAAATACGTTTCACTACTTTCCCTTGCGGGATCACACAAGACGTAGTTTCTCGTTTCCACCAGCAGAGGGGGGTAAGAATACATCCATGAAGCAAGAGGCTTTAACACTGCATAATTATTTCAGCCCCCTCTCTCCTCTCCAAAAGGCATAATAAAAGGAAAGCATCTTTGTAATAAAATGAAAAATAAACACAGCTAGCGTCCCCTTTGTTTTCCCTCCCAGCTCTCCCTCTCCCCGTTGGTACTGAACGGTGACTTTTTTTAAAGGTGCCTTTTAATGCAGGTTATTAGTTGTTTGTTTTGCAAGTGTTAGCTCCTCCATTGACTTTGCGTACCGACAAGAGGGCTGTAGTATTAGTCATTAAGCCACCAAAACATCCAGGGAGGGCGGAGAGCTGTTCCTACCCTAAAGCTCCTCCAAATAAATGCGAGGTGGAGACAGGATAATCTGAGGGGAGAGAGAGAGGGGAGGAGGGGAGAGAGGGGAGGGGAGAAAAAAAAGTATAAGCACGTCTCACGCTCTGCACAACCGTGACTTCTCACTCAGTTTATGCATGTTTTGTGTGGTAGAAACTAAAGGGGTGGTGGTGGTATGTAAGAGCTCAGGGTACATTTAGTGACTGATTGGAGTGCGTTGCATACACCCCCACATGAAGACAGCTGCGGGGCGAATGTGGCGCTGCACTGACATACTGTAGGAGATTATACTCCGCTATAGTCAGCATGACACATCCACACAGACAAATCAGTGTAGAGAATAATGACGCATCGGGAGCATATTCATCACCATCCCATGGTCTTTTAAACAGTGGCTGGAACTGTATTTGATGTTTTCTGGGGGGGGAGGGGGTCTGGTCTGGGGACATGCTTCACGGAACACCCCCCAAGCCATATGTTATGTTAGAGTAATGACAGCGTGACATCGTGACCAGGTTTAGTGGCTGGCTTCCTGACTAGTGGATTTTTGCTGAGGAGAGATGAGCAGTGGTGGAAAAAGTACTTGAATGTTTTACTTTAGTGAAAGTATCAATACTGCAATGTAGAAGTACTCTGTTACAAGGAAAAGTCTGGAATTCAAAATGTACTTGAATAATGTACAAAAGTGTTGGTATTAAAATGTACTTAAAGTACCAAAAATAAAAGTACTAAAATGTTTGAAAATAGCCTAGGTATACGATAGGGATACAGTGGTTAATGTATGTTTTATAATGCAATCATTTCTATCTGCAAAGTAACTAGTGACTAAAGTTTTCAAATAATTGTAGTGGAGTAAAAGTACAATATTTGCCTCTAAGATCAGATGTAGTGGAGTGGAAGTAAAAATACAGACAATTGGAAATACTCTAGTAAAGCATAAGTACCTCAACATTGTACTTGAGTACAGTACTTGAGTAAATGTACTTAGTTACTTTACACCACTGGTAATGACGGCGTGACGTCATGACCAGGTTTAGTGGCTTCTGACTGTGGGGTTGCTGAGAAGAGATGAGGCACTATACTGTAGTTCCTTCCCTGTGGCTTGCTGCGATATATATATATACTGCAAATACTGTGGTGTGACATGATCATAGAAATGAATCCTAACAAGATGCAAGTACAATGCCACAATGGAGCAGTATAACTCTGGTGCATGATACCGTACAACCTGCTTGGTAATATGCTGTGTGTGTGTGTGTGTGTGTGTGTGTGTGTGTGTGTGTGTGTGTGTGTGTGTGTGGACATAACAAGTGGGATTTTCTGCTGAGCGTGCATTCGCTATTCATGGCAATCTGCAGAGTATGCATACAGTACAACAACACATAACTAATGATAGCTACCCCGTGCCGTGCTATTCTAAAGGGAGAGAGGAACGGAATGTGTTCAGTTCAGTAGGCTATGGAGGCAACAGGGCAACTTTGTCTGTTTCTTTTCTTTTTTTTTTACACATGGTAAATAGTCTGCATTTCGATAGTGCCTTTATCCACTTCACAATGTGCTTTTACGTTCATCCATTCACACGCACACACACACACACACACACACACACACACACACACACACACACACACACACACACACACACACACACACACACACACACACACACACACACACACACATACATTCTCACACCTGGTCTCCAGCCCCTGAAATCGCCAGCCTCGCAATCAGGGTCTGGCGACGCCGTAGAAGGCGGGGTTTTCTCGTTTGCAAATCTAAACGACCCGATCGGGATAAAATCCAGTATGAACCAATCGCCAAAGAGTCTCACTTTGGCCACGCCTCCATCTCAGAAAACGGCTGCACTGAGAGGGCTTTCAGACTGAACTATGGAGTGAAACGAAATGAAAATTCAGGCTGAGTGTCAGGCTAGGAGGCAGCGGGAGTAGTTCTAGGGGGTTCAGTATCCCTCTTAAAAAGACAGTTTGACATGAAGCCAGGAGGATGGAACCTGGGAACCCGCGTTCCTAGATGGCCGTTCCACAGTTGACACTTGACGTGTTCACTATTATGACCGATAGTGGCCAGAAGTTGGTGTTATTGTATAACCCATTAAGACATGGGAAAGCATCTGTGTCATTTTAAGATTTCTTTGGGCTATAGCGCGTGCCAACGACTCGTCACCACGGGGGGGCGTGGCATAGTAGCTGCAGACATACTTGAGGGGGGCAATGTTAAGTCAACCTGTTTTATACCCCTCAAAGATGTCCGCCTTTACCAAATGACACTTGTTGTATTTTTGGCACGCTCTATTGAAAAAATAGCAGATCTACACGCTCGTAGAGCGGCACCGAGTGCCGCTCACCAAGTGCCGCTCTACGAGCGTGTAGATCTGCTATTTATGAAAAATCGTGAAGATTTGCACAAATCTTTGAATATATTTGTACAATATTTGTAAAATATTTTGTTCCAGGTACCTCCAGAAGCAAATATTTGAGTAAAAAATGTTGTTAAAAAATATATAAGTATTCAAAGATTTGCACAAAATGTTCAAGATTTAAAAAAAATTACAGATCTACAAGCTCATAGCGCGGCACTCGGTGCCACACTATGAGCTTGTAGATCTGCTATTTTTGAGCAGCCAAAGTATAAAATAATGGTTATAGCTACCATCTAAGGTAACACTTTAGAATAACTATTCGTTATAAGTAGTCAATAGATCATTCATAAACTGTTAGTTAATGAATTATTAATGACTTGTTAATCATTTGTTAATAGTTAGTTAAGGATTAATAACAATGCCTTATAATTTATTAATAGATCATTTACAAACCATTAGTCAATGAGTTATTAATGTTTTGTTAAATGTTTGTTAACAGCTAGTTAAGGAGTTGTAACCATGCCTTATAGATAGTTAATAGATTACTAACAAGCTATTAGTTAATGAGTTATCAATGACTTGTTAAATATGTTTTAATAGTATGTTAAGGATTTATAAATATGCCTTATAGATAGCCAATAGATCACTCACAGAGTATTAGTTAACTGACTTATTAACTGTATGCAGACTATTTATAACTATGTCTTATAAATACCTTATAACTAGTTTAATAGATCATTTATAAACCATTAGTTAATGAGTTACTAATGTCTTGTTAAATATTTGTTAACAGTTAGTTAAGGAGGTATAACTATCCCTTATAGATAATTTATATATTAATCACAAACTATTAGTTAATGACTTGTTAATAATTTGTTAAATACTTACTACCTGTATGCTAATGATTCATAACTATGCCTTATATATGTTCAAAGGATTATGAACAAGCTATTAGTAAAACACTTACTAATGGCTAGTTAAGCATTTGTTAATAGTTCATATATGTTATTGGGTAGTTATTCTAAAGTTGCAACTATTCCTCATTTACTAACATGAGTTAAGTATGTGTTAATGGTTAATTTATGTTATTGGGTAGTTATTCTAAAGTTGCAACTACTCCTCATTTACTAACATGAGTTAAGTATCTGTTATTGGTTAATTTATGTTATTGGGTAGTTATTCTAAAGTTGCAACTACTCCTCATTTACTAACATGAGTTAAGTATTTGTTAATGGTTAATATATGTTATTGGGTAGTTATTCTAAAGTTGCCACTACTCCTCATTTACTAACTATTAACAAATACTTAACTTACCTTTTACAAATCAATTGTTAATGATTTGATTCCCATCTACTAATACCAGAGACACGTTGTACAACAGCAAATGGGTGGTAAAGAAATTTGATGTGATACTGTGGACATATTTCACATTTTGGTACCTCAACCTTGTTCAATATTTTACTAAACAAATACCACAGATGAAATAATGAACAATGTATTTTTAATGAATAAAGAAAACAGTACAAAAATAACAAATGCATTCATCTAAAATAACAATAGCAAATAAAGAAATAGTCATATCAACAGTAATACAGTAATTAGAAATAACCAAAAGGAATACCTTCATAATCCCATCATAATCCGCCTCTACAGTCCAGATTACATATAGCTTTATCCAGTGGATATACAGCACACACATTAGCTTTAGCTTTATAGCAGGCCTTCTGCAGTAAGCAGTATGGCCACAGCAACACCATGTGCTAAAATTGCAGCTATGCTAATATTGTAGCTAACAGGCTAACAAGTGTTCCCAAATTATAAATCTTACTCTTTTTCATCAAACAAACAAAAACAGATTCTTTACATTAACTAATAAACACAACAGTTCATACAGTTTTCATGGTTTTGCACTACATCACCTGAAATGCATAATACACAATGTATCAGATACAGCACAATGGCCCCTTATCTTGTGTCTTGTTCACAATAACTGAACAACATCCTGCTCCTTTCAAAATAAAAGGCAGTTCAGCTTCAGAACTCCATTGAGACACACTGCCATCTAATGACACAAAGTGGTATTGATACTACACTACAGACTAGTGTAGTTGCATGAACTGAACTGTAAAGGGCAATAAAATAAAAATACATGGAACATACATGGAACATACGAGGAACATTGCCAAAAATGGTAGATAAGAAATGACAGATCTACAAGCTCACAGCAAGACACATTGCAATGTGTTGTGAGCTTGTAGATCTGCTATTCCTGATCTGATATTTCTGGCGAATGAAAAGAAACAGAAGAAAATAATTGCAACCTCACAAATTTCAAATTGAGGGTTATTGCTTCTAAAAAGGCCCAGTAAACACCTAGGGGTCAGTTATGAGTCAATTTCTGGTCATGGCCTGGAATGTTGAAAAGGGACATTTTTTCTTCAAGCTCAAGTGTGATCTTGTAGATCTGCTATTTCTAATCTGATATTTCTACTGAATGAAGAAAAACTGTTCAGTTCATGCAACTATACTAGTCTGTAGTGTAGTACCAATACCACTTTGTGTCAGTAGATGGCAGTGTGTCTCAATGGAGTTCTGAAGCTGAGCAACCTTTTATTTTGAAAGGAGCAGGATGTTGTTCAGTTATTGTGAACAAGACACAAGAGAAGGGGCCATTGTCCTGTATACATTGTGTATTCTATTTTATGCATTTCAGGTGATGTAGTACAAAACCATGAAAACTGTATGGACTGTTGTGTTTATTAGTTAATGTAAAGAATTCGTTTTTGTTTGTTTGATGAAAAAGAGTAAGATTTATAAATTGGGAACACTTATTAGCCTGTTAGCTACAATATTAGCATAGCTACAATTTTTGCACATGGTGTTGCTGTGGCCATACTGCTTACTGCAGAAGGCCTGCTATAAAGCTAAAGCTAATGTGTGTGCTGTATATCCACTGGATAAAGCTATATGTAATCTGAACTGTAAAGGCAGATTATGATGGGATTATGAAGGTATTCCTTTTTGTTATATCTAATTACTGTATTACTGTTGATATGACTATTTCTTTATTTGCTATTGTTATTTTAGATGGATGCATTTGTCATTTTTTGCTGTTTTCTTTATTTATTAAAAATAAATGTTTCATTATTTCATCTGTGGTATTTATTTTGTAAAATATTGAGCAATGTTGAGGTACCAAAATGTGAAATATGTCCACAGTATCACATCAAATTTCTGTACCACCCATTTGCTGTTGTACAACGTGTCTCTGGTATTAGTAGATGGGAATCAAATCATTAACAATTGATTTGTAAAAGGTAAGTTAAGTATTTGTTAATAGTTAGTAAATGAGGAGTAGTGGCAACTTTAGAATAACTACCCAATAACATATATTAACCATTAACAAATACTTAACTCATGTTAGTAAATGAGGAGTAGTTGCAACTTTAGAATAACTACCCAATAACATAAATTAACCATTAACAAATACTTAATTCATGTTAGTAAATGAGGAATAGTTGCAACTTTAGAATAACTACCCAATAACATATATGAACTATTAACAAATACTTAACTAGCCATTAGTAAGTGTTTTACTAATAGCTTGTTCATAATCCTTTGAACATATATAAGGCATAGTTATGAATCATTAGCATACAGGTAGTAAATATTTAACAAGCTATTAACAAGTCATTAACTAATAGTTTGTGAGTAATATATAAATTATCTATAAGGGATAGTTATAACTCCTTAACTAACTGTTAACAAATATTTAACAAGGCATTAGTAACTCATTAACTAATGGTTTATAAATGATCTATTAACTAGTTATAAGGCATTTATAAGACATAGTTATAAATAATCTGCATACAGTTAATAAGTCAGTTAACTAATACTCTGTGAGTGATATATTAGCTATCTATAAGGCATATTTATAAATCCTTAACATACTATTCAAACTTATTTAACAAGTCATTGATAACACATGAACTAATAGTTTGTTACTAGTCTATTAACTACCTATAAGGCATGGTTACAACTCCTTAACTAGCTATTAACAAACATTTAACAAAACATTAATAACTCATTAACTGATGGTTTATACATGATCTATTAAGTCGTTATAAGGCATTGTTATTAATCCTTAATTAACTATTAACAAATGCTTAACAAGTCATTAATAACTCATTAACTAACAGTTTATGAATGATTTATTAACTACTTATAACGGATAGTTATTCTAAAGTGTTACCAAATCTAAAATTACAGATGCGTACCCGGATTGAATGGGTTAAAGGTACTGTAGCATTTGTTATCCGCTCCCATCCATCATTACTGTGAATGACACTCACAGCTTCTCCAAACATCTAACTGCACAAACTGTAGGCCTATACGGTGCCCGTTCTTCTATGGATGAGACAGCCTTACTAGAGCCCCACCTATACAGCACTAATTATCATCTAGAGATGGAGCCAAATTTGTTTACAACCGTTTTCGGGAATAGAAACGTGTTTTTTGAATGTTCCATGTGTTTTGAAAATGTGCCCATCTAAATTCATCCTTCGCATTTCTAACTCAATTGCTAAGAAAACATTAACCGAGCATGTCAACAACACTGTAAACGTGCTTAGTACATGCTTGGCCACCGGTCAATTCATTAGTGAGTGGGAGACTCCTCCATCTCACGAAAATAACAAACCTTTGGAACATAACAAATGACTCATTTCCGGTGGCATGTGCTACTCCTGTCATACTGCTCTTTCTAATATACTAAATAACTTTTAATTATATTGTAAATGGGTTTTTGCTATTTTTGGAACAGAGAACATGAGGAAGGACGCATGCATGCGCGCGCACACACACACACACACACACACACACACACACACACACACACACACACACACACACACACACACACACACACACACACACACACACACACACACACGTCACACACACACACACGTCAGACACACACACACGGGCACACACACGCACACACACACACGCACACACAGGCACACAGACGCACACACAGACGCACGCGCACACAGACAGACAGGCACACGCGCTGGAAAAATACAATTTACATACAAAACTATCTTCTTCTTCTGCCCCTGCAACTTTCATTAAGTGAAACCGGTTATGACGAGCTAAATGTAAATGCCGCAAGACATGAGGTAATTAATTAATCTAACGGCGGCATGTTCCTGAGGCTCCTGTTCCATGCAAAAATTGTGTTCGACAACTGCAAGCAGTGGTGGAAAAAGTACTCGCATGTTTTACTTGAGTAAAAGTATCAATACTGCAATGTAGAAATACTCTGTTACAAGTAAAAGGGCCTGTGTTCAAAATGTTACTTGAGTAAAAGTATTGGCGTCAACATATGCTTTAAGTACCAAAAGTAAAAGTACTAACATGTTTGAAAATAGCAGATCTACAAGCTCACTGAGCTTGTAGATCGGCTATTTTCAAATAGCCTAGGTATAAAATAGGGCTAAGTGGTTAATGTATGTTTCATAATATCACAATTTATATCTGAAAAGTAACTAGTAACTAAAGTAATCAAATAATTGTAGTGGAGTAAAAGTGCTATATTTGCCTCTGAGATGTAGAAGTAAAAGTACTGTAGGAGTAGAAGTAAAAGTACTGAAAACTGGAAATACTCAAGTAAAGTGAAAACTCCTCAAAATTATACTTAAGTACAGTACTTACTTTACACCGCTGACTGCATTTGTCATATGGAAGCAGTCACTTGCTTGCTATAGGTGAGAATGAGAGGTGTCTAGAATAGATATTCATGAGCCGGTGGCGTCTTAAAGCTGTGATGTATGCGACTGTGAGGAAATAATGAGCGGGGTTAAGGAGGCATGCTGTCACATGTAATAGTCTTAATATTCTTAAGCATTGTCTATTAACGCAATCACTTCACACACGTTACACACCCACCTTCCCACGCAAAAAGCTCAGTGTTGTTGCTCAGTGCATTTTGTCTGGTATCAGCAGCAACAGAAACAGGCATTTAAACTCAGCATTAACCTTGTAAAGTTTAAACCCTCTGTACTTAGTGAACTGGATATGAGTTGCCACTGTATTTGGTGCTATTTTTTGGCGCCGAATGTTCCCCCCCGATTAGGGTCCAAGTGGTTAAAGTGATCGTTCACCCAAAAAAATCTTTTTTTCTTTCGATTAGTCATCCCATGGAGACTTGAATAAATGGATATTTATTTTATTTTGTCGCATTCCTAAGCCAATAATTTGATGACCGGCAGCGGTTCCTGTAGGAGACACAAAGAGTCTCCTTTGTGTCTCCTAGAACCGTTGCCTTCCAGTCCGCTGGACATCACATTATTGGCTTAGGAATGCGACAAAATAAAAAAAATATCCATGAATTCAAGCCTTCATGGGGTGAGTAATCGATAGAAAAAAAATATTTTTTTGGGATGAACTATCCCTTTAAATTCACAAACAGTATTCTCCACGATTACTGTGGAAGGTTAGAAACAGTGAACTCAGTCCATGTGGGGGGTGGTGTGTGTGTGTGTGTGTGTGTGTGTGTGTGTGTGTTTGGGGTGCTAGGGGTATGATGAATGCATTGGCACGGCCGACTGTTTCCCTTGTTCTCTCCAGCCATTCGGAACATGAAGCACTCGCCTGTGTTGCTGCTCCTCGTGACTTTGCTCCAGTGGACTCGCTCTGCGTATAAGCCCCACGGAATATTCCCAACAGATGCCCGCCCGGTCAGGGTGGCACCGATGCCCCGGGGTTTTAGCCTCTCTCTTTGCTTATAATAAAACGATCACGTGGTGTAGGCCTACATCTGTTATGGACCCCAGCCCCAAAGGTCGTTTTTTTCTTCTTCTTTTTTTCCAGAGGACACTGAACAGCAAGTGGTCCACCAATAGAGTACTCTACATCACGCTTAACAAACCAAAGGTTGACAGCTGGAGGTAGCGAGGACGCTGCTTGGCGCGACTGGCAATTAAAAAAAAAAAGCGTGAACAATTACATGGAGCTGCAGGTAAAGATGTAGCGCCCTGGGCACCCAGCTGGCTTTTAGTGAGACGTTTCGTTGTCCCAGCCCTCCCATTCTGTGTCTCTTTGCAAGTGACGGAGTCACAGGAGTGGAACACGGCCCCGGGGCCAAAAAGGAAGGTCTGGTATAAAGATTGAAGAGACTCATTCCCTTAATTGTAATTAACTGTCATTGTTTTCTTGCCTTGCTCTTTAAAAATGGTAGACTTTGAAAAAGGCTCCCATTCCTGAATCTTCCACACGTGCCTCCTGGCAGATGTATAGTTGCTATGTGGTTGAGGTAACCAATGGATTTCTAGCATCTACATCAGATCTCATGTTGATTATACACGTTGTGGACATGGTTTTCTGTTTACAACTGGGTCCTGCTCTCTTTTAGTGGCCCTTTTTAATGACCATACCCGTCGGGGATATGAGCACCCAAAGCATGTGCAGTGTGGGTTATGCGCTGTGCTGTGCACAGACGGTAGATCAGGGATGGAAAGTGACTTTGTACTTGGTACCTGCAACAGTTCCAACACACACACACACACACACACACACACACACACACACACACACACACACACACACACACACACACACACACGCGCGCGTGCACGCGCCCCGTCACGGAGCCACATAGAACACACACAAACACCCACTCATAAACAGTTCTCACACACACACACACACTCACGCACGTGCAGCACCGCCCCCCGTCACGAACACACACACACACACACACACACACACACACACACACACACACACACACACACACACACCCATAGGTTGGGGGGCTGTAACCATGACGACAGTCCCATCGGCCGAGGCGAACTCAGAATGTCCGTTGTTTACAGCGAAACGCAAAAAAAACATGTTCAATTGTGGCGAAGACAAAAAGGAGCTTCCTCACGGTGTGCATATGCTAATGCTCAATGGCCATGTTGTACAGAGCAACTGCTTAAGCCACTGAGGAGAACCAAGCAAGATTGACTGACTGACTGACATTTCTAAAGTTATATTTAGGATATTGATATGTGTTGCCTTGTACTAAGGTTGGGGATGACATATTTTTGACTATGTTAAGAAAAGGTAAAAAAAATATCAACGTCATTTTACAGACATTAGCAATTAAATTAGTGTTACCAGATGCCTGAAGGTCTTTGACCTAAACGTTCTGGATGATTGTGTTTATATTTATGAGCAAGTGAAGACGGTGTGCAGCGTTTATTTTTATTCTTTGATTCGTGTACGCATATAGTCCACCAACGCACCTGTTGCAAAGACTTTACGAAGGTGTTCAAAAGATGACTGATTACCTCCTCCAGATGATACAAAATGTTCGACTGTAATTGTCAAATCCCACTGGCATGAACGAAATCGCAGTGGTGGAAAGTAACTAAGTACATTTACTTAAGTACTGTACTTAAGTACAATTTTGAGGTATTTGTACTTTACTTGAGTATTTCCAATTTCCAATACTTTTACTTCTACTCCACTACATCTCAGAGGCAAATATTGTACTTTTACTCCACTACATTTACTTGAAAACTTTAGTTACTAGTTACTTTTCAGATATAAACTATGATATAATAAAACATACATTAACCACTTTAGCCCTATTTTATACATAGGCTATTTGAAAATAGCCGATCTACAAGCTCACAACGCGTCGCATCGCGACGCGTTGTGAGCTTGTAGATCGGCTATTTTCAAATATTTAGTACTTTTACTTTTGGTACTTTAAGTACATTTTGATGCCAATACTTTTGTACTTTTACTCAAGTAATTTTTTTATTCCGGACTTTTACTTGTAACAGAGTATTTTTATATTGCAGTATTGGTACTTTTACTTACAGTAAGTAAAGAATTTGAGTCGTGAAATCGTGAACGTAACAGTTTCAAGAAGTGAACCGACCCCATCACTAGCCTGCAGCAACATCTCTGGTTTTACATCTCCCGGGTTGTGACTGTGACCTTTGAATCTCCTCTATCATCGGCGTGGTTTCATGAAAATCTTCCCGTTCGTTCTCCATTCTGACCCCTTCACCTTGATTATATGACCTTTGACCTTTTGCACCCATACACTAATGAGCACTTCGCGGCAGCCTACTGAGTATTCTCTCTTTAAGTTTCAGGAAACTCTGCCCATCTGTTCTCAAGTTGTCTGGCTGGCAAAACACGCACACGCAGGAAACGCACGCACACGTGCACGCATGCACACACACACACACACACACACACACACACACACACACAGGACCGATCGCGACACAGTAATCAGATGCATGCTTATCTGTTACCCATCTGTAATCCACCTGCAGTACAGTACAACAAAAAAAAACCTGAAACCCCGGACCTTCAGTAGTCTGGCAGCTCTCTCTCTCTTCATGTTGTACCAGAGCGTGGGAGGCAGGGTGGACACTCACGCTGCTTTGCAATCTGAGCAGGATTTCCATCTGACCGCACACGTTAACCCCGGATTACTCCACATCTCCTCGGTCATGTTCAAGATTTCCTTGACACGTTGTGCCCATGATGATGTAGCTATTCATCCCTCGCTTCTTTGGGGAGAGAGAGAGGCAGGGGCAACGAGCTGCTTTGCAGTATAGTAGAGTGAGTGCACTGTAAGAAAAACCTGAGTGCAGTGGTGTAAAGTAACCAAGTATGTTTACTCAAGTACTGTACTTGAGTCCGATTTTGAGGTGTTTGTACTTTACTTGAGAATATCCGATTTTCATTACTTTCTACTTTCATTACTTCTACTCCACTACATCTCAGTGGCAAATACTGTACTTTTAGTCCACTAAAAGTATTTGAAAACTTTAGTTACTTGTTACTTTGTAGATACTTTGTTTGATTATTATTACAAAACATACATTAACCACTTCAGCCCTATATACATTTTGGCCATTTGAAAATAGCCGATCTACAAGCTCACAATGTGTCGCGAGCTTGTAGATCGGCTACTTTCAAAAGATTATTATACATTTTATACATTTATACATCTGTATGATGAGTACTTTTACCTTTGGTACTTTAAGTACATTTTTATACCAATACTTTTGTACTTTCACTCGAGTACATTTTTAATTCCGGACTTGCAGTATTGATACTTTTACTTAAGTAAAGCACTGTGAGTACTTTTTCCACCACTGCCCATGACCCATGACCAGAAATGTGTCAATATAAAGCCACAATGAAAGCGGTTCACAATTCCCCTATGTTGTAAATGAAGTCTGTGGCTTTTCAGCCCCCAAATGACTTCTGAAATAGACACGTCCTGCTCTGTGATGGCTTTCATTCATTACCATAGATCACTTTCCTCTACCTCTAGGATTGCAGTTTAATCAGAACCCTCATTTTCTAACAATCGGGGAGGGGGAGGCCCAGTTAATTAAATCCTTTAATTGGACACTGAATATTTCAACCCTTTTCCATTTTGTCTGCCAGATGGCATAAAGGAAGGTTCAATTTGATAACCGCCACTTGGTTGCTGAAGACTCCCCCCCCCAACATTCCAATTGTCTCACGTCTCTACAGTGTAACAGCCATTTTTCAGTGGTGGAAAGTAACTAATTACTTTTACTCAATTACTGTACTTAAGTACAATTTTTAGGTACTTTTACTTCTACTCCACTGCATTTCAGAGGCAAATAATGTACGCGGCACCGAGTGCCGCGCTATGAGCAAGACACTGAACCCCTAGCTTGTCCCGATGATGAGCAGGTTGGTGTCTTGCATGTTTTTTTTTCTTTTCTTGTGCTTTAGAGAAAGGAACTATACAAATGCGCTACTTATTACTATTATTGGTTGTAAAGTCTTCTAGTTAATTGAAGCCCACTCTTCTGTAAAAACACAAAGAGATGAGGAAAGAAAGCCCCATTGTTAATTGTTGGACTATTTGTAAGAGTGATATTGACTACCCAGGAGGCTAGCACAGTAGAAAGCCATCAATTTATTTAATTGCCAGCGTATCAATGTCATACCTAATTCTGTGAAAATTGCATTGCTTTGTACACAAGTATTTTTGTTTCTAATCATAAAGGTCCTAAAAAGAAGTGGTCATGCCATCCTGTTCTAAACAAACATGTCAAACAAATTTCACTCCAAGGGGTGAAATGGAGACACTTCATTAAGTCTACAGTAATATCTCTGATTAAATGTGGTTGTAACGTTAAATTAATGAAGCACACTTCCAGACATAATTGAAAACCACATCAAACTAATTCACGTCAGTAATTAAATGGATAAAGGGACTGAATTAACTATCATTACTAATAATGTATTCATGTTTTGTCTTTTAAAAATACATCAGAAAGAAGCAAAGGAGAAATGGATTGGGAGATAGAATGAGGTTATTTACGCAGTAAAATCTGTGAGTGTTCATTTAAAGCCGTTACACTGACGAGACCATTCTTAGTTAGACAGTTAAACTAACACTCAGTGGTGGAAAAAGTATTTTACTTAAGTAAAAGTATCAATACTGCAATATAGAAATACTCTGTTACAAGTAAACGTCCGGAATTCAAAATGTACTTGAGTAAAAGTACAAAAATATTGGTATCAAAATGTACTTAAAGTACCAAGAGTAACAAAACTACTACTAAAATGTTTGAAAATACTGTAGCAGATCTACAAACTCACAACGCGTTGTGAGCTTGTAGATCGGCTATTTTCAGATAGTCTAGGTATAAAATAGGGCTAAAGTGGTTAATGTATGTTTCATAATGTAATAATTTATATCTGCAAAGTAACTAGTAACTAAAGTTTACAAATAATTGTAATGGAGTAAAAGTACAACATTTGTCTCTGAGATGTAGTGGAGTAGAAGTAAAAGTATAGAAAATTGGAAATACTCCAGTAAAGTAAAAGTACCTCAACATTTTGCTTGAGTACAGACATTGAGTAAATGTAGGCCTACTTAGTTACTTTACACCACTGCTAACACACAAAGTGCCCTTTTGTATCAAGTCCAATTTGAGCTACTGCAAGACCGCCTTTTGTACAGTTAGTTATTGGTCGAGTTATGGAACTAATGGCTGCCCAAGGAAAGAAGAGAAATCACAAAGCTAAATGAAAATGATATAGTTAGTTGAATGTCAATAAGGCATTTTATGACACTATTATGATTTTGTCCACCCAACACTTGAGGAGAGGAGATGGATTTTATTTTTATTTTATCATTTGTTTTCAGATTAAGTGAATTTGCAGAAGACAGATAAACAGAAAGCAGCTGTCAACTAGACTTAAAAATAGTATGGTGAGAATTGTTTAGCGGAGGTTTCGAGTCTTGAGAGCAGCAAATATGTATAAATAAATAAAGACAGTAGAGGAAAAAAAACTCCTGGCACGGGCAGCTATTGACCTTTGACTCATTGCCTACATTGAGTTATTTGCAGGCGGTTGATTCAGATTCTTCTGATATGCCACCAGGGAGAGGTCACATGACATAGCGCTGCTCGGGGGATATTTGTTCTTGTGCTAACCTTTCCCACCAGTTGGGCAGCTTCCAGGTTATTGGCACTGATGTGTTAAGCTTGGGTTCAGGTTCAACTGAACAAAAATGGTGCATGCAGCCATTGATGCCAACAAGAAGAACACACACACACACACACACACACACACACACACACAGTCACACACAGTCACACACACACACACACACACACACACACACACACACACACACACACACACACACACACACACACACACACACACACACACACACACGGCTAGTTCCGTTGATTTTATCATGAGCGTTTACTAATCATGAAAGTAAAAAAAAAAAGCTTTCTAGGGTAAATGTCTTCAAATCAGAAGACATTTCTGCATGCAGAAGTAGAGAATAACATGATTACAAATATGGACAGGACATCTTTTAGCGTTATGGCCGTTTTTGTGACAACAGAAGCCATGGCTCTGTGAGTGAGCTCTGGTCTCATGTCACACACATTAGGGATGCAACTATCCATTATTTTCTTAGTGATTATTCTATTGATATATTTTCTGACTAATCGAATAGTTGAGAAGCATGTTTTTTTTTAAATATCAAGTAATCGATTAACTTTTTTTTAAATTATTGATTATGGATTACTTTTTATAATGCATGAATTTGATTAGTTCGCTTAATTGTTGTACACCTGCACAACATCCCTCCCTCTACCCTTCCCTCTCTCTCTCTCTCTCTCTCGCTGACCAAGCTCTGGTCTGACGTGACGCAACTTGGACTTAACAGTAGAAATATGTGTACCCATAGCATTATGTATTCACAAAGACAAACAGCATCTGAAGAGTGCTTATTGCATATATAAATCAGCATTAAATGTAACCATGAATTTCTTACTTACTGAACAGTATAATTAGAAATATAAATCAATGCAATTTAATGTAGTTTTCCACTCTATGCTTTGGTTCATTTTGCTCCCTGATAAGCGTCTCCTAAGCTGAGAATTCTATCACACTATCCGAAGCAGCAATGTTTTGTGGCCGAGTTTATTAATGTTACCGAGCTCCGTGGCCAAAGCAGAGGGCTACACACTATATACATCACACAAAGATTTGGCGGCCCCCCTGTAGTAAGTCTGGGGACCCCCTAGGGGTCCCGGACCCCTGTTGAAAACCCATGCACTACACAGAGAGCTTACCTTTCCAATTTGAACTATGCCGATTGCTTAGCTGCAGTATAACCCCTAGGAAATATACAGTTTCATCCTCACAAGCAAATGTTTTGTATTTTTTGGCACGCAAAATACGTTTGTACAGAACACACTAGATATTCTGACATGCAAACTTATAATTGTGGCATTTCAGCCCGATTCAGCAGCATGGAGAGGGTACATCTTCGGAACAATGGTAATTTGTTGGTCTAATGCAGTGGTTCTCAACCAGTGGTGCGGGGACCACCAGTGGTCCTTGAGGGGGTTCCAGGTGGTCCCCAGCTATATGATGGAGAGTTTGTAACCAAACGGACCCTTATTAGATGTTTAACTCTTGAGAGCGTGTACAATTGAACCAAATGGACCCTTATGGGTCCATTTTTTTCTTCATTTTATGCTCTCGAGAGTTAAATTATTGTTAAACATCTGCGTTACTTAATTTACGTCTACACAACGGTGGTCCGTGGCTCAGATGCCAAATAAATAATGGACCTTGATATCACTGGTCTAATGGGATTTTAGTCCAATGGTACATTTTTCGGACTATTGGGGTTTGGGCCGTCGGACCAATGGTGCTTTGGAGTAGGAGGCTGTCTGAACAATCTGAACACCCCTTTTTCCATCACTGATCATGGAGCATTAACAACTTATAAGGCACTTACTCATCATTGCTCCCTGTATGCCCGGGTTGGTTTGACTGCTTTGTCCACCCACTGGTATAGTGTACTATGTTTATGAGGCAAATCATTGGCTTACTTCCATCCTGCCTATCCAAGTATATCTATTTGAAAAGTTCTAGATATTGTTTATATGCTCCCAGGACTTACAGTACTCCTATGACTGTCTCCAAAGCCCACACGGAATTTTTTGGGGAAAAAAGTATTTTATATGTATGCTGCTCCCTCAGCTCGGAACACGTTGCAAATGGATTTAAATCTTGGGCCTGGGAACTAGTACCATTAGGTTTGGAGGCAGACAAATCAGGCTGCTGATGTTTTTCTATTTCACCATTTGATCCTGACCTGCACTCTATACTGACTTTTGTTTTTGGTTATTTTTTATTGATTATCCTGTCTATATTACCCAGGGTTCCCCAGGGCTCTATACTTGGATACTCAATCTTTTCCCTTTACACAAAATCTCTTCGCCCAAAATAGCCGATGTTCAAGCTCCCAAATGCTTCTCATAGCGAGATCTTCTGTTTTGGCCAAATGTTCGCACCCAGGATGGAGACGCTAGGGTTCATGGGGGTTGAACCCTAGCGTCCCTATTCTGGGCATGTCATAGACAAACCGGTCTACAAGCTCATAATGTTGTGAGCTTGTAGATTGGCCTCCACACCAAAGTAATTTGATGAAGGGGCCATGGATACGGTTTCAGTTGTTAATTTTCTCATTGTCCATGTGAATAAGTAAGGCTATGATAAACTAATAATCACCTTTTTATTCTCTTTATCCAACCAGTCCGCCAAAGTTAACTTTTTTTAGGCTTATGGAGGCACAAAAGCTCCTATTAGAATAATGTGACAGCCAGCCTACAAGAGGGTACTATATCTTGTTCGAAAACCTTTGTCCGGTGGATTGATTGCCTTATCTAGAGCTAAGTTTCATCATGAAATAGGCCACATTATGCCTGTAGGCCTACTACTAGCCTATATGAATATATGTTCAACATCGCATTGTTTTTCTTTTTTTTAATATCCCGTTCTCCTCCAGTGTGTGAGTGATGAAGGTAATTACTCCCATTCTTTGGAGGAAAAAAAACTGCGTCTGAAATGGGCATTCAGCTTTGAGAGTCTCAAACAGGCATACCTGTTTAGCCCTTTTCTTTTGTGACTATACGGCGCGCTGAGTGACTGGCACAGCGATAAGCACAGTTATTATGGATAAAAGGTACACACCACCTTTCATCTCACTAGTCTACCCTCCACCCCCCCCCCCCCCCACACACACCTAGTCGGTGCCTATTCTGCCTAATGGTTTCGCAATTGGCTTTTAAAAGCTCCCGTGTTTTGCCCTTAACCCCTCCCACACACAAACGCGCACACACACACTCCACCTTCTCTTTGAACTTCCTCTTTAACCCATTAAGGCCTGAGGTTCCGATTCTACAAAATGTCTTCTAAATCCTAACAGTTTTCTGAAAAAAACTTATGTTGCTATAATATCAGTGGTTCTCAAACCTTTTCATGTCAAGGACCCCCAAAATAATATGTATTTGGCTGCGGACCCCCCTCATCTAAAAATATTTTGTTTGAGTTAAAAATGTTTGCTTTTGAAATATATATATTCAAGGATTTTCACAAATCTTCACGAGTAAAAAAATATAGCAGATCTACAAGCTCATAGCGCGGCTATGAGCTTGTATATCTGCTATTTTTGAATAGCTAAAATATAAAATAATGGTAAAAGAGTGGTTACACAGATGCGTTCCCGGTTTTAACAGGTTAAAAGCTAAAATTTACTTTTCTTTTTCGGGGCACCACTTAGCTCAGCGAACACGATTGATTTTTTTTGTCCTGTGTTTTGTTGTACTTGACCGGTTAATACAGGACAACATGTTTTTGGCGAGCCCCGCTCATAAGGGTCAAATTGTTCCAAATAGCGAGTCAGTGAGGAACCTTACCCTGCCATTTGAGTGCTGTGCTTTCAGAGAAAAAAGTCCATTTAGCTCCCCTGACCCGTGCTGTTGAAGGCTGTCAGCCATGTTGTTGCTATTGTACATCATTGGTCTCCATGCTTGGGTGCTTTAAAAGCCCCCATCGGGGCACTCTCGATTATCACCTACTTAAGGACCATCACTGCCCGCGGTTCCTGTCATTAACTTTACCTACATTTACTCTATAAAAAAAAGAATGGTCTTGTATTTGGGGGAGAGTAGGTTTGTTTTCCGTTCGTTCACTCATATTCCTGTGTTGTGCACATGGGTTGGATTTGCTCGGGGGGGGGGGGGAGCTTTTGATATCCCCTCTGGCCATTCATTTTTATGGCTGGGATAGGGATATACACTGTGGGCCCTATTTTCGCCAGTGCCTTCAGAATCACTTTATTTGTCACTTGCTCCATGTACTCGCATACATACAGAAAATGAAATATCGTTCCCCCTCAGTCACTAGCAGTGTAACATAAAACATCAAGCCTATCTAAAAAAAACATAAAAGACCCAGACTAAAAACAGCATAAACAAACATAAAAACAGCATTAACAAACATTAAAAAAAAAAAAAAATATGTATGACGTGCAAATGCAAAAGCTACCAAGCTACCAAGCATCCATTATCCCTAAACGTCTTTGGCATTTTTTACTATTTTTAAAAACTCAACGTGTCGATGTAGATTGGCTAGTTTGAAACTATTTGAAAATGTTTTTAAAAATATTTAAAAAATGGCAAAGAAGTTTAGGGATAATGGGTAAGGCATTGGCGAAGATGGGGCCCTAGGTAGGTTTTATCCCTGCTTCTGATCAGACTGAGTTAACCCATTAACCTATTAAGGCCGATTCTACAAAATGTCTAAAAAACTTATATTACTATATCAGTGGTTCTCAAACTTTTTCATGTCAAGAACCCTAACCTGTATATGTATTTGACCACGGACCCCCATCTCAAAATATGTTGTTCCAGGGACCCCCAGAAGCAAAGATTTGAGTTACAAATGTTCGCTCTAAAAATATATAAAGTCAAAGATTTGCACAAATTTTCACGATTTTTCAAAAATAGCAGATCTACAAGCTCAAAGCACGGCACTCGGTGAGCTTGTAGATCTGCTATTTTTGAATAGCCAAAGTATAAAATAATGGTTAAAGTGGTTGCTTTCCCGGACTTGAGGCAGATTCTACAAATGCCTTCTAAATCAGTAGTTCTCAGATGTTTTTGTGCCGCGGACCCCCAAATTGATATATATATATATATATATATATATATATATATATATATATATATATATATATATATATATATATATATACACATTTGGCCGCGGACCCCCATCTGAAAATGATTTGTACCAGAGAAGAGAAGAGAAGATTTGTGTCAAAAAATCCAACACTTTCAAGATTCTTTAAAAAATGTTAGCTGCCAGCTTGTAGATCCGCTATTTTTGAATAGCCAACACGAAAATCTGAAATGGCACTGACGCTTTCCCAGTTTAATGGGTTAAATGCAAGCATTTCCAGCTTGTGAGCTTGTAGAGCGTCTATTTTCGCTATTTGCCGTATGAAATATAATAGGTGGTTTACGAAACCACACTCTCTCCTCTGATTTTTACCATATTATTATTGTTATTGCCGTGCAGTAGGTTCTGGGAGGGAATTGAAACGTGGAGGAAGTTTTGAACGCATGCAGAATGTTCTCTCCAGATATCATGGAGTGTATAATCTCCTGTAATTGTTTGACGTGTTTGCGTTTTATTTTTAGAATTAGCTCTCTCCTGGAGAGACGAATAGAAAAACGGTGGCCAGCGTTTGCTATAATGGCCATGCAGGAGATAATAATGCATGGGGAGCACATTGTGAAATACACTGTGAAAGGCTACCTGTCTCAGAGAGAGAGTTCAAATGACCCTGGTCAGCATGGTGATCATTATGCACTGCAGTCTGTTCTAATTCAGTGCCACATCATTTCCACTTCTTTAACCCATTAAAACCGGTAAAGCATCCGTCATTTTTTATTTTAGCGTTGGCTATTCGAAAATAACAGATATACAAGCTCACAGCGCGTCACTTCGTGCAGCGCTGCGAGCTTTTACATCTGCTATTTTTGAACATGTTTGAAAAATATTTTTTGAATGTTTTTGAATATTTGTTTTGAATATTTTCATTCTGTGGCCGGTTGTGTTATTTGTTCAGAACCATAAGAATTACAATGTTGCAGTGGAATCAGCTGATGTCTTAAGGTCCTTACACACCGGGGCGAATTCTTCATGCGAATAAATACGTTTTTTTTTAAAACCTTATAAAGTCAATGCAAGCGTCCACATCAGTTTCGCGAAGCGAAAAAGCGTCTTTTAATTATTCGGAACGAGTCCGAATTTTGCGTATATTCGCATATTCACCGGTGTGTAAGGACCTTTACTCTTAGCCGTATGTAAGAAATTGATGTCATTTTGAGTTTTGTTTTGTAAGACATTTATGTCATTTTGAGTACAAAGGTAACAATAGCCATAGGATGTCAAAAGTAGACATAAGTACATGCATAAGTAGGCCTACATTTCTTTTTTTTGTGTCCTACATCTACCCCCCCCCCACCACCACCCATGGTCCAACATACAACATGCAACATACAGACAATTACAAAACTCAAAAGAAAAATAAATTATAATAAATATAAATTAATCAATTCATCTAGTAATTATGTGGTGGTAGTTGTTTTATTTGTCCTGTATAGCGTCTTTAATTTAGTTATATGTTTAATCATGTTTTGAAAAATATTAAGTCTTTTGGGGGGTCCCTGGTGGGGGTGACGGTCCGCGGCCAAAATACATATCAAATCCTTGGCACGAAAAAGTTTGATAACTGCTGATTTAGAAGGCGTTTTGTAGAATCTGCCTCAGGTCGTAATGGGTTAAAAGTAGAACATAATCATCTAGGGCTGCAAGTATTGATTATTTTCTTTGCGGTTTTTCTATCAATTACTTTTTTAATAAATAAAATATTCGAGAAGCTTATTTTTTTACGGCTGTGTCTGTCTGTCTGGCAAACAGCTGGACTGATCAGCGCCAAACCTTGTATAGCCTGTAGGCCACAGAAGTAACTCCACCCAATTAGTTTCTCACATACAGCATGTTTTATACGTTTATAAAATGTTCTAGTGAAAGTCATCGGGGATAGTTTGATAACGCTGAAATCTTGCCTCTAAATGTTCCATAATCCATACTGCAGAGAAAAGTAAAAGTCCTCAGACAAACAATATAAACATTCTGCACTCTCTCTGTACAGTATCTGGTGCACTGTGGGCATATGCCTACTGGTTGCATTTTGCACCTACTGTACTGTATATAAGCCACAATGTGGACCCCAAAATGTATTATTTTATCTAAGTCAGTGGTTCTCAAACGTTTTCATGTCAAGGACCCCCAAATTGACACTTATTTGCCCACGGGCCCCCATTTGAAAAGATATGTCAGGGACCCCCACACAAGAGAAGATTTTTACGGCTCTAGCAGTGATTCTCAACCATTTTAATTTCAAGGACCCCCCAGTTTGACATGGATTAGGCTACGGACCCCCAATTAATGGCATTTCTATCTCTGGGACCCCAATTTATATTGTAAAATCAATGTTAATTTAACTCAAGAGTGTACAAATGGAACCAAATGGACCCGTCATTTGGTATACTCTCTGAGTTACAGACCCATAAGGGTCCATTTTGTTCCTAACTAGCCATCATTTAGCTGGGGACCCCCTGGAACTCCCTCAAGGACCCCTGGGGGTCCCCGGACCCCACTTTGAGAACCAATGATTTAAGTTTTTTTTATTTTTTTTAGTTCCATTAACTGTTGCACCCCTATTCTCATGTCTCAACCAGCCAAGTGACCATGAAAGCCAACATAACACACCACTGATTGTCTAGGAATGACACGTTTTAGTTTTTGCTTTCGTGATTGCATCCCAAAACTTACACAAAATGTGCCCATGATGACATCAGAGGATTTTCCACTTGGTTCTGGCTGCCCTGCAAAACATTGATTTTCATTACGGCAAAGTTATTAGCAGGCTGTGAAAGTGTGATGTCTACACACGCTCCAGAGACCCCGGGACACATCTCTGTAACACTGTATTATGCAGTCGAATCATGGAAAAGACAATACACAATCACATAACCGTAAGAACCTATTGATCCCCCCGCAAGAGTCCGAATTATAGCTCTTTTATTCACTACTGGAGATTTGTTGGAAGGGCAGCTGCTGTTTTAAGCCTTGTTGATACCAAAGATTTGCGACGAGACGAAAGTATTTTAACTCTTTCACTGCCAGATTAAATAAATAAATGAACATCGTCTATGGTCCCCTTGTCAGCAAAAACGAGCGATTTTACAGTACCTTTGAAAAATCATGAATATTCTCTGTGACCTCCGTCCTCGCGGAGATCGGCTCATTACACCCATGGGGGTGTTGTGGTATAGGGGGAAAATGATCTGCTCGCCGTAATCCATTGCACAGCTGTGGCCTTTTGAATATACGCTTGTTTTTGCCGTAAAGCAAGAGGAACGGAGTACATTTACTCAAGTACTGTACTTTGAGGCACATTTTACTTTAGTGTTTTCAAGTATTTCCAAGTGTACTTGAGTAAAAGCACAAAGGTATCGGCATCAAAATATTCTTAAAGTACCAAAAGTAAAAGTAGTCAGTGTGCAGAATGTCCCATTTCACAAGTTCAACATGTAAAAAAAATATTTAGAAAATAGCCGATCTACAAGCTCACATGCTTTCCCTTAACCCATTAAGAGCCAAGGCCGATTAATGCCTTCTAAATCAGTAATTCTCACACCTTCAAGACTTTGGCACAAAGTGATACGCTGTGCAGCTTGTATATCTGCTATGTTTGAATCGCCAACGCTAAAATAAAAAAATGACAGATGCTTTCCTGGTTTTAAAGGGTTAAGTAAACAAAATGTGCGTACTTCTTCCACCACAGATAAAAGCACCTGCATCACAGTGTAAGGATGAATTACTCTGCAGACACTCATGTCTGTGTACAGTACACTGACTGTACATTACTAGGGTCCACTTATTAAAGAGCAGATTGTGGCCAGGGGCGACATTCACAAAGTCAGCTGATGGACATCACAGCGTTTCTCATTAGCCGCTTCCCCCATGGCTCTCTCCGTGGTACAGGACGGTGCTCCGGGGGGATCGAACAGGTGACCTTGCCGTTACTGGCCTGCACCTCCATTCACTATATGCCCTCACCCCCCCCCCCCCCCCCATGCTGAAGTGGCGGTTCTGCAGCTGCACAGTAGCAGTGGTGGAAAGTAACTAGGTACATGTACTCAAGTACTGTACTTAAGTATAATGTTGAGGTATTTTTAGTTTACTTATACTATATACTAAATGCTACGTATTTCCAATGTTCAATGTACTTTTACTCCACTACATCTCAGAGGCAAATATTAGACTTTTACTGCACTACAATTATTTACTATAACTAGTTACTAGTTACTTTGTAGATTTAAATCACAACATTTTGCAAAATGACTACTTCTACTTTAATTTAAGTATATTTCGATGCCAATACTTTTGTACTTTTATTCAATACAATTTTGGATACAGGACTTCTAATAAGAGAAGAGAAGTATGTCTACATTGTGGTATTGACACTTTTACTTAAGTAAAAATGGAGTAAAAAAGTAAAAAGCACTTCTTCCATCACAGGTAGAGAGAGAGAGAGTGGAGGGCACTCAGATATAAATGTGAGAGAGAGAGAGCTAGAGAGGTGAGATGTGAATGAAATTGCCGGCAGCGATGGATCCCCCATCGCAGGCGCAGAACTCCTTCCACATGCCCCCCTGCCCCCCCCATACACACACCCCATAAATAAAACAACTTCTCCAAGCTGCCATGCTTCAGCTCCTCTCCGACCATGAGGAGCGACCGCGAGAAGAATGGATGAGAGGCGAGGAAAAAACAACCCAAAAAAAAAGAGAGAGAGAGAGAGAGAAAAAAGAACAAAGCGCTTTGATCAAGAGCAAAATACCTTTCATTTTCTTTTATCTTTGAGCTGAATTGATTTTCATGGCGTCCGTAACCTTCTGTAACATTGAACTTTGTGGGGGAAGGACCTTGAGAAACCAGAGTAGTAGTAGGCCATGGAAAAGCCCACAACGCTTTTTATTTTTTCTTATTGTTTTTATGACTCCTCCACCACTATCTCTCTCCAGCTTCTC
This sequence comes from Gymnoscopelus braueri, assembly GCF_963280865.1. Taxonomy (NCBI): domain Eukaryota; kingdom Metazoa; phylum Chordata; class Actinopteri; order Myctophiformes; family Myctophidae; genus Gymnoscopelus; species Gymnoscopelus braueri. Next base: position 28,291,861 of record NC_137620.1, on the reverse strand, counting down.
ATTTACCTGTTTACTTTACTCTCGCCTTGTGTCCCCCAGGGGCAGTTGGTGGAAAGTAACTAAGTACATTTACTCAAGTACTGTACTTATAAGTACAATTTGTAGGTACTTTTACTTAACCGGAGTATTTTCAATCGTCTATACTATTACTTCTATACTCCACTACATCTCAGAGGCGAATATTGTACTTTTACTCCACTACAATTATTTAAAAACTTTAGTCACTAGTTACTTTGCAGATTTAAATGTATTACATTATAAAACATACATTAACCACTTTAGCCCTATTTTATACCTATAGGCTATTTGAAAATATCCGATCTACAAGCTCACAACGCGTCGCGGTTCTCTAAGTACATTTTGATACCAATACTTTTGTACTTTTACTCAAGTAAATTTAGAATTCCGGACTTTAACTTGTAACAGAGTACTTCTACATTGCAGTATTTTACTTAAGTAAAACATTTGAGTTCTTTTCCCATCACTGCCCATGGGGGTCTGTACTAAGCCTCCACCTTGTCCCTCTGCTAGCTCTGCACCAAATAACTTGGCTGAAAACGGCCGATCTAGAGGCTCACAACACGTCGCAATTTCTGCTGAATGTTCCTGCCCCCAGAATACAGGGACGCTGAGAGGCTCTTAATAACCCCCCATGGGCGAGATGCTAATTCCTCCCCAAAGGGGGGGGTCCTGGACTCTCTGCTCGCCTCGGTGAGTTCCGTCTGCCGACGCCGCGGTTCTGGACGCGTTCCACAGCGCGGCGTATCACTTCTTTTCGCTCCGCAGTGTGTGATTGAGCAGCTAGGCTGATTTTACACGCCGCATAAAACAAATCCTGCCCGCGTGCACGATGACGCAAACGGGCAAAGACCGGGCCCCCGTTTGTTAGTTAAGCAGGCACACACAGGTGTCTCCTCCGCCTCTCAGTGCCGCGTTTCTGCTCTTTCACAGAACACTAATGGGAGAGGGGGGGGGGGGGTGGGGGGGGTGGACGGGGGGATGGGGGGGGCAGCATGCCCAGCCATCTGTGAAGGACAAGGGAACCTTTTGGCCGAGACAAATCGCTTTGGAGCAGGAATGGAGCCTCCCCTCCTATACCTCACTGCCCCCCCTCTATGTCTCGTGCGCGTGGCGCACACACACACACACCATCTCTTTCTCTCCTGGGTGTGTGTGGGTGTGTGTGTGTGGGGGGGGGGGGTTAGGCATCTGTATTGAGTCCACAGCACCGGCTGCCCCGAAAAATCCTCAGTGCCCATTTCACCCGGGCAGAGCAGTGCATGGAAGCATAGGACCCGCGCGGGTCCTATGCTTCCACGCACTGCTCTGCCCGGGTGAAACCGGCACTCAGGATTGCCGCAGCGCTGCTCCTCTTCTTCATCTTCTTCTTTCTGTTCCAACATAGGAGCCAGCCAACTGAGCCAGCGGTCTAATCCCCCCCCCACCACCACCCCCTCCTCCACCAGCCAGCCAGCCAGCCAGCACCACATGCCCGCTCTGCCAATTTCCAATTATACCCATAAAAAAAAGTACCCCCATTTATCCCAAACGGGGGAGCTTTATGAGGAGGGCCTCCGTGACCCGACGACCACCCGATATAAGAACAGGGCCGTAAATGGTGGGATGGGGGGGTTACTGTCCCGGATTACGAGACGGTGCGTGCTATAAGGAAAGGTATAGGGAGGTTTCCCGCTGCCGTCGGCAATGGGCGTTTATATACCGGTTTATACCGCCTGACAGGATATACAGCAGAGACACATGAGAGAGAGAGGACCGGGGGAAGTTTGACCCAGAAAAAAACTGCGGATTAAACATGAAAAGACTTACGGAGTCCAGTCTTTTGACTGGCAGGTTAACCCTTTAAGACCGGGAAAGCATCGTTTGTGTCGTTTGAAGATTTTTTGGGGGGCTATTCAAAAATAGCAGATATACAAGCTCATAGCGCGGCACCGAGTGCCGCGCCATGAGCTTGTAGATCTGCTATTTTTGAGAAGTTGTGAAACTTTGTGCAAATCTTAGATTTTATTAGATTTTTTAAAGCGAACATTTTGTGAAATATTTTGTTCCAGGGTCCCCCCGGAAGCAAAGATTTGAGTTACAAATGATCGCTTTAAAAAGTATATATTCAAAGATTTGCACACATTTTCAAGATTTTTCAAAAAAGTAGCAGATCTACAAGCTTGAGTGCCGCGCCATGAGCTTGTATATCTGCAATTTTTTCGAATAGCCAAAGAAATCAAAAAACGACACACGGACGCGTTCCCGGGTCTTAACGGGTTAATCAAAATGTGGGCCACTGAACCACAGTGGACGCCCCCGTCTCTAAAACGACAAGCGGCTGGCGCGTCACAAAAGAGACGGGCCCCAATTATTTGTTGGTAATCCCTTCGCTGTGTGGGGCCCTAATCTTTCAAAGTGCACCAACCCGAGGAGTGCATCATCTCAGCCGAGGAGCTGATTGGTATTATCGGGGGGGTGTCACGAGCCAGTAAATGTGTCTGTATGAAATAATACTGTAGTTCTCTCTCTCTCTCTGTTTCTGAGCCAGCGTGATGTGACATGTCTATTGAAAAAGGGACGATTTACAATTCCAAATGTTTTGAATTTTATGCCTCAGTGTTCTAGAGAGTCATTCCCGGAGAAGCTGTCAGAGCCCCCCCTTAACCCATTAAGACCTGAGAAGATTCTAGAAATGTCTTCTAAATCCTAAACAAAATTTGAAAGAAAAACCCACATTTTTTTTCCTCGATTTTTCAAAAATAGCAGATCTACAAGTTCATATCGCGGCACTCGGTGCCGCGATATGAGCTTGTATATCTGCTATTTTTGAATAGCCAAAGGCATCTAAAGTGACACAGAAGCGTTCCAGGTATCAATGGGTTAACCCCCCCAAATGAAGCACTGATCAGAAGCTGTGACCGCAGCTGTTTTCACATGAGTAAAAAGGCGCGCGCGTGCGGGGGCAGTGGGATAACATTGGATTTATAATTCCCATCTTCTATAACCCTTTTAGACCGGGAACGCATCTGTGTCATTTTAAGATCTTTGGCTATTCAAAAAATATGCAGATATACAAGCTCATAGTGCGGCGCTATGAGGTTGTAGATCTGCTATTTATTTTTTTTATCCTGAAAATGTGTGCAAATCTTTGAATAAATATTTTTTTAAGCGAACATTTGTAACTCAAATCTTTGCTCCTGGGGGTCCCTGGAACAACATATTTTGAGATGAGGGTCCGCGGCCAAATACATATCATTTTGGGGGGTCCTTGACATGAAAACGTTTTTTTTCAACCACAAAAAACTGCTCCCCCAGAAGCAAAGATTTGAGTTACAAATTTTCGCTTTAAAAATATATAAATATATATTCAAAGATTTGCACACATTTTCACGATCTTTCACAAATAGCAAATCTACAAGCTCATAGCACGGCACTCGGTGCTATGAGCTTGTAGATCTGCTATTTTTGAATAGCCAAAGAAATCAGAAAATGACACAGATGCGTTCCTGGTCTTAATGGGATAAACAGGGCCAGTATACTGTAAATGGAGACAAGCTATTAGCGCCACTTGCCTTTTCAGAGGGAAAGAGTTTGCTGATGTGTGGTTTCATCTATTTGTGTGTGTGTGTGTGTGTGTGTGTGTGTGTGTGTGTGTGTGTGTGTGTGTGTGTGTGTGTGTGTGTGTGTGTGTGTGTGTGTGTGTGTGTGTGTGTGTGTGTGTGTGTGTGTGTGTGTGTGTGTGTGTGTGTGTGTGTGTGTGGCAATCACATGGCTTCTTCTAATGTCCCGAATGACCTTTCTAAATAAAGCCCCGGTAGGATGAGTTGTCCCCCTCCTCGTCCCTCTATACATCGCGGAGGCACCGAGGCTTGAAGTATATGTTTGCCATGCCTGCATTACACCTTTGAATGGGGCAGTCAGTCAAAATAACACCCTGCATCAAATGTCACCGTTTAGCTCTGTGTAATAGGCTAGCTGCCTGTAATAGGCTAGCTGCCTGTAATAGGCTAGCTGCCTGTAATAGGCTAGCTGCCTGTAATAGGCTAGCTGCCTCTGAAATTAATAGGTCCTCAAGCTCGTCAATGTGTCTTCAAAACGACCGGAGCTGGAGAACGTATAAGCAGGCACAATCGTGCACGTGCGCACGCATGCACGTCCCTTTTAAGCACACTCACTTCCAGTGGTGTAAAGTAACTAAGTGCGTGTACTCAAGTACAATGTTGAGGTATTTTTCCCTTTCTTCAGTATTTACTTAATATTTTACTTCTTACATCTCAGAGGAAAATACTTTTACTCCGCTACTTTAGTTACTAGTTACTTTGTAGATTTTGATTATTACAAAACACACTATAACCACTTCAGCCGTAATATATATTTCGTCCATTTGAAAATAGCAGATCTACAAGTTCACAATGTGTCGCATCGCGACACATTGTGAGCTTGTAGATCGGGTATTTTCAAAATATGTTTTATACATTCTGCACAATGGCTACTTTTACTTTTGTTATGTTAAGTCTATTTTGATGCGGATACCTTTGTACTTTTACTCAAGTACATTTTGAATACGGGACTTCTACTTATAACAGAGTATATCTACATTGCACTATTGATACTTTTACTTAAGCAAAACATGCGAGTACTTTTTCCATCACTGCTCACTTCCTATCAGTGTAAGATTCAGTTAAACGTTCTATGACAACAGTTTGATGCATGCTTTATTTCTGTGGGCTCATGAGCGGGTGGGGTGGGTGGAAGGGTGGGGTGGGGGTAAAGTCTATGTCTGGCAGGATAAGGGGAGATGAAAAGATACCACCATGAAGTGCTGAGTCTTCTGCCTCTGGGAAGGCCGCTAGGCTCCCATCATACACTTATCCTGCTCATTTCCATCAGCACACACACCATGTGATAGTAACACAATAAATTCACTATCGCAGTGGTTCTCAAACTTTTTTATTTTACGTGCTGCAGGCCGCACAACTCTTAGTCACGATGCAAAAAAAATATTTATAAGGTACATAAAACCAACGTTTTGACAATAGTCTTCCTCAGGAACGCTGAGGAAGACTATTGTCGAAACGTTGGTTTTCATCCTTTCTCAACATTATTACCTGCCGTGGTCAGCACCTCGTCAACACTGGTGTGCGCTCCCTCCTCCCTTGTGTTTGCCTTATTTCAAGGACCGCCATAACTTTGTGGGTATACAGAATGTATATGTACACTCACAGAGTTACAGAATTGTATAAGGGTCCATTTGGAACCCCCCAAGGAACACTGAGGGCCCTGGAATAACCACAGGGATATTGTACTACACAAAATTGGACTAAAAACAACCTTGACGCATATTCAAACACAAAGACCAACATTTTTCCAGTCCCCAGGTGCGACAGAAAGTGAAAACAGTGCTGACAAAACAAGTATTTCACAGAGTACTGTAACTAATGCATATATTTAGCATCTGTCTAGTGCATTGGTTCTCACAATCATTTTAACCACTTTATCCATCTTTTATACTTAGGCCATTTAAAAAATAGTAGATATATAAGATCATGATCTTGTAGATCTGCTATTTTTGAACAATCTCGAAAATGTGCACAAATCTTTAAATCTTTATTTTTTTTAAAGTCGAACATTTTTCCCTATAATTTTTATCCCACGATTTTGTAACCCATATTTTTTCACCCAGTGCCAATTGCCTATGTAATCCTGGGGAGAGCCCAAGCTGAAACTCATGCCTCCTTCAATGCATGAGGAACAAGCAGGCCGCTTCTTATCACCCGACATGGGGGAGTTTCCCTGGTTAGACGTAGCGCGTGGAAGGAACACGTTATTCCAACCAGTTCCTTTCCCCTCCATCAGGCGCCCTGGCTGACCAGGGGGAGGCAGTATAGTGACCAGGATTACTGCATGTTTTTGTGAGGGCATTAACTACCCTAGGAGACACGGGGAGAACATGCAAAAAACATTTTTAACACAAATCTTTGCTTCTGGGGGTCCCTGGCACATATTTTCAGATGGGGGTCCGCAGCCTAATACATATCAATTTGGGGCTCCTTATGACACGAAAAAGTTTGAGAACCACTGGTCTAGCGGTATACACAACACACCTAGTATCTATAAGACTATAGTGCCTATCTAAAGACACGTTAACAACAGCAAGAGTTTTAGTTATGTTCAGTAATGGTATGCATGCACAAACAGAGGAGATGCTATTAGCAACGCATGTTCACGGGTCACTGGGAAAACGCAGCATCTGCCCTCGCCACCTCCACTGCCTTCCTTCTCCCATACACACACAATTCAATGAAATGTTAATGGATGCTAATGAAATGGCTAATTGTGGATTCGGGGCAGCCATGCGAAAACTCCCCTCTCTGGGCTTTTTGCTGTTCATCGTTTACCAGCAGCACAAACTCCTTTTGGGAGTTTTTTTTGACAGGGAGAAGAAAAAAAAAATGCGATATTAACCCATTAAGACCGGGAACGCACCTGTGTCATTTTTTTATTTCTTTGGGCTATTTAGCTTGTAGATCTGCTATTTTTGAAAGATTGTGAAAATGTGTGCAAATCTTTAAAGATTTTTTTTACTCAAATCTTTGCTTCTGGAGATTCTACAAATGTCTTCTAAATCTTAACAGTTTAAAAAAAAAAAAACGTATGTTGCTATAATATCAGTGGTTCTCAAACTTTTTCATGGCAAGGACCCCCAAAATGATATGAATTTTGCCACGGACCCCCATATCAAAATGTGTTGTTCCAGGGACCCCTCAGAAGCAAAGATCTGAGTAAAAAATATTCGCAAAGATTTGCACATATTTTCACGATTTTTCAAAAAAAGAAATGAAGGAAATCTAAAAAATGACACAGATGCGTCCCTGGTCTTAATGGATTAAAAAAAGCTTAAAATTAAAAATAATTAAACAACTGCTATGCACATGCAGAACACGTGGGGGTACAGTAAGTAGACTGCCGTGCTCCGCTGTGATTCGCAGCGGTCCAGGGGTGACATTCCTTAGCATTCTGTCCTGCAGCCATCACGTTTTTTTTTGCACTGGAACTTTTCGGCCTGTGAGATTGAAGGTTAGTTTTCAGTAAGCTGACTGGCGGCGATGCTATTTTATTTATTATTTTATCGTGCGCACGCACACACACACACACACAGACACACACACACACACACACACACACACACACACACACACACACGTTTGTAATGCTATACTTTTGAGGACATCGGCACTTTAGAAAGTAGCAGACAAATAGCCACTCGACAAGCTCACGTCACGTTGCAGGCATAACGCTAAACCTAACCTCTAAACGCCTCATCCTAACCTCAACCTGAAAGTGTACCTATACATTTTTTTTAACTATGAGTCCTCACAATATAAAGGATTCAAATTATACTATACTTTGGGGACTTTGGGCCCTCACAAGTACAGTAATACACACACACACACACACACACACACACACACACACACACACACACACACACACACACACACACACACACACACGCACACACACACAGCTACCTCTAAAGGAGTCTTTCTTGTCAGTCCCTGGCAGGAGAGAGCCGCTGAGGCCCAGCAAAGCTGAGAAAAGCCAGGGGCTCTCTTTATCTCTCGGCCTGTGAGCCCAGAGTGGTTCCGGGCAGTGATTAGCGAGGCAGATCCCACATGGGTCAAACCCCCTTTTTCGCTGGAGGAGATCAGCAAAGGAGATTTGGAGGCATCTGGGCACCTTTTTGTAGTGTAGGAGCGTGTGAGTGACAAGGCATGGTGTGGGGGAGAGACGGGTAGAATGGAAATAGGAGGGAGAGAGAGAGAGAGGGAAAGAGAGATTGGAATCGATGGTGGTTTCTAGCGCGGCTGTGCTCAGGGAATGGTAGAGTCTGTTATGCTGGTTCTGGGGGAAAACATAATTTGCCTGTTTTTTTCTCCGGAACAAGGGTTAATCCATTGAGACCGGCAACGCATCTGTGTCATTTTAAGATTTATTTGGCAATTCAAAAATAGCAGATCTGCAAGGTCATAGCACGGCACTCGGTGCCGCGCTATGACCTTGTAAATCTGCTATTTTTGAGAAATCATGAAAATGTGTGCAAATCTTTGAATATATATATTTTTAAAGCGAACATTTGTAACTCAAATCTTTGCTTCTGGGGGATTCTACGAATGTCATCTAACATAAACCCCCCCAACTCAAAATATTTTCTTCCCCCCACTGAAGCAAAGATTTGAGTCAAAACTTAAAAGTGTATATATATTTGCACACATTTTCACGATTTCTTAAAAAAAAAAAAGCAGATCTACAAGCTCATATCTGCTATTATCAGTGGTTCTCACACTTTTTCCATGTCAAGGACCACCCAACATTTGATCGCGGACCCCCATCTCAAAATATTTTGTTCCAGGGACCCCCCCCCCCTCCCAGAAGCAAAGATTTGCACACATTTTCAAAAATAGCAGATATACAAACTCTATGAGCTTGTATCTGCTATTTTTGAATAGCCAAAGAAATCAAAAAAATGACACACAGATGCGTTCCCGGTCTCAATGGGTTAAAAGTATAGCGCAGTGTCCTTGGAACAGGAGTCCGGGGATACAAAATATGGAGTGGACTGTGTTATTATCGTATATAACATATAAAATGGAGTGTATAGGGAGTGGGACAGTTCTGGCTTTGGTCCATGTCCTCATTCCAGTCTTGTGTGTCGCTCTGTTAACCTGCAAGGTCACCAGAGAGTGTCAACTCTCTCACCGCATATAGTCCATCTTCCTGGGGGTAAAAAAAGACCATTTATAACCAATATAGCGGTTTTCTTTTATAGTTATTGGTCCCTTCTGAACTCTCAACATCTCTGCCAAGCTTTAGAATGTGACTCGTGTGTGTTATCCTGTTTTAGAAACGTCAAGCAAAAATGTGTCACGGTTAAGACCACTATGCTGGCAAAAAGAACAGGAGTGTGGGGCATCTGTGTGTGTTATTATGCACTGGATGCAGGGCTGTATTAGCCATTGGGCCGCCGTGGTCTAGGGGCCCTTGGCTCTCAGGGGCCCTTCGGGGGAACTGGGCCGTGCGGCCATCGACAATTTACAAAAATGAAATGTATAGGTTAATCAAATATCTAATGTGTGGGCCCCTCCTCTGGAGTTACAGCAGTGGTTCTCGCTGGGTTTGAGGCCCTGACGAGGGCTCCTGGGACCCTCCAAGGGCTCTTGGGGTCCTCCCATATATGATGGAATATGATTAAGGATTTCATATCATATATCATCATGGTGTGTATGACGTGTGTACAGTATGTGTGTTTGACGTTTTTGCCAAAAAAAATAAATACAAAATTGCCGTGCAGGAGTTAATCCGCCCCTGACTCGTTGCCAGATATGAGATATGCAAGCTTCCGGGAGTAACTGATCGTGTGTCCTGTTTAGAAACAAGTATTAAGGAAAGACCTGTGGGCGATTGTCTTCATCCCACATAGGTACTGTACAGTGCATAGCAGTGGTGGAAAGTAACTAAGTACATGTACTCAAGTACTGTACTTAATTAACTCATTGAGTGCCAGAACTGCCAGAATTATATAGAAATATGTTGTCCCAGTGCCAGAGTTTTTTTCAAAGTAAAAAGTGCTTAGGAAGCGAGATACAGCCTTTTTCAGTTATACGTTAAACAAGGAGTGGATGGAGCTGCAAATCTTCTTTTTTTTTTAATTATTATTTTTTCAAAAACACGTCTGTACTTCTGTGTTTGTACTTCATTTGAGTATTTCTAATTTCCAATACTTTTACTTCTACTCCACTACATCTCAGAGGCACATATTATACTTTTACTCCACTGCAATTATTTGAAAACTTTAGTTACTATAGATTAAGATTATTATTACAAAACATACATTAACCACTTCAGCCCTATATACATATCGGCCATTTGAAAATAGCAGATCTACAAGCTATTTTCAAAAGAGTGTTATACATTGAAATGGGACATTCTGCATAATGACTACTTTTGGTATTTAAAGTACATTTTGATACCAATACTTTTGTACTTTTACAACATTTTTTATTCCAGACTTTTACTTGTAACGGAGTATTTCTGCATTGCAGTATTGACACTTTTACTTAAGTAAAAAATGTGAGTACTTTTTCCACCACTGGTACATAGTACAGTATAGATTCTCTATTAGAATGTGTACTGCATCGCATGAGGGGTAAAAGCCTGAATGGTGGAGACGGACCTTTCTGGCCCTCACCCCGATATTCACTTTACAACTTGCTTCCTGGCCAGGGCTGATATTTCCCTCTTGGCTTACATTCATTACAGTTCCAAACTCGCTGAATAATCTTTTCGTAATGATGTGGATCTTTTTTTTGAAGATGTAAATCGAATCTAAGCAGGTCAAATCTCAGTTTGCATATTAATTTGTTGGCTTGTGGGGGGATATTGGAGGGGTTGTCCACAGGCACAGATTTTTCTGGGAATAATTTATGATTTTTTTCACCGTTTCTCTCTCACTCACATTGCCAAGTCTGCCGCATGACTGCTGTATTAACAAGTGGGGCCAGGCACAACAAACCCCTATCCCCTGTACTGCCTGTAAAGATAACAAATCCACATACTGTACACACATATTGGGCATTGATCCACTTTTGGAAAAACAGTGACCTTGACTTTGACCTTTTGGTCTAGGTAAAAGGTCATGTTGCCACATGAAAGACCACTTGACTTCCTATCTGTCGATATGTCTCTATCTTAAAATCATTTTGAAAATAGCCGATCTACAAGCTTCAACAACGCCTTGCAACGCGAGGCATTTTTCACAATATTTATCTGTGGAACCCAGTCAAACTAAATGTAATGCCTCAACTCCTACATTCCAAGTGTGCTTATCAGGGTGGGTGTCCCCAGTTCTGTTGTGATTATTTTGAAAAGGTGTAGCAGAGGGAGACCCGACCTTTTCAGTCCCTTCATCCACAGCTTCAGACAGTTATTTGCCTCACTATCACACGTTGCTCTACCGTCATCATCAGGAAATCCAATCTCTCCACTTAACCTACTCAAAGGGGTGTGTTGGAATGTGTAATAGGAATAAGATTCAAGGAATGATCTGCGACACAAAAATGTACATTCATTCCCATTTTCTCGTGGCTCTATAGTTCTACGTATGCTGTATGCTTTAAAAGGAGCTGATCCCCCCCAACCCTTTCCCATAGCAATAGAATAGAAAGGTGTTCAATTTACTGAATCATATTAATAATAATAACATTTTTTAAGCACTTACCAAAGCAAGGTTTCAAAGTGCTTTACATAAAACCGAAGAGATCGAATAAAATTCCGCATCAGAATAATAAAACATGCATCAAATAAAAATGTACAGTGAGAAATAAAGCATTAAGAGAGTCAAATAATAATACATTTACTCTTTTATCTTCTTTTTCTAATTACGTTAAGACGTTGGTAATGAAGAAAGTGTTCCATTTCAGCAGGCCTGTCTGCCTTTATGCTAAATGAGTCTGAATCCCCTCGGAGACAATGCATCAGAGGACCAGTGGTGGAAGAAGTACTAAATTGTTTTACTCAAGTAAAAGTATCAATACTGCAATTTAGAAACACTCTGTTACAAGTAAAAGTCCGGCAATAAAAATTTGCTCGAGTAAAAGTACAAAAGTATTCGCATTACATTTTACTTTAAGTATTGAAATTAAAAGTACTCATTATGCAGAATGTCCCATTTCACAAGTTTCTAATTGTATAAAAATGCTTTGCAAATAGCAGATCTACAAGCTCACAATGTGCCGCTTTGCGACGCGTTGTGAGCTTGCAGATCGGCTTTTTTTCATAGGGCTGAAGTAATTAATATGTTTTGTAATAATAATCAAAATCTACAAAATAATAAGTTTTCAAATAATTGGAGTGGAGTAAACGGCACAATATTTGCCTCTGAGATGTAATGGAGTAGAAGTTAAGTATTGGAAACTGCAAATACTACAGTAACTCAAAATTGTATTTAAGCACAGTACTTAAGCACAGTACTTGAGTACATGTACTTAGTTACTTTCCACCATACTGACTGGAGGAGACAGACGGAGAAGGGGATTCAGAGCGAGAGAGAGAGAGAGAGAAAGAGATAGAGAGAGAGAGAGAGAGAGAGCAAAGAGAAGAGGAATCAGAGACTTGCACTCATGCATGTGTTTGATAAAGATAAGTGACGTCCCATCCGCTGGCCCTTAATGAGATCTCTCTCTCTCTCTTTTTTTGTGGCAGCAGGAAGAGAAGATATATGCTGCTCTGTGCTGCACGCTGGGGGAAATGACTGTTGTGTGTGTGTGTGTGTGTGGGGGGGGGGGGGGGGCATGGGGGGGAGGTACTTCATCAAGTCTAATTGCTGCCTTGTACACACGGATCCCAGAGGCCCCTGCTCCTTTTTTGCAGTCACCCAGGACCCTCCTTCTCCTTGCCTTAAACTCTCCGTCTCCTCTCCAGATAGAGCTCCAATTCCCCCCCTCCACCCCTCCTCCACCGTTCTGCCTTTGTTTTTCCCTTTCGGGCCTGTTCTGTCTTTTCTGTGTTGCTGTTTTCTCTCTCTCCTCTGCTGCCTCGATCAGAGCTCTGTATACTCATTCTCTCTCCATCACTGTTTCAGTCTTTTCTTCCTCACTCATCTTCCGCTGCCATTGCCCCCTGTGTGGAACCCCATCCCGCCACACGGCTTCCCTGTTAAACAATGCTGAGGAAGAACAATGTGTTCGCCGGTTTCTCTCGATGCAGTGCCTTGATTAATCAGGGAGGAAACACAATGAGTGTGCTGCTCGTGTTGTCATAAGTCCCCTGTGTTCTCCTTCAACTTTGATAAGTGGTGAAAGTTTTTTTTTTTGTCTACGCTGTGAATTCATTTTCTGGGAAAACGGCGTCGTTAAAATCAAGCACAGATACCAGTGGTAGCCCTTTTGTCTTATTATGTTGTAATATGTTGCAGTACACTTCATTTTTAATCCAGTAAAAAGTCTCAAACAGGACATGTCTATTATCACTTCGAGTGTTAACTAATGGTAATTACATGCTGAAAGTTAGTCACAACAGTTTATTTTTTCAATTCAGAATGATTCAACAAAGGTAAATAGCTGTGCTAAAGCGTAATACCGGCCTGGCTAATCAGTGTTTTGTTATTGTGCTATATTATGGTCCCTTCATGATCAAAGCCTCACACAAATAGCAACTACAATTGATTTTGCATTATTCTTTCCGAAATCATGGCACAAACACCACGACATTATTATTATTCTTGTTTTCCCAGTATGCTAAATTTTAATTGTTTATTTGGTGTTGGTCACTCTGGGTGTTTCCTTGTTTCCTTTTTTTATGTATCTTTATTTATTTGGGCATTTGTGCTCACTTGAACAGGGGCGGTGTGGAGTGGTTAGTGAGCCCGCCTAGGGAGCCAGAGGCCCTGGTTGCCCCAGGTACGATTCCAGGCCACGCCAGCATATGTGTCGATGAAATGAAATTTGTCCCTGAGCAAGACTCTTAACCCCTAATTGCTCACAGGCCCTCATTGGAAACAAGCCCGCAAGGACTTTCATGAACGTCCTGTTAAAAGGAATTATCCTAACAGTATTTAAGTGTGACTGATTAGCCAAAATGTTAGACAGACCCTGATGAAGACCTTCCAGGTCGATACGCCTTGGTCATAACGTGTTGTCTTGCTCTAAATAAATCTATATAAACATGTTTTTTTCACTAAAGACGGAGTGCCTTGGAATTATTTTCTTTGCAAGTCTGCAGTTCACACCTTTTTGGAATCAAGCAGTACTTCTTTGAAACCCCTTTTTTGTTACTACGACATTATTAGTTTCAGAACAAGTGGCACCAGTCTATAGTTCGAGCATCATGATACTGTAAGTCCCAGCTCGTTGCTGTGCGTCCGTCTGTTGGACTTTGCGACTCATCTCGTGTGTTCGCACCGTGGCCGAGAACATGGCAGAGCCACTCGGACAGAAGCGAGTAGCAGATATTAAGCCATTAAGACCGGGAAAGCATCATTTGTGTCATTTTTAAGATTCCTTTGGCTATTCAAAAATGGCAGATATACAAGCTCATAGCGCGGCACCGAGTGCCGCGCCATGAGCTTGTAGATCTGCTATTTTTGAAAAATCGTTTTTTTTTTAAAGCGAACATTTGTAAAATATTTAGTTCCAGGGACCCCCAGAAGCAAAGATTTGAGTTACAAATGTCTGCTTAAAAAAAAAAAAATCAAATATGTGACCGCTTACAGTGGTTTGAGACACAACGGGGCCATGGCAATTTTTCAGGTTTTTACATATTATGAAAGTACAGAGTGCAAGCTTTCATATGATGTATCATTCATTTAAATTGGACAATATTTGAAGAAGATGTGATCATTTTGAACTTGTTGAACCAGAATCCCCAAAGTATAGAAAATGCCCTGGCAAGATTTCTAAATTTCAACACCTCTGGGGCCCTGAAAATGGGTGTGAAAATGGGTGCACACATTTTCAGGATTTAAAAAAAAATAGCAGATCTACAAGCTCATAGCGCTGCACTCTGTGCTGCGCTATGAGCTTTGTATATCAGCTATTTTTGAATAGCCAAAGAAATCTTAAAATGACACAGATGCGTTCCCGGTCTTAATGGGTTAAAACCAATCAGCCAATGTAACATACAGTATAGTTGTAAAAAATGTGGCGCAGTCAGCGGCATAAAAAAAAATGTCAGCCTCAACAATAGAACAACCCGCTGGCACGTTATCCTAAAGCGGCCAACAACAAAAAAAAAAAAAACGACCTTGGCAAAAACGGTCTTGTCGCAGCCATTAAAAAAAAAAGGATGGCGGGAACACTGGCACTCTATCTAAAGCCGCTCCAATAGGGGACCAGTCACGTTGGCAAACTGTGAGTCTGGCGCCGAGCGAGAAACCAGCCCCAAGCCAGCCCAAGCAGCTTGCATGGCACGTCCGGGTAGATACAGCAGCGTTCCTCATCCGGGGCCCATGCAGAAAGCGCCGTGGTTCCCCTTGCCAGCGCCCGGCAGAGCAGCCCCATGTTTCGTAGCAGGTTAGGCGGGCCCCTCCACGGCGGGTTTGTCAGGTGGGACTTGGAGCATGAGAGGGGGAGAGAGAGAGGGGGAAATGGAGGGAGTACATGACTGGATGGGCAAATGGAGGGATCTTCTCTTGTTGGTGCCATGCAGCTGTGACTGTAGATAACGGATGCCAGGGAAAAAAGGGGGCAGGGGGGGGGGGGGGCAGGGGGGGGGGGGCAGACACAGTGGCTTTGTAAAAACCCAGAGATAATCACAACAATGTTCTCTATGAAGGAAGGCCAGTGCAGAATGTAATGATGCAGCCATGTGCTTCAATTGAGTGATATCAAAGGTGTTGGAAGTGAGGAGATTTTTTGTTAAATCAGACCGCGTGTGTGCTTCAGTAACGGCTCTTGTAGAGTGTCTGTGTACCCGTGTATCCACTGCAAGGTAAAGTGATGGCTCATATAGTTAACAATGTGGCTAATCACAAAGAGCCCTTTGAAGAGCACAATCATGTATTTTGCATGGAGCCCTGTGTGTTAGCAACACCAAGCTGATTTTTCAGACTCCTCTGATGTTGCGGTACAGTATTCTGTCAGAAGCTAAATATTGCTCTATAGGGGATTGTGGCCTAATCATTTTAAAATTATAATCAAAAGAATTGGGATAATTGGGTGAATCTTTGAAATTGCCTTTGACCAGAGATTTGGTCTGCATAGTTATAGTTTGGCAAAGACAACTACATTAACTCTGATGATATGCATAAACCTTTCAGCTGTGCAGATAACGTTTTTGTGATGTACCGTTTAAATCTGTGTTCAGGTTAGTCCGGCCTTTTCAGTGTTCAACGGCCACTCGTCAAAGAGTGATGATCTTGAGACTTACCCACTTGAACCCTATATACTTAGTTGACCGGCGTCCCCCAAGGGTCAATACTTGGCCCCCCTTCTTCTTTCCCCACTTACAAATCTCTTTGATGGAAATAGCAGATACAAGCTCACAACACGTTGCGACACGACGCTGTGTGCTTGTAGATCTTCTCTTTTTGCAGAATGTTCACTTACATTTGCCGAATGGTTGCCTATGTTTATATGTCCAGAATAGGGATGCTAGGGTTCCTTTGGTTAAAGGTAGGGTAAGTGATATTTTTGGGTTAAAACTAAAGCTTTTTTGTTAAAATGTTAAAGCTCTAATATTCTGACAGTAATCATTGCTATGGTGTTTATACAATTGGTACACAGACCTGAAAATGCATTTCCTGTTTAATAAAGAGCTGGAGAGACGTGGAGGCTCCTGTCACTGAACAAACACTCTATAGCAATGAGTACTACACGAATATAAAGCTATTTAACACTTATTTTAACCCAGAAAATATCACTTACACTATAATTGGCATGCTGTAATTACTGTATCCCACCTTCATCACTATGAACATCGTTATCGCTAACCTTTTCGTGCATTATCTTTGTCTTTGCTCTCACCATATGGACCTAATCATGATCCTACTCATCGTCGTCCCTAGTTCCATTATTATCCCATATAACACGCATCATTAGCGCTGTGCACATGTTGTATAGTTTGTGCGGCAGTAAGCACATTGTCACGTCAAGTTTTTTTTCTCTCCATATAAATCCAGAACTCTGCACGAAAAGTGGTGTGTGCGTGTGTGTCATTTCTTTCAATTTTTTATGTGCAATTCACACATCTGGTGCTGTGTCCAATTTAATGGGTTGTCTCTCTGCCACACATAAAAGCACAGATGCCGGCTTGGCTACCGGGATGAGACGCATGTCCACAGCATGACCAAACAAACAGAGAGAGAGAGGCAATTAGCCACTGGCCAGCTTCTCCACAGCGGATCCCGCCTACAGTACCTAGCGTAATGAGCAGTGGTGTAAAGTAACTAAGTAAATTTACTTAAGTACTGTACTTAAAGGGATACTTCACTCTCGGGCCGGGGACACATTTAAAAAAAATATTAAAAATAAATGAAAAAAGTTATGGAAAATTCATGGCCCCCTCACGACACGCAGTGTCCTACTAATGTGTGAGGGGGCCATGAATTTTCCATAACTGTTTTCATTTATTTTTAATATTTTTTTTAAATGTGTCCCCGGCCCGAGAGTGAAGTATCCCTTTAAGTACAATTTTGAGTTATTTGTACTTTACTTGAGTAATTCCAATTTCCAATACTTTTACTTCTACTCCACTACATCTCGGATCCAAATATTGTACTTTTACTCCACTACAATTATTTGAAAACTTTAGTTACTTTGTAGATTTTGATTATTATTACAAAACATGCATTAACCACTTCAGCCCTATATACATTTCGGCCATTTGAAAATCGCCGATCTACAAGATACTACTACAAAATAGTAGATCTACAAGCTCACAATGCATCGCATCGCGACACATTGTGAGCTTGTAGATCTACTATTTTCAAGGTATTTTTATATTGAGAACTTAAAATGGGATATTTTGCATAAGGAGTACTTTTACTTTTGGTACTTTGAGTACATCTTGATACCAATACTTTTGTACTTTTACTCGAGTCCATTTTTTATTCCGGACTTTTCTACGTCGCGGTATTGATACTTTTACTTAAGTAAAGAATTTGAGTACTTTTCCCACCACTGATACCTGGGTCCCTGCAGTGACTGCGCCGGAGCCTCACTTCAAAAGGCCTCCACACTTCAGACGGTATCCTGTGGAATAGGTTCGAGTGCCACCGTGAGACTCGGGCTTAGCCATGAGAGAGAGGGGGGGACTGGCTGGCATAACCCATTAAGACTTCATTAATGAAGCCGATTCTACAAATGTCTTCTAAATCCCAACAGTATTCTGAAAAAAACGTATGTTTCTATATCGGTGGTTTTCAAAGGACCCCCAAAATTATATGTATTTGGCCGCCGACCCCCATCTCAAAATGTTTAGTTCCAGGGACCCCCCGAAGCAAAGGTTTTAGTTAAAAATGTTATAAATAAAAATAAAAATAATATAAATATTCAAAGATTTGCACACATTTTCACGATTTTTTCAAAAATAGCTGATCTACAAGCTCGTAGCGCGGCACTCGGTGCCGCGCTATGAGCTTGTATATCTGCTATTTTTGAATAGCCAAAGTGTACAACAATGCTTTTTTTTTTAGCTCAAATAAAAAAAATGACACAGCTGCGTTCCAGGTCTTAATGGGATAATTCTCATGAATATGCAAAGCCTTTGAACTCCGCCGTGTGTGCTGCTGAAAAATCCTGCAAGGTTGCAGTTCCCTTTGACTACAGAGGAGAGGGATATGTGTATTGATTTATGAATGGAGGGAAACCCCTCGGAAAGAGATGGATGGTTTTGAAGTCTCGAGCGTGCTTGCTTGTCTTGTCGGGAGCTTCTTGCTTTCTTCTCATTACCTCCTACATCCGTGTAGCGTAGCATGGCTGTCTTGGTAGAAACCGTGTATGTCCATAACTGTTGCTTTTCAGAAAATGGGAAAACAAAGAACCTGTGTTTAAATGGATCCAATGCTGTAGTTATTATTTAGTCACAAGCTCTTGTTAAAGGACGACTTCACCCATTTTCAACTTGTCTTCAATATAATTGGTCCTCATTAACGCTCATGATAATATGGCACCATTTTTTGTATGCTCAGTCTGTGTCTCAGAGGACGGCTGTGGACAGTTCAGAAACCCCCGCCTACCAGTGACATCATCGATGGGGAATCTAAGCTAATAGATACTACAGGCTTTCTATTCCTGGAAAGTTAGCATGCTATAATGGAAGCCATTGTCCTCGCGCTAATAAAAATCAAACTTTAAAATAATATATATTGAAGAACAAAAAACAGCCTTCCTAATGATGATGTCACTGGTAGGCGGGTTTCTGAAGTGTCCACAGCCCTCCTATGAGACACAGACTGAGTAGGAAAAATATATAATTTTATCAGGAGCATTAGTGAGGATCTATTACTGTATATGAAGATAGGTTGAAAATGGGTGAAGTCATCCTTTAATACTTTTCTTTCATTGGTTCAATATTCAATATATATAAAACCCACTTTCATATATACGTGTGTGTGTGTGTGTGTGTGTGTGTGTGTGTGTGTGTGTGTGTGTGTGTGTGTGTGTGTGTGTGTGTGTGTGTGTGTGTGTGTGTGTGTGTGTGTGTGTGTGTGTGTATATATATCAGATTTACAAGCTCACAACGCGTTGCGATGTGACAAGGGGTGAGCTTGTAGATTGTCTATTTGTGCCACTTTTGTGTGACACTGTGGTATGTCAAAGTAGGGCATTCATTTACCAAACAACATCAAAAAGTTAATATGGAGATACAGGGTTTCTGCCTCGACAGCAACGATAGGGTTTACAATGGCTTAAAAAAAGGGAAAAAAAGGATGCAGCATAAGAATTCTATACAGTGCAGCCCTGTGTAGTGAAGCACGGTCTGTGCACAGAGGGGGAAAAAACACAATAAACAAGCATGGGAAAAAGGGGAGACAGTTACACCACTCATCTCCGGAGCTGTCCGATAGCTCTTCCCAACTTTCGTCAAACGTTGTATACCGTCACAGAGGAGAGAAATACTGCAACCGACATAATAGACAGCCTCATGAGAGCGTGTCAGCGAGTGGGAGGAGAATACAGTACACAGGCCAAAGCCTGTATGAGCAGGGCCCTTTGTTCAATAGCCAAAAAAAAGACCTGGGCAGCTTTCACGGCATACATTATTACACCATGGATTTATCACCGTGTGTGCATGAGGCGGCGCGCTGCCCTTTTGTTGAGGACCATGCGGGAATTAGACCCTCACAGGAAATGCAAGGTTGTCGAGTAATTGAGGGAATTCCTTCCCGACTATATAGGGACTATAGGGCCCGAAACTATCGGATATCTTCTTAGCGGTTATTTTATCCATTACATTTTTATTCAGCTATTCTATTCAGGTACATTTACTCAAGTATTGTACTTCAGTACAATTTTGGCAATTTGAAAATTGCAGATAAAGTGACGCGTTGTGAGCTTGTAGATCAGCTATTTTCAAAGGATTTGTATACATTTGAAAACTTGTGAAATGGGACCTTCTGCATAATAAGTACTTTTACTTTTGGTGCTTTAAGAATATTTCGATGCATGGGGCACGGTGGCACAGTCGGTAGTGCTGTCGCCTCACAGCTAGAAGGTCCTGGGTTCGATTCCCGCAGGGGACGCTGTGGGCGCTGGGGGCGTGTTCTCTCCTCCGCGTCATCAGTGCCCATACTCTAGGTGGGGTTGGCGAAAGGGCCTCTCTGTGTGGAGTTTGCATGTTCTCCCCGTGTCTCCTAGGGTAGGTACCCTCACAAAAACATGCAGTAATCCTGGTCACTATACTGCCTCCCCCTGGCCAGCCGGGGTGCCTGATGGAGGGGAAGGGAACTGGTTGGAATAACGTGTTCCTTCCACGCGCTATGTCCAACCAGGGAAACTCTCCCCTGTGAGGTGATAAGAAGGTCAGTTGGCTCTCATGCATTGAAGGAGGCATGAGCTCGGCCCTGGCCTCCCTAGGTTGGCAGAGGGAAGGTAGTGCCCAGGATTACATAGACAATTGGCACTGGGTGTAAAAAATACGGTTACAAAATCGCGGGATAAAATTTAAAAAAAAAAAAAGAATATTTCGATGCCAATACTTTTTGCACTTTTACGCAAGTACATCTTGAATACCAGACTTGTACTTGTAACGGAGGGTTTCTACATTGCAGTATTGATACTTTTACTTTGAGTAAGTAAAGAGTTTGAATACTTCTTCCATCACTGGCTCTAAGGAAGTGAACGGCGAACGGTACTGTTATAACCTTGCCCAAATATGGAGTCATTCGTCACTCATAAATACATCCTGGACAGCTGGCGTCATACACTGGCCACATGAAGTCCCAGATACACATTAAACGGTTATTGGATCTGGGCCTGGATCCTTAATTTCCTTCTCCTCTCGTGGTAAACAACCTACTCGTGCCCTGTTGGTGTCCATTCAGAGGCAGTGATTTACTCTGTGTAGAATGAAAGGCTCCTAATGATCAATTGTTGGGCCTGTATTACAGTTGACCCGCCTGACCTCCACTTACAATAGCGCCAATCAAGGTGAAGTTAACTCAGCTGGATGATCAATTTGGCCCAATCATCCCGCAGCGATCCCACAGGCCCATAGTTACCCCGTTAGAATGTACCTCCAGTCGGCTCTCATCAACACATTACCATGTCTCACTGTAGTGTGCAGTTAATGGAACCCATTCATCTATTTTGCATATTGTTATTACGCCTTTTGAATATGCTACTGTCGTTGCTCAAAATGTGGACGTCCGTCCGGACATGAATGGTTCCCATTGAGATAAATGCGAACAGCTGGAATATAAATGATACCTCAGGCTGTTTTTCCTTTCTCTCTTTCTCTTTTGGTTTATGTTGACGTCGTCCGCGTGCACCAGGCTTTATCCTTGATATGTTGAATATTATGTACCAAAATTCCTGCTCGGAATAGATTATGGTCCGTTATTATCGCATGAGCCGCAGCAACTGTCTGCAACCTTGAGTTTTCGTTCTTTTTCTTCTTTTCTTATTGTTATCCAATGAATAGAAAGCTTCTTCTTTTTTTTACAGCACAATTCTACAGAGAACAATTTTAAAATGCTAATCACTCAACACAGAAGCAAAGGTCATCTCTCTAGATGTCTTTATTTTTTAAAGAACATACAGTTACTATTATTAACCCATTTTAGACCCAACCTAGCTCATTTTAGATTTTTGCGTTTTTGCCATTCTATTCCTAGGCCCTGTTGTGTGTTTGCACTGGGACAGGAATACCGCCTATATATTTGTTTGTCGGGTATAAAAAGGGACTTTCCGCTCGAGGGAGCGCGAGAGAGAGTGTCTTTCCCGCGAAAAGACGGTCGACACCATTGTGTATTATATGTATGCACCCCCGCAAGAGCATACACTTGAAAGCAGGCCACAAGTTATCTCCCGAGCGCATTTTCTGCTGAGCAGTCAATAGTCGAGAGCATCTTTGAAGGCAAAGTACAATGGAGAGAGAGGGGGGAAACAAAAGCTTTGCTCCGCTGTAACCCAGGAGCGGGTAGGTAGGTCTAAACAATGACAGCATGTCCTTGAGTTATAAATAAGAAATACCCCTCAGGTGGTGCCAGGAGACAAGCAAAGCTTTTTGATTGGCTTTTGGTTATAAATCATTCATTACCATTCACATCAATAATTAATATTCCAAACCAAGCCCTGAATCCTTTATGTAAATAGTGTCGCACCACCGATGCAGGAGGGGTGGTAGCATTTGTAAACCTGCACTGACAGCAGTTTTTGAACTTTTTGATTGTCTGGCTTATGGGTGCCATGTTTGCTGTTCTATTTTTTTGTTTTCTCTTCTCTCTATTAAATCAGAAACTCAACGGTTGGATGTGTGCTAAATAATGCAATGCAGGAATGCTACTCTATAGGCGTGTTTTATTCAGCGGGTGGTATTGTATGTATAGAAGATGATGGATAGATGGAGGGAATCTTTGAGTCATCATGGACTCGATGACTACTGGGTCAACTTCCATGATTGAATTTGGTCAGGATTCAATCAGTCATTTAAGGCATCTAAGGCTCTTCAAAATCTGCTGTATGTGACATTGATTACATTTGTGTCTAGAGATGAATGACCAATAAATGTAATTTAGCTGCTGTTTTTTTGGCCATGTAAATATTCTAAAACATCTCAGAGGCTGAGCCTAACACACTTTATTTCTAATGTTCCCCCTATTTTTTCCTATGTTTTGTACTTTTCCACTTGGCCAGTTTTCCCCATACATACAAAACATTTTTTACACAACACAAATCTTCTCTTCTGGGGGTCCCTGGCACAAAACCTTTTCAGATGGGGGGGTCCGCGGCCAAATTTATATCCATTTTGTGGGTCCTTGGCACAACGTTTTTTTTTGGGAACCACTGCACTAAAGAGCCTGTGTTTAGCATCCTGTCAGGTATCCCGGTACACAGACCCGCCAGCGCTGATGCTCTAATCAATCACAGCTCATTAATGACAAGCACCGGGCCACCGCGATGGAGGCCCGCTGTCACTGGACCATATGGCCTCTCTCCCTGCGGTTCAGCCCAGGCCTGCTACTCACAGCTTGAAACCTGCAGGCAGACGGACGGCTGCACAGAGAGGCCTTTTACCATTAGTCCCTGCTCTTTATGCCTTTGTTTTTTTACGGCCTCCTTTTATGATGGTGTTTTACGATTGGTTTGTTTGTGTTGCACTGTCACACACTTGGAATCTGTGTCTGAGTCATGCGCTAGTCAAATATAGCACGATGTGGGCTTTTGTTGGGATTGTTTATATGATATTTGAAAAAGTGGATGAGATTGATTTGTGCTGTAATGCATATTATGCGTCTATTTGCACTGCTGATATCCTCCTATAATTCCACAAACCAAAACCTGTCAACAAAACCTGTTCTGCCCGGTTCTCCTGGAGCAATTGATCTGAATTTGCACACGGACATTGACCATTAGGATGTGCACGGAACAGTGACTCCCGTTTTTCACTTTCCCAAAATGTAAGCTGTTTATCAGTGTTTTTATGTACAAGTATTTGGGCTATGGGAGTTATTGTCGGCATGCTTACAGCCCCCCAAGCTATGGGAGGAAGGGGTCCTCCTTGGGGCCAAAAAGGTGTGGGACTATTGCTGTACAGCACTACTTTGAATGCACACATCCCCGGGTATGGACTAGTAGGAGTAATTGATTGTCTCTTTTGTCACATGATATGAAATTGGTACATGGCATAATGAATAGGTCAGCAATGTTGGGCAGTAACTTATTACTAAGTAATACGCACTTTTACTGTAATATTATTTTCCCCAGTAACAACTAGTTACAAGGGATTACAATTGCCAAAACAATCTTACATTACAGTTACTAATCCAAGTAACAACTTTTTTGTATTTTGTTGATTTTTGATATTTAACAATATAACACATTCATAGGGAACGCTTGTAGATCGGCTATTTTCGGTGAATGTTCCCCCCCAGAATCGGGATACTATAGGGATCATATAACATTTAAAAAAAAGTTCCTATCACACAAAGGTTTTAGACCACTATGAAAGCACTTCGTCACAATGTTCGAGTACTTGATCCCTGATCCCATTGAACTTTATTCCGCACAACATTTAAGATTGTGCGGCACGTTCTCTAAAAAAGAGAACTCTGCTATACTAGCTGCCATCGATTCCCATTACATGTTTACTGGTGTTTGTCCTCCCGATCCGCTTTTTTTTATCTCCCATTCGGTCAGCGGCTCTGCGTTGGAGCGGCCTGGGCATTGCAGCTCCATGCTGATGGACAAGAGGTGGTACTCTGCTGTCTTATAAAACGCTTCAGCAGGTGATAATACCGACGAGAGCGAAGCGCCGTAGTGCAGGCTGGCACTTTTGTCATGTTAATGTGGCTCGGGTATGACGCGCTGCAAATAGGATTTACTGTACATGGGCGCCTATGAAATGGAATTGCGGTCTCATAAAATGTACTTTTAACCCATTCAGAACGCATCTGTGTGTCATTTTTTTGATTTCTTTGGGCTATTCAAAAATAGCAGATCTACAAGCTCATAGCGCGCTATGAGCTTGTAGATATGCTATTTTGTTTTTTAATTGTGAAAATTCTCGAACATCTTTGAATTTATATATATATATTTTTAATGCGAACATTTGTATCTCAAATCTTATTGCTTCTGGGGATTCTACAAATGTCTTCTAAATTCTAACAGTTTTTTGAGAAAAAAAAAACGTATGTTGCTGTACTGGTGCTCAAATGTTTTCATGTCAAGGACCTCCCAAAATTATGTATTTGGCCGCGGACCCCCATCTGAAAATATTTGGTTCCATGGACCCCCAGAAGCAAAGATTTTAGTTAAAAATGTTTATTATAATAAATAATATTTTCAAAGATTTGCAATTCACGTTTTTTTTTCTTAAAAAAAATAGCAGATCTACAAGCTCTATGAGCTTGTAGATCTGCTATTTTGAATAGCCAGAGACATCTTAAAACGACACAGATGCGTTCCCGGTCTCAATGGGTTAAAGAAATTGTGCGAGGGGAACTCTTGGCAGTAAATGAAACTCCTCTGGCAGGATTGGATGTGGGCGGGGGGGGGGGGGGGTAGGGGTTCATTGGGTTGGTGGTGCAGTTGGATATAGTTCCTGCACGCAGAGGTAATAGATCTACTGTATTTCACACACATCTCCATTTCAGCCATTAGATCCAGTGATATCATTACATGGTGGGTTCTTTTTCTGCCCATCGATGATAAGACGATTACACATGCAGGGAATCCAACGGTAATTTAAAGACCAAACATGACGTGTGTGTGTGTGTGTGTGTGTGTGTGTGGTGCAGTGGTTCTCCAACTTTTCCATGTCAAGGACCCACAAATAGATATATACAGTATGTGGCCACGGACCCCCATCTGAAAATGTTTTATGCCAGGGACCCCCAGAAGAGAAAATTTATATATATATTTAAAAAATCCAAGATTTTCCAAAATAGCAGATCTACAAGCTCACACAAAGTGACTCGCTGTGAGCTTGTAGATCTGCTCTTTTGGAATAGCCAACATATAAATGGATAAATTGGTTGAAAGGATTGTGACACGATGTTAACTACTTTTGCTGGGGACCCCCTGGAACCCCCCCTCCCCCCCAAGGACCCCTGGGGACCCCCTGGAACCCCCCCCCCAAGGACCCCTGGGGGTCCCCGGACCCCACTTTGAGAACCAATGCTGTAGTGTGTACTCATGCATGTGTACATGCACAGAGACCTTCAGTCCTCTCCCACACATTGCAGCTGAACAGTTGGCGATATATACTGTATTCTGTAGCTTTGTGGATGAAAGTGTGAAGTCAATTTGCCACTAAAGCCGTACCTCTCACTCGTGTATAACATTTTGAAAAATGTCATCCAATTCAATCCTGGGATGATTCTCCACACTGTGGGCTCCCGCCATACAACACCTTCCACTGGGTCGCGCTAACTTAAAAACACAGTGGTTCTCAAAGTAGGGTCTGGGGACCCCCTGGGGTCCTTTATGAGGAGTTATGGGTCTGTAACTCGGAGAGCGAATTCACTGGAATCAAATGGAAGGTTCCGTTGATTTTTTTTTTTTCAAGTTTGAGAACCACTGCCCTAACACAGTGGTTCTCAACATTTTCAGTCCGTGACCCCCCCCCCCAAAAAATCATATTTGAACTGGGGACACCCCCACCCTGATAAGCACTTGGAATTGTAGCAGTTGAGGCATTCAATTTTGTTTGACTTAGTTCCACAAAATATTGTGAAAATAGCAGATCTACAAGCTCTCAACGCCTTGCTTTGCGAGGCGTTGTGAGCTTGTAGATCTGCTATTTTCACAATTTATGCCTCCTATTATTTGACAATTTTGGCCAATGTTTGACCCGTTTTTTATAGTATAGTTTGTCGATTACTTTTGATGCAGTAATGGTCTTTTTTCTTTAGTTTTTTAGGTATTAAAAAGGTCTTAAAAGTCTCCCCAAAAAAAGAAAATCATGTGGGCACACGTTGAGAACCACTGCCCTAACACACCCGTCTGGATACAGATATTTTGGCTTGTTCTGCAGAGGTCTCGACTCAACACTTTTTTTTTAAATCCCCCAAATCTCTGAAACTCAGCCTGTGCTGCTTCATAACATAAGGGTCAGGGGAGTTCCTTCAAGGGTGCTGATAGAGGCTCAGATGAATCTAGAACAAACCCAGCTGGCACACTGACTCCTCTCCCACTTTTTCGTATTGTGTCTCTCCCTTACATATTTATTTCTACCGCAGGCACCCAAATGGAAATTGACAACATGAACTCAGCACTCAACCTTGACAATGACAAAAATCGGAGCAAACGGGCCGCTGGAAGACTTTTTCTTTTTTTTAACCGCAGTAGAGAATGAGTGGTCACCCCCGAAATGATGACATTTCTGAAAGGAGCGGCAAAATGTTACATTGAGTTATGATCTCTTCAAATGGGTTTTGGCAGCCAGAGCTTACCGTCGTCAGACAACGTCTCTCCAGAGAGAATACTGTGTATACACTGAGTGGAGACTGCTGCTTGCTAGTGAGGCCTGGAATAGGCTCTTCTTAGCAAAACTGTAGTCGCAGGTTTTCAATAGGGTCGCATACCTATTTCCTGTTTGGTATGCCAGTGGTTCTCAGCCTGTGGGTCGGGATCCCCGGTGGGGTCCCCAAATTATTTTTGGGGGGTCCCCAGATGACCGTGAAGTGACAATGTAAGCCTTTTTTAATAACCCCCCAAAAAAGCTTGGAGATTGGCTATTTTCATAATATGCCAGTTCAAATTAAATCTAATGCCTTAAAGGTAGGGTAAGTGATATTTGTTGGTTAAAACAAAAAGTATTTTGTTAAAAGGTTAAAGCACTATATTCTGATAGTAATCATTGCTATAGAGTGTTTGTTCAGTAACAGGAGTCTCCATGTCTCTCCAGCTCTTTAATAAACAGAAAATACATTTTTCGGTAGGTGTCAAAATCTCAGCCAATCAGGAGAAAGTACCCATTACTAAGCTTCATTTTTATAGTGTTCCAGTTCCAATTTTGCCTGCTCATTTCTTAGTGTCATCACTTCCAATTTCACTTGTTTAATCTATATCCTGATTGAGTTCTCTATCCTGATTGGATAAAATTGGAAATGAAACTGAAACTGAAACGAAAAAGCATTTTCTGTTTTATAAAGAGCTGGAGAGACAAGGAGACTCCTTTTACTGAACAAACACTCTATAGCAATTAGTACTATCAGAATATAGAGCTATTTAACACAATTTTTGGGGGGTCCCCAGTTCAAATATGATTATTTTGGGGGGTCCCCAGTTCAAATATGATTCTTTTGGGGGGTCCCCAGTTCAAATATGATTGTTTCGGGGGGTCGCGGCCTGAACACTTTGAGAACCACTGATGTATGCCACCAATTCTGAATACCTGGGACTCCAGCTATAAGAACCTATTGGGACCTTTGCTTGCAGCTACAGGAGAATGAAGGGCTTTTATTAACCACTTAAGTTGACCGGCGTCCTTCAGGGGTTTACTTGGTCCACCTACTTTTTTCCTGAAAGTGGACGATCTACAAGCTCACAAGATGTCATGTTGACCAGACACATGTTGTCTAATGGGCTAGTCAGCTATAATGAAGGGATTTAGATTATATCTATAAATCCCTTCTCTTTTGTGATTGTGACGCTACATGTCATACAGTAGGTAGTACGTACTGTAAGGAGAAAGTAGTACAAAAAAGAGGCAAGATACAAACATTTTCTTATGTCAATACATGTGGTCTAAAGGGGTCTAGACCATGGTCTAGATTTACATTGCGTTTTCAATCCTTTAATTATCCAGTAATAAAACCAAATGCAGAAAGAAATAACATCAAAATAGAACAAGGTACAAAATGTATAACCTATCAATGCAGCCTGCAACATGGTATAGCTTCTCTTCAGGCCTCTGTCCTGTACAGGTCTGTTAAATCACTTCCCTGGCTCTGTCTGTGCTCCAACAGAGATGGAGGAAGATGGACTGACATTCATGTGTCCACATGTCAGAGAGAGGAGCTATGGAGTCGGACAGGTGTCAACAGACTCATGGTAGACGGACAGGACAGGATGAAAGATCATACATAAAGGTTGTGGAAGATCATTGGATATCACTACAATGCTATTGATCAAGCGGCCTGGCCATCATTTAATGTAGCCGACAAAGACGATTAGAAGTGATAGGCAATTACCCTGTGATGTTTCAATGAAAACCCTCTTTTTCCTCTTTTCCCCCCCAGTCAACAAAAGGTGGGTGTATTTGGTTTACAGTGCTGCCAGAGCATTCACCGTAGGTGAATATGTTTCAGAGTAAATAATGCATAATAGTGAAAATAAGTTTGTACTTGAAGTGTTATTGAAGCGGTTTTGTTCTCGGAGAACAAAATCTCAAAAAACATTGGCAGTTGCATATCTCTGAATTTCCCATTCCACCATAAGTTCTTGGATGATAGCTAGACTTCAGATATTATATGACTTCTATCTCCCGCAACTTGAAATACATTTGGACCAAAGTTTTGTCACACACACAGATATACAGTATACATACACAATGGGCTTTCTGTACGTTTGACTGACTCCTGCACATCAACTTGGCTGTTTTTGCAAAAGCCTCAATCTTCCCTTGCTTTGCCTCCAGCTGTCTGCTTATTCTCAACTTTGGAGATGGCTTTCAACTCTCAAAACACTGTAGCCTCTCTCCCGTCTCACCTCGACTTTTTCTTACCGACTCCCTATGTTCTAGACTTCCCTTCTTAACCCTGTTTGCTCTTTCACTTTCTTTTAACCATGCACCCCTCCCCCTCCATTCTCTTTCCTGCCATTTCACGCATCATTTATCTGTTTAATTGCTGCTGGCTGAAGCCTTCTCCACATGTTCCCCTGTCTGATTCTGAGGCTGCAACTGCTGCAGTGTGTTGTCAGTGGTGGAAAAAGTACTCAAATGTTGTACTTAAGTAAAAGTATCAATACTGCAATGTAGAAACACTCTGAAAAGTCAGGAATTAAAAATGTACTTGAGTAAAAGTACAAAAGTACAAAAGTATTGGTATCAAATTACTCATTATGCAGAACGCCCCTTTCACAAGTTTTCAAATGTATAAAATGTATAAGAATATATTGAAAATAGCAGATGTACAAGCTCACAATGCATCGTGAGCTTGTAGATCGGCTATTTTCAAATGGCCGAAATGTATATAGGGCTGAAGTGGTTAACGTATGTTTTGTAATAATAATCAAAATCTACAAAGTAACTAGTAACTAAAGTTTTCAAATACTTATAGTGGCGTAAAAGTACAACATTTTCCTTTGAGATGTACTGGAGTAGAAGTAAAAGTTGGAAATACTCCAGTAAAGTAAAAATACGTCAACATTGTACTTAAGTACAGTACTTGAGTAAATGGGCCAGTAGTACTGTTTGTTTGGCTTCTCAATCACTGCAAAAACACCACTCTGGGATCTGGCCAAGCATCACGGACCGTGAGAGGATAAAACGAATCCCCCACTGCATTGTTGTTCATCTCAACTCCAGGTGATTGAGAAGAGGGTATGTGGTGCAAGACAATGAGAAAGCTGTGTTTTCTGAGGTAATCATCGTCTCAGCCACAAGTGTCTCCCTCCCTACACCGTGGAAGAGAAACAGACACGTTAGTGTCTGAGTTATCCCGGGAAGACAAATCCATAACGCTATAAAGGTACATTTGATGTCCTCGAGTTGTTGCTGTTGACACTGAAGGATATGTATAGCTAGTGTTTGAAGTGTTGGGGTGAGGTTTGTTGAAAACAACCAGCGGTGGAAAAAAGTACTCACTTGTTTTACTCAGTATCAATACTGCAATGTAGAAATACTATGTTACAAGTGAACGTCCGTTATTCAAAATGTAAAAGTACAAAAGTATTGGCATCAAAATATACTTGAAAGTACCAAAAGTAAAAGTACTCAATATGCAGAATGTCCCATTTCACAAGTTCAAAATCTTTTGAAAATAGCAGATCCACAAGCTCGGCTATTTTCAAATAGCCGAAGTTTAAATGGGGCTGAAGTGGTTAATGTATGTTTTGTAATAATAATCCAAATCTACAAAGAAACTTGTAACTAAAGTTATCTAATAATTTACATTGTGTTATAAAAAGTACAATATTTGACTCTGAGATGTAGTAGAGTAAAAGTAAAAGTATAACAAAATTGGAAATACTCCAGTAAGGTACAAGTACATTTACTTAGTAAAGTTACTTTCCACCTCTGCACACACCAAACTGCTATCTGTCTTCTGTGGTGCAGGGAATCCAAATCCCCCAAAAAGTACAGTGCAGGCAAAAAATAATAATAATGCTGAATGCCCATACACACCGGATCACCTCTGCATTGAACAGATTTTTAAAGATCGATGTTTCGGGTCACACAGGACCTTCCTCAAGGTTCTTCCTCAAGGTCTCTCTTTTTGGTGAGGTGATGAATGTGAATGTTCAATGAATTCTTCAATGGGCTTCAAGCTATTTCATCAGACAGATTAAAAAAAAAAATCTTCTAAATCCTAACAGTGTTCTGAAAAACGTATGTTGCTATATATATCAGTGGTGCTCAAAGGTTTTTCATGTCAAGGACCCCCAAAATGATATGTATATGGCCGCCGACCCCCATCTCAAAATATTTTGTACCAGCGACCCCCGGAAGCAAAGATTTGAGTAAAAGATTTTCGCTTTGTATTCAAAGATTTGCACGAAATATTTTTTTTATCCAAAACTTTGCTTCTGGGGGGGTCCCTGGAACAACATATTTTGAGATGAGGGTCAGCGGCCAAATACATATAATTTTGGGGGTCCTTGACATGAAAACGTTTGAGCGCCACTGATACAGCAACATAGGTTTTTTTCAGAAAACTGTTTTTGTAGAATCTGCCTCAGGTCTTAAATGGGTAAAAAATAAAAGGTCTAATAAACAAATTATACTAATAACATAACGTCAGTCTGGTAGATCCAGCGGTCCCTGACACGTCCCTCTCTCTCTCTCTCTCTCTCTCTGAAGTTGAGCCGACTCTTCTGTCTTGGCGTTCTCCAGTGAACGGGGCCATCGCCCTGTCGCTTGTCGTCCCTTTGAACACCGTGTTGTCACATTAATGACATAAGTGCTGTGGGGGAAGAAGACATCGCTGCAGAGCCAATTGTTTAACCCAGTCAATCCGGGAACGTATCTTCTGTCATTTTAAGATTTCTTTGGCTATTCAAAAAATAGCAGATATACAAGCTCATAGCACGGCACCGAGTGCCGCACTATGAGCTTGTAGATCTGGTATTTTGAAAATATGTGCAAATCTTTGAATATATATATTTCTTTTTTACATTTGTTAAATATTTTGTTCCAGGGATCCCCAGAAGCAAAGATTTGAGTTGCAAATGTTCGCTTGAAAATATATATATATTCAAAGTTTTGCACGATTTGCAGATTTTCACGATTTTTCCAAAAATAGCAGATCTACAAGCACTCGGTGATGCGCTATGAGCTTGTATATCTGCTATTGCTGAATAGCCAAAGACATCTGAAAATGACACAGTCAGATGCTTTCCCGGTCTAAATGTGTTAAAAAACTATCGCGGGGAGCATTGGCTGTTTGGATGTTAATTACCGCCGCGGCCTCGCCGCTGGCTAAATGGAAAGCCGGCGCTCTGTTTGTCCACCAATTATCCCGATAAATACTGAGAGGTGCACACGTTACATGGGACCCCTGCCGCATTGTTTGGAATGCCTATAATGAGTTAACCCATTAAGGCCTGATCGATTTTTAAAAGATTTCTTCTAAATCCTAATTGTTTTCTGAAAAAAACTCATGTTGCTGTATCAGCGGTGCTCAAACGTTTTCATGTCAAGGACCCCCAAACTTATATGTATTTGACCGCCAACCCCCCATTTCAAAATATTTTGTTCCAGGGACCCCAGAAGCAAAAATGTTAGTTGAAAGTGTTAAAAAAATAAGATTTGTCACAATTTTTTTAAATTTTATTTTAAACACATTTTCAAAAATAGCAGATCTACAAGATCATAGCACGTCACTTCGTGTCGTAGATCTGCTATTTTTGAATAGCCAACTAACGATGTGCTATATAATTCAAATTTAAAATGGCACAGCTGCTTACCCGGTTTTAACGAGTTAAGCATCACAACAGAGATCTACCTGAACAAAAGGTGCCGCACAAAAGCGCTATAGCTGCAGCCTCATAATAATTAATTCATCACACTCTTTGTTCGGGGTGTATAATGTTTTTACAGTGCGGCGCCTAGGGGGGAGAGAGACGTATGGAATTATAATTTGTCCTCGTTGTGTCTGTAAAAATCCGCCCGTCTGTCTGCAGATAACCTTGCAAACCACTAGAACCGATCGGCGTCACAATTGCACCGTGTGCACGGCCACATGGGAGGCCAAGGAAGTCCCCTGAATATTCTTCACATTTTGTGATCTCAGATCCACCATCTCTCTCCATATTTGGGCCAGACTGGCGTCAGGTTCACAGAAACGTCATTATCACACCCTGTCTAAAAGGGATAGTTCACCCAAAACATATATTTTTTCCTATCGATTAGTCACTCCATGGAGACTTCAATTCATGGATATACTGTATATATTATTTTTTTTGTCGCATTCCTAAGCCAATAGTTTGATGACCAGCGGACCGGAAGGCGACAAAAACAAAAACATATCCATGAATTCAAGTCTCCATGGGGTGACTAATCGATAGGAAAAAAGGTCATTTTGGGAGTGAACTATGCGTTTAATTTTTGCTGAGAATTCCCTGCATTTCACCGCAGCAAACAATGACAGCGTCAGCTAACTGTCTGGGAGACGGCACAGACCGCGCACATGTGTGTGTGTGTGTGGGGGGGGGGGGGGTTTCATGGGTTCCATCATGGGCACTCACCGCCAACCCAATGTATGAGTATAGCACGACTTGGTGAGACGTGCGGTAGGTATAGCCTATACTGGGGGACTGATGGTATAGGTTTGGTGCTCCACCCAAGCAGTCTATCGTGCAGGGGTCTTCAATGTTTTTCAGGCCAAGGACCCCCTTAGCAGAGAGAGAGAGAGAGATGACGCAGGGACCCCCCCACTACATTGTATACAATTGTGTTGCAGATTCATCTTTTTTCATAGATAGCTTTGTTGACTATCATCAGCGTTGTGTAAATCAATGTTTTTTTTCCTTTTTTTCCCAGACATTTAACCACTGAAACCCTTAATACGAAGTAAACTTGACCTTTGGCTCTGTACTTGGTTTGGTCCTTTTTCCTTCTACACCAACCTCTTTGCTGAAAATAGCCGAGCTCACAGCGCGAGGCGTTGTGAGCTTGTAGATCTTCTATTTTCAGGGCTAATGTTCCTCTCAGAATAGAGATGCTATGTTGCTAAGTTTTAAACGTAAAAAAGAAAACAAATAAAAGTTCCTATCACACAAAGATTTGGCAGCCCCCCTGTAGTAACTCTGAGGACCCCCGGTTGAAGACACCTGGTCTAGTGCGTCGAATAGAATCGCTCGATACAAAATCCGATAACGCATTAGCACAGAAAATTTGATACATAAAGAAAACAAAAGACTTGCAATGACAGAATAATCACCAGAAGCTTTAGACCCCTTTGGCCACATGAAGGCCGAAATCCACACAGGAGCCTGCACACCGTTATTAAACCCTGTCGAGTTTTTTTCTTCTCCAAGGTTTGACTAACTGTAATTACAAGGGGCAAAAAAACATGAAGTGCTAATCACCACAATACTCACAAAAAATGTAATTAACTGTGCCTTTAGAAACGGTATTAATGACGCCGGCACTTAAATTAACCCATTCGAACCGGGATCGCATCTGTGTCACTTTAGATTTCTTTGGGCTATTCAAAAATAGCAGATATACAAGCTCATAGCGCGGCACCGAGTGCCACGCTATGACCTTGTAGATCTGCTATTTTCTGAAAAATCTTGAAAATGTGTGCAATTCTTTGAATATATATATATATTTTTAAGCGAGCATTTGTAACTCAAATCTTTGAGTTATCTTGAGTTATCAAATCTTTGAGGATCTTCTGGGGGTCCCTGGAACAAAACATTTTGAGATGGGTTTCCGTGGGCAAATATATATCATTTTGGGGGTCCTTGACATGAAAAAAGTTCGAGAACCACTGATATTATAGCAACAAAATATTTTTCAAAAACCTGTTAGGATTTAGAAAACATTTGTAGAATCCCCAGAAGCAAAGATTTGAGATAAAAATGCTTGCTTTAAAAATATATATATTCAAAGATTTGGACACATTTTCCACAATAAAAAAAAAAATGCAGATCTACAAGCTCATAGCGCGGCACTCGGTGCCGCGCTATGAGCTTGTAGATCTGCTATTTTTGAATAGCCAAATAAATCTTAAAATGACACAGATGCGTTCCCG
The DNA here is from genome assembly GCF_963280865.1 of Gymnoscopelus braueri. Lineage (NCBI taxonomy): Eukaryota > Metazoa > Chordata > Actinopteri > Myctophiformes > Myctophidae > Gymnoscopelus > Gymnoscopelus braueri. Next base: position 28,256,775 of record NC_137620.1, on the reverse strand, counting down.
GTCTCAATGGGTTAAGTGAGAGTTGCTTTGTTCTCTTACAGCCCCTCGGGGTAAAGCATCCACACATTAATATCCACCTTTTGCCAGTTATAGGAAAATGTGGCCTCATATTGCAGCAAGTCAAATCACACAAACTGAACAGCGGAATGTGTCTGTGTCAAACAAACTAAAAGCAGGCGATTTTTGGAACGATCCTATGGGGTATAGGGCTAATAGGCGATACAACTTCAAATTAATATCACGATTATTTCAAACTTTTGCCTTGATTGTTATTAATGAACTTTTTTGGTGTGTGAAAATAGCAGATCTACAAGCTCGTAGATTGGCTGTTTTCACTATTTTTGTATGCCACCATTGTACAACAAAGTCAATAAAAGTTGTTATTCAGACTAATCAAATTTGTTTATTATAAAAAGTTGTTTTTCGATATATCTTATGTTTTGATTTATTGATATATAAGAATACTATATACAAAAAATAACTGCTTCTCGATTATTCGATTAAAACCGAATGAGCAAGATTAAGTCAGCTGCAAATATCGTCTGTGATGGCTGGATATATTTTGGGTTAATTGCCTCAGGGTTAAGCCATTAATTCCGGGAACCCATCTCTGTCATTTTCGATTTCTTTGGCTACTCAAAAATAGCAGATATACAAGCTCATAGCTCATGAGCATGTAGATCTGCTATTTTTGAAAAATCGCCATCCCCAGAAGCAAAGATTTGAGTTACAAATGTTCGCTTTAAAATATATGTATGTATTCAAAGATTTGCGCCACATTTTCATGATTTTTCAAAAATAGCAGATCTACAAGCTCATAGCGCGGCACTCGGTGCCGCGCTATGAGCTTGTATATCTGCTATTTTTGAATAGCCCAAAGAAATCTAAAATGACTGAGACGACGCGTTCCCTGGATTGAATGGGTTAAGTCAGTGTGCGGGGCCAGCTGGTAATGATTTGATAAACGGATCCAGCTTGACCTGCGCTGCACAAAACCAGGTGTTGACCATGGCTCCAGGAAACCAAACTTCTACCGCTTTAGCCAAAAGGTGAGTCTCCCCTTGCCAAGGGAGATGTATTAGGCTTCTGCTAAGGCTACTCTGCTGCACAAGGTCAACTGGACCAAAATGTGTTTACACACTGAAATGGAGGGGGGGGGGGGTGATTGGACTTGTATTCTTCTTCTGAAGGACAAAGGGTTAGAGCTGGGGTGATGTGACTTCAAATCAATATCTCTGTCACGGTCCGCTCCGCTCCTCTGCCCTTTTGGACTTTGACTGTATTGTTTAGTTTTTGGACTCTTTTTAGGCCCATGGTTCTGTTGTTCAGTATGTTCTGTATTTGTCTCGTATTTCTGTTACTCTGTTGTTGCCTTTTATGCCTTGGTGTTCTGCATCTTATTGTGTAGTATTGTTCCTATAGTGTTTCCTGTCTGCCTAGTTACTGTTTACCAGAGTGTAGAAGAGAGAGTAACGTCAAACTTGGAACACTATGGAATATAGTTCCAAACATTGGAACTATCTCATTGAGATAGACAGAGCACTTCCGCATTCCATTCTTACCATGGGAGTCAACGATATAGTAGCCTCGATCTCCAGGCTTTTATTGTTTAGTTTTGCTAAAAAATAAATGCCTGGAGGAGCGCGTCGGTGTACCTGGTATAGGAAGTGTTTCATTTCCCCAACCAACCAGAGTGCAGCTCGTAATGTTGCTCGTAATGTTGTGTTGACGGGGCGGGGGTTGACGGACAGATCGGTGAACCAATGGGATCAGGCGCATTCTCTCCGCGCTGATTTTAAACCTGCCCCTCTATACACAAAAACAGGAAGGCTAGTGCAGCCTAACGCTATAGTGTCGTGACTCTCTTATACGGCTCTGGTCTCACCTCCCTGTGATAATTAGTTATCTCCACCTGTGTCCTGTTAGTCCCTCTGCCAATCGTCTCTTGATTGTATTTTGAGTTCACCTGTGTCCTGTTAATCCCTGTGTCTCTTTTAGCCCTGTGTTTTATTGTGTTCTTGTTGGTCCGTTGACCATGTTTGGAGAGAGTCTTTGTTTGGCAGTTAGCCTAAACTTGCCTTCTTGTATTTACCCGTTTCCGAAATACTTTGAGTTTATCCTGCCTGCCCGGAGCCCTGCTTTTGGGTTCTCTGTACTTTCCTGACAATCTCGAATATTTATAACTTTTGCCTCGATTAACGATTTAATGAACAATTTTGTTTTAAATGGTGAAAATAGCAGATCTACAAGCACACAACGCGTCCCGATACGATGTGTTGTGAGCTTGTAGATCGATCGGCTATTTTCACTCTTTTTGTATGACATGCCGTAGCGATAAGGGGTTAAGTAGTTAAACAGAATAATCAATTTAATTGATTATATATATATATATATATATATATATATATATATATATATATATATATATAAATAAAGTCGGTTCTAAATATCGTCTCAAACCTCATTATGTCCAGGACATTTTTTTAAATGTTTCATTTTAAAATGTTTGAAAATAGCCGATCTACAAGCTCACAACGTGTCGCGATGCGACGCGTTGTGAGCTTGTAGATCTGCTATTTTCAAACATTTTAGTACTGAACACAGGCCTTTTACTTGTAACAGGGTATTTTTATATTGTGGTATTGCTACTTTTACTTAAGTAAAATACCTGAGTACTTCTTCAACTAATGTCAATAACCGTGACAGCAATATTCAGCAGGATTCAAATTAAAAAATGGCAAAAGTAACAGATTGACAAGCTCAAAACGCGTCGTTTTGCACAGCGTTTCAAGCTTGCAGATATGCTACTTTTATGTGTTGCTGTAGTATGATCGATTATGGCGTTAATTTACGAAAAGACACAAAAAGTTCAAATACGGAGATGGTTTCTGCCCGACAGCAACAATATCCGTTTCGATATTACGTTCGGTTAATTGCCCAGCCCTGCAAAAGGTATACAGCATCTGCCACCGCAGTTTCACAACAAAGCCTAATTTAAGTGAGGGGAACAAGCTCAAGACTTTTTTTACATGGCTGCATTGTGCCATCCATGTTATGTACACAGGTTGTCATGCTTCATTTGGGGGATGTTTTTTTTTCTTTTGTGTAGTTAAGAAGTTAACAAGCCTCTGCTGCTGTCGCTGACATCTTTCCCCCGGAGCAAATGACGGCGCGCACACACACACACACACACAAATGCATTCATACAGCACACAACACAGCTCCCCCAAAACATTTAAGTAAAACAAATACTGAAGAATGACTAAGGCAATACTGAATATGAAACTACGTGTGTAAGGCCCATTGGAGGACCTCCAGCAAGCACATGAACATGCACAGTGGATGAGCGGTAACTAACTCAGACAGTGGATTTGCATACAAAGCACAAAATCAAACACACACACACACACACACACACTTGCGTGCACACACACGCTTATATAACCATACTTGAGAGGACATGCGTTTTTGCCTGAAAATAGCAGATCTAAAAGCCCACAACGCGTCGCAGTGAAAACAGCTGACCTACGAGCTCACAATGCATCATGCTGCAATGCGCTGTGAGCTTGTACATCTGGGTTTTTTTTTCCAGTGCCTGACACCAGCACCAGTAACCCAACCCCTAACCCCTGTAACCTTTAATCCTAACCTGAATGTTTTCTTAACCCATTAAGACTGGGAACGCACCTTGTCATTTTGCGATGTCTTTGGCTATTCAAAAATAGCAGACATACAAGCTCATAGAGCGGCACTCGCTCTATGAGCTTGTAGATCTGCTATTTATTTGAAAATTTGTTAAAAAAGCAATATATTTGGCCGTGGACCCCCATCTCAAAATATTTTGGTCCAGGAACCCCCCAGAAGCAAATATTTGAGTTTTTACAAATGTTCGCTTTAAATATATATTCAAAGATTTGCACACATTTTCAAGATTTTTTAAAAATAGCTCATAGCGCGGCACTCGGTGCCGCGCTATGAGCTTGTAGATCTGCTATTTTTGAATAGCCAAAGACATTTTTAATGACACAGTTGTGTTCCCGCAGGATTAAATGGGTTAATTGTAAGCCTAAAGGGCCTTTCACACTGAGCACTATAACTATAACAACTATATCGTTCACCATTGTATTTGCCATTTATACTGCCATGCACGTGAGTTAGTTTTTTTCTCATTTTTTCCTTCTTTTTTTTTTATACCATAAAACAACCATTTATCTTGTGAGGGCCAGGAAAATTGTCCTCAAAATGTCTATTTCTCAAAGTCTACTAATCATCTGGGGACATTTGGCCCTCACAAGTATGGTAATACAAGTTTGCGTGCGTACACACACACACATGCATGCGCACACACACACGTCAAAGCCCATTCACCCACACACACACTATATTTATGTTTGTCTGCTTGGCCTATTTCATACTCGCTGGAAAAAATAAGAAAAGCGCTTTAATGCACGTGTGCACATAATTATGATGCAAATGTAAAAGCTGGTTGAAAGGTATAGAGCCCAATCGGTTGACAAGAACAAGCGCAAATATGGAGATTCTCTGCCACGCCGCCTCTCTCCAGGAGAGCCAAGGGCAGATGGAGATGGTTCAGTGGGGCATATCGGCCCCGACATGACCCGGGCCAAGAACTTTGGTCGGCTACTTTAACCCCTTAAGACCTAGAACGCATCTGTGTCATTTTTTTTTTTTATTTGAGCTAAAAAAGCATTATTTTACACGTTTGGCTATTTTTGAAAAAATCGTGAAAATGTGTGCAAATCTTTGAATACATTGTTTTTAAAGCGAACATTTCTAACTCAAATCTTTGCTTCTGGGGGGGTCCCTTGGAACTAAATATTTTGAGATGGGGGGGTCCACTCCGCGGCCAAACACATATTATTTTGGGGGTCCTTGACATGGAAAAGTTTGAGCACCACTGATTTAGAAACATAGGTTTTTTGTAAAACTTTTGGGATTTAGAAGACATTTGTAGAAGCGGCAAAGAAAATATATTTATTTGGCCGCGGATCCGCATCGCTAAATATTGTTTGTACCAGGGACCCCCCCAGAAGCAAAGATTTGAGTTAAAAATGTTAAAAGATTTGTCCCAAATTTTTCACAGATTTTTCAAAAATAGCAGATCTACAAGCTCGTAGCGCGGCACTCGGTGCCGCGCTATGAGCTTGTAGATCTGCTATTTTTGAATAGCCAAGTATAAAATAATGGTTAGAGTGGTTAAAATAAAAAAAATTACACAGATGCTTTCCCGGTTTTAATGGGTTAATGAGAGTCGTGTTTTTTTGTGTGTGTGTTTTTCTTGTAAATATGCAAATATGCAAGAAATCAGTGAAGTGGAGAAGGCTTGACTTGGGGGAATCTATTGAGTACCTCTTCTGCCCAAGTCATCAGCATGGTTACACACCAATTTTCCGGGCCCTGTATGTAAATCTAAGTCTCTTGAGGGGTCCATTTCCCATGTCTGTAAAATCTTTGAAAGCAATGAAGTCAACTATATACTTGTATGATGAGAAAGGAGGCTTATTACTGTAGCTTATACAGATTGCAGTCTGTCACGTTCAAGTCTTTTAAATCTATTTTAGGATCCAAAGACAATGTGGCGTTTCAAAAGGCAAAGTAATTAAGATATGACACAGAGACGCACTATTAAGACATAAAAAGTATATACAACCATATTTTTTTTAAATCCTTATCAATAACCAGTGGTGTAAAGTAACTAAGTACATTTACTCAAGTACTGTACTTGGGTTTCTAATTGTTTGGGTATTTTTACTTTACTGGAGTATTTCCAATTTGCAATACTTTTTCTTCTACTCCACTACATTTCAGAGGCAAATATTGTTTTTTTTACTCCTCTACAATTATTTGAAAACTTTAGTTACTACTTACTTGCAAATATAAATTATTATATTATAAAACACACATTAACCACTTCAGACCTATTTTATGCATATATGTTTTGAAAATAGCAGATGCACAAGTTCACGACGTGTTGTGAGCTTGTAGATCAGCTATTTTCAAACATTTTAGTACTTTTACTTTTGGTACTTTAAGTATTGTGATGCCAATACTTTTGCACTTTTACTCAAGTAACATTTTGAATACAGGCCTTTTACTTACTACTTACTACTTTTACGTAACAGGGTATTTTTTATATTGTGGTATTGCTACTTTTACTTAAGTAAAATATCTGAGTACTTCTTCCACCACTGTCAATAACCATGACTGCAACATTCAGCTAAATGATGGGGATTCTCCTCTTAGTCATAATTGTGCAGCCCTAGAAGGGGGTGAAGGACTATGACAAGAGACGCTGATTGCTAATTGCTTAAGGTTCGGAATACTGTAGTCAGAGAGAAAGTAATACCGGTGGTGGAAAAAGTACTCTCATTTGTTACTTAACTCTTTCACTGCCAAGAGTATTTTCATAAAGTACTCCCCCAGTGCCAGCAATTTGCGTTTTTTTTTGTTTTTTTTTTGTTGTAATTTTTCATTCAAATAAATTATCTGATTGGGTTTTTAAACCCATAATACAGTTCTACCAGTAGAGAGCAACAAATCGACACATTGATGACCTCGCTGGCTCACTCGCCCCCTCCCAAACAGACTTACGTCACATCCGGTCATAACCGGATGTTGACATTTTCGACAATCGTTGATCGGGCTAAATTACGATGTGATACACGACTACGATGACTGATCGTCACCCAGACCAAAGAGAGTAGACGTGGACCTCTCCGTTCGTTTTTTATACCGTGTGAAAAACCGTGACTTTCCCTATTCTGGCCGAAAATGACCGCGGGAAAAAAATGAGAACCGGAAACGGAATCTGCGTCATGAAACCGGAACCCAATGAGTCTGAAGGAGTCAGGAAGCGAAAGTGATCATGAAAAATAAACAGAATAGCGCGACCACAGTCAAAAGTAAAAACTCGGGATTTCTCGTGCTGGCAGGGAGGGTACTCGGGAAAAACTCGGGATATCTCGGGGCGTGGCACTGAGATTAAGTAAAAGTATCAATACTGCAATGTAGAAATACTTTAGAGAGCCCACTTGCAATATCCTCGTGGCCCACCAGTGGGTCCCAGCCCCACCGGTTGGGAACCAGCTAGTGCACTACGTCCCATTGGCCGGAGGGACAGGGGAGTCTCCTGGTGGAGATTAACCCATTAAGACCTGAGGCCGATTCAAAAAATGCCTTCTAACAGTTTTTTTATATTGCTAGATCAGTGGTGCTCAAAACTTTTCCATGTCAAAGTTATTTTGTATTTGGCCGTGGACCCCCCATCTCAAAATATTTTGTTCCAGGGACCCCCAGAAGCAAATATTTGAGTTAAAAAATGTTTTGCTTTTAAACAATATATATATAAGATTTGCTCAAATTTTTATGATAAAAAATAAATAGCAGATTTACAACCTCATAGTGTGGCACGAAGCTTGTCTATCTGTAAAATATGGTTAAAATCTAAATTGACACAGATGCTTTCCTGGTTTTAATGGGTTATGGAGAAAGCTATGTATGAGAGAGAGAGAGAGAGAGAGAGAGAGAGAGAGGGAGGAAGACAGTAGAGACATGGCCATAGCCAGCAATGAGATCACCCAGGACCTGACCTCTGTAATGATTTCATATTCGAAGAAAAAAAACTAACTCGAAGCTACATAACTGTATAAATAATCAGGGGTAGAAAAGGTCTCTTGAGTGTCTGTCTGCTAGGCGTGTGTGTGTGTGTGTGTGTGTGTGTGTGTGTGTGTGTGTGTGTGTGTTTGTGTGTGTGTGTTGCCAGAGTTTGCGAGAGAAATGAGCAACCGGGTCAATGAAAACAAGCCCAAAAGAAGCGACTAGGCTACGGCGATGTGAAAATAGCCGATCGACAAGCTCACAACGCTTGTGAGCTTGAAGATCGGCTATTTTCAAAAACAAATCTGATAAAGATCTTGGGGGGGGGGGGGGAATTCAAAGTGCCACTGGTTTATAAACAACATTAGGAAACAAGCCCAAATAAGTAACTACACTTACTTAAGCCCAAAACAACGCAACCCGCAACTACCAATATTTACCCAAAAACTAGCCCAAAGTCGCTTATAATAAGCAGACATGGCAACACTGGTGTGTGTGTGTGCGAGCATGTTATGAGAGAGCGTGCTGGCATGACCCCTCCCACCCAGTACTCCACTGATTGATGTGAAACTGACAGCTATCAAACATGGAGCAGGCAGTCTACTGCGTGGGTTAAAGTGTTCATCCTTCAACTCTCACCACAGAAGCACCATCGAGCCAGCTTTAAGCCACAATCCAGGACTTATTTTACATAGTATTTGAACCAATCCGTATGGTACACACTACACACAGAAAAAGGGTTCCAAAGGGTTTCTAATTAACCTTTTTTATTCAGTGAATCGTTCATGTTCCCCATATAGTTCCAGAGCAGTGGTTCTTAGCCTGTTTGGGGGGTCCCCAGATGACATTGAAGTGACAATTTATGGACTTTTAAGACCTTTTAACACTTCAAAAAAAGTAATCAATAAACTATAAACACTGGTCAAACTTTGGCCAAATTATCAAATGATATAAGAAAGAGGCAAACATTTTGAAAATAGCTGATCTATAAGCTCAAAACACCTCGCAACGCAAGGACAATATTTGTCTGTGGAACCGAGCCAAACTAAATTGAATGCCTCAACTCCTACATTCCAAGTGCTCATCAGGGTGGGGGGTCCCCAGTTCAAATATGATTATGTTGGGGGGGTCACGGCCTGAAAAGGTTGAGAACCATTTTTCTAAAGTAGCCTACCTTTTTTTGTCTGGTTCCTCAATGAACTACTTTACAAACTACATGGAATTCAAGCACGCCGGCAACTTGTCTCATAGAAATACTGTTTTGTTTTGTGGCAGTCACGCACATCACACTAAACATGTATGTGCCCCGGGATGTTGCACACTGCAGGATGCCACAATATGGTGCAAATATTTTTTGATTAATAACAAGTGTTCTAGAAGAAAAGGTAGTGTTGATTCTGCAAGGAATTCTGCACGACAGCAACAGAAATACAATTTGTTTTTCACAAAGTGGCAGAAAATGTGCTATGCCAATTTGACCCAAAACAGAAGGAGTACTTATTAGGCTATCGTTTTTTTCCTATTAGCTAGCAGCCACTGTAAACACAGGTGCAAATGATTGTTTTCATGTCCCTTCACAATGCCTGAACGGTGATAGACAAATGTGTTAATAGTTTTTTTGTATTATGAGCTTTACTGAACATCTAAATGCATGATCTGTATTTGCACACCGGTTTGTCACAGCTCATTCTACTTTACATGTAAATTAATTTTAAAATAGGCAGGCGTTGTCTCAATTCTAAAAGCTGTAGCTTTGTATGATTATTCGCCGTACCGATGGGGGCATATTTAATTCAAATATCAAGCCTTATAACAAATAACGATAATAATAACTGTTACTTGGCATTCATCAATATGTATTCTGTCTGAAGTAACATGCACATTTGGAGCATTACGGGAGGCATACGGTTTCCCACAAGCCCAAGAACCAAGCCTGCCATGGCTACAACCACAGTGTCTTTGTGATGCTCACCTACGCGAGTGGTTCTCAACCTGCTGACCCTTCCGAGGGGTCAGCCGATGCTTTTGTGAATATGCAAAAAAGAAAAGGGAAAAAAAGCAGCTGCTGTGGAGCTGTCAGGATGCTGGCTGGCTATTGCAGCTGTTCGGAACCATGGACAGAGTCACTACATCTAACATAGGGAGCTCTCTATTCAGGACCATGGACAGAGTCACTACATCAAACATAGGGAGCTCTCTATTCAGGACCATGGACAGAGTCACTACATCTAACATAGGGCGCTCTCTATTCAGGACCATGGACAGAGTCACTACAATGTAGTGACTCTGTCCATGGTTCTGAACTGACAGCTCCCTATGTAGATGTAGTGACTACATCTAACATAGAGCTGTGTGTTCAGAACCATGGACAGAGTCACTACATCTAACATAGAGCTGTATGTTCAGAACCATGGACAGATAGTCCATGAGCCAGACAAGATTTCATTATCGAAAGAGTGGGCAAAACCAAACCTATATTAAATTGTTCATAGGGTCAATACGAGTAAATAAATATATGATAACCTCTCCACAGGAGCAGCTTTTTCATGGTTATCACACATTTTGTTATTTTCCCCATACGTACATGACAGGTGAAAAAATGACAACATTTTAAAAAGAGTTATCATAATGAAACTTCCTGAGTTGATTACTTACATGAAGACAATGTTTTATCGTATTACAAGTTTTCTGAAATTGTATATTTAAATATGCAAATTAGGCATTTAGTCCATGAGCCAGAGCCCCAAAATTGAGCCAGATATTGAATATTCCCTCGTTAAAAACCTTTGACTCCAACATCTTAACAAAATGAAATAAGTATGTTGACTCTGGCTTTGTCCAATGTTGATTCTGGAAAGTTATGCACATTTGGGCATATTTTCCTAATGCCTAATTTGTATATTTAAATATACAATTTCAGAAAACTTGTAATACGATAAATCATTGTCTTCATGTAAGTAATCAACTCAGGAAGTTTCATTATGATAACTCTTTTTTAAATTTTGTCATTTTTTCACCTGTCATGTACGTATGGGGAAAATAACAAAATGTGTGATAACCATGAAAAAGCTGCTCCTGTGGAAAGGTTATCATATATTTATTTACTCGTATTGACCCTATGAACAATTTAATATATGTTTGGTTTTGCCCACTCTTTCGATAATCATTGCTCAATTTTGGGGCTCTGGCTCATGGACTAAGAGTCACTACATCTAACGTAGGGCGCTCTCTTTTCGGAACATGGACAGAGTCACTACATCTCTGTTAACTCCACTACATCTTAGAGGCAAATATTGTATTTTTTTACTCCACTATTATTAGTTATTATTTAGTTACTAGCTACTTTGTAGATCTTTATTATCGTTACAAAACATGCATTAACCAATTCATCCCTATATACTTTGGCTATTTTAAAATAGCCAATCTACAAGTAAAAACCATGCAAGGCACCAAGCTGCTCATCGGGAGCAATTAGGGGTTCAGGGTCTTGCTCAAGGACACTTCGACACAAACTGTTCTGGGGGAGCCCGGGATCGAACTGGAAACCTCGCGGCTTCCATCCGGCCGCTCTACTCGCCACTCTACCCCTGCTACCCCTACAAGCTCACAACACGTTGCTTGTGAGCTTTGTAGATCTGCTATTTTCAAAAAGATTTGTATACATTTTGAACACTTGTGAAATGGGACTTTACACATAATGAGTACTTTTACTTTTGGTACTTTAAATACATTTTGATGCCAATACTTTTACTCAAGTACATTTTGCATAAAGGACTTTTTTCCTTGTAACAGAGTATTTCTACATTGCAGTATTGATACTTTTACTTAAGAAACGCGAGTAGTTTTTCCACCACTGTAATTAACACAAAGCCGCCTCAATGAATCCAACAGTGACCCATTTATTCACACACACACAGCATAACCAAATAGGAGTACTCTCCTATGACGAGACCAGCCTTTATGTTCATAAGCGATGACTACCACTTAACCCTTTAAGACCGGGAACGCATCTGTGTAACCACTTAAACCATTATTTTATACTTTGGCTATTCAAAATTAGCAGATCTACAAGCTCCATCTATGAGCTTGTCGATTTTTGAAAAAGCTTGTAGATTTTTGAATTTGTGCAAATCTTTGAATACATATATTTTTTAAGCGAACATTTGTAACTCAAATCTCTGCTTCTGGGAGGTCCTGGAACAATATATTTTGAGATGGGGGTCGGCAGCCAAATACATATAATTTTGGGGGTCCTTGACATGAAAAAGTTTGAGAACCACTGATATAGCAACATAGGTTTTTCAGAAAACTTTTTAGGATTTAGAAGACATTTTTTTTAGATTCGGAACCCTCAGGCCTTAACGGGTTAAGGTCTTCCTGTCTGTGCATTGGCCCACCCCTGCTGGGCCGCGTGGCTGGGCAAATTAGCTCCATTTAAAGGATATAATCCCAACAAGCTGCTGATGAAGACTTTCCCCTGTTCTGTGCTGTCAGCGGAAATCAAGATCTGGGTCCTGAATTTAATGTGTCCTAATGAGAGTGAATTATGGATCATCAGTACCCCCAGCCCTTTAAGGCACATGCCGCAGCGTGAGCCAAATGAAAATGTAGCTTTATTGCTAAAGGGATTCTCGCTAAATGACTCAAACAAGCATTGTCGGGAGGCCCTTAAGAGGTACCTTCAGTTCTTTTTTTTTATCGAGGTGAGGGACAAACCACACACACACACACCTACACATACACACACACACACACACACACACACACACACACACACACACACACCGGCTACAGTTCATTGGTACACAGTGTGCCTTCTCTTCCAAAGTACAGTGTAATGGTAATATAGGCTCGCCACAATGGCTTTAAGTGTGTGTGTGTGTGTGTGTGTGTGTGTGTGTGTGTGTGTGTGTGTGTGTGTGTGTGTGTGTGTGTGTGTGTGTGTGTGTGTGTGTGTGTGTGTGTGTGTGTGTGTGTGTGTGTGTGTGTGTGTGTGTGTGTGAGAGCAGTGGTTGAATGCCTGCTTAAAGCAAAAGTAACAATATCTTGCTTGAAAGTGAATCCAGTCAAAGTCACCCATAAGAAAAGCTCTTAGTTCTTTTCATAATACAAAAAAAAAGTGTTTCTCGTCACACTTCACACTGTTAAATGTGATTTAAAAAATGTGAAGTGAAGACTGGATCATTGTCCCAGTACCATTCTTTCAGGTTGCACATACAGTACTGTACGCGATTAGAAATGTTTGGAACTGAACGTTCACTATACTTGCATCCTTAGAAGTAAGTTAACGCTGAAGAGTGCACAAATGTAATCAGCAAATGAGAGGATTTAGCTGCGTATAGGCTACTTTGTTACTTCTTTTTTACACCAGTGGTTCTCAAAGTCAGGTCCGAGAACCTGTCCGAGAACCTCCTCAAGGTCCTTGAGGAGGTTCCAAAATCGGTTTGACCACCTTAAACCTATATACATCGACCATGTGAAAATAGCAGATCTACAAGCTCACAAAGCGTCGCAATGCAACATGTGAGCTTGTAAATCTGCTATATTCAAAACATCAACAACAACAAAAATGAGAACATCTTGAATGTTCTTAACATTTTAACCACACAAATCTTGTATGGGGGGTCCCTGGCACAAAATATTTTCGGATGGAATCTGCGGCCAAATACTGTACATATTCATTTGGGGATACTTCATATGACAAGTTTCAGAACCACTGCTCTATACTATTGGTTCTCAAAGTGGGGTCCGGGGACTGCCAGGGGTCCTTGGGGGGTACCAAGGGGTCCCCAGCAAAATGTGTTAATATAGCGTCACAATCATTTTAACCACTTTAACCATATCTTATACTACTCAAAATTAGCAGATCTACAAGCTCATAGCGTACGCTATGAGCTTGTAGATCACACAGCCAAATACATATCATTTTGGGGGTCCTTGACATGAAAATAAGTTTCAGAACCACTGCTCTATACTGCACTGCATGTCTAGCCTGGTTCCAGCCGAATCTGCCTTTGCAAAATCGCATCGCACTTTAGCCCTCGGCAGATTAGGTCTGGCCCCCCTCCATAGAGATTCCACTTCTCTCCCTCCGCAGTGGTGTGGAGCCAACCAGGGCCCAGTATCCAAATGTGGACGGGCTTATCACCTTATTTGGAGCAATGACGTACAAGGAAGCACTGCTCTGATTAGTTCGTGAACAAGGAAGCACTGCTCTGATTGGTTTAGGTCTAACCAATAGAGTCCGTTTGGATCTTTTTGTAACCGCCCCTTGGAAAAAAATCTATCGTTGATAGGGACCAGACTAATATCCACGTTGTGTGATATTGTCTGGCCACGCGAGGCTACTGTGTGTGTGTGTGTGCGTGTGTGTGCGTGTGTGTGTGTGTGTGTGTGTGTGTACGCGCGCGCTCTGCCAACCCCCACTCTCCCAGCACGGCGGCATGAAAAATGTGACCCCCTTATTATCCCATGCAAATAAAGCGAGAGTGTTTATTGCATGAGGCAATAATATTTGCTGAATATCTACAAAAAAAACTAAACAATAGTCCCCTGTGCCTTATCCCTCTAAAACACATTTATTTATAAAGCCATGATAATACCATTGTGCAGAGACAGGAAAGCAAAAGAAACCAATTATTTATCCCATTGCGAGGAGGAAAATGACCTCAAACGGTCAAGCGAGTGAACAGATGGGGTCAATCGCTCTCTTGGAGATTCCATGGCGGCACTAAACGGGGGCTTGGATGCCGAGAGGAGGGAGAGACGGGGCGGGGGGAGGGAAAAAAAGGTAAGGAGGGGGGGTGCGGGTAGAGGTGTTTCTACAAGTCAGCACTCCCCCCCCCCCCCCCCCCCCAGCCTCAGCCCAGGACTCCTGGGCCGTTGCAACACACACCAGCCACAAGCTGCACTAATGAGCCCAACTCCCTATATATCCCAGATGAGACCACCTCCCCCCCCAACCCCCACCCACCCCCCACCACCCAAAAGGAAGAAGAAGAAAAAACACCCATGCCAGCACTCTTCACATTATTTTATTTTTTTCTTCTCATTTTTTTTTCTCTGCAGTGAAACAATTGCTTCACAACCGGTGTTCTCATCTTGGTCTATACTGACTAAACAAGGGGATGTTTTAAGCCATTAAGACCGGGAACGCGTCTGTGTGTCATTTTGAGATTGATTTGGCTATTTTTTTTTAAATCATGAAAATTTGTGCAAATCTTTGAAAATATATATTTTTTTAATAAGCAAACATTTGTATCAAATGGCTCAACAAATGTCTTAATTTTTCTGAAAAACTATCGTTGCTATATCAATGGTGCTCCAACTTTTCCATGTCAAGGACTCCCAAAAATGTAAAAAAAAAATTGCTTTAAAACATATGTATATAAGATATGCACACATTTTCCACGATAAAAATAAACAAATAGCAAGATCTACAAGCTCATAATGTGGCACTCTGTGCCGCGCTATGAGCTTGTATATCTGTTATATTTTTTTTAATAGCCAGAGAAATCTTAAAAATGACACGGATGCTTTCCTCGGTCTAAATGGGTTAATGAGGTTGTAGGGATTGGTCAATTGTTGTACCGCGGTTGTCAGTTTTCAGACAGTACAGTAATGTGACCGGTGGTCTAAACACCTAGCCTGGGATCCAGCCTGCTTCGCTACGTTCGGCAGACTTTTTTTTCTCTCTTCGCTTCTCAGTCTGGAGAGCACCCTATTGACTCGTTTTGCAGAACTACACTGGAACTACATATGTTACGTTGGGCAACGTCGTTGCTGATTAGATGTTGTTCAAACGAATGACGAATCACAACGATCACACTGTTTTTTTTGTCCCGCCCCGCACCACAGACCAATCAGAAGCCACGGCTCGATTCCTACCTTATGCCATGTCCCGCCTCCCTTGGAGATAGGAGGCTTTCCAGACTGAGAAGCGAAGAGAGAAAATAAAGTCCGCCGAACGTAGCGAAGCAGGCTGGATACCAGGCTACTAAACACCCCCCCCCCCCCCCATCCTCCAGTCTTCACTGCCCACCATCATTACATCCCAAATTAGCAGTGGTGGAAAAAGTACTCAAATTCTTTACTTAAGTAAAAGTACCAATACTGCAATATGAAAATACTCTGTTACAAGTAAACGTCCAGAATTAAAAATGTACTTGAGTAAAAGTACAAAAAGTACCAAAAGTACCAAAAGTACTAAATCTTTGAAAATAGCAGATCTACAAGCTCACAACGCGTCGCGATGTGAGCTTGTAGATCTGCTATTTTCAAATAGCCATATGTATAAAATAGGGATAAAGTGGTTAATGTATGTTTCATTATATCATAATTTATATCTGAAAAGTAACTAGTAACTAAAGTTTCCAAATAATTGTAGTGGAGTAAAAGTACAATATTTCCTTCTGAGATGTGGAGTAGAAGTAAAATTATTGGAAATTGGAAATACTCAAGTAAAGTACAAATACCTCAAAATTGTACTTAAGTACATTACTTAAGTAAATGTACTTAGTTACTTTCCACCACTGCAAATTAGTGACAGCAGGTTGGAGAGAGAAATGATTATCAGGGTTGTGAAATGACAGCCGAACCGCACTTTTTTATTATACGACCAATCAGGGATAACTTCAACAATATGTCCCCTCCCTAATGATTAATCTGTCGGTGAAAATTCCCGAAAAATATCTCTAACCGCAAAAAAAAAGGAGGGAAAAAAAAAAAGATTTCTCTCAATCAATACTAATTGTTTGGAGTAATGAGGTGTCAGGCAGGACCACTCCGTCTCTCTCTCTTGCCGGTGTTGAGAGAGAGAGAAGCATATATTCCTGCCATGCCCGTTGGCATGTTCATCCTCTCTAAATGTCAACCCGGGTCCACAGCGTTTGCTGGAGCTTTCGGTGATCGACTCATTAGATATAATGGACACATTCCTCACAAAGCGGGGCGATGGCAAGATGCCCCGACCCCCCATCCACATGAAACTGTGATCAATCTCTTCAAGTGCCAGTCATGACTGTCCATCCGTCGCTCTCTCTCTCTCTCTCTCTCTCTCTCTCTCTCTCTCTCTCTCTCTCTCTCTCTCTCTCTCCTTTCTTTCCTTGCTTTCCTTTGTCAGTGGTGGAAGAAGTACTCACATTTTGTAACTAAGTAAACGTACCAATACCGCGATGTAGAAATACTCTGTTACAAGTGAAAGTCTGGTATTCAAAATTTACTTGAGTAAAAGTACAAAAGTATTCACATTAAAACATACTTAAGTACTGAAAGTAAAAGTACTCGTTGTGCAGAATGTGAGCTTGTTGATTGGCTATTTTCAAATAGCCTAAGTATAGGGCTGAGGTGAATAGTATAACTAAAGTTGTCAAATAATTGTCGTGGAGTAAAAAGTACGATATCTGCCTCTGAGATGTAGTGGGGTACTAAAAAGCAATAGTAGTTAAAGCATTGACAATTGGAAACACTACAGTTAAGTAAGAATTCCTCAAAAGTGTACTTACTGTACATGTCCTGGCCGTGATGACCGTGCGAGTTCATCATCTGCCTGTAAATGCACGGGTGGTAGGGCGCCTTGAACCCCCCTGTAAAGAAGTCGTGATGCTGTGGCGTGACGCCCACGATGTTGGCACAGATACCCATGACCACGTCATCCATGTGGATAGAACCATCGAGTGTCAGCGTGGCTTGGTAGATCTTCTCCACTACGTCCCTGGAAACCACGTACCCATTCCCTGACGTGTAGTCGGGGAAGGTCGACCACGGGTACATTTCGCAGGGCAAGTAGTACTTGCTGTTCCCGTCTCGGGAGGGCCTCACCCCGCGCCACACATGGCCGTCTCGGTAGGGCCTCACCCCGCGCCACACATGGCCGAGCCACAGGTCGGTGACGTTCCTCTGGGCCACGTCCTGCAGGTGGTCGACCAAGTTAGGAGTGTGAACGAAAGTGTCGTCGTCGGCCGTCATGACGAAGCTCGCATGGGCGCACCGTTGGCGTGCCCAGCGGAAACTGCATGATCACCTTCAGGGTCAGGTTGCGGAAGGAGTCTGTGAAATCCTGCTGGATCAGGTCACCGTGGAGGCGGTCCTCATGCTCCAGATCCTCCTGCACGCTGCCGGCGCTTGGCGCTCCCAAGGCGAACGGAACCTTGACCGTGACCCCCTTGGAGCGCCGAATGTACGCTTCGTTGCCCCAAGTGGACCTGATGGTCTGCCGCCGGTCCGCGTTTTCTGGTGCACTTTTGATGAAGAGGAGAAGATGGACGTCTTCTCCAGAACACTTGTCTTGGGTGGTCCAGCAGGTACGTGAAGTTAGTGAACCGCTTAGCCTCCTGGCGTGTGACGGTGAAGGCCTTTTTGAGGAAGGAGAAGGGGTCCGGATCATCAGCCACATCCAAAACAGGGACTTCCAAAACAGGGACTTCTCGATTAACAGCCAAAGCCAACCAAATCAAACCCAACAGCATCGCCGTGGCGATCAGCAGCGCACTGCTGCTGATTGCACGGTGCTTGATTTTTCTTGAAATCCTGAACATAATCTCACCTCTGGTCCTCTCAGTGGAGATGCTATGTGTCTGACTGTCTGTGCGTTAGGCAGCTAAATGGACCGTTCTCTCACCTTTTATAGAGCGTCGCAGTTCCCGCCCACTTCCTGTTTTTTTTGGTGCCGGAAGAAAAAACTCAATGCATTTTTCCATTGACATTTCCAAAAATATTTATATCTATTAATTTAAGCCTCGAATCAAGCCATCATGACATGACATGAATCATGACCATAAAACGTTTGATTCTGTGATATATTTTTTTTGAAAACGGCAAAACAAAGGGTATTTATTAAATATAGTATATCATATAATTAAATATAAAATTTTTAAAAATCACAGAAAAAAACGTTTTATGGTCATGATTCATGTCATCTCATGATGGCTTGATTCGAGGCTTAAATTAATAGATATAAATATTTTTGGAAATGTCAATGGAAAAATGCATTGAGTTTTTTCTTCCGGCACCAAAAAAAAAAAAGTGGGCGGGAACTGCGACGCTCTATAGGCCAAGCGTGTGATGTCACTCATCTTTGATGTCAGTAGACAACATATGACTCCAAATTTGGGGTGTGTGTGTGTGTGTGTGTGTGTGTGTGTGTGTGTGTGTGTGTGTGTGTGTGTGTGTGTGTGTGTGTGTGTGTGTGTGTGTGTGTGTGTGTGTGTGGCCCACAAACATAGAAAACAGCTAGACGATGTGCCACAGGTTTTCATTCTTTTCGTTTCATTATTTTTCTTTCATTATTCTGACTAATAATATTCCACCGCCAGGCTCAGGAATCAAACCCGCCACACGCTCTCAGGCCCCCTGGAACCCCCTCAAGGCCTCTGGGGGTCCCTGGACCCCACTTTGAGAACCACTGATGTAGGCAATTAAAGACTCAGCTTTGTAAGGCAGACAGAGCTTGATCATTGACCAATGACCATCTTGCATTATCTTTGATATTGTTAGTCTCAGCATAATTGCTATGAGTTAAAGTATGTTTTTGTCAAATTGACATTTCTGCCTAACTCTACTCTCCTAACACTGCTGCTTCATTGTGCCTTAGTGCCACTGGTGTAAAGTAACTAAATACATTTACTCAAGTACTGTACTTAAGTACAATTCTGAGGTACTTTTACTTAACTGGAGTATTTCCAATTTGCAGTACTTTAGTTACTAGTTACTTTGCAGACATACATTATTACATAAAAAACATACATTAACCACTTAAGCCCTATTTTATACCTATGCTATTTGAAAAAAGACGATCTGTGAGCTTGTAGATCTGCTATTTTCAAACATTTTAGTACTTTTACTTTTGGTACTTTAAGTACATTTTGATACCAATACTTTTGGACTTTTACTTGTAACGGAGTACTTCTACAGTAAGTACAGTACTTGAGTAAATGTACTTAGTTACTTTACACCACTACCCCTTTTATTTCCTCTCCCGCCTCCCCCCCTGCCACTTGAGTCTTCCCTAAATGTGAGCCTTATTGGCAGTAAAGCAGTGTAAGTACAAGTACAAGCATTTGTTTTGCTCCACTATGGCCATAGAAGTTGCTCTTATGACTGTCTGATCGATCTTCATAATGGCATGCAGTGCCTATTCGATTGTGTTAAAGTTGTTCTCCTATTTATTTTTTTGCCACGTCAGAGCAATTGACCGCAGAAGGTGGAAAGCAATAACTCCAAAGAAAGGAAACATTTCACCCTATGTAGTAAGGCTAATGTTTGGTAGTGTCCTTGTTTGTTTGGTCTAGTTTGTAAGGCTAATGTTTGGTCTTAAATGGCTTTTAGAAAGCCATTTAAGCTATAACTATAGGCTAAGTTTGTAGTTTGTAGTAGTGTGAGGTGGTGCAACTGGCTCCTGGGCTCTTAAAGGGACACTTCACCCAAAAAAAACTTTGTTTCAATGGGTTAGTCACCCCATGGAGACTTGAATTCATGGATATTTTTTTTTAGTTTTTTGTCTCATTCCTGACAATAATGTGATGACCGGCAGCGGTTTCGGTAGGAGACACAACGACTCGTTGTGTCTCCTACCGGAACCGCTGTCGACTAATCCATTGAAACAAAGTTTTTTTGAGGTGAAGTGTCCCTTTAATGGCTATAGGGCAGACATCCCAGCATGCTGTTGGGGGTGGTGGCGAATGCTTAAGCACTTTCGTCCACATTTGTAACCTCGCGTCACCAGGCTTGCAGTCTATGTGGGAAAACCGAGCGAGCAGACCTCCATGCATCTCCGACCATGTAGGCTCCTCCACTTTCAACACTCATAGTGACACTCCAGCGGTGAAGACAACTTTGAGGCGAGGCCATCAAGCAAGGCAGACTTCACAGCAACGCTGACGGCCTTGTCACGACAACCCTGTCATAATTGTCAGCGAGCTAGAGGGAACGGAGCACCCACCGCCGGCGCCGTTAATAGCTATTCCTGGCCGATGCCAGCGGAACCGCGGACGAGAGCATGCAGCGACAAATCCTGCCGCACCTGAACCCATCAATCTGCAGAGTCTCTGAGATCTTACAGTACGTTCTACTGGCCAAAGTGCGGGCTGAATGTGGAGTTGTACGTTCACAGATGTGACCTGTGCACAACACCCCCCAGGAAAGGCCCTACCCAGAGCCATGGAAGCAGAGTTGCGTCAACTCCCGTTTCACTTCATCGGGCCAGTCTTCTACAGAGCCTTCTTACTGGCGAATAGTGATAAAGCCCTGAACCGGAGGTTTACGGAATGCACTGGGGCGTTTATGAGCGTTTGTCACCATTTTGAGTTTACATGAACCGCGTGACCGTCACTGTTTTCTGCCCCCGAGGTGATGGAACTCTCTAATACAAGGCTCTGGCCCTATACCCAATGCTCACATAATCTGCTGCAACAGTATCAAACTGTGTGTGTGTGTGTGTGTGTGTGTGTGTGTGTGTGTGTGTGTGTGTGTGTGTGTGTGTGTGTGTGTGTGTGTGTGTGTGTGTGTGTGTGTGTGTGTGTGTGTGTGTGCGGAGAGTAACTAAGTACATTTGCTTAAGTACTGTAGTTAAAGGAGTAGTTCACCCAAAAATTACTTATTTTCTATCAATTGCACACCCCATGAAGCCTTGAATCCATGGATTTATTTGTGTTTTTGTCGCATTCCTAAGCTAATAATTTGATTCCTGTCTCCTACCGGCTAAAGTATCCGGTAGAAGACACAAAGTAGATTCTTTGTGTCTCCTACCGGAAATACAACCGGGCATCAAATTATTGGCTTAGGAATGCTACAAAAACCAAAATAAATCCATGTATTCAAGGCTTCATGGGGTGTGCAATTGATAGAAAATAAATCATTTTTTGGGTGAACTCCTCCTTTAAGTACAGTTTTGAGGTATTTTACTTTACTCGAGTGTTTCCAATTTGTTATACTTTAACTTTTACTCCACAACATTTTAGAGTTAAATGTTGTACTTTTTACTCCACTGCAGTTATTCGAAAACTTTAGTTATTACTATTTCGATTATAATTACAAAACATACATTAACACATTGCATGCCAGTCGCGTAGATCTACGCGAACCTATTTAAAGCCGCAGCGTGCCAGTCGCGTAGATCTACGCGAACCGCCGATTCCCATTGAAATTGCCCCAGGTGCACTTTCCGAATTTTTTTGATCCATTTCCGTTTCCGGTTTCCGGTCGGAAACAGAATTATTCGGGTTCCGTTTTTTTCGATCGTATCCGCTTCCTGTCTGGGATCCTGTTTAAAACTCGATTTTCTCGGTTGTTGTTTTTCTCCTCGCTGATCACTGTTTAGCGTTGATCGGCTGTATCTTCAAGATGGCGGCTCGCATTTGGAAACTGTTTTCGCTGGCCGTTTCTCACAGATCCGCTGTGTGTTTAGAACCAAATGAACGCGCACTTTTAACTTATTTAGCGAGGTCTGTGGCGACATGAAAAAAACAAAAAAACAACAATAAAACGCTGGCACTGGTGAGTACATTATGAGATTAAACTCTGGCATGGAATGTGTTAACCACTTCAGCCCTATATAAAAAAAATTGCTATTTGAAAATAGCAGATCTACAATGCGTCGCGGTGCGACGCGTCCCTGGCACAAAATATTTTCAGATGGGGCTCCGTGGCCAAACACATATCAATTTGGGGGTCTTTGACATGAAAAAGTTTTGAGAACCACTGCCCTATGCATCCCCAGAGCTGACCAGCTGGTTGAGTGAACCATAACCGCGACCCTGTGCTATACACACAGCTCGCCATCCTAACCGAGTGCCTGGCAGAAGGACTGGGACCCTCTACCATGTCCCTATGGTCTTGTAGTCCTACTGGAGCACAGCGTACCCCCCCCCCCCCAGTGGGATTAACGAGAGAAGTTGCATGGTGACACACAAGCTGATCCGGGTGAGCACTTTGCGGAGGCATGGGGGCTCCCGGCCGGTAGAAAAGCGGGGCTTATAATTCCCATATGTGTGGGGAAGGGACTTTGCTCCAGGGGCCCAGACGTTTTGGGTATTTGCCCCCCCCCCCCCCCCCCCCCCCCCCTCCCGGGAAAATGGGGGTTGCCCCCTTCTACGCTTTGCAGCCAGTGGAGTGGGTCGTGCACTGTACCGGACAAACTGTTGATCATGGTCTACTGGGTGCAGCTGGTGGTGGGGGGGTCGCAGGGGGGGGTTCCTCCACTGGGACCGACTGGCACCTTAGCAGCCTCTCCTCGCTGAGGCTGAAGGGGAAACCAGGTGGAGAGGAGGAAAGCCCCCTCCAAACCAGATCTGTCTCTCCCCCAGGAGATACCAGGAAGCCCCCTGGGGGGCAGGAGTGGGGGGAAAAAGACAATTACATCAGCACTTCCGGGACTTTGTGTTGTTGGGGGAGTGGGAAACCCAGTAGAGAGATGAGGAGAGTGGAACCCCCTCAGGTGGGGGGCTTTGTGTGTCGTTGTATTATGATTTAACTGAATTACCGTTGTTATTGGGAATGGGGTTTTGTGGAACGTCTGTTGTTTTGTGTCATCCATATACAGTACGTCCGTGTATGAGAGCGTGAGATGAGCCTGTGTAAAGCCAGGCCTATAGTTGCCCAAATTGATATGTGTTTGGCCCACGGACCCCCATTTGAAAAGGTTTTGTGCCAAGAACCCCCATCAGAGAGGATTTGTCAATATTTGTCAAAATTGTTTGAAATAGCAGATCTGCTTGTAGACGAAATAAAATAGGCCTTAAGTGTTAAGTGTTCCCCCTGGGGCAAGCATACAGTATATTGCTTGTGATCTGCCTTATAGTCCTGTTGATAGCTGTTGTCATGTCCCATCCTTCAGGAGAAGTGTGCTGGTTTTACAGTGTGCCTGCTGGATCCTTGCTCAAAGGAGGAGGTCTGGCATGATGACACACGGTAAACTTGACAGTGCTGCCGACCACTTTCCAAAGCATTTCATGTTTGATTTCAGAGTCATTGGATTCCATTCATTTTCATTATAAAATGAAAAATCAACTTAGCTTTGGAGTGAAACTTGCTTGAGAGACTGTAAGTCATCCAACAAGTTGAATATAACTTAATGGTTATGTATGAATGCATTTTAAAGCATGGATTGATTCCTAACAGTCTAGCCGAAAATAGTCCCTGGAGAAAATGTTCTAAATTCCAATGTCCATGACTTATTAACCCTGCGATGACGTTGAGCCAGCCCAACACTGACTCAATGATTCATTATATGGTTGAAGCAGTGAATAGACAATGACATGTATTGATGCCAGTAAGGTCCTTTAATTCCCCACACAGTCAGAGGAATGAACTCATGCTGTGAACTGGCAACTGGAGAGCGGTTGTCTCTGCATCTGCACTGGTGTTGCCAGATTTTGTGAGAGAAATAAGCAACCAGCTCTAAGAAAACAAGCCAAATGAAGCAACTATATAGGCCACATGAGCACTTAAAATCCTACCGATCCTGCCGATCTACGAGCTCACAACGCGTTGTGAGCTTGTAGATCTGCTCACAAGCTCACACAGTGACACTTTTTTCAAATATTATAACACAAATCTTGTAGGGGGGCCTAAAACAAACAAGCCCTAAAAAAAAACGCAACCACCAATATTTACAAGCAACTTTACAGAAAAAACAAGCCCAAAGTCGCTTATAATAAGCAGACATGGCAACGAAGACCTCCACTGGCCACCAACAGCGCTCCAAATGGCTCTATAGTGACGCTACACATCTTCAACCCGGCAGCACAGAAGATCTATCACCACAATTTCAAGGTGGGCACCTGAGATTAGTGCCACCAGATCAATACAGCCAAATCCTTCCTATATTAAAATTGGCTTAAGGGAGGACCGGCCGGCGGGCGGGTGCGGGACAAGGACTGACAGATACTGTCATCACCAGTGGTGGAAAAAGTACCCAAATGTAAAAGTATCAATACTGCAATGTAGAAGAAGTAGTCCGGAATTCAAAAGTATTGGTAACAAAATGTACTTAAAGGGCAAGACCACTTTGGTAGAGGTTTGGGTCGTGTAGTTACCTTGCCATGATGTAACTTCAAAGATGGACAAGAAATCAAAAATAATTGCTCCATTGATTAGAAATTGATAATTCAAAATATGCTCCTCATTGACTCATTGTACGGTAAAACAGCTCTCAAAGTCACTCTTTTAGCGCACAAATGAACACAAACAAAGTTGATTCAGACAATATAGAACATCACCAAACCCAGTACTGTTTTTTTTTTAAATAAAAATGTTAACTTCCTGTTGATTTTGCTATTTTATTAAGAAGAAAACCTGGACTGGATTCGCGGATCCGGATCCGGATCTTCAAATAGTAAAATCAGCAGGAAGTTAACATTTTTATTAAAAAAACAAACAGTACTGGGTTTGGTGATGTTCTATATTGTCTGAATCAGCTTTGTTCGTGTTCGTTTACGTGCTTAAAGAGTGACTTTGAGAGCTGTTTTACCGTACAATGTAAGTTAATGAGGAGCAAATTTTGAATTATCAATTTCTAATCAATGGAGCAATTATTTTTGATTTCTTGTCCACCTTTGGAGTTACATCATGGCAAGGTAACTACACAACCGAAACCTCTACCAAAGTGGTCTTGCCCTTTAAAGTACCAACATTTTGAAAATAGCAGATCTACAAGCTCACAACGCGTCGCATCGCGACGCGTTGTGAGCTTGTAGATGGGCTATTTTCAAATAGCCTAGGTATAAGATAGGGCTAAAGTGGTTAGTGTACAGTATGTTTTATAATGTCATAATTTATGTGTGCAAAGTAACAAGTAACTAAAGTTTTGAAATAGTTGTAGTGGAGTAAAAGTACAATATTTGCTTCTGAGATATTAGTGGAGCTGAAGAAAAAGTACTGAAAATTGGAAATACTCCAGTAAAGTAAAACAATACCTCCAAATTGTGTTTAAGTACAGTACTTCAGTAAATGTACTTAGTTACTTCACACCACTGCAGATCACCACGTGGAGAACTGGAGATCTCCATATATGGGCATATCAGCATGCCTGAACCTCTAGTGTGAAATATCTTCACAGTCTCCCCTCCTGTTCCTTTAAGTCATGTCATTAAATAATGTCCAGAAATGTTTTACAGAACATCATGAAGTCCCGGTGAAGTTAACCTTTGACCTTTGGATACAAAATGGTCATCACTTCATCATTTTAAGACATTCATGGCACATGTCATATTAATTAGCGTATGCTAGGGCATTCACAACTAATGATTTGTGTGAGTCGACTGTTTTGACCAATTAGTAGTCGACTAGTCGACTAGTCGAAATAAACATTAAAAAAAAATGTAAAAAATAAAATAAAAAAAGTGTTTTTTTTTTTATTTTATTTTTAGGGGGGGCATTGTTTTAATGCCATCCTACTACTATATTACTATTATTATTATCCTCCTGCCCTTATTTTTATGGCGTTTTAAGGGGAGCGCTTCTGGCACAGCAGCACAGCACCACAGCAGCGTCTCCAAGGATCCCCATTGCCCAATAATAGGCTTTTATTGGGCATACTTTTGACCCCCTTTTGATAAAAAATAAAGTCAGGAGGATAATAATAATAGTAAGACGGGCCATTACTAATGGCATAAAAAAAAAAGAAAAAAAAAAAACTTTTTTGTTTTTCTTTTTTTTTTTCAACTATTCGACTAGTACCAACAGAGTCGACTAGTGGTTATACTAGTCGACTAGTTGGTGAAAGCCCTAGCGTATGCATTCATGAGTTATGGCCCAAAAAAACGTGTTTTGTGAGCTCACATGGGTCTTTTTCTAATCAGCTCATGTGCCAAATGTAATGACATTCCCTCCAGGCGTTCCTGAGATATCCCGTTCACAGAATTGAGACTTACTCGGACACACAACCCAAAAAAACACAGGCCTAACGCCTCCAGCCACAGCTGTCGCTGGTCGTGCCCTAAAAATAATAAAATCTCAGTCAGTGAGGAACGCAATACGAGCAACAAGTGGATTTTCAGCAGAGCTGACAACTCTTTCCAGTCGGTTTCACAAAACATTAAAGGATTACAACTGCCTTAGTATTTCCCGGGTACACAAAGAACATGACATTTCAGCATTAAGATTCGCCCTTGTCGAGTCGACATAAACGGAATACGAAAGCCATGCATCTTTAGTAATCTTTAACCCATTAAGACCGGGAACGCATCTTGTGTAATTTTTTGATTTATTTGGCTATTCAAAAAATAGCAGATATACAAGCTCATAGCGCGGCACAGAGTGCCGCACTATGAGCTTGTAGATCTGCTATTTTTGAAAAATCATGAACATTTTTGCAAATCTTTTATTGTGTTTTTAAAGCTAAATGTTTTAACTCAAATCTTTGCTTCTGGGGATTCTACAAATGTCTTCTAAATCCTAACAGTTTCTTTGAAAAAACTTGTGTTACTGTAATATCAGTGGTTTTCAAACTTTCATGTCAAGGACCCCAAAAATAATATGTATTTGGCCGCGGACCCCCATCTCAAAATATGTTGTTCCAGGGACCCCCCAGAAGCAAAGATTTGAGTAAAAAATGTTCGCTTTAAAAATATATTTATATTCAAAGATTTGCACAACTTTTCGCGATTTTTCAAAAATAAGCTCATAGCGCTATGAGCTTGTATATCTGCTATTTTTTGAATAGCCAAAGAAATATTAAAATTACACAGATGCCTTCCCGGTCTTAATGGGTTAAGACAACGTGGCCAGGTGGGTTAAGCACGAGAACGCAAAGTGACGTGCGAAAATTGCATCACCTAGCAAGAAGCGTCAGGAAAGGAAGACAAATCTCTTAACGGTTGTCAAGAAAATACAGTACTTTTCATTTCAAAAAGCGGGAGTTTAGTACCTCTCAAGGTTGTAGCCCCTTGCAGAGAGCACCAAGTAGCAGCGACAGACTTGTCTAATAATAACAGAGGCCTAAAAATACACAGGTAAAAATCTCTCTGCGGGTGAACCGTGGGGACCGTGGCTTCACTGTCCGCCGAGAAGAAGCTCGCTGACTAATGAAGTTGGGAAGCTTAGAGCAATTAGACACATCAAAGCTCGAACCTGGAAATTAATTAGGCTCTCCTCTCTTTCGGAAGGAGTATCCGCTCATGCGGCAGCCAATTAGCATACTGCCATCAAAAACTAACGCAGGTGCTTGTGTTGTTTGTAGCAGCCCGACGAGGACACTCGCAGAAATGCGTTTTCTGTTTTTTTTGGACGACCAAAAAGGCAGAGAGGGAAGATGATCAAAAACGAGACCAAACGCAGTCCCTATATAAGAACGTACCAGATTGAAATGAATTCCGCGACAAGTGTGATTGGCAACGTGGAAATCTACATCTGCCGCGGGGAAAAACTCAGGCGAGGTGAGACGAGGTTGGCTGTACTTCCTCTGATATGATCGACTGATCTACCTACCAAAGACAGCTGTAATGAAGAAAGAAAAACAATTCCATGTGCTATGTTTAGACGAAGGAGCCCGGATCAATCGGAATATAGGGTTATTCCGAGCATCCGACAGCTTGCCGCGTGCCTGCAGAGGAATGCACACAATATGCGATTTGTACGCCTAGTCTTCCCGAGTTCGTTCGACTAAAGTATCAAAAGGTTTCGCGGGGAAACTCGGGCGTATAACATCAAAGGGACTCGGGGTCTCTTGTTAAGTTTTAATGTCAAAAGAAGCGCTAGCGTTCAGTGAACTCGGCGGCCATTTACAGAACTTCATTAGCCACCCAAATCCAGCTCTTCTCTGCGTGTGAAGTCACATCAAAGCCTCGGCAATCGCATGCTCATTCCGACTAATGAAGAGCCCCTTCAAACACAAGCGCTCATTATTAACAACACCTGATTTTAGAATATGAGGTATATATTATGTAAATTAATACTTTACATTTCTTTACCCCCTTCCGGCGCGGCTGGTTGTGTGAATTTTTTTGGAATGATTTGTGTGCACATAATTGTCGGAGGGGACGAGTATGGGTGTATTCTATTATTCTAACCCCCTTTTTTACATTGAATAATAAATGGTAAATAATAAACAGCTTCTCATTGATCGATCGCGTGACAGTAATCAGGGCTTCCTAACCCGTTTTCCTCATGGTAATATATTAATTATTTCCCTCAGTCACTGCGCTGTGCAAATTAATGTAGACGAGTCGGTTTTCCCTTTAGGCTGCGTTTTTGATTAATGAGCCTTAGCTTCGTTCCATGCTATATTCTGCTTTCAACATGGAGAATGAATGCATTCCAACAAAGTTATATAGGAGTTGTAAAGGCTGGCATGTCCGTCAGCTCAGCGCATAGTCAGACATCGGCAGCTTCAATAGCGTGGGGCGAGGTCTGTCAGTTGTTTTGAGAATTAATCCATTTAGACCGGCAACGCATCTGTGTGTCATTTTTAGATTTCTTTAGGCTATTCAAAAATAGCAGATCCCGCGCTATGAGCTTGTAGATCAGCTATTTTTTGGAAAATAAATATATATATATGTTTTTTTTTAAAGCGAACATTTTTAACTCAAATCTTTGCTTTTGGGGATTCTACAAATGTCTTCTAAATAGTAACATTTTTTAACTTATGTTGCTATAATATCAGTGGTTCTCAAACTTTTTCATGTCAAGGACCCCCAAAATGATATGTATTTGGCCGCGGACCCCCATCTCAAAATATGTTGTTCCAGGGACCCCCAGAAGCAAGGATTTGAGTTTCAAATGTTCGCTTTAAAAATATATATATTCAAAGATTTGCACAAAATGTTCAAGATTTTTCAAAAATAGCAGATCTACAAGCTCATAGCGCGGCACTCGGTGCCGCGCTATGAGCTTGTAGATCTGCTATTTTTGAATAGCCCAAAGAAATCTTAAAATGACACACGGATGCGTTCCCGGTCTTAAAGAGTTAAAAAGGGGAGAGGGAAGAAAGAGAACAGACACTCGTAACAAAGTAATTCGAGCCGCATGCTAATGAAAGAGCATCAGTTATATAGGCATAAGAGGTACTTAGTGCACAAACTCAGGTTTTTTACAAGTCAACACACAGTGGAAGCCTCCCAGTAAAACAAAGTTCACACCCGGGGTGGGAGATAAATCCAGGCTTCTAGACAAAAGCCTATATTTCTGGGTTGTGTGCCGTTTTTTGCTCTAATCTGTCTCTCTCAGCCCTGTGAGCTATTAAAGGCCAGACAAAGGCGGTCCAGAGTTAAGCACCCTGTGGGGAGATCTTATTTACAGTGTAACTGCCACTTTGACTGCCTGCCACCTCTGTCTTGCTCCTGTGCTTCCATGCTTTCACTCTCTTATCCCATTCATTCATTTTTTTTCCTTCTCCTTCTTCTTCAGCTTTTTTCCTCTCCTCCCTCACTCCTGACTTCCATCTGCAGCTGCAGGCCCTTTAACCCTTTAAGGCCGGGAAGGGAACGCATCTGTGTCATTTTTAGATTTCTTTGGGCTATTCAAAAATAGCGCTGCAAGCTCATGCAAGCTCATAGCGCGGCAAGCTCATAGCGCGGCACTCGGTGCCGCGCTATGAGCTAGATCTGCAATTTTTTGAAAAATCATGACAATTTCTTTACATTTTTGAATATATATAGTATATATATTTAAAGCGAATTTTTATTACATTTTTTACTTATATTGCTATAATCAGTGGTTCTCAAACTTTGTCAAGCCCCAAGATTATATGTATTTGGCCGCGGACCCCCATCTCAAAATATTGTGTTACAGGGACCCCCCAGAAGAAAAGATTTAAGTAAAAAATGTTTGCTTTAAAAAATATATATTCAAAGATTTGCAAAAAAAGTGCACGATAAAAAAAAAAAAAGCAGATATCTGCTATTTTTATATAGCCAAAGAAATCTTAGAATGACACAGATGCGTTCTCGGCCTGAAAGGGTTAATCACGAGCAGCTGAAATTCCATCTTTCGGCCCCAGTGTTCAGCTCCGTGTTTCTTGACTCGCCGTGTAATGGAACCATTGTTCAGTTTAAAGGCACATCCTGTTAGGCGGGAGCACAAGATTGGCCAGCAGAAAAAAATAAGAACGATTTTAAGTAATATACAGTATGTAACCCCCTGACCATATTCTGTAACCACATGAACCCCAGAGTGTCGCTACCGTGAAGCTAACTTTCAAAGAAAAGAAAAATAAGCCGATCTATAAGCTCGCAATGTGTCACGTTGAGGTCTTGTACATCAGATATTCTTTTTTAAATTTAGAGTAGCCAATTATTTTTTACCCCTTTTTCTCCCCAATTTAGTTGTTATGCCAATTAATTCCTCCCCACAAACTGTGTGTTGTCACAGCTATCCTACTGACTCACCTGTCAGTGAGGAACCCCCACCGGGAGGATGTAGTGTCCTAGCTACTAGCTACTCCTCCCGCCCAACACTCCTTGCTGACAGGTGCCGCCCCAGCCCCGTAGGATTACGTGCCCCGAACACGGGTCAATAGACCATATTCACACGGCGGCCATGTTTCTATGAAGTCAATGAAAGTAGCCACCCCGGGTGGCGGCACTTTCAATGTTAAATTCCAATATGGCCGCCGTGTGAATATGGTCTATTGTGTTTGCTTAGACCATTGGTTCTCAAAGTGGGGTCCGGGGACCCCCAGGGGTCCTTGGGGTGGTTCCAGGGGTCCCTAGCAAAAGTAGTTAACCACTTTATCCATGTATAAGTTGGCTATTCAAAAATAGCAGATATACAAGCTCACAGCGCGTCACTTCGTGGCGTGCTGCGAGCTTGTAGTTATGCTATTTTTGAACATGTTTGAAAAATCCTGAAATTCTTTTGAACATTTTGCATTTGCAACACAAATCTTCTATTCTGGGGGTCCCTAGCTCAAAATATCTTCAGATGGGGTCCGCGGACAAATATATATATCAATTTGGGGGTCCTTGACATGAAAAGGTTTGAGAACCACTGCCTTAGACGCCCGACAAAGCTGGAAGCACCACAGTGGATTCGAACCCACAACCTCCGTGGTGACATCAGCTATTTCCGACAAAGAGATTTGGTGGATAGGGAAAAAAAGGAGGGGGCCCTAACATAGATCCACTGGGGGACTCTGGTCAACGAAGTATAAAGGGTTGAAGTGAAGAGCATATTTTCACACAACTATGCATCATCCAAGGCTCATGGCAATGGCTGATGAGATGGATTTAAAATGTCTAGTAGCTTGGTGGTCAGCCAACATTTAATGTCTCTCGCATTATCAATGATTTCTTCACAAAGTCTTACATCTTCCAGAGTAAGAAAGTGCATGCTTTTTAGATAAATTACATTACAGAAGTGTGTGTGTGTGTGTGTGTGTGTGTGTGTGTGTGTGGGGGGGGGGGGGGGGGGGGCTTGTAGATCGGGGGAGTTCAAAACCTGGGCCAGGAGCAACAAAAAAATATTGAGAATCAATACTGTGACACTCAGCTTTTCCGTCAGCAAGAAAATACACCCGAGGATGAATTCATCATCTACATATACCGTGTGGTATATACCTTTAAAACGGCCTGACACAAGTAATAAAAATGTTAGGACATGGGGGGGGGGGGGGGCATGTTGTGCTGAGTGTGTTGCCTCGCGATGCTGAATATACTGCATGTTACACGGCTCCAAAAAACTTCCTCCCGAGTTCATGACATGATCATTCCACTGGGATTGATCTTATAATTGTTTAGACTGACATCTCATGTGTGGGTGCTGTCTCACACACTGCCACCTTTATACGCTCCAGCAGCCTGGCATTGTTTTGTTGCTATAGTGCCTTAGGCTACAGTTCTCTCTCTCTCTCTCTATCTCTCTCTCTCTCTCTCTCTCTCTCCCCCTCTCCCGCTCTCGCTCTCTCTGCACTGTAAAGGTTTCCATTCAATTAATCGCCAAAACAAATAAATAAAACTGTTTATTTCCTGACGGTTTTATGGCAGCGTTATTGGCAGGTGAGCATGTTGAAATCTTTCAAGGAGCATTATAAGCAACATGAGCATGTTGGACATTTTATAGGGAAAGGAGGTTCTGTGCCATTTTACATTCAGTGATCACACCAAAGACCTCCCACAGGCAACGCATCTACACCAAAGGAAACAATAATCACCAGTTTAGCCCCGGTCTTTCCTACCTGACCACCTCATTATAGAATCATGTAAATAAGACCATTAGCATTCAGACCGTCAGCTCGTAGCTATGGCCCAGCTGAAAAAATATTCATTGTTCTTAATCGTGTTTCTGAAGGGCTAAGCTAAGCTTTTAAAACATCACACGGTTTTATCAAGGCAGTTCATCATTCATGTACATGTACCCAACTGCTAGTTTTGGGTAAAGTTCTCCTCAGAAAAGGGAGGCTAGGGTTCAAGTGGTTAATGTGAAAAAAAATAAATCATATCACACAAAGATTTGGCAGACCCCTTGTAGTAACTCTGAGGACCCCCTGTTGAAGACCCCTGCTGCACAGTATTGTACAGCAGAGTTGTATATTGTCATTTTATTTAATCTCAAATGAAATGACCATATAAGTTCCGTTTGACAATGACAAGTTCCTACGAAAACGGCTATGACAAGCAAACGTTGTTGACACCACAAAGCCGCAAGTCTGTGCAACCGCCCCCCCGTGAACTCATAGACTTATATGTGAAG
The DNA here is from genome assembly GCF_963280865.1 of Gymnoscopelus braueri. Classification (NCBI taxonomy): domain Eukaryota; kingdom Metazoa; phylum Chordata; class Actinopteri; order Myctophiformes; family Myctophidae; genus Gymnoscopelus; species Gymnoscopelus braueri. The sequence goes on along the minus strand of NC_137620.1, from coordinate 28,223,538 downwards.
ATACATGGCAGCAGACCAGACTAAACCTGAGACATATATACTCAGCCTAGAAACCACCGGTGACAAATAGCATCTCCCCAGGCTTTAGCCCGAAGTTTCAACATGTGCCTAGTAGGGGGTTTGGGGAGTTAAACACAACACGATTACCTGGCTCACAGTCAAGGCTATAATGGATATATAGCCAAAGCATAAATCATGGCCAGGGCTGCTGTATACTTGAAAAATGTTAGCTCAGTTTTCTTACAGGTAGCCCGGTGGTTGATGAGGTCAGCCATTGTTCCAACAACAACCCTTCAGTCAGCTGCGGCGGAACTTTCTCTCTCAGCCTCTCTCTCTCTCTCTCTCTCTCTCTCTCTCTCTCTCTCTCTCTCTCTCTCTCTCTCTCTCTCTCTCTCTCTCTCTCTCTCTCTCTCTCTCTCTCTCTCTCTCTCTCTCTCTCTCTGGGTTGTCACTTAGAAGTGAGAGACAGCAGTGTGTCTCAGTTCACACATCTGTAGGCGTTGTAACTCAGGTGTAAAATTAGACGATGTGAGAAAATGCCTTTAACTCATTAAGACCTGAGGCCGATTCTACAAATGCCTTCTGAATCAGTAGTTCTCACACTTTTAATATTTTTCCATTTTTGTTTTAAAAAGATAGCAGATGTAAAATCTAAAATGACAACGATGCTTTCCCGGTTTTAATGGTTTAAACTACGGTTGAAGAAAATGCGTTCCGCCTAACTTCTACTCAGAACGTCCAATTAACCTTCTAAGCTCAGCGGTTCCCGAATCTTTTTCTGGATCAGGCCCACTCTTGAAAATCATATAAGTGTTTGCGGCGGTGGTGGGCCGCGTGCATTTTCAGCAGAGCATGTTTATTTTAATGATCAATCCATTGATTGCGTTCTGGCTTGGATCGATGGAACCAACGTAGTATACTTATCCTTATGTGCTAGTATCACTGTGAAAACACATATTTCAAGGTTTTAAAGATGGAGTGCCATGATATTTTTCAACCCTAAAACCTGATCATAAGGTATTATTATTATGTAAGGATTTTTTTCAACAAAAAAAAGTGTACAGTAAGTGTTAAAATGTTGTTTTTATGTAGACACACCCACCAGTGCATTAAGTATACCTGGTTCTCACCTTAGCACCTCCTCCACCACCTTAGCACCACCCACCTGTCCTAGTCCCTCCTCCTCCTCATGCCCACACCTGTTGTGTTATGATAATGAGGGGGAGGGTGTGGGCTTTGTGATGTCACTAAAGTGCTGTTTCTCTATTGGCACATTTGACCCTCAAGGTTTCAGCCTCCAGGAAGAAACTCCAAATAGTCAGAGAAGACATAAAACACCATAAAAACACCACCGGGGGGCTTAATGAAGTTCTATCAACCTCATAGACACATGAAAAACTGAAAAAGTGCAAAAACATGGCACCAGCTCTTTAAAGAAAAATACCATGCATTTTTACGTGATGTTATATTTTCATTAAATCTTTGCGTTTTGCCAATTACTTGGGCGCCACTAGCAATACCCTCACGGCCCATAGGTTGGGAATCACTGACTCAAGAGGGAACAACCTCAGTAGCTCTGAAAGCTAAAGCCCCCCCCCCCCCCACACACACACGCATATGCTCGCGCGCACAGCTTCACATTATGGCTTGGAAGCCTTGGATGACATTGCCCCACTCTGTACTGGATAGACATTATCGACCCCTAATGACAGGGGTCAGTGTGTGTACCCTCTGTTTGGGGCATGGGTAGGCAACCTTTATGATCAAAAGAGCATTTTTTGGCCCAGAATATTAAAAAAAAAATTCTGGATTGTTTTTTTGTGTGCTTTTTCTGGTGTTTCAATATTCCATGTTTTTTATTGTTTGCTAATATCTCAAAGCAGATCAAGAATACCAGTAAGCCAGCAACGTTGGTGGTGAAAGCAAACAAACCAAGCATTAATACGTTCTTTATTTTCCTTCAATAATTAGTTTCTTATTTTTATCTGGTGTATGGGCGACACTCTTTTATTTACAAGAAGAAGAATGTAAGTATAACTTTATGTCTATTACAATAATACATTATGATTAAAATCATTTAAAAAAAACTAAAGAGAACCTCTTATTCCTTTGCATACATCTTTGCCCAAGCAACTGGGAGCCATGGGAGAGGGCCTAGAAAAAGCAGTTTGCCTACCCCTGGCTTGGGGTAATGACAGGGGTCAGTGTGGAGGGACAGTATGACTGTGAAATGGGGGTTGCGACCCGATAGCCGAGGTTATGGCGCATATACTATACCCCATAGGTTCTAATGCCTGGACAGCCAGTCCCTGGTTCAATTCCTGGGCCACCAGAACAACGCACCGCTCCTCTCTATCTCTACTGTGACTGTCAATAGAGGCTCAGAAAAGCTCCCAAAAATAACTAAAACACAAAAGAAAGAAGTGAAGTGGATGGGGTGGATGAGGGGTGGGTGGGAGGGCAGGCTTGGCTGTCTTTGTGTAGATAACATGGCAATATTGTGCGTAACACTGTGTCACGCACGACATGCAAGGATCTGCTGTTGTCCAAACTGTGCCGGAAACAAAACTATTTTGACAGTGGATTAGCGATGACCGTGCTTATCGCATGTTTTGGCTCACAATGGTAATTACTACACACACGCTTTGTATTTATCTGCACCGTATTCTTCCTCTCTCCCTCACAAGATAACACATTTAATACTCCATCGTGTCCGAATCCAAGACTCGCCCAATACGAGACCAAGAATCGTGTTTGTGTGTGTGTGTGAGTGAAGGGGTGGGGGGGGGGGGGTGCATCTACTGCACACATCCAGACTTTTTGTTGGTTAATAGGTTGCATTAAGCCCATCAAGTGGTGTGGTGTGTGATAAGCAGTCTCGCGGGCCCAGCAGGGGGCTGAAGGAGCTCTACTTGTAATGAATGGCTGGAGCACTGCTGATGCACGGCAATCATTAACAGCCTGATAATTACTCCGGATACCTCTGTGGAACCGTGTGTGTGTGTGTGTGTGTGTGTGTGTGTGTGTGTGTGTGTGTGTGTGTGTGCGTGTGCGTGTGTGTGTGTATGCTGCAGATAGAGACATTACAATGTGTGAGGCCTCAGAGAGTAATAGATAAGCAGCGAGTGTGTATTTTTGCTTTGCTGGTTAATATACTGTGTGTGTGTGTGTGTGTGTGTGTGTGTCCCACTTTGGCACCGTTTTCATTTTCACACTTTAGCGGTTGCAGATACAGCTGGCTGTCCTCCGCTGTTTACCGCTGACTTATTTGAAAACGGCTTGTTTCGGTGCAGTTAATACGAGCTGACACCGGGCTAGTTAAAAAGGTGTGATAGATGCTGTGTGTTCAGTGTTTTCTGTGAATCTCCATATTTTTCTCTGCGTCTGACAGAAAAAGACAAAGAAAAAACTCGACGCTGGGAACGTTGCTGTGGCTTTGCTCTTAGCGCAAATTAAAATCCCTCGCTCGAGTCTAATTTTGACAAAGTTCCCAGATTTCTGCCGTGATCAAGACAAATGTCCATGCCACCCATAATGCATCTCGTCGCTGTTGGGCAGAAACCTCGTATATCCATATTTTAAAAACGTTTCTTTCTTTACTCCCCATAAATTAATGCCCTACTTTGCCCTACTTATGTTAGTGTCACGCAAAAGTAGCAGTGGTGGAAGAACTACTCACATTTTTTAAGTAAAAGTATCAATACCACAATGTAGAAATACTCTGTTACAAGTACCAGTCAGGTATTCAAAATATATTACATTATAGTACAAAAATATTGGCATCAAAATATACTTAAGTACTAAAAGTAAATGTACTCTTTATGCAGAATGTCCCCATTTCACAAGTTTCCAAATGCATAAAAAGCCTTTGAAAATAGCTGATCTACAAGCTCACAAAGCATCGCTTGATCAGCTATTTTCAAATAGCCAAAGTAATATAGGGCTGAAGTGTTTAATGTATGTTTTGTAAATAAGACTCAAAATCTACAAAGTAACTAGTACAGTTTTTTTTTTTTTCAAATAATTGCAGTAAAAAGTACAATATTTGCCTCTGAAATGTAGTGGAGTAGAAGTAAAAGTATTGAAAACTGATAATGTGTGCAGGGGAGGGAGGCCGGGCGGGGAGCGTGATATCGGCCATTGCAAGTACTCCCACGGGCTGGGGAGGCACCTGTCAGCGGGGAGTGTTGGGCGGGAGGAGTAGGACGAAGAAGGCTCTACGTCCTCCCGGTGGGGGCTCCTCACTGGCAGGTGAGTCAGTAGGATACGACAGCAGTGACGACACAGAAATGTCTCTGAATTGGGGAGAAAAAGGGGTAAGTAAAAGTAGGCCTATTAACAAGAGCTTGTTCTTTTTTCCCTGAAAAGTTACAGTTTTGAACAGGTTTCCACCCGACAGCGACGATTAGGTGTTGTTTGTGTTTTCACTACTAACTTGTTTACCTCTGTGCTTTCATTAAATATGCTCCAATTGCTCCATTCACTGTGCATCAATTAAGCACCGGCAGGATGACGTGAGTGACGTCTCCATGGAAACCAAGCTTTTTTCCCATCTATATCAAATATCTTCACGAAAATAGTCTTGTATTGTAGATCTGATATTCCATATACCCTGGATGCTGGGGTTCAAGTGCTTAAGAGGGAGTCCTGTCCAAAAAATATAACATAAAGACAATGCATCAAACAAAGAAACAAGATACAGTGTATCAAATAACATAAAGCACCTATAGAAAACATGCAATACAAACTGAGAAATACATTAGTTATGGAAACAGCTGCTCATTCTAATAGAATCTGTCTTCAAACAATTCCCTAAACGAGATTAGTTCCTGTAGCTGCAGACCTTCGCAGGGCCAGCGCACACAAAGTCTTGTTTGCCAAGTTCAGCTCAAGCCTTAAGGGATGGAATATTACATTCAAGCCATAATTACTTGTTTGGTGTGAGATATACCCGCAAAGGTAAAAGGAAAGGAGAGCGAGGATGGACTTACAGTATAAATAAATACGTGCCAGTGAGTAAGTGTGTGCAAGGCCAGTGAAGGTCACCCATCTCTGACATACTGTATATAGTAAGTAGTATAATAATATAATGGTGAGTGAGAGCTTTGCGGGATGTGATGGCATCATTCCAGGGATACTGAGCATCAGATGAGATGAACTTAAACCCAGTGATGGACTACAATTAGTACTACATTTTTTTACTTAAGTAAAAGTATCAATACGGCAATGTAGGTATATATTGAGTATAATGAGTAAAAGTACTAAGTATGGGCGTCAAAATATACTTAAAGTACCAAAAGTAAAAGCACTCGTGCAGAATGTCCCATTTCACAAGTTCAAAAAATCTTTTGAAAATAGCCGATCTACAAGCTCACAATGCGTCGCGATGTGACGCATTGTGAGCTTGTAGATCTGCTATTTTCAAATGGCCGAAATATATAGTGCTGAAGTGGTTAGTGTGTTTTGTAATAATAATCAAAATATATAAAGTAAATAGTATCTAAAGTTTTCATATAATTGTAGTGGAGTAAAAGTACAATATTTTCCTCTGAGATGTAGTGGGAAATTGATAATACTGAAGAAAGTAAAAAATTGGCCTACCTCAAAATGTTACTTATGTACAGTACTTGAGTACATGTACTTAGTTACTTTACACCACTGCTTAAACCACTTGTCTCAAACCCTATAGCGCCCCCATTCTGGGACAAACATAGCAGATTTCAAAGATAGCAGATCTACAAGCTCACACTGCATCGCGTTGCGTTGCAAGGCGTTGTGAGCTTGTAGATCAACCTAATTTTCAGCGAATATATTTGCTGTAGAGGGGGAAAAAAGGAGGGGTTCCATAGGTGGAGTCCTGTGGGACACCACGCGCGTTTAACTGCTGTTTGCCAAGTTCAGCTCAAGCCTTAGGGAAGGAATTTTACATTCAAACCATAATTACTTTGTTTGGTGTGAGATATACCCACACAGGTAAGAGGAAAGGAGAACGAGGATGGACTTATAAATAAATACGTGCCAGTGAGTGAGTCTGTGTGCAAGGCCAGTGAAGGTCACCCATCTCTGACAGATATAGTGAGTATAATATGGTATAATGGTGAGTGAGAGCTTTGTGGGATGATGGCAGCATTCCAGGGATACTGAGCATCAGATGGAATGAACTTAAACCCAGTGATGGAAGGATCACAATTGTTTTACTTAAGTAAAAGTATCAATCACGGCAATGTAGGTATATACTTTGTTAAAAGTAGAAGTCCCGTAATTCAAAATGTACTTGAGTAAAAGTACTAAAGTATGAGCATCAAAATATATAGTATAAATATACTTAAAGTAAAAGTACTCGTGCAGAATGTCCCATTTCACAAGTTAAAAAAAATCTTTAGACAATAGCCGATCTACAAGCTCACAATGTGTCGCATTGGGAGCTTGTAGATCTGCTATATTCAAATGGCCGAAATGTATAGGGCTGACGTGGTTAGTGTGTTTTGTAATAATCAAAATCTACAAAGTAACTAAAGTTTTCATATAATTGTAGTGGAGTAAAAGTACAATATTTTCCTCTGAAATGTAGTGGGACATTGATAATACTGAAGAAAGTACATTAAGCCTACCTCAAAATTGTACTTGAGTACAGTACTTGAGTACATGTACTTTACTTTACACCCCTGCTTAAACCACTTGTCTAGCGTCCCCAATCTGGGACAAATATAGCAGATGGCAAAGATAGCAGATCTACAAGCTCACACTGTGTCACGTTGCGTTGCAAGGCGGTGTGAGCTTGTAGATCAACCTTATTTTCAGTGAATATATTTGGTGTAGAGGGAAAAAAAGGATGCAGGTTTAACTAGGTAGACGTCGTTTCAAAAAAGGAGATTTTACCTTACTCAACAGCCCCATGGGAGAGAAAAGATTGATTCACTAAACAGAATGAAAACATATTAAAACGTCCATGACTTATTAAAGGCACAATGATGTTTAGCCAACAGTGTCTCGGTTATTCAGATAAGTTCAATAACGTTTTAATGACTTTGGAGAAAGAGTAAACAAGAGCAAACTCTAAAAATAATGGGAAAATGGTCTAGATGTTTGTTCACTTAAATTGCCTGGCTGTTCTGCTGTCCTAGCGCACTGCGGTATAAACGGCCGAAGCTGTGAATAAACAATGACATGTATTGACGCCGTTATGGTCCTTTTTAAGTACAATATGTGCAGAGAATCTGTTTTAACGCGTTAAAACCGGGAATGTGTCTGTGTTATTTTAGATTTTACCTACATATATATACTGTACATGGCAACATGTATGTTTCTCAGAAAACTGTTAGGATTTAGAAGAGTGGTTCTCAAAAAATAGCAGATGTACAAGCTCACAGTCCGTCACTTTGTGCCGCGCTGTGAGCTTGTACATCTGCTATTTTTGAACATTTAAAAAACAAATCTTGAAAGTATTTTTGAATAATTTAGATTTCTTTTACATAAGTCTTCTCATCTGGGTGGGGGGTCCCTAGTACAATTTTTTGGGGGTCCTTGGAACGAAAGAATTTGAGAACTACCGATTTAGAAGGCATTTGTAGGATCGGCCTCAGGTCCTAATGGGTTAACCCGTTCAATCCTGGAACGCATCTCTGTCATTTTAGATTTCTTTGGCCATTCAAAAATAGCAGATCTACAAGCTGCTATTTTTTGAAAAATCATGAAAATTGGTGCAAATCTTTGATTATGTTCTTTAAAGCGAACATTTGTAACTCAAATATTTGCTTCTGGGGGGTCCCTGTTACGAAATATGCATTCAAAGATTTGCACAAAATGTTCACGATTTAAAACAAATAGCAGATCTACAAGCTTGTGAGCTTGTATATCTGCTATTTTTGAACAGCCAAAGAAATCTGAAAATCAGACGCGTTCCTGGACTGAACGTGTTAAAGTGTGAGCTTGCCGCTGAGGGAAGAGAAGCTTCCTCACAAAGTGGGCACACAGCTAGGACAGAAGATCCATAATGATAAGGTTGCACAATAGCTTACATGCAGTCTTCTAAAGGTCCTAAAGAGGGCTGTGACCTCCAAAACCGAGGATGTTTACCGCTCTAGAAATAATGCCTGCGTCGTGCCCTTTTTTTCCTAGAGACTCTCTGCACGCCACGGTCCCAGGAAAAAGCATTCAGCCAAAGCGAGGCTGTTTGTCCTTCTAAATTCGGAGGGATATTAACTCTTTGACTGCCAGAGTATTTTCATAAAGTACTCCCCCATTGCCAGCAATTTTTGTGTTTTTTTTATTTTTATATTTTGAAAATTTTCATGAAAATAATTGATCAAACTGTTTTTTAAAGACGCCGCACAAATCCGCCACCAGAGAGCAGCACATGATAGCTTGATCAGCTCCTGGCGTCACTGTTACCCTTCTTGGGCGATTAGACAGGGAAAACCATGAAAACGGATGTGACGTCCTCCCAGTTTGTTTTGATCGTCAGAATTACGTTGTGATACACGACGGCGATGACTGATCGTCACCCAGACCATAGATTATAGAAGAGAAGCTGTCCGTTTGTCCGTCATACCGTGTGAAAAACCGTTTGTTTACCTATTTTGGACGAAATGACCGGGGGAAAATAATCAAAAACCGGAAACGGAACCCAGGACATGAAACCGGATGCAGATATGGGTGAAGTAAGTGGAACTCGAGAATAACATTGAATTTTAAGCAGCATAGCGCGATCAGAGATTAAACAATGAACGCAAATCCAACGCGTCTAACGCGTCAATGGCGTGGGTGGATTAAGTAGTTATTGACGCGTTTTCGAGTCAATGGCGTTTATAGAGTTAATGGTCCATCAGCTCAACCACAAGCCATTTACAAAACGACAAACAAAACGAGGAGAAACGTTGATTGTTTGCAATGCCTGTCTAATTAGATTGGATGCTGTTTGTGTGCGAGAGAGGGCTGCTGGCTTAGAACTGCAAACTGCATTCGAATACTGTTCCCAGTGACTAATTGATGCGTTTAACCCATTAAGACCGGGAATGCATTTGTGTCATTTTAAGATGTCTTTGGCTATTCAAAAATAGCAGATATATACATTATAAGTTCATAGCCGCACTATGAACTGCATTTTTTTTTTATCTTGAAAATGTGTTGAATATGTGTTGAATATATATATTTTTAAAGCAAACATTTGTCACCCAAATCTTTGTTTCTGGGGGGTCCCTGGAACAACATATTTTGAGATGGGGGTCCGCGACCAAATATATATAATTTTGGGGGTCCTTGACATTCAACAGTTTGAGAACCACTGATTATAGCAACATACGTTTTTTTTGTAAAACTGTTAGGATTTAGAAGACATTTGTAGAATCCCCCAGAAGCAACGTTTTGATTTACAAATGTTTGCTTTGAAAAACATGTATTCAAAGATTTGCACAAATGTTCATGATTTTTCAAAAAATAGCAGATACACAAGCTCATGCCGCACTCTGAGCTTGTATAACTGCTATTTTTGAATAGCCAAAGTATAAAATAATGGTAAAAGTGGTTACACAAATGCGTTACCCGGTCTTAATGGGTTAATATGCCTAACTGCATATTGAAAATAAAGCTGAACTCCAAAACCACATCTCTAGCTCTGGTATAATGGACCCAGGCCCATGGACAGTGGAGCAGTCGGAGAGAGAGGATGAGTGATGATGATGTTTATTTCCTCATCATGAAGCATGCTCTGGGGAAAGTTCCACTAATGTCCTTTAGTGTCCACTGAAAATGATTTACGCTCGTCAAGCCAGTCAAATTAAACGAGCCTGGACATCATGTTAGCCGGCCATGTTGCCATAATTATGTAGTTCAGGTGTTCCCACCATGTCATTTGCATCTTATAGAGTCGGGACCCCCTTGCTCTCTGAGTAATGAGACTCCTTAAATTGCAGCGTGACGCAGCGGTCGGACAAGGGGCCATGCCAAGAAACTAGGTAGACGTGCGGGTCAAAATCAAAAAGGAGATTTTTTTTTTACCATTTACACACTGTCTCCACACTCAACACATTGATTGCCAAGATCGCATCGATGCGTTCTTTCAAATCCATCGCTTGCGTGCCAGCAATTCAAAAGAACGCATTGATGCGTTCTTTTGAATTTTCATTGTTTAATCTGTGAGCGCACGGCTCTGTTTATTTCTCATCAGCGCTTTCGTTTTCCACTTACGTCACACTCACCCGGAGCCGGATGTAAAAAAAAAAAATATTTTCCGGGTCACATTGTTTTTCTCCGGTCATTTTCGGCCAGAATAGGGAAAAACACGTTTTTTCACACGGTATAAAAAACGAACGGACAGCTCAACTTCTATTTTCTTTGGTCCGGGTGACTAACAGTCATCGTCGTATGTATCACATCGTTTTCAGGCCGATCAGCGGATCAGGGATTGTCGAAAACATAACATCCTGTGAATGACCGGATATGACGTGGGCCTGTTTGGGAGGGGGCGAGCGAGGTGATCAATGTGTGGATTTGCTGCTCTCTACTGGTGGAACTGTCGTACGTGCTTAACACCACAATCAGAGAATGTATTTGAATGAAAAATTAAAAAATTAAAAAAATTAAAAAACACGCAAATTGCTGGCACAGGGGTGAGTACATTATGAATAAACTCTGGCAGTCAATGTGTTAACACATTAAGACCAGAGGCAATTCAAAAAAAATTGTTGAGCACCACTGATATAGCAACATATGTTTTTCAGAAAACTGTTTTGGAAGACATTTGTAGAATCGGTCCCAGGTCTTTAATGGGTTAAACTACAAGCAAAATGGCTGCCAAGTGGCGTCAACCAGCGTGCTTGGCGACACTAGCTTTGACTCCCATTGTAAGAATGGAATACGGAAATGCTCGTTCTATATCTCAATGAGATAGTCCCATTGTTTGGAACTATAGCCCATAGCGGCCCGCTTTGTGGCGAGATCAAAGCGTGTCATAACTCTCTCTCTCTCTCTCTATGGGTCTGGCGTCAACGCACAGCGCTTCTCTCCTATTGGCTGGCACCCGGTTGAAGGTTCACCAAATGTTGAATCCCACGCTTCCCACGTTTCAGCGCCGTCAACGCTCCGCAGCGTGACGCTCCGCCCTCTTTTCTCCCATATAATGGAAGTGAACGGGGAAGCTGCCGCATCTAAGGTGCTTGTGTGAGAGTAGCCCTATAGGTGTACGCTACTGCTGAAAATGAGCCTGATGAAGACCTATTATGCGGGTCGGAATGCGTTGGTTTGAATTTGCACAAACCCTACAGTGTGCTTTGGATCGTTTTGAAGGAGACCTTGGCATGTCTCATCTCCTCTCTCTCTCTCTCTCTCTCTCTCTCTCTCTCTCTCTCTCTCTCTCTCTCTCTCTCTCTCTCTCTCACAGTTGTAATAAGTGCAAAACAGCAATCAATCATGTACAGTAATTGGAGAGTCTCCAGGCTGCATCACAGTCTCACAGGTTGAAGTCAGCTAGTCAGACAGACCTGACATTTCCTCACTGACGAATAACTGGGCTTTAATTACACAAGGACTCTTTTCTTCATCCCAAACGCATAGAATGAACATTGCTTTTTTTCAATTTTATGTATGCATAGTTACTGTAATTATAGCTCCAGTTGTGGAAAGTAACTAAGTACATTTACTCAAGTATTGTACTGTACAATTTTGAGGTACTTTTACTTCTACTCCACTACATCTCAGAGGCAAATATTGTACTTTTACTCCACTACAATTATTTGAAAACTTTAGTTACTAGTTTGCAGATGTAAATATTATTATACATTATAAAACATACATTAACCACTTTAGCCCTATTTTATACTGTGGCTATTTGAAAATAGCCGATATACAAGCTCACAACGCCTTGTGAGCTTGTAGATCTGCTATTTTCAAACATTTGAATACTTTTACTTTTGGTACTTAAAGTACATTTTGATACCAATAATATTTTGCTTTTACTCAAGTACATTTTGAATTCCGGACTTTTACTTGCAACAGAGTACTTCTACATTGCAGTATTGATGACTTAAGTAAAACATTTTAGTACTTTTTCCACCACTGATTCATAGTTACTGTAAGTATAGCTCCCAGAGTCCTTCAGAATGTAATAGGTTCACAATATTTAAATGAGAAAATAGGCGCCCAGCTGAGCGCATATTTCCACCAGGGTGGGTGGCCTACCCAGGGCTACGTAAGAGACATAATATGCTTCTGGAAACTGAAAGACAGTTGTGTTCAGTCTCTCATATAGGCCTCTCTACGTTCATGACTGAATGGCAGATCTTGAATGAGAAGTTGAACGCACTGTAATTTCTGTGTTTTGAGGTATAGGTTTGCATGATGAGGCATAATTATCATTCTGCTTTATTGCACAGCGTTGTTGAAGAAATTAAGTTTGTAGATCTGCTAATTTTTTAATGATTTGTATACATTTCAAAACTTGTGAAATGGGACATTCTGCATAATGAGTACTTTCTTAACTTTTACTTGTAATCGAGTATTTTTACATTGCAGTATTAATACTTTTACTTAAGTAAAAAAAAAGTAGTACTTTTTCCACCACTGCCCCAGATGACAGTGGATCAATTCTTAAAGAAGGGAGGGGCTCTGTTAGCTAAGAGCCTCCTCACTCAGATCTCTCTCTCTCTCTCTCTCTCTCTCCCTTTCTCCTCCATCCCAAACTGGAGGAGAATGAAGGCAGATGACAGGCATCTATACACTACCTGGAGGAGGTGAAGCTCCCGGCTTTCTACAAGGCTGGCTCCAGATGGTCAGACATCTGTACCCGCTGATGTGGAAAAGGTGGTCCGGTGAAGGGGGCTGGGCCGTGGGGATGTTGGTTTTCCACATGAGGGATGGGTGATCCTGCCCTTCCCCTCTCTCTCTCTCTCTCGTCTCCCTCCCTCCTCCTCTGCCAGTTGTTTTTACGCAGTCATACGTACACACCCATTCATCTGCAGTGATATCAGGGGCTCTGATGAGGTTTCCTTTGTTACCTCCAGTGGTGGAAAAAGTACTCGCATGTTTTACTTAAGTAAAAGTATCAATACTGCAATGTAGAAATACAAGTAAAAGGCCTGGGTTCAAAATGTTACTTGACTAAAAGTACAAAAGTATTGGCATCAAAATATACTTTAAGTACCAAAAGTAAAAGTACTAACATGTTTGAAAATAGCAGATCTACAAGCTCACAACGTGTCGCATCGCGACGCGTTGCAAGCTTGTAGATCTGCTATTTTCAAATAGCCGAGGTATAAAATAGGGCTGAAGTGGTTAATGTATGTTTCATAATATAATTATTTATATCTGAAAAGCAACTAAAGTTGTCAAATAATTGTAATGGAGTAAAATTACTATATTTGCATCTCTGAGATGTAGTGGAGTAGAAGTACTGAAAACTGGATATACTCAAGTAAAGTAAAAAATACGTCAAAATTGTACTTAAGTACAGTACTTGAGTAAATGTACTTAGTTACTTTACACCACTGGGTTACCTTTGGTTGTGGTTTTGCCGCAATCAAAGCGAGAAAAAAAACGTATACACCAGCTGTGGGCAGAGGATTTAAAAGCTTGTGTGTGTGTGTTGTCTTGTCAGGTGGGGGTTGTAAGCATCATGTTCTGCCTGCCCCTTTCTCCCACAGACCCTTCACGAGGCCAGGATGTTCAAATGAGAAGCAACGATGCCAGAGTTTAAATTCCCCTGGCTCATGATCGTCTGGAACAAGCCATGTTGGACGACACAAAAGGCATACAATACGCTGGACATGGATAAAGACACTGGCCACCTCCTCCATGGACCGGTTCCCAGTGTAAGCCTCTTGACCGCAGGAAGAAAAGGAGGTCAAGTCCCAGGGTGAGTGAGTGCGCCCTCCCCTCCCAATCCATCAGTAGTACACCCGCGTAGGTGTTTATACCCTGCCATTACAATAATACTAGTCATTTGTATGATGCCAAGCTCCAAACCTATAATCTTCATGAAGCGTGCGTCTGTTCTTTTCTTGAAAGCCATGCAATCGACGTATATGGCTGTCTGGGGCCTTCAAGTGATTTCTTTTGCATTCATTGCACAAGCATGGTTGAACACATCTGTATTCATGCACCCACACACACACACACACACACACACACACACACACACACACACACACACACACACACACACACACACACACACACACACACACACACACACACACACACGCCCTCTCCGTGCATTTGATTGTTTGTAATTTATGAGTAATGCAGCTCCTCTGAAATGTCAGGCAGCTCATCTCAATGCCGCTTATCTTGTTTAGTATTGAATTTATTTCGTTCTTTTTAAGATTTGTTTTCTGCCTTCATTCTCTCTGTCATTTTTTCACATTTGTCTCTCTCCTCCCCAGGAGCAATTAATCAGGGGTTCGCACATTGCTCTTCTCTTAGCCGTGACTCCTCCGCAATGCATCGCTGCTCCATTTGTTCACCTTCTTCACAAACAGCCCTACTGTACGTTTGGGAGCGAATTTTAATTTCCTGTAATTTTTCGCGGGGAGCGCGTGCAGATGGGGAGCACGGGCGCGCGCAATAGAGAGAACGCCGACGCACATCCTTTATGAGTGACATGTGAAGAATAAGGCAGATAGTGACGCCCGAGATTATACTGCATTCCATGCTGCACATTTTCCATCCCAGTGTTTCACATAATATCTGGGGACACAATACTGGCTGCTGACAAATCAGGAGTGCAAAGGCGTTATCTGTTTTGTTTTTTTTACATATGAATAGCAGTGTCTGCGAATGATTGCAAGCTATAATTGAGAATCTAAAAAAAGAGAGTCTGAAGAGATTTGATTGATTGATTGAATGATTATGAGGTATGGTCTTGCTCCAGTCTTTAAAAGGTGGCCATTATCTCACTCATGCCCATCAAATTTGCTCTCACTATCATCTTTGTGCTCATACCCGGCCTTACTGCTCTGTGTGTAGATCACTGCCTTACTGTATCTACGTATGTGTGCACATCACTGTAAATATCTATGTTTGTGTGCACATCACTGCCTTATATATCTACGTATGTGCACATACTCAGCCATCAGTGTTGTAGGGGTCATCGGGTGTTTTGGGTCTCACAACAACATGTACACCCTCGCCCAGGTGACCCAGCCGGGGTTGATCAAACCCCCGACTTACGTCCCAGTAGCTACCCACGTTCAGTCCTCTTAGGGAAAGACAGGGCCACTCAGTCCGCTTCTCCGGAACTACTACTCTGCCGGGACTGGGGGAGAGGCTCTGGCACGTGGAGGGACTAGGCTCTGTGGATGGCCTCCTGTCCGGGCCCCTCCTTCGACTCACCAGGTCCAGGACCTGAGCGTTGCATCAGACTTCCCCGCTCCAATTATTTCACTCCGGCGTGATGGTGTCTTGGGCCGGGGTGGTACTGCAGGCTCCACTTGCGGCTTGCCTGAAAGGCCCTCCTAAAAGGCCTCACCGTGGGTTTGTTGGGCTTCTTCCTCACGGAAGACGCAGGCTGTGGCGCCAACGCATACTGCTCCCGGGTGCCAGATCTACATTCCGGCTGTCAACCGTCTCTCCGGTGGTCACCAGACTGTTCCTGGTTGTCACGTACAGTAGTCTATTCCTATGAGCCACTATAAATAGAATAACTATAAATAAATAAACATCACGTGGATGCACCTGGGACGTATCATAAACCTTTATTTCCCAGCTCAACCTGGACCTGCACTCAAAACTAAAAATCTGACTTATTTCCCCCCACACACCCATGTCCCATTTCTTCGTTTCACCCTTATAGTTCAATCATCCAGATGTTCCAGTTGGGTTCTTAATGCCACTGCTTATTAGACTCCTGTCTCATTAATATGCACATTCCATGCATCGCAAGCACACCCGTTGCCAACATTGAAAAGGAAAAAACTAAAAACTAAAATCCAATCTTGTATTTCAACCTTGCTTAACGTGATAAATAAACGTGGTGACGTGTCGCTTGACTGCACATGCATCAGTTATTTATGAATTATTATGATCCATATGCCACAGGTGTGAATGTGAAACAATGACATTTGAGTTCTACAGCTCTGATGAAGTAGGAGCTGCATAAAGAGGACAGATCTAACATCATTTGACCTTTGCAAAGCTGAGAGCAATGCACAACATTTTTTACAAAAGTTTCCTTTGTAAAATATTTGATCAGACGTTACATTTTTGAGTCAAAATAAGGAATTCCCCATATTTACTGGGGCTGCATGGTTGGCTGATTAGCCCATAGTCTGTGTCTTCATAATGGCAAATACATATTGGAATAGATACAATATCCTATATTAAAATTGGCTAATGGGAGGGCCAGCGGAACACTTGCCTGGGTCATTATGACCCAGACATAACCATAAACAAACCCGATATATATGCCCATATATAGGCATATATGGAGATCCGGTTGTCCAGAGCCTCATGTGCATGTATGGCACCGACAACAAACTCGGCGCGCGCATCGGCAAGGACTGGAGGTAGTGCGGTGCCTGGCGCCGAGTTGTTCGGACAGGCGAGTTGTCCAGAACCGGCAATCCGGATCGGCGGGGCGATGTAGGTAACTCTAGATGTGAGGACAGCGTCGCGGCCCCTGAACCTCTATTGTGATGAAAATGGCAATGTTTGCTTAGTTTGACAAGTGATTACAAGCTATTGCACTGCTAGTATTATATTAACTTGTAAGCTATATATAAATACAGTACAATCACCTAAACGACAGGAGTTAAAGCAGAATCATGCAGAAGTGTGTGCATTCACTGAGCTATTTTACATCTGTGTGTGTGTGTGTGTGTGTGCGTGTGCGTGCGTGCGCGCGTGTGCATACATGTGTATTATTCCCCTGAAACGCCTTTGTTACTCCCGAATGTGACATCCGTGAACACAGCAGCCGCACAGACACCCACTCCCCATCCCACCTATTTCCACACCCCTCCCCCTTACACCGCTCATTCATTATTCAAACGCAGACTCTTAACAAAGGCAACGCCGCTTCAATCGCTCTCCCTGCACAAAGCACCTGCTTGAGTGGGGAGAGCACACACAACAGCATTAAAAATCTGTACAAAATATAAATAAAATAAATCCAACATACTTTCATGCACCTTCACGTTGTGGAACTTTTTTTTCTTCCGTCTGCCATGCACAGCGGGGGAAGTTAGGGAGGAACAGATCTGGCTGCCTTAGTGGGAAAGGATTTGCCGGTTCTATCACCTCTGGTGACAAAGATGTGTGGTTATTTTTCTTCTTATGTTCCCCCCCGCTGGGCAAGGTCACCCATGCCTCATTTGCATTTTGTGGAATCGTTTTTTGGGGAGACGTTTCTGAATCGTAGTTATTGTGTGTGTGTATATGACTGTACTGTGTCAGTGGTGTAAGGAGCACTCACATTTTCTTACTTGAGTAGAAGTAGCGATACCGCGGTGTAGAAAAACTCTGTTCCAAAGTGAAAGTCCTGCATTTGAAATTTACTTGAGTAAAAGTACAAAAGGTATTGGTATCAAAACCAACTTAAAGTACCAAAAGTAGAAGTACTCATTATGCAGAATATCTCATTTCATATGTAAAAAAAAATAATTAGCAGATCTACAAGCTCACGACGCGTCGCTTTGCGACACGTTGTGAGCTTGCAGATCGGCTATTTTCAAATAGCCGAAGTATATATAGTATAGGGCTGAAGTGGTTAATGTATGATTCGTAATAACGATCAAAATCTACAAATGAACTAGTTTCTAAAGTTTGAAAATTACTGAAATGGAGTAAAAAGTAGAATATTTGCCTCTGAGATGTAGTGGAGTAGAAGTAAAAATATTGGAAATACTCTAGTAAAGTAAAAAAAATACCCCCAAAATGTACTTAAGTACAGTACATAGTTACTATCCACCACTGATAGATAGAGGAGACGTTTGTGATTGGTATTTATCGTGTGTACGTGTTAGGATTAGCATTTTGCCACGGCCTGCATATTCAGCTACATCCCTTGGGTTTAACCTTTAAAAAAAACAAATCCACTGAGATCAGGTAATATAAGATTAGAATTAGATATAGATAAACCTTTAATTGATCCTCAGAGGGCAATTCAGCTGTCATAGCAGTGACAACAGTGTGATGGATGACACACAGGAGAGGTAATGGCCTACAGGTAAAGTTAATATACAAAAATAAAGATGAAATACCCGACTGGCCCCCAGATACCTGAACTGGATCTCTGAATGAGTTAAAGGGATAGTTCACCCAATCGATTCTATCGATTAGTCACCCCATGGACACTTGAATTCATGGACGTTTTTTTGTTTTTGGTCGGATTCCCAAGACAATAATTTGATGACCAGCGGACCGGTAGTCAGAGGTTCTGGTTTAGGAGACACAAAGGAGACTCTTTTTGTCTCCTACCGGAACCGCTGCCGGTCATCAAATTATTGGCTTAGGAATGCGACAAAAAATAAAGAAATCCATGAATTCAGGTCTCCATGGGGTGACTAATCGATAGGAAAAAAAAGTCATTTTGGGGGTGAACTATCCCTTTAATGAGCTAAAATCTATCATGAATGAACAGTGAATACATGAAGGGATATAGGCCTATTGATATACATCTGTCACCACTCACCAATGAATATGAATGAATACACTGTAACCACTGTCTGTCAACAATGAGTACTGCACTGTATAATGGGTAATATGTGCAATATATTAACAGTCCATCAACCCTGAGTATATGAATGCATATTATGTAGCGTATCAACAATGAACACATGGCAGTGCACATCCTAGTATAGTCCGTGTGCAAAGTGTGCAACTCCATGCAGGAGTCAAGAGTCATGTGCACTTTGTGGAACACAATTTGATACAATATGTAGTGGCGAGTCCCTGCTTCATCTATCTCTCTGCTAAGAGGTCCTTGGCCTGAAGACCCCTGATGTTAGTCTACATTTAGACTTGCAGCCTTGTTGAGACTCTGATATAAAGAAGTGAGCATGTTTCTTTGAGGCAAGGTTAACACTTAAAAAAAAAAGAAAGGCATCTCTCGTTCGGAACTGTGCCTTTAATGTCTGCGCGCCAAACAACACGTGTGCACGCATGCATACCGTATTGTGTGACCTTTTGATTATGTTTGCATACATGTGCAATCATGCATGACCGAATGAAAGTCAATGTGTTTTGTGTGTGTGTGTGTGTGTGTGTGTGTGTGTGTGTGTGTGTGTGTGTGTGTGTGTGTGTGTGTGTGTGTGTGTGTGTGTGTGTGTGTGTGTGTGTGTGTGTGTGTGTGTGTGTGTGTGTGTGTGTGTGTGTCAGTGTAAATGTGTGCATGTGTGCCGTCAGGCTGTTTTGTTGGTTCATTTTATTGTCCATAAAGCGGTGGGGAGAAAAAACAACACAAACTTGTGTGTGTGTGTGTGTGTGTGTATATAAGGAGAATGATTGATGTCAAGCTGTGAGACGAGACGAGGCATATGAATTATGTTCCATAACGGCAATAGTATATCTCTGGAGACTATATCTGCATGACATGCGTTTTCATTATTATAGCCCAGGCAACATGTTACAAAATAGTCATGTTGTCGTGTGGCCAGTGGACCGGCAAATACAGACAAAAGCACGAGACGCAGCACACACACAAACGCTACTAACAATGTCACCTATGTCGTTGGTTCTCAAAGTGGGGTCCGGGGACCCCCAGGGGTCCTTGGGGGGGATACCAGGGCCCAGGGGTCCCCAGCAAAAGTAGTTAACATAGCATCACAATCATTGTTAACCTTTTAATATGTTGGCTATAGAAAAATAGCAGATATACAAGCTCATATATGAGCTATTTTCCAAGAATTTTGAACATTAGTGAACATTTTTAACACAAATCTTTGCTTCTGGGGGTTCCTGGCACAACATATTTTCAGATGGGGTTCCGCGGCCATATATGTATCAATTTGGGGGTCCTCGACGTGAAAAAGTTTGAGAACCACTGACCTATGTAACTAGAAAGGGGGGGGGGGGGGGGGGGGCGCTCCGTGGATCTCTGCCTGGCCTGGTGGCCTACCCAGGGCTGTGTAATGTCCCTTTTTCCAACGTAGTATCGGCTTCTAGCCTCCTTTGTTGCTTTTGCGTTAGGCCCAAGTACCTGGTGAGAAGAATGTGACATTGGCAGGTATGATGATGTGTGGCACTGCATTAACCTTAAATAGCAGATCTACAAGTTCATAGTGCGGCACCCAGTGCTGCGCTATGAACTTGTAGATCTGCTATTTTTGAAAAATCGTGAACATTTGTGCAAATCTTTGAATACATATCTTTTTTTTACACAATTGTTTTAACGCTTCTTTTGGGGGGGTCCCTGGAGCAAAATATTTTACAAATGTTCGCTTAAAATATATATTCAAAGATTTTGCACTCGGTGCCGCGCTATGAGCTTGTATGCCTGCCATTTTTGAATAGCCAAAGAAATCTAAAACGACAGGGATGCGTTCCCAGACTGAATGGGTTAACCCAAAAAGCAGGTATATGTTGTTGGACGTGCATGTACTTGCATAATCGTTGTTGCCGGGCAGAAACCTAGAAAGCTTCTAAAGTAGCAGATCCACAAGCTCAAAACGCGCCGCGAAGCGACACGATTTGAGCTTGTATCTGCTACTTCAGCCGTTTTTGAATTTCACTCCTGAAAAGCAACAGTTTCGGACATAATGAGGTTTCCACTCGACGGAGACGACATAGTAAACATTGTGTGGGTAAAATGAGTGGGCTCAGTATGTCATGGCAGGATTATGTTGACTTTTTTTGTGCTTTTCTCATGTAAGCGTCATTCATGCTTAGTGTCTAAAAGCAAAACTGAGTCACTTCAAAAGGTCCTGGACGATGGCATTCATTTCTGAATCAAGCTAGGTCAAATAAAGCGCCATGAAACAGATGGTATAGTTTCACAACATTTGCCTTTCAAGTTGCCTCACAAAACTGCAGTATCTAAGAGTTGATTAAGATTGAGATCGTAAATCTGCTATTTTCCAGTGAACGACACTGGCGCGCAAACGAGTATAACTCAGGCTTAAGGGTCAACAGATGGAGACACTGTATGCATTCATACTGTATATAGTAGGCTAACTGTACGTACACACTATTCTACTGGGACACTAAAGTCTGCAGTGGAGCGTGCCAAGAAGCTAAAGGGACTGGAGAAAGAAGCTCCTTCCAGACATAAAGGGACATAATTGTCTCTATATGCCTCTTATTAATGTTGTTGTTGTTATTTTTGGCTCTAAAACTTTCATTTGTAAAGAAGCAGAAGACAAGAGGCCTTATAGCGGCTCTGAACTATAATCCCCAACACCGTCAGAAACTCATCAAGAAAAAAAATTACTTTAAGCTCATTATCTCCCGAGTGTCAATGGGAATTAAAAAGCACCGGGCTCAGCTGGTAGACGGGTGTAAGGTTTGACACTGATGTGCCACTGATATCCATATCCATTTCTGTTTTTTATTATATCCTCCTCATCCCTTTCTTTCTATCTCTCTCTCACGTGTGATGCTAATCAGCCTCTCTCTGTCACACTTCCTGCAGGAGGAATCACCTCTGAAGTGAAGGCTGCTGGGTAAGCTGTCTCGTTCTTTATCGGGATATGAGAGTACTGAGTTTGAGGAGGAGACCGACGATGTAAACTTCATCTTAAAGTCTTATTATCTGTCTTATAATGTGTGTGCGCCTTAAGACCGGGAAAGCATCAGTGGTGGAAAAGGTACTCAAATGTTTTAAGTAAAAGTATCAATACTGCAGAAGTATTCTGTTACAAGTAAAAGTCCGGAATTCAAAATTTACTTGAGTAAAAGTACAAAAGTATTGGTATCAAAATGTACTTAAATACCAAAAGTAAAAGTACTAAAATGTTTGAAAATAGCAGATCTACAAGCTCACAACGCGTCGCGATGCGACACGTTGTGAGCTTGTAGATCGGCTATTTTCAAATAGCCTATGTATAAAATAAGGCTTAAGAGGTTAATGTATGTTTTATAATGTAATCATTTATATCTGCAAAGTAACTAGCAACTAAAGTTTTCAAATAATTGTAGTGGAGTAAAAGTACAATATTTGCCTCTGAGATGTAGTGGAGTAGAAGTAAAAGTGTAGATAATTGGAAATACTGCAGTGAAGTAAAAGTACCTCAAAATTTTACTTACGTACAGTACTTGAGTAAATGTACTTAGTTACTTTACACCACTGGAAAGCAACTTTGTCATTTTTGATTTTAGCTATATATATATATGTTCATGATTTTTCTAAAATAGCTGATCAACAAGCGCATAGCACGTCACAAGCTTGGATACAGAGATGATTTGATTTGATTTATTTATGCATTGGATCCAGAGATGAACTATGGATACAGACAGACATTAGCGACTTTAAAAAAACTGTTTTCGAAGGATGCTAAACGTCCTCCCCGCCACCCATTTCCAGCGCCAGCTGTTTGAATGCAAACACAGGTGGTTATGTGCAACATCTCCAATTGATTCTAACGTTTTAATCTCATTTGGAGATGCTTGTTTGGTGTTTTGCGTCACAAAATAGATTTTGGAAGACTAAGTGTGGCTTCTATTTGGTTTGGAGTAACTGTTTAGTATTCAGTGACTTGGCTCTTTTTGAAGGGATTTATCCACTGTAGTATTTATTTTGTAAACTTGTTCAGTGAAGCGGTTTGCCATGTCTATATCCTTGTCATCAAACAAACTCTTTCTCTGTGCCACATATATACACACTGACCCAACGGAATATTGAGTCTTTGGATGGAACTATCAGCCCTTAACTCTTTTAGACCGGGTACGCATCTGTGTCATTTTAAGATTTCTTTGGCTGTTCAAAAAATAGCAGATATACAAGCTCATAGGGCGAGTGCCGCGCTATGAGCTTGTATATCTGCTATTTTTCAAAAAAAAAAATAACATTTTTGCAAATCTTTGAATATATATATATTTTTTAGCAAAAATACATACAGTATCATTTTGGGGGTCCTTGACATGAAAAAGTTTGAGAACCACTAATATTACAGCAACATTTACATACACAAAAAAATAGCAGCTGCGCTATGAGCTTGTATATCTGCTATTTTTGAATAGCCAAAGAAATCTAAAAATGACACAGATGCGTTCCCGGTCTCAAAGGGTTAAGATTGTATTCCGTATATCAGTGGTGGGGTGGATCTTTTTGACGGATAGTATATGTAAATCCCCATAATCTGTTTTTAGGATTTTCCCATCTAGAAATTGATTTCTTTTTTTGTTGCTGTATTCCAAAGACGTTTCTGCTCTTGGTGTAATTCAAATATTTATGAAATCCAAGTACTACCGACTTTTTCTGTTTGCTGCTGCCTTTTATTGAGGCTTATGATTCATTTCTTCGGCTGCACTGTAACTGTTCTCACGTTCTTATCCCTTTTATTTTAGCCTATTCTTATTTTCCATTCTCTTGATGGTGTGTGTGTCTGTCTTAATGCTCTTAAAGTATTGTATACAGCAGTGGTTCTCAACATGTGGGTCGGGACCCCCATGGGTCCCCACATGATTTTTGGGGTGTCCCCAGGTGACAGTGAAGTGACAATTTAAGGACTTTTAAGACCTTTTTAAACATAACAAAAAGAAAAAAAAGGCCCGGACGGTTGGCGTAACCGTCTGGGCGCCTAGGCTGGGTAATCCATCCTGACTGCGTGTCGCAGGTTCGACTCCCGATCCCGACGGCCTTTGCTGCATGTCATTCCCCATCTCCCTCCCCATTTCCTGTCCTAACAATAAAGGCATAAAAGCCAAAAAACTAATCTTTAAAAAAAAAGCTGAAAAAACACCATTACAGCATCAAAAGTAATCAACAAACTATACCATACAAACATTGTCAAACATTGTCAAATAATAGAAAGAAAGGGGCGTTACGTTGCGAGGCGTTTTGAGCTAGATCTGCTATTTTCACAATATTCACCTGTGGAACCGAGTCAAACTAAATGTAATGTCTCAACTCCAAGGGCTTGTCAGGTGTGGGGGTGGTCCCCAGTTCAAATATGATTATTTTGGGGGGTCACGGTCTCAAAAGGTTGTGAACCACTGGTACAAACCACTTTGAATTGCCTAGTTTTTGTGAAATGTTCTAAAACATGGCCTTGCCTCCAGGTAGCCTTCACACGTTCTCCCACATTGCATAACGAATATTACATCATCTTTGTTTTGTCCGAGAAGGGTGTGTTGGATGAGCTCCAAAAAAGATTTTCTCCTCCCACACTCCTATAAAACAGGTTGGCATGTGAGGTCGGCACAGGTCATGCCCGTCGCCGTGCCCTGCGACGGTCTGTACAGCTGTTCCTGCAAAGAGAAATACATTATGCTGCTCCGGACGGTGTCCATCTTGTGAGTTGAACGATAAAAATCTGTTGGGGGGAAAACTAGCACATCTTTCGTTTGCAGTATAAATAGGAGTGTTTGAATATTTGCTGTGACAACAGCACACCGAAACCAGGCCCAGCAGAAAATAAGAGATGAGGTGTGCACAGATGGTTGCAGTGTTTTTTTAACCCATTAAGACCGCGAACGCATCGGTGTCATTTTTTTGATTTCTTTGGGCTATTCAAAAACAGCAGATATACAAGCTCATAGCGCGGCACCGAGTGCCGCACTACGAGCTTGTAGATCTGCTATTTTTTGAAAAACAGTGCAAATGTGTGCAAATCTTTTATTATATGTATACTTTTTAAACTCAAATCTTTGCTTCTGGGGGTCCCTGGAACAAAATATTTTGAGATGGGGGTCCGCAGCCAAATACAATTTTGGGGGTCCTTGACATGAGAAAAGAACCACTGATATTATAGCAACCTGGATTTTTTCAAAGAACTGTTTAGATTTAGAAGACATTTGTAGGATCCCCCAGAAGCATAATATTTGTGTTTAAATGTTTGCTTAAAAATATACATATATTCAAAGATTTGCAAACGTTTTCATGATTTCTCACAAATAGCAGATCTACAAGCTCGCAGTGCGGCACCGAGTGCCACACTACGAGCTTGTAGATCTGCTGTTTTTGAATAGCCAAAGAAATCTAAAATGACACAGATGCGTTCCCGATCTTAATGGCTTAACTGTGTTAGTGTCCTTGAAGCACTTGTCATTGTGGAATGCAATTATTGTCTGCTTTGCAAGCACGCAAGGCGTTTCTGAGCGGGGGGGGAATTGACAATAGTGATTTATCAGCGATGTCGCGGGACGTCCACGGCCGTGCCGTACAGTATGTAGCTCTCTCGTGTCATGTGCTTGTGTCTCAAGTGTCAGTCATTCAGCGCGCGGGATGAGATGCCAATACGTTGGCGACATTCCAGTCCGTCGTAGGCAATTTTGGCATGTCATAATGGCAAAGTGTCGAAAATCATTAGCCGACTTATTTTTTTTTATGCAGACGCTGTACGAGGGGGCAAACTGCAACACTTGTTGTTTGCAGAGATCTGATGGGGAGATTGTATTCCCTCATTATACGAAAGTCAGACATTCATTCCAAATGGGACAGTTGGAGGCGCGTGTGTGCCCTGGGGCTGGGAAACCATGAAGGGCAGCAAAAGGGGCCACATTCACATGTGGATATAAGAAATACATCTCACAGAGGAATTCAGCTGGAATGTCAGCTGACCAAAAGGGCCCCAGGCCCAGATTCTACACAGGGCCCCAGGCCCAGATAGCACACAGGGCCCCAGTCAAAACTGCTTAATTCAGGATCCCTGAGGCCAGCAATTCCCCGGTGGGCTGTGAGGATATTGCAAGTGGGCCCCCAAATAACTAGGAAATTGGTAACATGTGTATTGATTATATAGAATTAACTCATTCAGTGCCACTGGACGTCTAAGACGTCCGTTGTATCATAAGCCTTGTGCCACTGGACGTCTAAGACGTAAAAAAATAAATATATATATATATATATCATGATTTGAAAATGTTCTGCTCCATTCACTGCTTGTTTAACTTCTTACTGAAAAAGGCTGTATCTTGGCTCCTAAGCACTTTTTGGGCGGTGAAACCGCCCCTATATGTGAGGTTTGGACATCGACACCCATTGCACCCCCCCAACCCTGCGCTGTGATTGGCCACCAGTGTACCCCCCTAACCCTGCACCGTGATTGGCCAATCACAGTCTATTAAGGACTGTGATTGGCTAGTGAAACATGACACATGTGCATAGCCCTATAAATAGGACTATGCACATTTATGTTTTTTTTTAAGTTAGGGGTGTACAATGGTTGGTCCACAATATTACTTTTCTTTAAGTGAACTTCCATCACTGTGATGACCACTGTGACCACACCGCCCACTTCACACTGGGTGTGATTTTTTTTTTACAATGAATTTTGTCTCTGGCACTCAGAGCCAAACTGCCAGAAATAAGTCAGGCACTGAATGAGTTAAAGGACGACTTCACTGATAATGTCTGTGTATCATAGGAGGGCTGTGGATAGTTCAGAAACCTGCCTACCAGTGACACTGTAGCTGCCAAGCTGTGGAATGCTCTTCCACATGCCTTGAGAACTGCACCTTCTGTTGACATTTTTAAAAACAATCTTAAAACGCTATTATTTGAACAAGCTTTTGCAAATGTTATTTGATTGTATGTCCACGTTGTATCATTATTTGCTGTATACTTGAGATGATTGTACAGGCTTTTTACTGTTCTACTTATTTTAATACCTTGTTTTGTTTTAATCTCTATGTATGTGAAGCACTTTGTGAGCCATCTCTGTGAGTGCTATATAAATAAAATTTACTTACTTACTTACTTACATCATCGTTGGGCAGTTTTTTTTTAAACACAATTTGTGAAAATGAGTTTTCGTTGTAATACCGATAAATATGAACTTTAAAGTATACCACGTTAGTTCCATTGATCCAAGCCGGGCCCGGAACTCATGATTAAAATATACGTGCTCTGAAAAGATGGGTCAGATGGGTGGACAGCGAACACTTTCGTGATTTCAAGTGGGCCCTGATCCAAAAAGAGGTTGCAAACCACTGCCTAATGCAGTTTAGTCTTAACACTATTGAAGGTCCTTACACAACCCCAGCTCTGTGTATATCGAACACAGCAGAGGCTCAGGGTGGTAATAAATACATTATGCTGCTCCGGACGGTGTCCATCTTGTGAGTTGAACGATAAAAATCTGTTGGGGGGAAAACTAGCACATCTTTCGTTTGCAGTATAAATAGGAGTGTTTGAATATTTGCTGTGACAACAGCACACCGAAACCAGGCCCAGCAGAAAATAAGAGATGAGGTGTGCACAGATGGTTGCAGTGTTTTTTTAACCCATTAAGACCGCGAACGCATCGGTGTCATTTTTTTGATTTCTTTGGGCTATTCAAAAACAGCAGATATACAAGCTCATAGCGCGGCACCGAGTGCCGCACTACGAGCTTGTAGATCTGCTATTTTTTGAAAAACAGTGCAAATGTGTGCAAATCTTTTATTATATGTATACTTTTTAAACTCAAATCTTTGCTTCTGGGGGTCCCTGGAACAAAATATTTTGAGATGGGGGTCCGCAGCCAAATACAATTTTGGGGGTCCTTGACATGAGAAAAGAACCACTGATATTATAGCAACCTGGATTTTTTCAAAGAACTGTTTAGATTTAGAAGACATTTGTAGGATCCCCCAGAAGCATAATATTTGTGTTTAAATGTTTGCTTAAAAATATACATATATTCAAAGATTTGCAAACGTTTTCATGATTTCTCACAAATAGCAGATCTACAAGCTCGCAGTGCGGCACCGAGTGCCACACTACGAGCTTGTAGATCTGCTGTTTTTGAATAGCCAAAGAAATCTAAAATGACACAGATGCGTTCCCGATCTTAATGGCTTAACTGTGTTAGTGTCCTTGAAGCACTTGTCATTGTGGAATGCAATTATTGTCTGCTTTGCAAGCACGCAAGGCGTTTCTGAGCGGGGGGGGAATTGACAATAGTGATTTATCAGCGATGTCGCGGGACGTCCACGGCCGTGCCGTACAGTATGTAGCTCTCTCGTGTCATGTGCTTGTGTCTCAAGTGTCAGTCATTCAGCGCGCGGGATGAGATGCCAATACGTTGGCGACATTCCAGTCCGTCGTAGGCAATTTTGGCATGTCATAATGGCAAAGTGTCGAAAATCATTAGCCGACTTATTTTTTTTTATGCAGACGCTGTACGAGGGGGCAAACTGCAACACTTGTTGTTTGCAGAGATCTGATGGGGAGATTGTATTCCCTCATTATACGAAAGTCAGACATTCATTCCAAATGGGACAGTTGGAGGCGCGTGTGTGCCCTGGGGCTGGGAAACCATGAAGGGCAGCAAAAGGGGCCACATTCACATGTGGATATAAGAAATACATCTCACAGAGGAATTCAGCTGGAATGTCAGCTGACCAAAAGGGCCCCAGGCCCAGATTCTACACAGGGCCCCAGGCCCAGATAGCACACAGGGCCCCAGTCAAAACTGCTTAATTCAGGATCCCTGAGGCCAGCAATTCCCCGGTGGGCTGTGAGGATATTGCAAGTGGGCCCCCAAATAACTAGGAAATTGGTAACATGTGTATTGATTATATAGAATTAACTCATTCAGTGCCACTGGACGTCTAAGACGTCCGTTGTATCATAAGCCTTGTGCCACTGGACGTCTAAGACGTAAAAAAATAAATATATATATATATATATCATGATTTGAAAATGTTCTGCTCCATTCACTGCTTGTTTAACTTCTTACTGAAAAAGGCTGTATCTTGGCTCCTAAGCACTTTTTGGGCGGTGAAACCGCCCCTATATGTGAGGTTTGGACATCGACACCCATTGCACCCCCCCAACCCTGCGCTGTGATTGGCCACCAGTGTACCCCCCTAACCCTGCACCGTGATTGGCCAATCACAGTCTATTAAGGACTGTGATTGGCTAGTGAAACATGACACATGTGCATAGCCCTATAAATAGGACTATGCACATTTATGTTTTTTTTTAAGTTAGGGGTGTACAATGGTTGGTCCACAATATTACTTTTCTTTAAGTGAACTTCCATCACTGTGATGACCACTGTGACCACACCGCCCACTTCACACTGGGTGTGATTTTTTTTTTACAATGAATTTTGTCTCTGGCACTCAGAGCCAAACTGCCAGAAATAAGTCAGGCACTGAATGAGTTAAAGGACGACTTCACTGATAATGTCTGTGTATCATAGGAGGGCTGTGGATAGTTCAGAAACCTGCCTACCAGTGACACTGTAGCTGCCAAGCTGTGGAATGCTCTTCCACATGCCTTGAGAACTGCACCTTCTGTTGACATTTTTAAAAACAATCTTAAAACGCTATTATTTGAACAAGCTTTTGCAAATGTTATTTGATTGTATGTCCACGTTGTATCATTATTTGCTGTATACTTGAGATGATTGTACAGGCTTTTTACTGTTCTACTTATTTTAATACCTTGTTTTGTTTTAATCTCTATGTATGTGAAGCACTTTGTGAGCCATCTCTGTGAGTGCTATATAAATAAAATTTACTTACTTACTTACTTACATCATCGTTGGGCAGTTTTTTTTTAAACACAATTTGTGAAAATGAGTTTTCGTTGTAATACCGATAAATATGAACTTTAAAGTATACCACGTTAGTTCCATTGATCCAAGCCGGGCCCGGAACTCATGATTAAAATATACGTGCTCTGAAAAGATGGGTCAGATGGGTGGACAGCGAACACTTTCGTGATTTCAAGTGGGCCCTGATCCAAAAAGAGGTTGCAAACCACTGCCTAATGCAGTTTAGTCTTAACACTATTGAAGGTCCTTACACAACCCCAGCTCTGTGTATATCGAACACAGCAGAGGCTCAGGGTGGTAATTGATGGCTGTGGCCCAAATGAGCTAAAGTCTCTCTAGGTGAGGCAACAAGGTCCACGTAACAAGCTGCTATTGATGTGAGGGGCCCCTGGCACAGTCTCTACTGATGAGGGGATTGAACCGCAGACAATGATCTATATCCGCAGATGTTAGACCCAAGCAAAATTCAGGAAAATACAAGGAAAGTGATCTTTGAAGAGAGAATAATACATGTGCTTGTGACTATAGAGAGAAAGCTATAGACAATGTGATATGATTATATAGTGTTTGTGTATTCAGAGATTATTATCACCCTGTTAGCTACAGTTCCATCTTTGACTTAGTTGTCATTAATACCATCATGGTGAGATAAAACATTGGAGTGGAGAACAGTGTACTTCAGGAATTGATGAGTCTGGTACACACACGCACACGCGCACACACACACACACACACACACACACACACACACACACACACACACACACACACACACACACACACACACACACACACACACACACACACACACACACACACACACACACAGTGGATCAGTATTGGGTTGCATGCAACCGGCAAATGGAAACGCACAGTATGATAAATCATAGTGATAAATCACAGAAATAAACCTCCTAAGAGGGAAATTCCTGTTATATTGAAATTCATCAATTTGACCCCAGCCAGCAATTTACACATCCAGAACAGTATTATAATTGATACCAAAGTTTATGTCTCAGGTACTTTGTGTCTTTGTTGACTACCTACTGTAAATAGCCCTATAAAACATATCCCCCACCCCACGTATACACCCAGATCTACCTAACCTACCTAATATAGGAAATAAAGTCTAAATGGCTTAATATTATTTCTAAGTACAGATTTAATCTCCGCCAGGCTGGAAGGCGGAGATTTTGTTCTCACCCCTGCATGTCCGTCTGTGTGTCTTGGACAGCTAATCTCAGACACCGCTGGACCGATCGGTGTGAAGCTTTGCACGCACACACTCCCAGTAGGCCAAGAAAGTCGCCCCCCAAAGTTTTCAAATCGACCACATGGTGGCGCTATAACAGTCTACTTCACATTTTGGCCTATAACTCTTGAACTTTAGGTCATACAATCAAAATATCTTCCCCCTGGATTCCTTGGATCATGATGCAACTCCTCATATAGTCCACGGCCATTTCCACCAAACTAGATTTTCCACCATTTTGTATTTTCTTCTAAACACACTTTTCACACTCCTACAGATATTCCAAAACTCACACAAATCGGTACACATCGTGGCGTCATGTGATCATGAACGCACCATCCGGGGTCCCAAAGCACAGGGAAGTGTTTTTTTTCCCTAAATATTATAAAATACCATGTTAAAGTGACTTAATGTCAACAAAAAACAACCAAAACCTAATATTGTGATATTTCTTATGTTTTGTACAGTTAAAACAGCCAGGGGTCAAATTGACCTCAAAGAACACAAAGTGAGTACATGGACATTGAAAACATAATTATACCATTCAATCATGAAGCATTCAATATGAAGCAAAAAAGAAGAAAAGAAAGACAGGAAAAATATGTTAATCATTCAGAGCAGTGGTTCCACTTTTAAAACCACTGATTTTGAGAATTTAAACATCATTGAATGGGGTCAAATTAACCCCAAACAATTAGGACAGGATTAATGACTGTGTGTGTGTACGGCTTGAGTCTGAAGCTGAACCCAATGTTCTTTTGTGTGTGTGTGTGTGTGTGTGTGTGTGTGTGTGTGTGTGTGTGTGTGTGTGTGTGTGTGTGTGTGTGTGTGTGTGTGTGTGTGTGTGTGTGTGTGTGTGTGTGTGTGTGTGTGTGTGTGTGTGTGTGTGTCGCGCTACGTTAAATAGATAACAATAGGACGAACCTAACGATTATTATGCCAAAAGAAACAAAACGATTTTACTGAACCAAAAAAAAATCTACAAAATATCTTCTAGATCCTAACAGTTAAAAAATCAAAATAAACGTATGTTGCAATCAGTGGTTCTCAAACTTTTTCATGTCAAGTACCTCCAAAATTATATGTAATTGGCCGCGGACCCCCATCTCAAAATATTTTGTTCCAGGGACCCCCAAAAGCAAAGATTTGAGTTACAAATGTTCGCTTTAAAAATATATATATTCAAAGATTTGCACAAATGTTCACGATTTTTCAAAAATAGCAGATCTACAGAGTGCCGCGCTAGCTTGTATCTGCTATTTTTGAATAGCTAAAGAAATCTAAAATGACAGAGATGCGTCCCCGGTCTAAAAGGGTTAAACTAGGGGAATCATTTTGGAGATGCACAGCGCCGTCGGCGTGGTTCCGGTCGTTGGTTCCAGCCACCTGATGACGTAATGATGACGCAAAGTTATTTCCGCTCCGACCGGATCAGAAACCCGAAAATGGTATTGATCCCAGGCTATACCTTTTACCCTGCATTTTGTGCTCAGTGCCAAAGTCCTCAGCTCACTTAGCGTTAACTGTTGCTCACTTTGCTTTCTCTTTCCATAGTTCAACTCTAAAGGTGTCTTACTGAGCTTCAGCATTAGTGAATTTAAATAGAAAACAAAAACATTTTCTAGTCAAAACGTTTTTATTTATTTGTTTATTTGGACAGGACAATGCATATTAATGAACGTCATGACGTAAATACACCGGAATTAGCAGATGCTAGTTTTCATCCGCAGTCCTCACAAAGAAATAATAAAATAAAACAGACAGACAAACATTGGAATACATTTACAGACAGACAAATAGTGTAATACAACTACATCTACAACTACTGCAGTTGCTTTACTTACTGGGCTTTTGTCCCCTCTGCCGTAACAAATTATATTTGCATCTCTCTGTGTCTCTCTGTCTCTCCCTATCTCTCTCTATATAAAGTATTGAAAAATGGAAATACTCCTATTAGTACTGTACTAATATGTAGTACTTGAGTAAATGTACTTAGTTACTTTTCACCACCGCTCTCCATCAAACCAACCAACCAACCAAACGGGTAATGTAAACAGATCTGTAAAGCCTCAACGGAACTTCTTTGCGCAGTAAATCCAATACTCGTTGGGAGCTTGTAGGTCTGCTATTTTCGCTATTTTTGTGTGAGAAAAAATATGAAATAGGGCCTACAGTAAGTGGTTAATCAGACTAAACTATTTACAAAAAAAAAATCACGTTTATTCGTATCAAATAAAACAATGATTTAAAAAAATGTTTCTTGATTATTCAATTAATCGCTAAGAAAACAGCCCTACTTTTGATGAACTTTCCTTTGCCACGTGTCGTGTCGGTCATGGTGGACATGAGTTGCATCCTTGAGTTAAAGAATAAGTTCAGGTTCATGGTGGAGGAGGAGAGTGAAATTGGTTGGCGTTGGAGGGCAGCCTTTGAAGGAGCCACAGCTCATTTATCTCCTGCTCCAAGGTTTCTGGGGAGAAAAAAAAGAGAAGAAAATCTCAGACGTAATGAAGCAATAACAAGCACTGGGCTGATATTTTGTCAGCACGTTACCATGGTTACGGCAATTGAGACTCTAATGTGAAGGACGCCTTGCAACAGTATGTTAATCGCAGAGGGAGCTTGCATATAAAGATAGGTCCATGCACTCATTTGGAGGATGGGCGGCGTGTGGATGTGTTTCACAGTTGTGACTTAGTTAAAGGCCCTGCTCCTGCGGATTCTGGTGTTTCTGACATGCGAGCCTTTTGTTTTAGTTTTCTTATTTCTCTGCACTTGATGCATGTCTTGATTTGTAGTGAGGTATTATTGTGTTCTAATCTGATCTCAGACAGACAGACAGACAGACGGGGTACAACAGGTACTCTGACGAGGGGTTTTTGATTTGATTTTATAAATGATCCCCATTAGCTGGTGCCATAGCAACCAGCTATAGTCTTCCTGGGGTCCTCACAAAAAAACATACAAAAACAATTAGTACAGTTGCAAATACAAAATGTGCAACAGGTATTGCCAGGTGGGGCACTGGGGACATAAAGTTCAAAATAATAGAGAGGGCACCGGATATCCCCTCCCATCCACTTGCATTGAGTTGCTCACCCAGTGCATGGGCCGAAATCACCCCTTCTTCCGTGTTGGGATATATGACGGACGAGGCCTATTTGGGGCTTCTGTGACACGTTTTGCATCACCTCGGTGCGCAGCCCCGTGCGCAAGCTTTTTGCGCAAGCTCGTGAGTCGAGCCCATTGGTCGACCGCTTTCGCTCGTTCGTGTACAGTGGCCCCAGCCGTTTTGAGCTGCTGTACATATGAATGGCCAGCATTTCCAATGCGCTTCATTGCAGCCACTGGGTTCTGGGGGCTTGACTGGGGGCTTGCATTTCCAACTTGCATCGTTCCCGAGCAGACCGTTTGTCACCTGTCTGGTGACAATAAAGGCGCAATGCAGCAGGCTATTCTTGCTGAGGAAGCTCAGAGCCTTTGACGTGTGTAATAGGATGCTGAAGATGTTCTATATTCACATGAAGGCTGCGGACACAATGAGCCTAAACAGGCTGGCGATGAAAGCATGGCTCTGTCAATGGGTCTACACTGGAGGATATGGTGAAGGTATACGGGTATAGAGAGGAAGCTGGAGGCCATCAGGGCCAACCCACTCCCACCCCCTCCTCCACATGGAGAGTGAAGAGCGAGTTAGCAATAGGTAAGGACTTATTTCCGCTACTCCATGATGAGGCTGGAGGAGGCGCTCCGTCAGTCCTTTGTGCTGTAACTGTCTCTCTGTGACTTGAAGCATTAGACTAGTGGTTTTCAATCCTTTTCATGTCAAGGTCCATTATTTATTCCGCATTTGAGCCACGGACCACCGTTTTGATGAGATTTAGCCCTTACGGGTCCATTTGGTTTCATTTTACACTCTCAAGAGTTAAAGATCTATAAGGGTCCATTTGGTTACCAACTCTCCATCATTTAGCTGGGGACCACCTGGAACCCCCTCAAGGACCACCGGTGGTCCCCGGACCACTGGTTGAGAACCACTGCATTAGTCGGTGTGTGACTATTGTGACATTCAATCTGGTGTTCAACCTGTAACGTTACCTGTGGTCTGTGCTGAGGTCATAACAATGGGCTTTTTCATGTTCTGTATCAGGCAGGAGGATTGTATAGGGTGTAATGAATCCGCATACTTTATGTATATTTGTTGAAGGTGTATTTATTGTGATGCTATTCTTCTGTACCGATTGTACTACTTGTCCTTATCTGTAACTTTTACTGCTGTGTTTGGCTCTGGTGCCTGAATTTCCCCCATGCGATCAATAAAGGTATCTATCTATCTATCACATGGCAGTGTGCACCAAAGAATTGCCGCTGATCTGTCGAGGCGATTTGTGAGATTAGCCCTGGCCTGGACACACACACACACACACACACACACACACACACACACACACACACACACACACACACACACACACACACACACACACACACACACACTCTCTCAGAGACCCTCTTATAGACAGTGACAAAGCCATGCCCTGAAATGGCCTATGGTGCATCTGGAATGAACGTATACTGTCGCACTATACAGGTTGGCATAGGAAAATATGGCCCACATTTCTGCAGGTGGCCTTTAAAATGCGATGCTACCGGCACCAACTCGGGACCTCCTGGATCACCGCCAATAGTCCATATTCACACGGCGGCCATTTTGGCGTTTCATTGACTTAAAGGCAATATGGCCGCCGTGTGAATATGGTCTATAGCTTTGCTGTCACGCCGCAGTGTGCCACATACATGTAGGTGGTGCGCCCCGCTTCCCCTCCACGCCGTGGGTCGGCTCCCACATAGGGATGCAAATGATCGATTAATTCATGAATTGATAATTGATAACCTTATTGATCGATTAACCGATTAATTTATAAGCAGCGTTTTTTTTTAGGACCAAAAGAAAAACTCTTGTCCGAAACCGAAAATGAGTGCAGAAACATAATTGCCTCGATGTATATAACATTACCGGGCGTCAACGAGCATCAGCTGGTCACAGACAGCTCCCCTCTGCAGTGCTCTATGGAGTCGTCTCATTTCTCTCCAAAAAGCCCTTGAATATGATTAAGGATTACTGTGATTATGGTAAACTCACAAAAAAAACAACAGCAATTAATTGAAAATCGATAATTTTATTTGACTAAATTCTTAACGGTAGTTCATCGATTATAGATGAATTGTTAACATCCCTACTCCCAGTGTCAGTGGGCTTGCCTCTGGGTGTCTGACACAGTGCCCAGCCAGCCTCATCCTTCTCCTTCCTTGACTGTGCCCACCAACTCCGGTTTACTTCCCGTACCTGTGTGAAGTGGGCGGACGCCTTTTTTAGGAGACAGGAAGCAGGTTGGAGTCTATTCATTTCAATGGGAGCGTGAACGTGAACACAGCTTCTGAACCATTCTTTAGCCCCACGGTCACTGAACTAAATATTGAACCAGATCGTCACAAGACATAAATATTCCCAACATTTTGAAACTAAAATGGCTATTTTCAGAGACACAATCAGGAGAAAATCTACTTTACCGTCGACATTTCTCTGTCCCAGCAGCAACACACTCTCGCGGGATCTAGCACCAGTCAAAATAGGACATTCGCGAGATTTGCCGTCGGACGCCGGCGTCCACTAAGGAGACCATTTGTAGGATTTGTGTACCATGTCGCCTCTAGTGGCTCCAATCGGGATGGTGTATCTTCCTAAATTAACCATCTTTGCTGTGACTTGCGGAAGGCCTCCATTAGAGGTCCACGTTTCTGATGCGGTGCTCCCATTCTTGTGTATAGACGCCTTTTGCTGTTGTACTGTGAGCCTTTAAGAAAAACGGAGGAATTCAACATTCATGTCACTGTACGCAAACTCATACAAATGAGATGCCATATGCTGTGGGACGATTCTGAATCTGCATACCATACATGTTCATGAACATTTGATTTCATCTCCCCTGATCATAATTCATCCATTAGAGGGCTGTATGTGGAACCAGCCTGGTGAGCCACCTTGAAAATCACAGGGCTTGCATTTGATGTTGATCTTCATCTTTCGAGGGCCAGCAGCCTACGTGAAAGGTTCAAATAAATAATTCATCAACATTATTATTATTCATAAAACGATGACATTTCTGAGTGCGTGGTGTGTTGGTAGTCATGGCAGGGCGTGCGTGCTCACTTACCAGTTTAATACCGCAGTGTCATGGCTCTCTCTCAAACAGGGCTAGGGGTCATCAACGTGTCCGTACACGGGAAAATGTGTCCGTGACAACATCTGTCCATGTCTGTGAATTTTTTTTGTTTTCACAAAAAAAAAAAAGAAGATTAGAATGTTCTATTGTGTGCATGTAATGTGCAACGAAAGCACACTGACTGTGTACTGATTAGGTCGAATTATTGAAATCACAATGCCAAGAGCGTTTTGAGCTTGTAGATCTGCTATTTTTGCTTTTGAATTTGAATCTTGAAAAGTAAACAGTTTTGGACATATCAGGTCAAGGACCCCCAAAATTCATACGAGTTTGGGACCCCCACATGAAAACAAATTTGTGCCAGAAATCACCAAGAGAATATTGTTTCTAAAAACCATCGTTCAATTAGTTTTCTCCGAAAATAGCAGATCTACAACCTCATAACGTTTTGCATTGTAATGTGCTGTGAGCTTGTAGATCGGCACTGCGTACCCCTCCAGAAATTCCTTGTTTGTGCCAGTAAAAAGGTTTGGCCGTCTTTCGCTGTTGCTTTTATGCCTTTTGCAAAGCATTTTGAATTGTTTTTGTGAAATGTGCTATACAAATGACCCTCAATAAATGGTAGTATTGTATTACTTTGGTACAGTGTATGTTCCATTGATTTCGCCATGAAACAGGAAGACAATTGAATAATATCATCTTCTTCAATTTATTACAAGCCAACACATACCATATGTACACAAACATAGATTATTTTGCCTTCAAGGAAGAAATGGTGTCTTATTTGTTTATTATCAAATGTCCATGTATGCAGAAATATTGCGACAGGAGGAGTCTAAGCCACGTCACACAAAAACCCATCCTTGCATTTAAAAGAAATGGCAATTCATCACTTGGACCCTTCTGTCCCTATTCTGTGCATGTCATAGTAAGGTGAACATTCGGCGAAAATAGCAAATCTACAAGCGAAGAGATTAGGTGTAGATGGGAAAGGAAAGGAGGGGGCCAAGGATAGACCACCGGGGAAAACTAAATGATATAGGGTTTAAGTGGTTAAAAGTGCAATCTCTTCGCCTTCTGCTCACTCGAAATGGGTTTTATATTCCAAACGTAAACATAACA
The DNA here is from genome assembly GCF_963280865.1 of Gymnoscopelus braueri. NCBI lineage: Eukaryota > Metazoa > Chordata > Actinopteri > Myctophiformes > Myctophidae > Gymnoscopelus > Gymnoscopelus braueri. The sequence goes on along the minus strand of NC_137620.1, from coordinate 28,185,364 downwards.
TTTTGAATGGGATGAATTATATTATATGAAAATGTGAAGCACACCTGGCCTCAGTTTCCATTCGCTTCAGTCTACTTTAGCCTCCAATCTGTCGCTGTCACAACAAATGGCTGATTTGTATTCTGCAATCACATTATATTTCATATTCAAATACGCACAAATTGTGTTATGAGCTCTCTGTCCCATTCACCGCTTCGTCTCTTCGTAGAGCGAGAAGAGAAAAAAAAAAGCAGTACATATTCTGTTCCCTTGGGTTTCCAGAAGAAAGACAAAATAAAAAAGGATAAATAAAAACACGAAAAGACGCTTGGTGTCAAATTTCACACAACAGCGACCGCCTCTCCAAGCAGATCCATGAATCATGTATAACTACACCTCGCCTAAACTTTTAATCACACTCTGTTGCAGTGGTTGGAAAGGAGTACTCGATTAGATCTATTATTCTTTTTTGAATAAACCAACTTAATCTTGCTCATGTATTGTAGGTTAATAGAATAATTGAGAAGCAGGCATTTGTTATAAAACATATTGTAAACTTTTTTAGAACCTACATATATTACGTAATAAAAATAAATAAAAAAAGACGTGATACAGGGCTTAAGACAAGTGGTCTGATTAACCACTTAAGCCCTGCATTATACTTTTGTACAACGATGGTCGTGCAAAACTTGCCAATCTACAAGTAGTGAATCATAGGTCTGCTATTTTCACATAAACAAATGTCATAATTGTTAATTAATCGTGATGGAGGAAAACGTTAAAAACAATTGTGATATTGATTTGAAGTCATATGGCCCAGCCCTAGTTCCAAGCTTTTAAGGCCATAAGTGAGAGATGCTGAACAAGTGATGGGTTTGCACACCCAGATGCATTTTTCTATTCTACGTTTCTATGATCAAACCTATGATTCAAAATTTGCACATTCATTTCTAGAGACTTAATTTGACTGTCTGCCAGTGCATCTTTCTCTCTCGCTCTCTCCATCTCTTTCTTGCCTTTGGTCTTATACAGTAGCAAAGACAATAATGCAGTTATTATGAAACAATTCCCACCCACGGATTGATTGTGTGCGATTCAGTGTTAATAACTTGTGACAGAATAACCTGCCACCGTGTCAGGCTGCGTGAGAAGAGGATGGAAATTATGCATTTGAAAAGAGAAAGGGGTTGATGGCAGATAATAGTGGTGAGATGGTGTGTGTGTGTGTGTGTGTGTGTGTGTGTGTGTGTGTTTGTGTGTGGGTGGGTAGTATCACGTTGCAAAGGCTTGCATTATCCTCACAATACAAGACGGGGCGAAGTAAAGAGATGAATCTAAAGTGCATCCATCTATCAACATCTGACAGGATTGTGTGTACTTTTGATTCAGGCTACCAGGCTAAAAAAGAAAAGCTCAGCACTTAGCTCATCATTAGCGTGCGATTTTACAAAACGCTAATAGCTGCTGTTTTTCCACTCTTTTATACAGTGGGTTCCCGGTTCGTGTGCTCAAGGACTTCCTAGAATGCAATTCTAAGTGAATGTTTTTTTTTTTTGTCTTGAGTTGGAGCCTAATGGTTCCACACGTACATACTGTACCTATGTGAGTGTTGGCCAATCCACAGCTCTTCCTGGCTTCTTTCGATGATTGTATTTTTATTTTCAGTTCATACAGGTTACACAATTAATATTTGCCCTTAACAAGAATAGTACATAACACAAATACCAGACTCGGCAGAGGAAAAACCCATTCATGTCTCCTCTGAGAACATGTGAATCTTTCCGATGAACATCATGAAGCAAACTTGAAACGGGTGGTTTGACATTGTCTAGCCAAAGCTGTAAGATTCATAACCTTGCACAGTACCATAGAACAGGGGTCCTCAACTTTTTTGCCCCAAGGACCCCTTCCAATACTTTCAATAGAGTACAGAAGTCCTGACGTCACTCGTCCATCCCCTGGGTCGTAAAGACATGTAGCTCTTCCAGGAGAGTCAATTTGAGTGTACATTTCTCTAAATGCTGCTGATGTTGACAGATTTTGCTAAATGAAAACGAGTTGAAAACAAATGCAATGGTAAAACGAGTTGATACAGGAATCAGTTCCTCTTGTTTACGCTGTTTACACTGTGCAGCATCCAAGTGGATGCTCTGTCTCTCTTGCTGTCAAACACATTACAGTATGTGTGGCTTATGTTATTATAATAATCTGTGAGTATTGCAGTATGGCTCAGGAGATGCAGCTGTAAAGCCACATCAAACCAAACATTACTGTGTAGAGAGGCATGTCATATTTCACATGAGGAAAACAGCAAAACCGCCCATGTACAGTATGCCTTCAGGAAATCAAAAGTGATTTCTTTCATAACCAAGAGACCGACGTCTGTGTCGTTAAAGCTGAAACGATCTTCCGATTGTCACTCCTATGTGATTTAACCTCGTGAACTTTTGTTCATCAATGGATTCTTTTACTGCAGAATAATCTGTCTCTGGAGCGTGTGACTCGTTTGAACCATGAAAGCATTCGCTGATTTAGCTGATTATTCTTTTCCATCAAGGAGGGAAAAGGAAAAGATTGTGTGTACGTTATTTTCTTTACGTGCGGGGGGAGCGCAGTGCATGCACGCTGTTTATGTGTGAGCGCTTACATGCATCCACACACACACACAGGCATTACTGTATGAGCCCGCGTGCCCTCCCTCTGCGGGTGCGCACAGACAGAATACATGCGATGAAAGGGTTGTCGGGCTGTCTCTAGCCCTATTACGCTCCCCCTCGCCTCTTTGTAGTTGAGACGGTGCTTTGTACCCTTGACACACCACGCTCAAGTGTTCTTAGCCTGGGTCATATGTGGTGGAAGAAGTAGTAACAGAGTATTTTTATATTGCGGTATTGATACTTTTACTTGAAGTACAAAATGTGAGTACTTTTCCCACCACTGCTGGCCTTGTTGATGGACGCTGCGGCTATGGGATGGAGATAACATGAGAGAGCAGGACGCCGCGGCTATGGGATGGAGATAACATGAGAGAGCAGAGTGACGGATGCACTCTGAGAGGAACCACAGTGTGGCGCACAGCTTGCCACACTGCTAGAACACTGTTTCTCAACGTCTGGTCTGGGGGTCCACCAGGGGTCCAAATGGACCCTTACGGGTCAGTATTAGCTCTGAGAGTGTACAAATGAAACCTTTTTTTTAATGATTATTCTTGGGACCCCAATCACTGTAACATTCTCAGTGTGCTCTGAGAGCATAGAAATGGAGCCTAACTAAATGTGTGGAGCCACTGCAAAATCCAGGGCATCAATTGAACTCTGAGACCCTTACACAATCCTGTTTTTCTTTTACACTCTCGAGTTAAATAGACTCTAACTCTAACTACTAACTGTAGTTCCCTTTTTCCAGAAGGTGGTATACCCATTTCCGGTTCCAGGTTAGATTTTTTTCCATAGCTTCGTTTGATTGGCTCAGCAGCAGACTTGAACTGGAAACACACAACACCTTCATATGTGTTCAAATCTGATTCTGATTCTGATTCTGATGAGCTAAAAGTTATAAAAATAAAAATAAAATGACCAGGAACAAGAAACGGGTATGCCACCTTCTGGAAAAGGGAACTACTGTGCAGTTCAGTCAGATAACTCACGAATAGAATCGTGGCCAAATATAGCTTGAGAACATTTTATTTATAAGTGTGAATATTATATTTGATCTGGGCGTTCAGGCTCTGCTACATTTACTCCCTGCTCAGCACGTTAGCAGACAACCATTTAAGAGCAGGGAGACATACATCTATACAACAAACCCCCCCAGGGGACAACGGAACACTTACGGGAAGCAGAGCTGGTGGTGCTGGGGTGGTGGTGGTGGGAGCAAAATAAAGCACATCCAACATTCAGTGGCAGCACTGACAGCAAGAGGTGCAATGAATCAGGTCCACTTAAGTAAACCGCCAATTTGGTCAGCTGCTTGACACGTCACATACAGTACAGTACATTGCACATAGTGCTGCACATGCGTGTAAACCTCTCAAGTGTATCTGCCTGAACTATTAGCTCACGCAGGCTACGCATCATTTATGCAAAGAGTTCATTGACAGTCATGATTGTACAGTGCAGACTGAGCGCTCTTACTGTGTGTAGGGCTAGATCAGGGGTTCTCAAACTTTTCCATGCGAAGGACCCCCAAATAGCCATGACCCCCACCCCCCCCCCCCCCCCCCATTTTGAAAAACAAAAGAATAACCATCTATATGACGCATTGTGAGATTTTAGGTTAACCTTATGAATTGAATTTGAAGTGTGTGTGTGTGTGTGTGTGTGTGTGTGTGTGTGTGTGTGTGTGTGTGCGCGTGTGCGCGCGCGCAAGATCAGGCCTGAGGACCTTGAGGCTGTTGCTGCTGACCGTGAACTCACAGGCTGGAGGAGGACAGGACTGCCAGAAGACAACGACAGAGACACAGGAGGAACACACCCATGACTGCCAGTAGCACTACCGCCACTACAACCTACACATGCCCTGCACTAGAACATGTGGTTCCAGGATAGGACTTTTTAGCCACCTACAAACCCACCGTGAAGGACATAAGTGGACGGCATCATCAGATTCGATGGACAACCATGAGCAAGTAAGAGTGTGTGTGTATGTGTTCGCTCGCGCCCGTCCGTCCGTCCGTGTAGATAGATAGATAGATACTTTATTTGTCCTTGCGGAAATTCATTTTGTGCCAAGCAGTCATCAGGAGTGAAGTCATCAAGTGTACAGCTAATCTCCGGCACCGTTGGCCCAATTGCCATACAACTGTGCGAGCACACTCCCTGGAGGCCAGAGCAGAACCTCGGCACCAAATCTTTCACATCAGCCTGTTATAGTGCCACCAGGAGGCTGTTTTTTGCAAAACAATTATTTTCCCATTCCTCCTACAGATGTTGTCCAAACATCATGCAAATCGGTACACATTATCTCTATAGTCACGTTATCAAAATGGACTTGCCCGATGTCTCATATTTCATCCTTATTGGCTAAGATTGACTACTATCTGGCCTTTACTTTGGAACCTGTCAATATCACTTTGGTCCACATGAAGTGAGTGTGGACATAAGCATTTCAGGTAAACTCAATTACCGTGTCCTGGATGACTCATACTAATGGGGTGATTCATGAACGTAGACTTTGACAATCCATCACTCCTGAGAAGACCTTTGAGGTGCCAGTGTCCTTCAGGGTGGTAAATGCTATCGATAAATTGAGCTTGGCAGTGTAAACACATGCGGTGGGTGGAAAAAGTACTCACATTAGTTAAAAGTAAAAGTATCAATAATCTAGAAATAGTATGTTACAAGCACAGTACAAGTTCCGTATTCAAAATGTACTCGAGTAAAAGGTTGATATTGGTATCAAAATGCACTTAAAGTACCAAAAGCAGAAAGTACTCATTATGGTAGAATGTCCCATTTCACAACTTTTCAAATGTATACAAAATATTTTGAAAATAGCAGATCTACAAGCTCACACTGCGACGCGTTGAGAGCTTGTAGATCGGCTATTTTTAAATGGTCGAAATGTAGACCTATATAGGGCTGAAGTCTTTAATGTATGTTTTGTAATAATCAAAATCTACAAAGTAACTTAACTCTTTCACTGCCAAGAGTATTTTCATAAAGTACTCCCCCAGTGCCAGCAATTTGTTTTTGTTTTTTTTGCTATTTTGTAATTTAATTTTCAAATAGCTTGTCTTCTGCAATTTTAAACACCTACGACAGTTCTACCAGTAGAGAGCAGCAAATCGACACATTGATTACCTCGCTGACTCGCTCGCACCCCTCCCAAACAGGCCTACGTCACATCCGGTCAAAAACGGATGTGACGTTTTCGACAATCTGTGATCGGGGTAAAATACGATGTGGTACACGACTACGATGACTGATCGTCACCCAGACCAAAGAGAGTAGACGTGGACCTCTCCGTTCGTTTTTTATACCGTGTGAAAAACCGCGACTTTCCCTATTCTGGCCGAAAATGTCCGCGGGAAAAAAATGATAACCGGAAACGGACTCTGCGTCATGAAACCGGAACCCAATGAGTCTGAAGGAGTCAGGAAGCGAAAGTGATCATGAAAAATAAACAGAATAGCGCGACCACAGTCAAAAGTAAAAACTCGGGATTTCTCGTGCTGGCAGGGAGGGTACTCGGTAAAAACTCGGGATATCTCGGGGTGTGGCACTGAGAGAGTTAAGTTTTCAAATAATTGTAGTGGAGTAAAAGTACAATATTTGCCTCTGAGATGTAATGGAGTAGAAGTAAAAGTATAAGGTTGTGTGACGAAGGACAAATTGGGCCTGAGTGGTTCAAAGAGAGAAAACAGGCATGTTGGCGTCCAACAGTCCAACCTTTAAATGGACCTTTTTTAAGAGTAGAAGGCCACTCGTTCAGAGTGCTTTTACTTAGTGTATTTTCCCCCCCTCTACAGCCTTGAAGATACAACAGCGTTGTTTGTTCTCATTACCGGCAGTCACGTCCTGACATTTCCGCTTCATTATAGATCATATACTGCATTAAACGCAATCAAAGAAGGAACAGAGAGAGGGTTTGATAAATTGCAATGTTATTATGTCATTCAATCCGGGAACGCATCTGTGTGTCATTTTTGGATTTCTTTGGGCTATTCAAAAATAGCAGATATACAAGCTCATAGCGCGGCACCGAGTGCCGCGCTACGAGCTTGTAGATCTGCTATTTTTTGAAAAATCGTGAAAATATGTGCAAATCTTTGAATATATATATATTTTTAAAGCAAACATTTGTAACTCAAATTTTTGCTTCTGGGGGGATTCTACAATTGTCTCCTAAATCCTAAACTTAAACAGTTTTCTGAAACACTTATGTTGCTGCTATAATATCAGTGGTTCTCAAACTTTTTCATGTCAAGGAGCCCCAAAATGATATGTATTTGACTGCGGACCCCCATCTCAAAATATTTTGTTCCAGGGACCCCCGGAAGCAAAGATTTGAGTTAAAAAAGGTAATGACTTTAAAAAAAATATATATTGAAAGATTTGCACACATTTTCAAGATTTTTCAAAGAAATCTTACTGATGTACTGATCTACAGTACAAGCTTTTATATTGTAGATTTTTGAGTATAGCCAAAGTATAAAATAATGGTTAAAGTGGTTCAAATCTAAAATGACACAGATGCGTTCCCCTGGTCTTAATGGGTTAAGTCTGAGTGGTATATGCCTCCTTCCGCTAAGGTTCAAGGCATCACAGCACGGATGCTATACGCAAACTCAACATGTAGAGTATAGCGGCTCACACAAAAGAGATGCCATTCTTTCAGGGACGCTTTCCATCTGCCTCACAATCAACCTTTGATCATCAACCAAAATCCTTGCATGGCTGGAACCATTTCCCTTCCCTCCACGTTCACGTTTTGGCTTGGCAAAATAAGCAACTTTGACAAAGGAACGCAGCATCCCCCCACGTTTGTTTTGTTGAGATATCACCCCCTCCTTTATACATACACTATACTCTCACGTGTACGCACGTTGGCGTCCAAATTGACGACTGCCAGTGTACTCTAGAGAGCACAGGTTTTCAATGGGGGGGGGGGGGGACAAGATGAGCTGCCAGAGCAGCCTGGTCGCCAGCGAAAACGTTGTCAGAGTACGTTTTTGCAGAAACGTACAGTGATAACCATTTTGATTCCAAAAACCTTGCTCGTGAACGTGGTCCGCAGATAAGAACCATGTTAGGGTCAATCGTCGATTTAACGTTGCATAGGCTGACGAACCCTAATCTTAACCCTAAACCCTAACCCTAACCCAGGGGTGGGCAACTTTGATGATGGAGAGGGCCACTATATTTCCACACTCACTCCAGAGGGCCACATTGCATATACTGTCGGTCAGACACCTCTTATCTCCGTATTTAAAATGTTTTCGTAAATTAATGCTGTACTTCGCCATTCTATGTCACACAAAAGTAGCAAAAATAGCCAATCTAAAAGCTCAAAACACGTCGCACTGCGGCACGTTTTGAGCTCGTAGATCTTTCCTATTTTTGGGCGGTGAAACCGCCCCTATAAGTGAGGTCTGGAAATTTGTACAATTATCCTGCGCTGTGATTGGCCAAAAAGTACCCAGCCTAACCCTGCACCGTGATTGGCCAATCACAGTCTATTCAGGACTGTGATTGGCCAGTGTCACATGACACATGTGCATAGCCCTATATAAGAAACCATAACTTTAAAAAAAACATATTTTGGTTTTTTTTAAGTTATGGTTTCGTCCATCATAAAGAGTGTTTCAATAAATGTATTTATCTTTTGTACATGATTGGTTGACTCCATTCAGTATTGTGATTAGCTAGCAAGACACCGCCCACTTCACACAGGGTGTGATTTTTTAATTGGAATCCTGAAAAGTATCAATGCATTTAGTTCAAATGCATTTAGTTATACTTATGTTAACTTTAGGAACTTAAATACAAATACATTGGACATAAAAAAGACAATAGAATTTTAATACTAGTCATTGATAGACTGAAGTAATTAAAGCGGGTCATGTTTGCATGTTTGGAATTGTAACAGCTGAAATCAATAATATATCAGTATTCTGATATTAACCTGCAGGCCGCATTAAGTGAAGGTGGGGGCCGCATGTGGCCCCCGGGCCGCCAGTTGTCCATGTATGCTCTACACAGTGTAGAGCATACATGGACAACTGGCGGCCCTTATTGGTCTACACCAAAGAGATTTGGTGTACAGGGGAAAAAGCAGAGCCAACTCAGTTCCATTTGACTAAGTATATATAGTGTTTAAGTGGTTAAAAAACATAGTCATGAAGTCACTTTGATTGTAGGCCTACCAGTTAAGTCATATCATCATACTTTGTCATCACTGCCATTATGTTTAATATAGCACTCAACCTTTTGTTTATGGTTACCCATAAAGAGATTACTATCCTGAATCAAAGATGTGACTGGGAAATGGGACTTGATAATCAGCAGTGCCCGGTTAAAGGGGAATTTAGCCCGACGCTTTTCTTACCTTTTCTATGATATGATATCCTAGGACGAGTGAATACTCACAAACCTGAATAATTCCATAACGAGTCAACCTCAGCTACAAACCCGAGCGTATACACGGTGTGCTAGATCGTGTATTTGCCAGACCCAAGGGGTCGGGCTTACATGAGGCTTTGTATCTGTTTCGTCCATACATGGGCATGGGCCATTTGTCCTCCGGCCCCAGCCAAAAAAGTCTGTCCCCCTTTCATCCATACATGGGTATCTGTTTCGTCCATACATGGGCAGGGGCCATTTGTCCTCCGGCCCCAGCCAAAAAAGTTCTTCCATACATGGGTATACACAGGCTGACACGTCATGTGAAGTCCGGCTTAGCCGTGACGTAGTGCATCTTTTGTACCTGTTTTCTCCATGTATGGAGGCTTTGTACCATGAGGCTTTGTACCTGTTTCGTCCATACATGGGCAGGGGCCATTTGTCCTCCGGCCCCAGCCAAAAAAAGTCTGTCCCCCTTTCGTCCATACATGGGCATACACAGGCTGACACGTCATGTGAAGTCCGGCTTAGCCGTGACGTAGTGCATGTTTTGTACCTGTTTCCTCCATGTATGGAGGCTTTGTACCATGAGGCTTTGTACCTGTTTCGTCCATGGGCATGGGCCATTTGTCCTCCGGCCCCAGCCAAAAAAGTCTGTCCCCCTTTCGTCCATACATGGGCATACACAGGCTGACACGTCATGTGAAGTCCGGCTTAGCCGTGACGTAGTGCATGTTTTGTGCCTGTTTCCTCCATGTATGGAGGCTTTGTACCATGAGGCTTTGTACCTGTTTCGTCCATACATGGGCATGGGCCATTTGTCCTCCGGCCCCAGCCAAAAAAGTCTGTCCCCCTTTTTGCCAGACCCAAGGGGTCGGGCTTACATGAGGCTTTGTACCTGTTTCGTCCATACATGGGCAGGGGCCATTTGTCCTCCGGCCCCAGCCAAAAAAAAGTTTGTGACGTCCCCTTTCGTCACGAACTATTCATGACATCATGAACTTCAGTTATAAAGTGGTTTGTAGGTGTGTTACATACTAGGACTTCATTTTGGGTCTGGCAGAACCAGGTCTCCTGGTCTTGTTTAATCATTATAATTCTCCCTCCTGTCAGAGGAGTAATTAATTCACACAGAGAGTGTGCCTTTATCACAATATGCCCAAATATGGATTACTGATGTCATAGTACTGACAAAATTCAGATCATAGATTTAGCTGAAATAGACATTCAGGTTGAGTAACGTCATTAGCTATTCCATATAATGATGTCATCACGCAATGATATCACAACATCATTATGACAATTGTCCTTTTAAATGTCGTTATTGTATTTTCTAACACAACACCATTCAGCCACTGCAGGGTATAAGTTGTCCTGCTTTCTAACAACCTTTCTGTAAATTACTTGCACTGATTCACAGTGTTGCTGGTGTGTGAAATGTTTCACTGGACGATACATCTGAAAGGACATAATTCCTGCCTTCATCAGGGACATGATATTTACTCCCCAGCTGCTGTGGTAGTCGGACACAAGGTGTACTCATTTGAAGGAAACCAGAAGAATCAGAAGAAGAAGAAGAGGAAGAAAAAGAAGAACAGTGTTCAGATGGAAGTCCACATCTTTAACACAGTGTATCTACGCTGGAGGAAGTTGCCCCCATGGACAAATGGAGCAGGAGAATGTTCTGATGTTCCCTCCAGGCGCGTGGGCCACACAGCTGTACTTATAGCAGATTGCGTCTACATCTGGGGAGGATATCCTTGCTGTAACCTGCTCTATGGATTTGATGTCGACTCCTACAGATGGTTCAAGCCTGAGATTTCTGGAACTGTCCCAGAGGCGAGGTGTTACCACACAGCCTGTGTCTTGGAGAAGGTCATGTATATCTATGGAGGAACCAACGAGCACACTGTAATGACTAATGAGATGTACAAGTTGGACACCACCACAATGGTTTGGGCTTTAATTAACACCAGAGGAACTAAACAACTACCTGTTCCATATAGTCACTCTGCCACCATCATCGGGACAAAGATGTTTGTATTTGGGGGCCATGGGGACCATGGAGGTCGTCTACTACAACATCAGAGTGTTTGACACAGAGACCAACAACTGGCTGAACACACCTCCTGCACAGCCTCTCCCAGAAAGACGCTGGGGTCATTCAGCCTTTGCCTTCAATGGAGAGCTGTACATATATGGTGGCCACAACCGGGAATACTTAAATGATGTGTGGATATTCAGCCCAGTGACCTTCACCTGGAATAAGGTTGAACTCAAGGGAAACGGCCCTTCTCAGATGTATAGTGCATGTTGCATGGTGGGAGATCGTATCATACACTTTGGATATCTGAAAACACAAGTACCATATCTATTTGATGGTCTGCACATCTTGGATTTAAGTCCAACACTGAAGACATTATGTAAGCTAGTAGTTATTCAGTACGGTGTGGAGCAGTCAGAACTCCCTCACAACATCAGGTTTGAACTGGCAGCCATGACTAAAAAGCACTAGAAAGGTTCACATGCTCAGTGGAGCGCACATCTCTGCCAGGAAGTGTGACCAGTCTGAAGTTTGATTCTGTAATAGAATGTCTTCATGTGAAAGAACAGCTACTGATTAGGAACATTATTGTCTCCGCCAGGCCGAAAGGCATGGCGAGAGAGTAAGTTTTACCCTCCGTCCGTCCGTCCGTCCGTCCGTCCGTCCGTCCGTCCGTCCGTCCGTGTGTGTGTCCGTCCTTCTGTCGAACAGCTAATCTCCGCCACCGTTGGCCCGGTCGCTGTGAAACTGCGCACACACACTCCCTGGATGCCACAGCAGAACCTCTGCCCCACATTTTTCAGATCAGCCTGTCATAGCGCCACCATGAGGCCGACTTTTGCAAAACACATTTTTTGCTATTACTCCTACAGATTTTGTCCAAAAAACACGCAAATCGATACACAGTATCTCTATAGTCATGTGATCAACACGGATCTGTCGGATTTTCCATATTCCATCCTGATTGGCTAAAATTGGCTTCCAAAGTATGCAGGATTGGTTCATTTGGAACAAAATGCCTCAAATCATGAACGCAGCATGCGATTTCCGTGATTTTTTTCACAGAGATTCCCACTTGGCCCAGGAAGAAATGCCACTTGAAAACGTTCACATCAGCCTCATGGTGGCGCTATAACAGGCCAATTCACGTTTTTAGCTATAACTGCACCGATCTGCGTCAAACTTTGCACGCACACTCCCTAGAGGCCAAGGAAAAACCTTTGCCCTGCATTTTTCACATATGCCTTTTAGAGCGCCACCAGGAGGCTGAGTTTTGTAAAAACACATTTTTTGCCCTTACTCCTTCAGATTCTGTCCAAAAATCACGCAAATCGGTACACAGTATCTCTATAGTCATGTGATCATGATGGACGTGTCCGATATTTCATATTCCATCCTACTTGGCTAACATTGGCTTCCAAAGTTTGCAGGATGGATCCCTTTTGAACAAAATTCCTCAAATCATGAACGCAGTGTGCCATTTCCGTAAAATTTTACACGCACATTCCCACTAGGCCGAGGAAGAAATGCCACCCTTTTCACATTGGCCTGTTATAGCGCCACCAGCAGGTCTAATTTAGCAAATCACATTTTTGGAACAAAATGCCTGAAATCATGAATGCAGTGTCCGATTGTCGTGCAAGGCCTAAAAAGAAATGGCACCCTTTTCACATTGGCCTATTATAGCGCCAACAGGAGGCCACAATAATCTACCTGACCTGGCGGAGACCTGTGCTCCGAGGAGCACTTTTTCTAGTTTGCACCTGTGCTGATTACCGATATCCCCTGCACCTGTTACAATCCTTTGAAGTGTTTATTTTGTCTAGAGATCTAACTCTTTTTTTTTTCCTCAATTACTTTTTTATCCCACGATTTTGTAACCCAATTTTTTTTACACCCAGTGCCAATTATCTATGTAATCCTGGGCACTACCTTCCCTCTGCCAACCTAGGGAGGCCAGGGCCGAGCTCATGCCTCCTTCAATGTATGAGAGCCAACTGACCTTCTTGTTACCAAATCTGGGAACCCAGAGCCAGTGAGAATGAAAAACAGCGCCCTCTGCTGTTTGTACTTTCCAACGCAGAGCAGAATCTGTTCTTGAGAGATTACTTGTTACCTGACAGGGGGGAGTTTCCCTGGTTGGACGTAGCGCGTGGAAGGAACATGTTATTCCAACCAGAAGCAAAGATTTGAGTTAAAAATGTTGTCTAAAAAAAATACATGTATTCAAAGATTGCATGGACATCCAGGCCACAGTTATGAATAATAAGGGTGTCTTCTTAAAGGAGTAGTTCACCCCCAAAAAAAACCTCCATGAAGCCTTGAATTCATGGAGTTTTTGTTTTGTTTTTGCGCATTTTGTCACATTCCTGAGCCAATAGGAGACTTATAGGAGACTCTTTGAGTCTCCTACCGTAGACCTCGCCGGTCATCAAATTATTGGCAAATTATTGATAAAAACTAAAAAAAAATCCATGAATTCAAGGCTTCATGGGGAATGTAATTGATAGTAAATAAGTATTTTTTTTGGGGTGAACTACTCCTGTTAAACAGATTACTGGGTTAAGCAAAAATAGCAGCCCTATAATAATAATATCTACTATAGCTTGTAGATCTGCTATTTTTGCTATTTCTGAATTGGAATCCAGATTTGTTCCTATATTTTTTAATTGGAATCCTGAAAAGTTTTTTTTTTTTTCAAATGCATTTAGTTATACTTATGTTAACTTTATGAACTTAAATACAAATATATTGGACATAAAAAAGACTAGAATTTTAATACTAGTCATTGAGCTACTAATATAGACTGAAGTCATTAAAGCGGCTCATGTTTGCATGTTTGGAATTGTAACAGCTGAAATCAATAATATATCAGTATTCTGAATATTAACCTGCGGGCCGCATTAAGTGGAGGTGGGGGCCGCATGTGGCCCCCGGGCCGCCAGTTTCCCATGTATGCCCTAACCCCTAAACCTCACCATACACCAAAACATTGAAATGCAACATACCTGAAAATGTAACGTTTTTTTTGTGGTCCAGAAACCTTGTCTTTTGACGTTTCTGGAGAAACGTTTCTCGTTTCGTCGGGGGTGGGGGGGGGGGGGGTTTATAAAAACAAATTTAATTTCAATGCTTAAGATTATTGCAACAGTTTCACTGCTTTCAACCTGGCACCCCTACTTTGGGTTGTTTTCTTTTTCTTTTATTTGAGCAATGTCGCAATAAGGCAGCCGCAGCCGGAGGCTATGGCTATTTGGGGGTCAATGTTTGTGGAAAAGTTTGGGAACCACTTGCTCTAGAACAGTGGTTCTGAACCAGTGGTCCGAGGACCACCAGTGGTCTTTGAGGGGGTTCCAGGTGGTCCCCAGCTAAATGATGGAGAGTTGGTAACCAAATGTACCCTTATTAGATCTTTAACTCTTGAGAGTGTAAAATGAAACCAAATGGACCCGTAAGGGTCCATTTGGTTTCATTTTACGCTCTCAAAGTTAAATTATTGTTAAACATCTGCATTTAATTTACAAGAAGTCTGCACAATTAGAGAATGTAGAAGAATTGTTATTTTGATCAACGTTGGCCTGTTATCTCTCCTAATGGTACCAACATTAATACAGCATGAAATTGTGGACAAAATCGTATCCGACGACAACAAAATACTCCCAAGTTTTGGGTCTGAGAGGTTCAATCTCATCAAATGGTGGTTCCGTGGCTCAAATGCCGAATAAATAATGGACCTTGATATGCAAAAAGGGTTGAAAACCACTGATCCAGAAGAACAGGAGGGGAAAATGTGATCCTGCATGACAAACACAAACTATCCCCTTCTCTCAAAGTATACCGTTGGTGGAGTTGTTTTCTGCACAGCCTCTTGGCATTAACTCGGAGGGTTCCGTGTTTTCTGCTGCTTAATCAGCATTCCAAGCACATTGGCATCGGCGGTGGACTTCATAAGCTTGCCCACACAGTATCACGTCCGTTTCGCTAATGATCACACAACATCATCTGATACAACAGATGGATCTGGAGACGCCGCTTGCCAGTTAGAGTTCCATTCATTAGCCCCCAGTTTTTATCTTTTCACTTAGTTCACTGTTTTGGTCTCGCTTCAGTTTATGGAAGTTTTTCGTCTGAGCGGGGGATCTTGTGATTCATTAAGTTGGTTTTCTTGGTTGGTTAAATATCAGAATGTCTATAATAGAGATTGTACATTATTGAGGGAGCTAGTTTTGGGGAATTTTATAGAATTTTTTTATTTTACAATTTTACGTTGGGTCGTTGTTTTTGTGATCAGAAATAGCGATCGGTGTGTGAATGGTTGAATGTAAAGTACATTGTAAAGCGCTTTGAAGGGTCGGTAAAGACTAGAAGGTTGCGGAGCAGAAGGTTTACTTGCATCTTCTCTTCTATAGAAAGTTTATATTTGTAAGAAAATAATCCCAGTATACAACTTGACTCTTGCAATAGCAGTGCAATTCCTATGCTCTTTAGAGAATAGCCTTCACAAAGGGCAAGTTATTGGCAGCAGTTAAATCAATCCGAGTTATGGGAACAAAGTAACTTAAACGTGAATAACTTCCTGTACCATTGTGATGAGGTATCGTACATTTCAGGGAGATTTCATTGACGTCAGAAGTCGTCTTTGGCAGTGAATGAGACATGAGACATATGTCTTTTATTTCAGTCTGCTAACTTTCAGGAAGATAAAAGCTGTGGTTTGCATTACCCTGGAATCCCCATCGACGATGTCATTGGCGGGCAGGTTTCCGAACTGTCCACATAGCCCACCAATGAGACGCAGAGTGTGTGGATGGAAATTGTGCCATCTTGTTATGAGCATCGGCAAATGGAACCGCGGGTCCACTCGGTTCCAATTGCACACTCTCTGAGTCATGGGAGTCCTTCAAATTAAAACGTCTGAGAACCACGGCTGTGTAGGCTATAGTGTGGATTCACAACTGAACATGTTTGTACGGGTTTGTTTACAAACTGCACACATAGTAACTTACTATAGATATCTAACATTTGATATGCTGTTATTAGCTTTTCCTGTGGGTCCACTTCAAGGTATTTTAGGCCCTCGGAATCTTGCAAGCACAAGCACACATACAGTAGCCTACATACACAGGCACGCACTATATAAATCATATTACACACACACAACACACACATGCTGTATCTGTGTGGGCATGTAAACACACGGGCGCACACACGCACACACACAGTCCAACGCAAATCTTCTTATGACTACTGTAACAAGCGACAACTCTTTACTCACAGCCTGCCAAAGTTGACAGCTCATTAGACTGAAGGATTTTCAACCTTTTCATGGTAACAGCACTTAAATTCCCGGGTTTCTCCTGGTCCACCCGCCCCCCCCCCTCCCTTTTCCCCGTTATCCCCACATGCCTGCAGAATTTGGCACGGGGAAGAGGGGAAGGAAACGGCGGGTTTAGGGGGGAGAAAAAAAATCTTATTAAACAAATTCTCTAAAGCATTGAGACCAACTGGTATGGCGTGCACTGATAACAGCTGGCCATTTTGGAGTGTCACCTCGCTTGGCAGCTGCACTGCACAGAGAGAGAGAGAGAGAGAGAGAGAGAGAGAGAGAGAGAGAGAGAGAGAGAGAGAGAGAGAGAGAGAGAGAGAGAGAGAGAGAGAGAGAGAGAGAGAGAGAGAGAGAGAGAGAGAGAGAGAGAGAGAGAGAGAGAGAGAGAGAGAGAGAGAGAGAGAGCAAAAAAAAATAACGGTTTAATGGCTCTGGCCTGCAGATTTGAACACTTGTTATTTTGGCAACTTTTTAATTATCTCCAAATGAATGGATTGATAGGACCAGTCGTAACGAAGACAAGATAGGAAGGGGAAATGTTCCGTCGAGGCAGTGTTTTTTTTTTTCTTCTCTCTTCCCCCTCGTTCTATTTCTCTCACATGAATAGATATCTCAGCAAGATGGCATCCACAGGAAGCCATTTGAAAGTTTCATGGACAACTTAGCTAATGTTTAATTTAATATCGTACCTCTGGGGGGGGGAGCCGAGGTTAATGTGCGCTTGTCTGTGTTGTTCCGTGCGTTATCAGGAAGGAAGCTTGAAGTCAGCGCTATATATACAGTATCAAATGGGCTTTCATCACTTTAAACACTCTCAGGCTATGCACAGCAAAAATCTGGAACATTAATGTAACCCCTTTAGGGGTCAGTTTTCGACACTATATCGGAGTTAAATCAGCACCGTGGATTTGACTGTGTGAAGGCTTTTAGTTTTTTAAATGTATGAACAATTACAGCAGTGATTGGGAAGTCACTTATTTGTTTTCAGATTTTAGTGCACGGTTCACGGCATCGCTATATGTGACAAATGTGATTTTTCCTGCAAGAATGATGCGCAGCACAGAAATTCATCTAGAAATGTAATTACTGCTACATTAACTTAACTCTTACCCTGCCAGAGTTTTTTCAGAACAGTCTGTAGCCTCTGCCAGGGTTTTGACCGATTTTGGTACCTTTTCGCATAGCCACAAAATATTTTTCTCAAGTATGATTGATCCCCAGAAAATTTCTAATCACAGATGAGATTCAGGTGTGGTTTCACAAATGTCAACGAGGTCAATTTGACCTTGTTGTCATGTGTTGTTTGATGTTTGAAAATAGCTCAAAACCAGTGGTTTCAAACCAAAAAACATTGTGAATTGTTTGTCCGTTTCAATTTTAACATTGAAGTGGATGGAGCAGCAAATCTTTGGAAATTGTTATCTCCTTATTCGTTTGGAATATCGAAAAGGTGTCAATACAAAATAATTAGAGAATCTTTTTAGAATTTTTTTTTTTTGAAAAAAGTTTTTTTTTTTTTTTTTTTTCCCAGGACGTTTTTAAACGTCTTTGGCAGGCAACAGCTAATTTCTCAAAGACGTTTATAAACGTCTTTGGCAGTTATAGAGTTAAGAAGTGTCAACATCAATACAAAATGTTGTTGAGGTAAACATATGGCTCATTGGAAAGTGCTTTTCTTGTTGACAGTAACTAGCATAAACTCAATGCAAACACCAATATCTGGTCGCTGTCGGGTGGAAAGCCTGGTTTTGGAAAACGTCCAAAACCAGGGGTGTAAAGTAACTAAGTACATTTACTCAAGTACTGTACTTAAGTAAAATTTTGAGGTATTTTTTACTTTACTGGAGTATTTCCAATTGTCAGTACTTTTACTTCTACTCCATTACATCTCAGAGGAAAATATTGTACTTTTACTCCACTACAATTATATGAAAACTTTACTTTACGTTACTTTGTAGATTTTGATTATTATTACAGAACACATTAACCACTTAAGCCCTATATATATTTAGGCCATTTAAAAATAGCCGATCTACAAGCTCACAGTGCGTCGCGATGTGACGCATTGTGATCTTGTAGATCGTCTATTTTCACCCCAAAAATTATACATTTTGCACCCCCATCATTATGAAGACATAACCATAAACAAACCAGATACGCCCATATGTATGATATGCATATATGGCCTCCGTCATTATGACATATCGGTTGGATCGGCGGTGTGAGGGCCGCCTAAAAAATGGCAAAAGTAGAAGATCTACAAGCTCAAAACTCGTCACGTTGTGAGCTTGTAGATCGGCTATTTTTGTGACTTCAGTGTGACTCTATAGTAGCCTATGACGAAGTAGAGCGCATTCATTTACAAAAAAAAGACGTTTAAATATGGAGATACAAGGTTTCTGCCTGACAGCGACGATATGCAATTTGCGGTGCAGATTTCTAGACGAATCGTATACCAGAAGGAAGAAAATAAATTGCACACCCAAAGTACTAACACACCAACTGGATTTACTCAACCGCCATTTCAGCATTTGGGAGTGTGTGAGCGCCGTGGGGCCGTTCCCTGCAGAAGGACGTGAGGATGAACAGCAATGGCTGCCACTATAGCAGACAGGGAAAAGTTCCAGGCAGCGCTGCTCGGAGTTGACGGCAAACGCAGCAAAATCTCGGACAAAAATGGAATGGAGTTTAATTGGTACATGTGCACATACCTGGCCATATGTACAGTATGAACGGGTGGGCAGCATAAATGGGATGCATTTCTCCATACGGATGGTTTTTTTTCCGTCAGATTGTGCATCGGTTGTTCATTATAAATGATGTGTGCATGCGTGAAGGCACACGCATCCACCACCATTCCTAAATGGTTAGGAATGAAAACTCCCTACCATTAACCCTACACGTTTCATAGCATAGTTCCTGTTAATGTCGGTAAAATGTTGGATAGAACGGTTGCGGAACACGGGTGAAGAAGCTTAGCTAACAGACTGTGAAATCTAAACATTAGATGAGGTAGAAAACAAAAGCAGTATTATTTGGCAGCCTAGTATAGTGGCATATCAAGCAGAAATAGGGAGAAATTGCCTCGTGGCCGTATAATTATACTAAAGCATTCAGTGCAACGCTTTAGAGGAATAGCTCACCAAAGATATTACTTTATTTCTATCGTTTACCTACCCAGTGATGTCTTTCAGTCACAGAGAATTTTCTTTTGTAAGACATTCATTAACGGTGAATGAAGAATCCAAAAAATTAAGAAAAAAAGTTGATGAATGGAATTAATCCGAGACCCAAATTAACAGCAGCAAAATGATATCAAAAATGCGTCAGTATAAAGTCAAAAACTCCGCTCATATTATCATTTAGATTCTCTTCTACTGAAATGTGCTGAAAAAAAACACTTCCGGGCTAAACCGGCTCATGCACTAAAGACACAAACCTCTGCGCTCGCCCAATGATCATTTATAAAAACCTTCATGCGTACACCAACCTGCAGCGTATGTGGACAGTTACGCACCTTCTCACTTCAAGTATCCTTTCATGCCGATCATTAATACAAAAATAAACAACGTTTTTTTTTGTTTCAATCTTGTTTGAAATTACCAAACCTGCCTACTGATTACATCAGTAGTACTGTAGGCAGGTTTCTGAACTGTGCACAGCCCTCTGAGACAGAAACTGTGAGTAGACATAGACATGATTTCCCTATTTGTCTCATCTGTTTAAGAAAGTAGGTATAGCTGACATATTGCACTTCTACCTTAGTGCTAGGTATACTCTTAGTTGCTTGTTTTAGAAGAGAATGCACTTTAGACTTCTGGTGATTAGTAGTTTTCGTTCCCTACCTATGTTGAATGCACTTATTGTAAGTCGCTTTGGATAAAAGCGTCTGCTAAATGACTGTAATGTAGACATACATGGTGCTGCCATCTTATAATGAACATTGGTGAGGACCAGAGCATTGTATTAGAGCGTTCCGCCAATGAGGGGGCAGAAACAGCGGCGGTCACGTGGTTCATGTAAACTGGAAATAGTTACAAGGAGCCGTAGACTTCAGTGCATTCCGTAAACTTCCGGTTGAGGGCTTTGTCACTACTCGCCAATAGACGGCTATGTAGAAGACCTGGCCCGATGAAGTGAGCGCGAGTGTCAGAACTCTCTCTCTCTCTGGGTCTGGTGAGGACCAATTGATGGACCCTTTGTCAGCCTCCTGATTGGTCCCTGACCGACCAACCAGCAGGCTCTTTTTCGACTTCGACTGGTCCCGCCTCCTTCTGGTCATTTATGCTGTGTTCGCAATTCAAAAAAAAAAAACGGCAGCCGAATGGCTGGTCAGATACGTAGGCCCCGTGCATTTTCAGAGCATGTTTATTATCATAATCAATCAATCGGTTGTGTTTTGGCTTGGATCGATGGAACCAACGTAATAATATTTAAATTGCTATTAATCTGTATCACAATGAAAACACATTTTCCAAGGTTTTATAGAAAAAATACTTAAACATGAATATTATCATTAAAATCATATTTTTTTGCCAATTATTTGGGGGCCCACTTGCAACACCCTCGGGGCCCACCAGTGGGCCCCCGGCCCCACAGGCTGAGAATCACTCCCGCGGACCATAAAGGTCAGATTAAATCTAATGAAAAGCTCCTATCCCTCCGCGGTGCGCTGGTAAGCCTCTACACACATTCCTTATCGTCATGGAGACTGGCGCCTGCACCAAATGGCTCCTTAGCAGATTTGGGACAGTGCCGAAATCGAGTTGACCCAATCACTGCTAGTTCAGAATGAATGAAACATCGGAAAACTCTCTCACACACACACACACACACACCACACACACACACACACGCACGCCGTCAAGGCTGGCTAATTAAAGATGTCCATCAACTGGGGCTGCTCCTGCCAGCATGTCCGCCGCTCCAGACTGTGGTGGCTGAGTGGCATCCGGAGTGTTTCTGCCTTTATTATATTCCATGAGACACACAGCTAAAGTGTAATTAGGAGTGTAAGCTCGTAGGCAACAATCATATCGCACAGACACAAAAGTGATTGGCTAAGGATTTTCCGTTTGCTCATATCGAGCTTTAACCCATTAAGGGCCCCGGGAACGCATACTGTGTGTCATTTTAGATTGTTAGCTGTTATTTTATACTTTGGGCTATTCAAAAATAGCAGATATACAAGCTCGTATAAGTGCCACGCTACAGGCTTGTAGATCTGCTGTTTTTGAAAAAAAAATCTTTGCTTCTGGAGGTCGCTGGAAACAAAATGTTTGCTTTAAAAATATATATATTTAAAGATTTGCACACATTTTCGCGATTTTTCAAAAATAGCAGATCTGCAAGCTCATAGCGCGGCACTCGGTGCCGCGCTATGAGCTTGTAGATCTGCTATTTTTGAATAGCCAAAGGAATCTAAGAATGACACACGGACGCGTTCCCGGTCTTAATGGGTTAATTACTTTCGGGAAAGAACATGGCACAAATGCACAAATCATGGCTGCAAATCCCCTTTACATGAGTACAACACTCCCCCATGCTAGTCACCCTCCAGCTAAAGCTGGTTCCTGATATCTGAAGCAAATCCAATGCGCTAAAAGCGTGCTCAGGATCATCAAAAAAAATATTAAACATACAGTACACACACACAAAAATACATTATCTTCCCTGCCCAGATGTGGATGCGATTCAGGAATCCTTGGAATTTCCGAACTGCAGCGACTCAGATAAACCAATTTCACCTGAACACTTGGCGAACGATGGCTGCTCAAGGTTAAGTGTATTTGTTTCCAAGTACAGTACAATATGCATTCCCGGAATTAGTCATCCTAACCAGCAGCTCCTGCTCTAAGACCCTAACCCCAAGACCTAACAGCAGTAACGAGCAAGAGCCTAACATGCACATCTTGCATGTACATCTGCGTTTTTCCAAAGTGTGCCTCTTTCTTAGGTAATATTTGGCAAAATTGGCCAACCTTTGACGATTTGTTATGTTTATTATATACAGTGGTGTAAAGTAACCAAGTGCATTTACTCAAGTACTGTACTTAAATACACTTTTGAGGATTTTTTTTTACTTTACTGGAGTATTTCCCATTTTCAATACTTTTACTTCTACCTCACTACTTCTCAGAGGCAAATATTGTACTTTTACTCCGCTACAATTATTTGACAGCTTTAGTTACTTTGCAGATTTAGATTATTATCACAAAACATACATTAACCACTTCAGCCCTATATATTATAGCCGATCTACAAGCTCACGCATTGTGAGCTTGTAGATCGGCTATTTTCAAAAGATTTGTATACAGTATATGAACTTGTGAAATTTACATTTTGCACAATGAGTACTTTTACTTTTGGTACTTTAACTATTTTAATGCCAATACTTGCCAGTTCTTTTACTCAAGTAAATTCTGATTACCAGACTTTTACTTGTAAGAGTATTTCTACATTGCAGTATTAATACTTTTACTTAAGTAAAATATCCAAGTACTTTTACCACCACTGATTATATATATGTTGGCTATTCAAAAACAGCAGATCTACGTGCTGTGGGCTTGTATATCAGCTATTTTTGATTACCCATTGTACAACCCCTTCATTATTATATTATCCCAGGTTCAGGCTGTTATGTCAGTATGGCTGTGTTGTCCCACTTGTTCCCTGTGTGCCTACACCCTGTGACAACGTGCGTGAGGTTATAGTCTCATAGTTGACGGGGACAGCGAGTGGCACTGCGTCGGAAGTAGGGATGGAGAAAAGGAGGGACGGGGTGATGTAAAAGCTCACACACACACACACACACACACACACACACACACACACACACACACACACACACACACACACACACCCACACCCACACCCACACACACACGAAACGCTGGCCTGTCACGGCCAGCCTGATTAACAGCAACTGACTGCATCAGATTCATGACCCCTTCCCTCTCTCTGTCAGGTCACTGCCTGGCACATAACTAATGCAAAAGCACACACACGCACACACACACACATGCTACGTTTGTATTATTATACTTGTGAGGACGTCAGCATTTTTTAGGACAGCATTGAAAATACCTGAAAAATTGCAGATCTGCTAGCTCACGAGGAGTCGCAGTGCGATGTGTTGTTAGCTTGTAGATTGCAGAACTCTAGGGCCCTATCTTGCACGCCGTCTTACCCCTTATGCCTAAACTCTTAAGGTAATTTGTACCTTAAAAATGTTTTAAAATAGTGAAAATAGCCAATCTGCTATTTGAACTATTTTAAATGATTTAAAGATTTTCCAGACAATTTCACACAAAAAAATCGACAATAGTGGAAATAACAGATCTACAAGCTCACAACTCATCACACTCTGGTGCATTGTGAGCTTGTAGATCTGTTAAATTCACTATAGGGCATAAGTGGTTATAATGTACCTTTTCCCTTCTGTACGTAGTACAATAGTGCTTTGATATGTTAAAGTCATAAGTATTCAAACATATAGATACAGAAACAGAAATCAAACAAAAAAAGACTAAAAGTTTGTAACTGCTTTAAACAAAGACATTAATTTGTTATCTTCCTTTCCAATATCTGCTGTAGGGAGCTTACAAGTTGCTGAATTTCTTTCACATCATTCACATCAACAAAAAGCCATATAATGTTGTATCAAGTTTTGTCTATTATTAAGTTAAACTTTAATAACAGACGATAACAAACAACTATGAAAGAAACAGACGGATGTGATGGTGGTTTGAGACAAAATAGAAGTAAGTATCCAAAAATATAGATACAGAAACAAAAATCAAACCAAAAAAGACCAAAAGTTTGTGAAACGCTTTAAAAAAAGTCATTAATGTATTACCTTCATCTCCAATATCTATACTGTAGGGAGCTGAATTGCTTTCACATCATTTCAAGTATATTTTTAACAGAGAGCCATATAATGTCCTACCAAGTTGTGCGACTACCTTGCTAAAAACCTGAGTTCACTCACAGTCACAGGAATAGACTACCATTTACACTGATAGATTATTACCACGACATGAGCTATGGAAGTGAAAATGCTTCCATAAATACCAGATGCAACTGGCTTGCGCTCCGTGCATTAATCTTACCCTTAATTTAGCAAAACAAAGTCCAAAGATTCAAAGCAAATATGCCTTTTTTTTATTTAATACAACAGCATTCTTTGTTTGGTAAGCTGTTCAGCAGGGGAAAGGAAGCGGGCGCTGAGCGGTTCATAATGTAAATGATAAATGACCTACAGGTGTATATATAGAAAGAAATCATTGTTCATATCTCCACTCCATTCCTCCTACTCCCCATGTGCTTGCCTGTATAACCCAATGGTTCTCAAACACTGGGTCGGGACCCATGTTTAGGACGCTGATCCGTTTTTATGGGTTGTGAGTAAATATACTGTTTTTGATTTAGTATTTTTAAATGAAAATAAATACAAAGTTCCTAAAAGAAAAAGGCAAAATTTGTGAAAAGGTGTCTATTTTCACTACTTTGGAAATGGACTTAACAGGTTATTTGCTAATGTATTTGAGCCCTGGGAATAAAACCCACATCTTGAGCTGAACCGTGCTTTAACCTGGCCACACAGTAAATGTAGTATCAGTTAATTGAACTCTAAGGGAGTAAAAACAAATGGACATAAATGGACCTGTAACACGGTGTACCATTAAATCTATATTGAGAATTGTGTACAGTACATCTCAAGGCCATCTGGATGGATCCACCAATTAAGCTACATGCCAGAAGGCAGTTGGCACAGGCTGTTTCTTAACATTGGGTCCAGGGACCAACAGGGGTCCAAATGGACACTTACAGGTCTGTGACTTTGAGAGTGTACACATTTGTACAGTATACTCTCAGAGTTAAATAACTATGATGATTTTACTGTGTAGATTGGGGTCCCAGAGCAAATGTGTTACATGGGGTTCCATGGCCTAATAATGCATATCAAACTGGGGGTCCTTTTAATTAAAACATGTTGAGAATCACTATAGGCAACAACTGTGGCCATGGAGAGAAATTATTTCCACTTAAAACCTCCTACAATGCCATGTCCTGCCAACTTGATTCTCTGCCACAAAGCTCTCTGCAAACGCTGGAGAAGAACTTTTCAGCATCAATCAAGTGACCGGTCGGGTTAAGTGATGGCAATCTGTGTCTTCTGGAGATAGACCATTGTTAGAGGAATACAATCACTTTCACACTCTGCAATTCACTGTCATCTGCAAAATGCAAGGAGGAGTGAATAAGCAAATGTAGGATTTGCACTGCACTCACTTCTGCTCACACACACACACACACACACACACACACACACCAGCAGCAACCTGCAGACTAGCGGTGGTGTGTGTGAGTTTTTGAGGACAATGTTGCTGGTCCTCGCAACTGAAATGGTTGCTTTATGGTAAAACATATATATACATGTATACTGCGTGCGTGCGTGCGTGCTTACTATACTTATGAGGACTATATGGCCCCGCAAGTTTAGTAGAGAGTGTGAGGACAATGTTTCTGGTCCTCACAACTGAAATGGTTGCTTTATGGTAAAACAGAATATATACAGTATATAATTTGGGGTTGGGGTATCTCAAGGCTACTAAAGTGGCCTTGAGATGGACCCAACCTGGAAAGAGGAAACAAGGGAGGCCAAAAACAACCTGGTTTAGAACTGTGACCTCAGAACTGAAGATGGCAAACCTAACATGGGGCGAGGCACAACATGCTGACCAGGATAAGACCAGAAGGAAGCAGATTATATTTTTTTAATTAAAATTGATTATCAATGATTGTATGATCAATTCAATCTATTGGTTTGATTTACAGTTGCACCCCTAGTGTACGCTCCACCAGTGAGCAAGTGAAAGTGCTCCTGTTCAGGTCAGACAGGGAGGAAACCATAAGTCCTGCAATGTGGACGCGTTAACAAAAAGCAGTTACATTAAACTCTGCAGACTCTGGAGGCAATAAAGACCGGCGACAATCTCAGCGTCTTGGGGTTCCATGCATTTAAAGCACATGCTTAACGCACCTCTGACCTTATCTGCATTGCACAGTGGCTCGCCATCATCACAATCAATGTAAGCTACTGTCTCATTCACCGCCAAGCGTGTATTGTTTTGTTTTTCTCTTTCTCCCCGGTTGGATTTAAACACTATATCCTTAGTTCACCGGCGGGGTAGAGGGGTCTACAGTATACTTTTTCCCCCTCCTTTTTTTTCCCTTCCAGCAAACCTCTTTGCCTAAAATAGTCGTTCTACAAGCTCCCACTGTGAAAATAATAATAATACATTATTTTCCAAATGTTCACTTATTATGACATGCTCAGAATAGAGATGCTATGGTTCATGTGATTAATAATGAGATGCACTCTGCTTGTTTGAGTCTTTGTACGACTTTAGCTTGAGTCTCTTGGTACAGAGCTGGCAGCACTGTTTGACTAAAGCTAAGTTAGCCGCTAAGCTAAATGGCAAGGCTACGTTGCTCTGCCAACAACAAAGGGTTAGGCTTTTTTTTATCGAAATAATCAAGCGATCAGCGAGAGTCACTACAGAGTAGAGGCAGGCTGTTTCACTCCACTGCTGTTCAAACAAAACAATACAATATCCAGCCTGAATATCTGTGGTAGATGTCGTCAGTCGTCCAGAATAGTGAGAGGCCCACAATAGTATATATTGTTTTGCTTACATTATTTATCCCATTTTTTCACCCAGTGCCAATTGCCTATATAATCCTGGGCGCTACTCTCCCTCTGCCAGCCTGGGGAGAGCCCAGAACTGAGCTCATGCCTAAAATGCATGAGGAGCTAGCAAGCCTCTTCTTATCACCTGACAGGGGGGAGTTTCCCCGGTAGGACAGTGTGTGGAAGGAACACGTTATTCCAACCAGTTCCTTTCCCCTCCAGGCGCCCCGGCTGACCAGGGGGAGGCAGTTTAGAGACCAGGATTACAGCATGTTTTTTTGTGAAGGTACCTACCCTAGGGGACACAGGGAGAACATGCAAACTCCACACAGAAAAGCCCACAATAATATTGAGACAATGTTGTTATTGTGATATCCCAATCACAAAAGTACTAACATCTTTAAAATATTGTCAATTTCTTTTTGATCTACAAGCTCTACAAGCTCATAACGTGTTGCATTGTGAACTTGTAGATTGGCTATTATCAAAACGGTCAAATTCATATGCATTTGGGCGTCCTTGACATGAAAAGGTTTGAGAACACAAGGGGTTTTTCTTGGAAGTCGTGTGAGAAATATAAAATAAAATAAGGATTTAATTTGTAAAAAAAAATCAAACCCTTGTTCTATTTTTTAATGTTATTGGGTGTGTCGCAGCACCAGATGCCATTGAACATTCCTCGCGCAAAAACCTCACAGATGGCGATAATGCGATTCAGATTATATATGTGAAGTATTTATGTCGAATCGTCTTTTTGGCAAATACAGCTCATTATTATCCACTCTGCCCTGTGTGTGCGTGTGCCGTTCTGCTACATCAACAGTGAGCTAGCGTGGGCCCCCGCAATTTGCATCCGTTGTATGTTTTGATCCTCTGAGGGAAAGTCCCTTTGAGGCACATTTGCTGAATGCACACACACACACACACACACACACACACACACACACACACACACACACACACACATCACACAAACTGACGATTTGTTTAGTTTTTTTTAACGATTTGTTCTTGATTGATAGGACAGTAGGCTGACAGGAAATGGGGAGAGAGATGGGGAATGACATGCACCAAAGGCCCGTCGGGATCGGGAGTCGAACCTGCGACACACTGTCAGGCTGGATTACCAGCCTATAGGTGCCCAGACGGTTACGCCAACCGTACGGGCCACAAAATTGACGATTTTAAGCCTAAATTATGCTCCGTCGTGCGATGGGTGTTGCTTGCGTGCCGAAAACGGCAGAGAACAGCAGACCTACAATAGCTCACAACACGATTATTTGCGTTGCGTCCGACGCGAGAAAAAGTATGAATCCTCTTCTCACGCTATAGTGATTTCTTGAGTTCTTCCATGTTTAATCGCTCACTGCTGGTTAGACAGTGTTTGTCTGACACTTATTTATGTCTTTGGTTGAAGAAATAAATACATTCTTCTGGGCAATTTCAGTTACAGGGAACTCCCGCTGTCTCTGCACTTCTCTCCACATGTTTTCTTTGTTTTCCTCCTCTTCACTCATCCGGGAATACTGTTTGCTTTTACTCACGTGTCGCTGCTGTAGTTCCTGATGTAGCCTACTCTACCAGCAACTTGCTTTAGGCCTAAGTAGCTAGTAGCAATACCCACACTTAAAATACTCTGTTACAAGTAAAAGGCATGTATTCAAAATGTTACTTGAGTAAACGTGCAAACGTACTGGCATCGAAATCTACAACTTGGTCTGCTATGATCTGCAATGTGTAGAGATGAAAAAGAGGACTACAAGCTCACAGCGTGTCACATCGCGACGCATTGTGAGCTTTTAGATCAAATAGCCAATGTAGATTTGTAATAGTAATCTAAACATTGACAAGATGCAAACGTGTTCAAATAATTGTTAAAGGAAAAGTACAATGTTTGTACTTTATACTGAGAGAGAGAGAGAGAGAGAGAGAGAGAGAGAGAGAGAGAGAGAGAGAGAGAGAGAGAGAGAGAGAGAGAGAGAGAGAGAGAGAGAGATCTGGCTGAATTTGACAGGTAGATTGAGACAATAGCAGGCTCCAATTGCATCATATCTAACATCAAGGAAAGCTATCAAAAATTATGTCAACAAAAGAGAAAAAAGAAAACACTCCCTGGAAGGGTGTACTGTATGAACTTGAATAATAGAAGATAACAAACAACTATGAAAGAAACAGACGGATGAGTTGGCGGTACAGTATGAGCCAAAATAGAAGCTCTCGCACTGACGTGTTTGTTAATACATGAAATATGCATGCATGCACGAGTGTAAGATTTTAATTAATAGGCCTACATGATAGCCTCATGCATGCATGTTTGCGCAACGTCTTAATTAACACACGATATGCTCATGTTGCATGTTGTGTGTGCACATGTTGAGTGGATACGTGTGGATAGAGGCGAGTGTGTGCGTGTGTGCGTGTGTGCGTGCACGTGCGTGTACACTTGTATTACTATACCTGTGAGAGCCAAGTGACATCACATCATGCATGTAGCGGTGTTCAGCTTTGATTTATCTAATTTGAAGGGACATACTTCACACGCACACATACTTATATACGGCATACAGTACTGGGTTGTCCACCACTGAACAGAATAATCATGCTTTCGATGTCTAACGGGTCGAGTTCATATATGTTCATATGTGAGCTTTGTAGATCAGCTATTTTCACCAGGGGTCATCAAGATGTCCGTACACGGACACATGTGTCCGTGGCAAACGTTAGATTTTGTTTTTACACACCATTATAATGTTCTTATTTTGATCATAAGACCCAATTACTGAATGTCAGGGCCCAGGCTTTCTTCAGAATATTTATGACACTGATTTACTATGACACTATATATTGGCACATCTCAAACGTTTTATTTTGAAGGACACCCATAACTCTGAGAGTGTACAAATGTAACCAAATGAACCCGTAAGGGTCCATTTGGTTACATTTGTACACTCTCAGAGTTACAGACCTGTAATGGTCATTTAGGGCTAGCCCTTTGTGTTTGTCTACTCATTGTGTATGTCCATAGCAGAATGTTGACAAAAATATACACTACGGGATGACCCCTGATTTTCACTATTTAAAAAAAACAACTAAAGTGGTTAATTCATAATGTATTTTAGAAACCCAATATATCTTTTGGGTGTGGAGCTGAAAAGTTTGGGAAGCACAGTTCAAACAGACAGACAGACAGCAGACACCAGATGGTGGTGAAAACATAATATCCTCTTTGGTGTGTACTATAGTATACAGTAAGTACTACTGTGGGCATCAGTACAGAGCTCTGTCCCTGCAGTGCATACTCAGTCTGTTTCAGTCCGGTGGAAACCTTGCATCTCCAAAACCATTCCTTTTTTATTAGTATTTTCATACATAAACATAAAACAAATTTTTTCAAATAGCGAAAATAGCCGATCTGCAAGCTCACAATGCCTTGTGTCGCGAGGCGTTGTGAGCTTGTAGACCTGCTATTTTCACAAATTTTGTGTGACACTCTTGTATGATGAAGTAGGGCATTAATGTACAGGAACGACAAAACCCCCAAAAATAACATGGAGATACAAGGTTTCCGCCCAACAACAACGATAAGCACCTTATTTCATTGGTCTGAAAAAAATACTGCTTCTCGTGCAATGTGCTGTAATGCACGACTACGGCACCATGACTCATACCTTTGTCTCAGTACTATTCTGTACAGCAATCTTTTTATGGCTGTGGGTAAGTTAGCCCCGCTGTTACTTACATAGCTTATCATAAATTACAGATGAGCTCTGCAAGCAAACAAACAAACAACATCCACCACAGACTGTTGGTTTTGCTAGATATCATTGTCTTTGTCTGTATTCTCCCAGACAATGTAACGACCTTCAGGGCTGCAGCCATGACGTACATGTGTATCAGTCCAGTGTACTGTAGGCTAACGGTTCTCAAACCGTCTCATGTCAAAGACCCCCACATTGATGGCTATTTGACCGTGGACCCCCATCTGAAATGACTTTCATGTCAGAGAAGATTTGTGTACAAAAAATAATAATAAAAGTTCTCAAAATGATTGTGTTAAGTGGTCAGACGGGTGGCCCGCAAACACTTTTGGGGGAGATTTTCAAGTGGACCCTGATCCACAAAAGGTTCGGGAAACACTGGTCTAATATTTCCGCACTCTGTTATCTTGTTGGCATGTTGATTTGGCACTGTGACCACGTCTAAACTAGAGGTCTATGCTCTCGTGTGTGTGTGTGTGTGTGTGTGTGTGTGTGTGTGTGTGTGTGTGTGTGTGTGTGTGTGTGTGTGTGTGTGTGTGTGTGTGTGTGTGTGTGTGTGTGTGTGTGTGTGTGTGTGTGTGTGTGTGTGTGTGTGTGTGTGTGTGTGTGTGTGTGTGTCTGTCTGAGCGTGTGTCTGAGCGTGTGTGTGTTTCTGAGCGTGTGTGTGTGCGCGCGCCCGTTCATGTGTGGGAGTGTTTGATAGAACCACTCAGGTGTTCTCCCCTGGGCCTCCCAGATATCATCAGTCATTATCCTCGTCATCCATCAAGCGCCGCAGGTGCACGTGAGCGCGTACGGCTCACCGGTAACCCCCTCCGTGTCTGCCTGCCGTTTCCCCCCCCCTCCCTCTCCCCGCTGCTCTTTCACTCGGGGGGGGCCCCCGTGGGGCCTCTCCAAATGTAGCTCGCTGGGGGCCCGAGGTGATGCAAATGTTGTGCATCCTGCTGGAGTGATTTAGTGAGTGAAAAAAGGAAAAGAAAAGGCTGTGTGTATTGCAGTGAGAGAACAGTCACTAGTTAGTCATATGCAAATGGACTCGTATATTGTTGCCGGGCAGAAACCTCTCATCTCCATATTCAAACTTTTTGTGTTCTTTCCTAAATGAACGCCCTACTTGATCATACTACAGCGTCACACAAAAGTATCAAAAGTAGCAGATCTACAAGCTTCGCGCCGCGTTTCGAGCTTGTAGATCTGCTACTTTTGATACTTTTGAATTTGAATCCTGAAAAGGTACAGTTTTGGACATATGAGGTTTCCACCCAACAGAGACGACATAACGATTCTCTCATTTGTTGTGCATAAGTTATGGATCGCTGTATGATGAAATTCCACTGTGTGGAGAACCTAAAAGAGTGGTTCTCAAACATTTTCATGCCCAGGGACCTCCCCAAAAAAATATGTATTTGGCCACAGAGATCCCTGACAAGATTTTGTGTCAGGGTTTTGCATATAAGATTTGTTGTTAAAATGTTTAAAAAATATACACTGCTCAAAATAATTAAGGGAACACTTTGATCCCTTAATTCTTTTGAGCAGTTTTCGTTGAGCATTATGTACACAGTTCATGAAAAAACCCAAAATAATTAAGGGATCAAAGTGTTCCCTACATTTCTTTGAGCAGTATATATTTTTTCCCCCTTGTTTTTGTATAGCAGATTTTACAAGCTCACAGCAAGCTTGTAGATGTATACATAATGTCTATTTAAAGTGGTTAAACAGATTCTAATGCTTACACATGTTTCTGGGGACCCTCTGGGACCCCCTCAAGGACCCCCCGAGCGGTCCCTGGACCCCACTGCGAGAACCAGTAATCTAAAACATCACTTAAGGCCTTTGCAGGGGGTCATACCTATGTTCCCCGGGTTCTATGTTCCCCACTTAGTCCATGGGCCAGACGTGATGTTGGTACACCGAAAGGTGGCAAAGGTTACTTATCATTTTTGAGAAGCTCTATGTCTGTAGATAACATTTTGGTATGATAACCCTTCCTGAGTCACAGCTAAATTGGTGTTATCAGCTGCTGAAGTTACCCTCCCCCATTGAAAAAAGCCATTTTAGATGCAGGTGCATATCTTGGTATTGGCTCCTGTTGAGTACATATTTCAATATCTTTCACTATAGTGTTTGGTATCATTTTTAAGGGGACACTTTAAGCTTTCATTCAAGCCCATTTGTGTATATGTGGGACAAGTACACTGGTTACTGGAGCTCCTGAGATAGGCGAAGAGGCCTACCAGGTATTCAGACAAACGAGGATAGAAGAGGACCCACCAACTGTTAAATTATATGACAAGATGACCAAGCAAAGCCTAAAAACATGATCCAATATCTACACAAAAAAATCTCATGGAAAGAGTGGTCAGAATGTTGTTCTAAAGGCTGATAGGTAACTGTTCAGTCACATGATCCTGGTGGCTGAAAGTAGGAAGGTCAATATGAAGGATGTTCTTGCTCACCCACTTGGCCGGTTGCCATGGGCACTGGCAAATGCTGATGGGACTTTACGGAAAACCAACAAGGCTGCACTTGCCAGAGAACTGGAAAAGAATGTGTCTCCAGCAGAACACATCCCAACCCCATCTACTTGCATCATCAACGGAATGAGCCTAGTTCAAAAACTGAATGGTGACAACATAACATTTAAACAGGTGGCAAAGTCAGTTTTGAACCGGGTCCTCCAGGAAGGCGCTCAAAGTGAACGTATTGATGCTGTATTCGATGTCTACCGCAGGACTTCCATCAAGGATGCAGAACGAGTCAACCGGGGTGCAGACACAACACTCGAGCACAAGCACCTTGTTGGTGGACACTATGTAAGGCAGTGGCGAAAATTCCTTTGAAGCCTGATCAAATTTCTGGTCGAGGAGTGGAAACTCCCAGAGTACACACACCTGCTGCAAGGCAAAGTCCTGTGACCTGTGAAGAAACGTGTTATCGGCTGACAAAGGCCAAGTGTGAGGAAATAGCAGAGTTGCACTCCACGCATGAGGAAGCTGATACTCGTTTGCTTCTCCATGCGTTGCATGCATCTAATGCAGGCTCACAGGCAGTAGTAATTACAGCTGAAGATACTGATGTCATGGTGCTCTGTCTTGGCTTCCAGAAAGACATTGCCTGTCCCATCTATCAAAAATATGGGACACGGAACCGCACACGTTTTCTGGACATCACATAACTGGTAGGCTCAATCGGACGTGGTGTATGTGACGGCCTAATTGGCTTACACGTCTTCACAGGCTGTGACACAGTGAGTGCATTCGCCGGTCGAGGGAAGCTGAATGCTCTGAAGATGGTAAGAAAGGACCCTTCCCGGCAAGATACTTTCAGTCAACTGGGGAAGTCGTGGAATGTATCTGATGATCTCTTCCAGAAAATTGAGCAGTTTACCTGTTGCATGTACATTGCTAATAGCAGCACAGGTGATGTAAATGAGCTGCGCCACAAACTGTTCTGCACCAAAAGGGGAGAAATCGAATCCAGCCAGCTGCCACCATGTAGAGATTGTCTCTATATGCATATTGAACGGACAAACTACCAGGCAGAAATCTGGAACTGCTGTCTCCATGGATGGACTGAAAACGATGGCAAGCTGGCCATTCACTGGATGTGTTCCCCACCTGCACCAGATGTGGTCTTGGAGCTGTTGTCCTGCAAGTACGTGCGTTCGTGCAAACTGCCAGATTGCACGTGCCTGTCAAATGGACTGACCTGCACCGACATGTGCAGGTTGCAGACCTGCAGCAACCAAAAACAGACAGATTATCCACAACCAGGGGAGTCAGATGAAGAAATTGATGACCAGTTTTAATGTGTGACATGGCCCTAGGCTTGGAAAAGAATTCTACCAGGCAGCTAGACCATGGTAAAAAAGAGAGAAAAAAGGAAATAAAGAATAAGCCATACAAGGACAACACTGAACAAAAAATTTAGTGGGTTGGCACAAGGGACTACAACCCAATGTTGCACAATGTAAATCTATATACTGTTGATGTTAAACTGTTGTTACTGCTGATATACAGATAAAAGGACACATAATTTCATGCACATACTTTCATGTTGATTTGACTACTACTGTGACTCATGAACTGCTTTATCATAAAATGCTACTAATGAACATATACTTAAAACAAGTCTATGTTGTAACTGACTATAGTCTGATTAGTTTCGCATTAAAACTGCTTGTTTAATATAAGGCTGAAAATCTGTCCCTCAGAATGAAATAATATGGGTAAATTATACATTTCCTGAATCCTTAGGGTCATGTCAGCATTCCAGATTTTGTGCCACTGATGTTTCTTGATGACACAGGACTAAAAGAAAAAAATATGATTTAGTCAAATATTGTGTAAAAAATGTTTTATTCGAAGTTTGAAGAGCTCCAGTAACCAGTGTACTTGTCCCACATATACACAAATGGGCTTGAATGAAAGCTTAAAGTGTCCCCTTAAAAATGATACCAAACACTATAGTGAAAGATATTGAAATATGTACTCAACAGGAGCCAATACCAAGATAATGCACCTGCATCTAAAATGGCTTTTTTCAATGGGGGAGGGTAACTTCAGCAGCTGATAACACCAATTTAGCTGTGACTCAGGAAGGGTTATCATACCAAAATGTTATCTACAGACATAGAGCTTCTCAAAAATGATAAGTAACCTTTGCCACCTTTCGGTGTACCGACATCTCGTCTGGCCCATGGACTAACTAAGGTTATGGTTAGGGTTAGGTTTAGGTTAGGTCCTATGTTCCCCGTTTACTTTGCAGACAGGGTGCGATTAATCAATCAGTTTTTACCGCATGCGAAAAGACGCACAAATCGAACTGGGTTCGATTGAAAAAAAACAACGCATCGCTGCAGCCACTTGCCGCACTGCACATTCGGAGCCGGTGTGCATGAGGTCATAGAACCATGTGTTCATTTTAAAATATGATATTGTCGTTTTTTTCCGTACGAAAAATCGCACACTGTCTGCAAAGGCCTTTAGACCTGAATAGCTGTCACTTTTTGGGGGGGTCATGCAATTTGCACGGCGACAGTCCTTTGCGCTCTGACCCAAGTCATGTGCCAGCCTCATGCCATCATTCAGCTGCTCCGCTGCTGCCCAATAGATGTTCCCTCATCCCTCCCATTCTCCCAAAAACTCCCTCCATCCCTCCCTCCCTCCGTCATCTCTCTCCTCTCCTCTCCAAAGTCCTGTCCCCTCCACTGGCTTGGCGCAACCCCCAGGCAGAGTGCTGCCTAGTTGCTGATTGAAATGCTTTAACCCATTAAGACCGGGAACGCATCTGTGTCATTTTTAGATTTCTTTGGGCTATTCAAAAATTGCAGATATACAAGCTCATAGCGCGTCACTCGGTGCCGCGCTATGAGCTTGTAGATCTGCTATTTTTGAAAAATCGTCTTCTAAATCATTTTTTTTTAAACGTATGTTTATATCAGTGATTCTCAAACTTGTCAAGGACCCCCAAAATTATGTTTTTGGCCGCCGATCCCCATCAAAATGTGTTGTTCCAGGGACCCCCAGAAGTTAAAAATGTTTTAAAAGAAAATGTATTCAAAGATTTGCACAAATGTTCAATCTTTTTCAAAAATAGCAGATCTACAAGCTCATATGAGCTTGTAGATCTGCTATTTTTTAATAGCCAAAGTATAAAATAATGGTTGTATGGCTCAAATCTAAAAATGACACAAGATGCGTAAACCGGTCTAAATGGGTTAATTGAGGCTTGGCTCGGCCCGAGCCAAGTACATGTGCTTCTGCCCTGTGCCTCCCCTGCTCTCTCTCCCTCTCTCTCTCTCTCTCTCTCTCTCTCTGTCTCTCTCTCATCTCATCTCCGCGGCCTCCATTCTCCTCCTGCCTCTGAACATGGTGGCTGCCAGTGCCTCGATGATGGTGTGGTGGTGGTTGGGGCAGCAGCAGTGACTATGTTTTGTATGGCTTCTGCAAGGTTGGCGCGGGGAAGCGGCAAACGGCCCCATCAGCCCCATATAACAAGGGGCTCTGCCATTGGGTGTGTGTGTGTGGGCACCGACCGCAGATGATAGTAAAGCGGGGGGAGGGGGGAGGGGGAGCGACTCGATGCGGCCTATTCCATCGGCCGGCGCAAAACGACTCTCCTAAAACCCCGATATTATGGCGTGCATCTGGTGTCATGGAGGTTTATTCAGTTATTTATTTTCTGAAGTGGTGTTTGTGTTTGTTAACGAGAGCCACTTTGAAGGTTTATTATGACATCTGTGTTCTTTCAAACATGATAGGGATGTATTTCACTCTTTTTTTTAATACGTGGAGCCCATGTGCCGTTGATGATGTTAAACGGAGCTCCTCTTCTTCAAAGTGCCCAGATGGTTGTGACCAATGAAAAAAAGATATACACGGGGAAGAGAGCTACTGTAACGTACAGATGGAGGCTAGAAATTAATTTCTCGCAAATTACATTTCATATGTAGATTGCCCTCACATTAATGGCCGGCTTAATGTCGTTTGCAAATCGGGAATCGGAGGGGACGAGGGACCCAGAG
This sequence comes from Gymnoscopelus braueri, assembly GCF_963280865.1. Lineage (NCBI taxonomy): Eukaryota > Metazoa > Chordata > Actinopteri > Myctophiformes > Myctophidae > Gymnoscopelus > Gymnoscopelus braueri. The sequence goes on along the minus strand of NC_137620.1, from coordinate 28,147,970 downwards.
AGAGAGAGAGAAGATGAGAAAGAGTTGGCTAAAAAACGTGTGAATTAAAAGCAAGCAAGAAACGAGCCTGTGTGTGTTAGAAAGAGAGAGTGTGTGTTAAAGCTAAAATCATGACTTATTTTAATGAATAAAACGTTATTTTAACTAATCTAAAGTATGCTAATCCAATATAACTAGCACAGCTGCAGTGATTGGAGGTGCCAATAATTTTGTACTTTTACTCAAGTAATTTTAGAATTCCGGACTTGTACTTGTAACTCTACATTGCAGGACTGATACTTTACTTAACCCATTAAGACCTGGAACGCATCTCTGTCACTTTAGATTTCTTTGGCAATTCAAAAATAGCAGATATCCAAGCTCATAGCGCGGCACCGAGTGCCGCGCTATGAGCTTGTAGATCTGCTATTTTTGAAAAATATTGATTTTTTTTTGTTTTATATTTAAAAAGAAAAAAAGGATTTAGAAAACATTTTTAAGAATCACCTCAGGTCTTACAAAAATGTGAGTACTTTTTCCACCACTGGCAATATCTCCCCTACTAGCCTTGAAGCAGGGATTGCCTCTTGTCTGAGTGGACTCCCACTGTTCGACTCGTGTTTGAATGCCGGCTAGGACATACAATGTACGGATTGCAGCTGTGTCTGTGTTGACTGCAGTGGAGAGGGACGCCCTGCTCGCACATGTTGACAGGAACTCAACACTCGCCACAACCTCAAGGGTGGTGCGTACAATGTCTGAGATAAATGGCCACTCTGGGGTTTCAACTGTGTGCAGTGTCTCTCTCAGCCCAGTGGCCTAGTTGCAGCGGTGGAAAGTAATTGAGTACATTCACTCAAGTACTGTACATAAGTACAACTCTGAGGTACTTATGTACTCACTTTACTTGAGTATTTGATACGAACTGACTTACTTGACTTAAACCATTTTGCTCTTTGGGGAGCATAGGTCATTTATGAATTTCCTCCAGCTAGTTCGGTGTTGGGCGATCTTCTCTGCTTCCTTCCAAGATGTTCCTTTTTCCCTGAGTTCCGCCTCGACAGACCTTTTCCAGCTGTTTCTGGGTCTTCCTGGTTTTCTTTTCCCCTGATGTTGGAGGATGGTTTCCTCAGGGTGTGCCCAATCCAGCCCCATTTCCTGCGTTTAATTTCGATTTCAATTTGTTCTTGTTGTGTGGTTTGCCAGAGCTCTTCATTTGTGATGGTGTTAGGCCAGTAAATTGCCAGGATGTGTCGTAGGCATCTGTTGATGAATGTTTGTAGTTTGTTTGATGTTGCTTTAGTGGTTCTCCATGTTTCCGCCCCGTAGAGTATAACTGACTTGACATTGGAGTTGAAGATGCGGAGTTTGATTTTTGTGGAGATGTGCTTTGAGTTCCATACTTGCCTTAGTATTAAAAATGCTGTTCTAGCCTTCCCTATTCTTGCTTTTATGTCTTTGTCGCTGCCTCCGTCCTTCCCAACAATGCTTCCCAGGTACAATAGGTGTATGTGTCCACCTCCTCTAGTGCCTCTCCGTCCAGGTTAATGGCATTGTTTGTTTTGTCTATAGTCATCACCTTGGTTTTGGTTTTGTTCATATGAAGTCCTGTAGTGTCTGCTGTTATGGCAAGTTTTGTGAGTTTGGTTTGTAGTTGTGTTTGTGTGTGTGACAGGAGGACTATGTCGTCAGCAAAGTCCAGATCTTCTAGTTGGGACCACATTGTCCACTGGATGCCTAGTTTTTGTTCGGCTGTGGTTGTCTTCATGATCCAGTCGACCGCCAAGAGGAAGAGAAAAGGAGACAGTAAACAGCCCTGTCTGACTCCTGTCTCTACTGTGAAGCTGTCTGTGAGGTGTCCGTTGTGTATTACTCTGCAGGATGATTGTAGATATAGCTGTTGTGTGATGGTTATGAACTTCTTTGGAATACCATAATGTGCCATGAGTTTCCATAGAATGTCTCTGTCCAAACTGTCAAATGCTTTGTGGAAATCAATGAATGTGAGGTTGAGAGATGTGTTCCATTCCAGGGTCTGTTCTATAATTGATACAAACTACTCCACTACATCTCAGGGGCAATTGATGTTATTTTTACTAACATTTTTTTTAAACTTTGGTTACAAGTTAGTTTGCAGATTATTTTGTATAGATACAAAACCCATATTCTATACTTAAGCTATTCGGAAATAGATGATCTGCAAGCTCACAACGTGTTGCGATTCGGTGCGTTGTGAGCTTGCAGATCTGCTATTTTTGGAAATATCTTTAAATTAAGCAGTTTTATTTAAATTGACATCATGTCAATTTAGATAAAACTGATGCTGCTGAGAAAGAGCAGAGTGCAGGATTTTTGTTCATGAATCTTTTGTTCATGATTGCTTCATTTGTCACTGTCCAACGCACCTGCGTCTGAACAAAGTTCAGCGAATGTTTTATTTGCAAGGAAACAGTGTGTATGAGTACTTTTTGTACTTGTATCTGTCTCTCTGTGTCCCTTTTATGCCCCTATATGGGGCTCTGTGTCGGGCATGCCCAAATATGGAGTCCAGTCAGTGTTGCCAGGTCTGCTTATTATAAGTTCCCCCCAAGATTTAATTTGCGTTGTGAGCTTGTAGATCTGCTATTTTCAAATAGCTGATGTATGTTTGAAGTGCTCAGGTGGCCAACAGTCGCTTCTTTTGGGCTTGTTTTCCTAGACCTGGTTGCTTGTTTCTGTCACAGAATCTGGCAACACTGACTCCAGTCTACTCCATATGGGGATTTGCGGTTTTATCGATATTTTTTTTAGATCTGCTGATCCGACAGACTTCCCACTTGACGCATCACGCCCTCGGGACCTCGTCGATACGCACTCCGAGTTTGAAGTCTGTTTTGAATGCAGGACTCTTAGAGTATTTCTATATTGTGGTATATTGCTTATTTTACTTGCCTGGTTGGCACCTGAGCACCTCTACCCCGGTCTATCCTTGGACAGATGAAATGACAGGTGAAACGACACAGAGAGCCACCTTCCCCCGTTTCCCTCAACCTTTAGTCTCTTATATGTCACACATGCAAGCAACATGGTTTAGCGTCCGCGAGGAGGGTTTTGGAAGCTGCAGTCAAGCAGTAGAGCCAGACCTTGGGGAAGAAAAGGAAGAGAGAGAGGGAGAGATGGCAGAAAATAGAAGAAATGTAACAGAGAGAGAGAGAGTGAGAGAAGTGAGAGAGTAATGAAGGGCATGGTGCCGAGAAACTCACTGTAGCATGGGGAGCAGTTTCTCTCTGTCTCTCTCTCAATCACATGCCCTCTCGTGTGTGTGTGTGTGTGTGTGTGTGTGTGTGTGCATGTGTGTGTGTGCACGTGCGCGCGCGCACACACACACACACACACACACACACACACACACACACACACACACACACACACACACACACACACACACACACACCCCCCCCCCTCTGGAGGCTTGCAGAGAATCTGAGAAATGCCGTTCCCTGGTCAACCCAAGGGCAGTTTTCGTGTCCTGACCTTAAAGCGGGACACAGGTAATTATGATTTCTCAACGGGAGGCGCGCTGCATTCCTCTTCGACATGCATCCCAGAAGCACTCAGTACACATTGAATATAACATGCTCTGAATTCGATCCAACCCTGCCCTCATGCGCGTGATGTTTAGAAATGTGTAAATCCCAATATTTCTGACTGAACCTTACTGTGGTAGAAATATAACCGGTGGTCGACAACTTATTTGCATTTTTGAGGTGTTTCTACTTTGCTTGAGTATTTCTACTTCTACGCCACATCTCAGAGGCAAATATTGTACTTTGTAATCCACTACGATTATTATTAAGTTACTTTATAGATTTAGATTATTATAACAAAACGTATGTTAACCAATTAAGCCCTAGTTATACTTCATCTATTTGTATAATAACTGATCTACAAGCTCACAGTGAGTTGCCAATGTGCTGTGCAATCAACGTGTCTGAAAATACAGCTATTACCATGTTGGCAGATTCCTTTCATCTGTGGTTTTCTGTTCTCTAAATTCATTTGCATTTTGGATGTAGTGTTTGTATGGGATTTTATACCCCCTTAAAAAGTAGGGGGTGAAGCAGACAGGATTTGATTATTTTTCAAGATAAGTGCCAACAGAAGCTGGTGAATGCCTGTGAGTGTCATTTTCAATAACCATAACAGCACAAATCAACATGAAAATCTCTAAATAACTAGATTTACCCTAATGTAAAGTGGAAGATTACTGAGCTCTACACAGAACTGATTTAGTTAAGTTTTATAAATAAAAAATGCACTTATCTGCACTTTATCTCATGTACAATGCTGTTTTGTGGATCTACCCAAGTGCTACCACCTTTGTGCCTAACCGTATGCAGCTTATGTCTAACCTCATGCACTGTTCAGCTGGATTATGCTATGTGTATCTACTGTATGTAGATATCTTTGATCTATCCCTGACATGTTTCTATTTACTGTTTGATGTCCTTTCTCCTTGCTCCTTCCCCCCCTTCTTATCTTTCTGTCTCCTCCTGAAAAAAACAACAACGATAGAGCTTGCACAAAACACATTTCATTCACTTCTAAACCTGTAGTTGTAGAAAGTAAAAGGCCTGTGTTCAAAATGTTACTTGAGTAAAAGTACAAAAGTATTGGCATCAAAATATACTTAAAGTACCAAAAGTAAAAGTACAAAAATGTTTGAAAATAGCCGATCTACAATCTCACAACGTGTCGCGTTGTGAGCTTTGTAGATCAGCTATTTTCAAATAGCCTTGGTATAAAATAGGGCTGAAGTGGTTAATGTATGTTTTATAATATAATAATTATTAACTCAAGTTTTCAAATAATTGTAGTGGAATAAAAGTACAATATTTACCTCTGAGATTTAGTGGAGTAGTAAGTCAAAGTAGGCTTGAGTTCTTCAGCCAGCATGGTAAAGAGCACTCACTGTCGGGATCTCTTGACCTGAGAGCTGGTGTCGGTGGTCCAGGAGAGGTCCTCCATGATGTGTACACCCAGAAGACCTGTTGATTACCAGTGGGGAACGGTTAGGACAGGACCTTCTCAAAATCAACAATCATCTTTGTTTCGTCGACGTATAGAGACAGATTGTCGTTTTGTCCAGTCTGACAGCATAACTTCTCTATGGCAGTGGTTCTCAACCAGTGGTCCGGGGACCACCAGTGGTCCATGAGGGGGGTACCAGGGGGTCCACCGGGAAATGTGTTAACATATAGCGTCACAATCATTTTAACCACTTAGCTTTGGCTATTCAAAAATAGCAGATCTACAAGCTCATAGCGCGGCACCGAGTGCCGCCCGCACTATGAGCTTGTAGATCTGCTATTTTTGAAAAATTGTGAAAATGTGTGCATATCTTTGATTTTTTTTTTTAAAGCGAACATTTTTATCTCAAATAATGTAAAATGTTCTGCTTATTAACCTTTGTGTCATGGTGAGAGATCTAGGTGCAACAGCAGACCAAATCAGTTTTATTGGCAATGTTTATTAGCATGTTTCTGTATACTGTACAGTATATTTAAGTTTGTTCTAACTTCTAAACACTGGTGGTGGTGGTGGGCTACATTGTGATATGATGAATTAAGTTACCATAAACACATTACATAAATAGTTCACCTCAAACTATATGAAATGTAAAATAAACATATAATTTCACATTTTGCTGTAACAGTCATCACTGCTAACCACTGCTCATGTCCTGCTCTCATTTACATTTTTTACGATAAACAACTCAAGTCATGTCCTTGTGTGGATGAGTCTCTCTCATCTCAATCTTGCTATTCAAGCAGAGCCATTAAGATGGGTAGCTTGGCTGTCTTTAGAAAATGACCCATATCCATGCAAATGTGGTCATTGATTACAATTAGATGTGTCATCTGTCTCACCAGGTGGCCCTGGTGTGTGAACAACTGACAGGAATAATTTGACCCCAAAATAACAGGCTTTTGTGGATTAACGTGGTCATATTTTGTTTCCAGAAGAACATTTTGGAGCCATCTGAGAGCTTCATGCGCCAAGTTAAATGAGTTCTGTCAGTTCTGCTAATATCAAATAAGTCTGTCATATAACAGATATTGTGGGTCTAACCCCCAGTGGTGGTGGGCTACTAGAGAATGGCACATGATTGTTGAAGTTACTGTACATAGTTCACCTCAAACTTCATTGGATTTGAAAAGTACGAATTAAACCATATTGAGAACCATTGAAATAATAGGCCATTAAAGTTCCTATAGAAACCTCAATTATACATGTCATGATTGTTCTGAATACAACATTGCTTGCTATATTGTGTTTATAGTGTGTCATTGTACATAACAGCATCTTAAATTATTTGGTAAAACACATTATGTTTTATATAAGTACAAAGTATGTTATGTTGCTTCCCTAACACCAAGTGTCTTCCATGTGATTACATTAAATTGACAGTAACACAGTAAACCATTTCAAGGTGCATCTTGACTTTAAATGTTTATGTTGAGTTGTGTTTATTAAGACACAGCCTACATAAATAGTCCATTGTGAGTGTATAGAGGGTCCACAGTTATAGGTTAGAGGTTCACAATCTAGTAATAGTAGTAGTACATAGTAGTAATCATGAATTGCCAATGGGTCATTTCTGTTCCTATCTAATGAAGCGCTAATTGTCACACTGTTCACAATAATGTTTCATTGATGCATGACTTTTTAAACTACTTAACTGAGTAAAATTAATTCCACATTGACTAAAATTAGGATTTCCTGTGTGAATTCTCTGATGTCTATTTAACGAAGATTGTGTCCTAAAGTTGCTCCCACACTGGTCACAGTTAGGTAGGGTAGGGTTTCTCTCCAGTGTGAATTCTTTGGTGTGTTTTAAGGTGGGCCATTAGTGAGAAGTGTTGTCCACACTGACCGCATCCATAGGGTTTCTCTCCAGTATGAATACTCTGGTGTGTTTTAAGGTTGGACACAACACGTGTATAAACATGGTCAGATCTTACATATCAATGCATCCCCGGTGTCTATGGGCCTGTTCACCAGTTGCATTCTGGGTGATCACAAGTGGACATCTCTTAATACAGATGTAAATGCACTCAAAGAGGACAACTATCACCTCCCCTCTCAGAGGAGGGGGGAGGTGATGTTTGACACCTCTCTGTTTGAACTGATCAAAGCTATGATCATGATGAGTCAGGCCATAAATACAGCATTGGTAGTAAAATAACAACCCTGCAATGTTAGTGCTTAACACTTTTTCAAGATACATTAGGATCATGTGATGTACAATCACACATAAACAGAGTATAACAAACAGTTGTTTCTTCACCAAAGCTGCTTCTACCTGGTTCAGTTGTTCTGGAGGAATTTAGAGCAATCATGTGCAAATGAGGTTTCTATAGAGAAATGAATAACAAGAGGACGTAGAGAGAGACTCTCACACATGAGGACATGAATAGAGTTGTTAATTGTACATGTAAATCGAAGCAGGATATGTAGAATGGATACATGTTTGGAATGTATGTCTGGATTGACGTCGTGGAGGACGGACGCGTGGCCTTTGCGGCACACTGAGCACGAGAATTTAAATGTGCAGTCTTCGCCGTGGTGCCTGCGGGCGCATCTCCTGCAGCGCTCGTGAGTTACGATCCAAGCCTCCCTCTCCTGTGCTCCCAGCTGCAGAAAATCCGGGCACATGTTGATGAGGTGGGTGTAGACGTCGCAGTATGGGCAGCGGGGGTGGGTCGGGTGGTGGTGTGTTGTACCGCCGCCTGTGGATACGTAGTTGAACATCGTGGAGTTGGGTGAGTTCTTCCCGCGTTGGTTCGGGTCACGGGGCCAACCGGTGCGGGGGACCTGCCGCGGCCACGGGAGTTGTCGTAGGATCTCCCCCCCCTGTATCCACCGGGGGCGTCAGGGAAACCGTCACGTCTCCCGGGGTAGGCGGCGTCAGAGGACCTCCATGAGTCCGTCGCCGTCGGCCTCCCATGGGTGGGGGTGGGCTTATCTGAGAACGCGTGGCGAATGGCGCACTTTGAGACGAATTTGGACAGGTCGTCGAAGGTCGCCTCCGTCTGGTTGTACTGTATTTCCGCCACGACGTCGAACCATAAACCCTGCGTGGCGAGGGGCAGTCTGCCGACGATACCCGACAGATTGCGGGCGCCGTCTCTGACCCTCTGGCAGGACTTGGCAGCCATCCATTTGCTCATGGTCCCCAGGAACCGGGCGTAGCGGTCGTAGTCGTCGACCGTCCTCAACTCGGGCCAGGCCTCGGCACGCGAGAGCAGAGCATTCAGGACCTTCTCAGGATCGTCGTAATCACGTTGGAGTTTGCGCGTGACCTCTGCCAGCGCTCCATCGGGGTCGGGGTCGTGGCGGTAGCCGTCGATCATGTGGCGAGGCGCCCCGCTGGTGAGCGATACCAGAATGTCGAGGCGCTCACTCGCACCTCTGCCGATGGAGCAGTCTTTGACATTGGCGATAAAGGCGGGATAGGCGAGGTGGTCGCCGCTGAAGACCGGTATGGTGGAGGCTGGGAGGCACCGGTCCTGGCTTTGGCGTAGCGACATATCCAGGGGGTCCGAAGAGTCGGACGTCGGGTCGGCGCGTGTGGCTGTGTGAACACGCGTCCCGGCGTTACAGAAAAATAAATGTATGTGTAGTTTGGGGTTGTTTTTATAGTAACCGTTTGTGAAAGTGGACAGGAGGGGTGTTTACCATGTCAAATGTTTCTGTATAAAGTGCAATGTTTTGGTTATTCAGGTTACACTGTGATTTGGCTACACACAGATGGCATGTCCGAATTGAAATAAACACATTTCTATAGACAAACCCACTTTTGAACTGGAGCCTTGTTCATTATTTTAACACACAGGAAATAGTGTTGTTTTCGTCTGATTAATGGGACCAGATACAACACTACCTTCTCTTTTAGTCTTTAGTCTGGTCTGATTCTCTACAGAACTGTTGTTATTGTTGTTGTTGTTGTACAGTCTTACATAGGTGTACACATTGCCAATAATATACATATGGGTGAATATTAAATAAGTCTCTCACATAACAGACATTGCAGATCTAAACCCTAGTGGTGGTGGGCTACTAGAGAATGACACATGATTGCTGAAGTTATCATATACAGTTCACTTCTAACTATCTCAGATTTGAAAAGTAAAATTAAACCACATAGAGCAGCATTGAATAATATAGGCAATTAAAGTTCCTATAGAAACCTCAATTGTACATGTCATGATTGTTCCGAATTCCTTCAGAACAATACAACCTGGTGTGCTGAAGGAACAATTGCTTGCGATATTGTGCTAATAGTGTGTCATTGTACATAACAGCATCTTAATGTATTTGGCCAAACATAGTGGCCCTCATTTATCAACGCAGCTTATAAACCGGCTTATATTTTTCCATATATTCGGCCGTACACCAACGTCGAAGTCACATTTATCAACGAATCCTACACAGCTGATCCGAGCGTACATTTGGTCCCAGGCTTGATAAATGTCACGGCTGGAACCTAGCGTCATTTAAATAACACGCCCTTAAATATTCTCAAAACGCCCCGATTTTACGACATGAAGAAGGACCAGAATACGACCAAAGACATCAAAAGCCAATGAGAAAGAGTTTCCCCCGCCTGCCTCGCCACACACGCACACGCACACGCCCCCCCCTCTCTCTCTCTCTCTCTCTCTCTCTCACACACACACACACACACACACACACACACGCCCGCCCAGCTGTGTTTTTCATGTATTGTAATTCGTACCGTAGCGGTACAATCTTTGTCACGTAGGCTTTTTGTAGCCTACATGAATGACATATTATGATACCAATCACATCGCCATGAATGGAATACGTTTGTATATTAATTTATTTAACCCATACCGAGCAGTGCACAAGCAGTCATGTAGGATATTCCCCGTGAGACGGCAGTGGTTTTGCTACATTGCTCTCTCGTTGTTCACATATGGGAAACAGCGCCCACTGGCGATGATATAGAAGCTTCACATTCACTCCCTCAGGGCCAAACCCTTTTTGGCCCGATGGGTCTTCCGTCGCTTTCCGGTAATCCACTCCCGAAGGTATTATAGGAGACCGGAATGCGGAAGTCGTTCTCTTGGCTTCCTTCTGCCTACGGTGAAGGAGCTTCACGACAAATCTACAATAGAACGAGATCTGCGGGTCATCAAAACTCTAGAGCGACTGGTCGGATTCTCGGTCCACAGAGTTCCCCAGACCTCCTTCTCTCCCTCCTATCCCCGCTGTGCTTTTCCGGATGAGGAAAACACAGCATTCTACGGACGTTAAACTAACCACACTAGTTACCTTGGCTAGCTAGCCTTTAGCTTAGCCTGGCCTCTAGCTTGCTCAGTGGCTTGGCCTAGTTTAGCCTAGCCTAGCCACCTACGTCCTTTACGATGGCTCGACGAGAGCCCAACACTACCGCCGATCGCCACGACCGGGGAGCCAGCGTGGATCTCTCCTCCCCCCCGGCGACGACGCGACACCCGTTCCTGCTCCCAGCCCCTGGATGAGTGGGACACTCAGTCTACCATGACGCACGCGCCATCGTGGACCACCAGGCTCAGTTCTCGCCACCTTCCCTTAGGCTCTCCAGCCCTGGAAGAAGCCGCGACACACACTTCAGCGTACAGATCTGGCTGAATGTGCATGCCTATGTGTTTCCTTTGTTTGTGTGGCTCGAAATGTTTTTCCATGACAAAGTAAGTGTCTGTGTAATTTCAAAAGCAACTCGAGACCGGAGACGCCGCTATACCAGCGCTAGCTGAGATGCGACGCCTCACACAGGAGATTTTTCTCAACTAATACTCCACAGGATGGGCTGGTAGAGTACTCGGTTTTGTGCGTCACCCACGGAAGGGTACGGTGGTTCACCACAGATCCGGCAGGTAGGTCCAGTTGCTTTTCCCAGTCTTCCTCCGCCCCACCCGCTGCCAACCAGAGGCGAGCAGCGCGACCGGAGGGACAGCGACCGCCTCCCCCGCCTTCCAAATCCCACCAAAGAGAGGCTCCCAGACAGGGATTTGCACCTGGATAAAGTGGCCGGATAAAGAGATGATCTTCACCAGAGCTGGCAGACGCGACGGAGGATCGCTCGCCAAGCACCGAAAGAAAGAAGATTGAAAAACACACACACACACACACACACGTGCCAGAGCGGATTGTCTGACTGTGCATGCCTTGAAGGAAAAATGTTTTGCAAGATACACACACACATGCCAGAGCAGATCGTCTGACTGTGTATGCTATAAAGAAGATTTTGCAAAACACACACACACACAGGCCAGAGCAGATTTCCTGAGTGTGCATGCTATTGTGTCTCCTGCTGTTATTGTTGTCAATGTGTGAAGAGGACGAGATCCTCACCGGAGCTAACGGCGACAGAAAGTTGCACCCCGAGCCCCGAGTTACTAAACAACGTGAATGTGCATGCACTTGTGCGACACGCACACACATATCAGGGTACAAGTTTACATGACCGTGCATGCCTCTGTGCCCCCCTGCTGTTGTTTGCTCGATTGTTTGTCATGACCAAGGTTTGTGTATTAAAAACATGGAATCGCAACGAAATACAGCAAAGTCTTCACTGGAGCCAACGGAAACGGTGAAGGATCGTTCCTCTAGCCCCTGGAAGAAGTCCCGACACACACACACTCCAGAAGTACAAGTTACTTGAACGTGCATGTATCTGTGTCCGATGTTATTGTTGCTCAGAATGTTTTTTTTCTATGACAAGTGTTTGTGTATTAAGAAACAAATTGCAACAAGTAAGTTTTACATCTGAAATGAAAATGAGCCAACGATCATCATCCAACGGTTGGTGGTCGTTGGACGGAACGTAGGCGTAGTGACGGGCCTTAACCGTCACATGCTACACGGGTCACGTCAAAATTTTCCTTGGTCCACCAAATAAGAGCCGTAAGGTAAGACTTAGGCCCATACGTTGTTGTATTGTCGGCGGAGGTGGCCAAAATGGCTGCCTCCATTGGAAAACACGTGCCAAAACAGAAATTGGCCGTGGGCAAACACGTGGCACCTTCGAAAATGGCGACGCACCCGAGCCCACATGTTACAACAAGCACGGTTGCCGGGCCAACGAGTACAGCCAAGATGGCGGCTCTCAAAATGGCAGCGCACACACACACAGATCTAACAACAAACATGGTTGCCGGGCCAACGAGTACAGCCAAGATGGCGGCTCGCGTACGCCCGACATTAATAACAACCCCTCCAAATCCTTTGTCACTCCGCATCGAGCGATGCAAAGAATGCAACGCCGACCCGTGGGTGCTTCATATGAGAGCACGGGGGTACAGGCCGCAGTTTCCACAAAACCACCCATGTCCAACAGAGCTTTGTTGTCACACACGAGTGGACAGTATAGTGATGTGTCGGTTATGATCGATTCTTTCACAAGAACTAGTGCCTGACGTGAACGAACGGACACTCTTCACTCTTTGGAACCGTTACGTTCACGATTTCGTTCATGCCCCCCCAGCACACCGCACACATGACAGGCGGATTGGTTAACTCCTCCTGCGACTGTGCATTGTGCAGTCATGTTAGTGGGATCAGATGCACATGGTTGCATGCACATAGTAGCCCCTTAGGCCCCACTGGGACCGGAAGCGCTACCGAACTTGAACGAATCATTGAACGAATCGTTTGAACGAATCTTTGAACGAATCTTTGGTCATTGCCGTGAACGTGAATTAAATCGTTCGTTCACTGAAATGAACTGTTGGCGGTTTGAACGATTCTTTGAACGAATCTTTTGAACAAATCATTGCCGTGAACGTGAATTAAATCGTTCGTTCACTGAAATGAACTGTTTGGCGGTACATACTGCTTTTTCAACCATTGATTGATTGATTGAAAATTTTATTAGGCAAAAGAATGTAAAACACAGTTACATTTATAATGCTTTTGTCTAAAAGGTCCTTGCGGACTTGTTTCCGTTGGGGTCCTTGAATTAATTTCATAGACATATAGTAGTAACCAAACAGACCAGACCAGACCACCCATGTCCAACAGAGCACTGTTGTTACACGCTAGTGGTCAAGCGGCGGTGACGTTGCGAGAGGAGACTGCCTCCCTTTTTTGCAAGAACGCCGTAAGGACAGTGTCACCAGGAGAAAGCCGGCTCGTTTTCTACTCGAGATACTTCCTGGTCAAGAAGAAAGGGGGGGGGCTACGTCCTATCTTGGATCTAAGAGCTCACTAGATCTCAAGGACGCCCTTCTCCACATCCCTATCTACCCTCCGCACAGGAAAATCCTGCGCTTCGAGTTCGAGGGTCGTGTGTACAGGTACCTGGTCCTCACGTTTGAAATGTCTTGAGTCCCAGGATGTTCATGAAAATCGCAACCTACATAGAACAATTGGTTGCTGAGTGCGGACTCGCGTTCAGGATGCATGTCATCACCATAGACGGGTGGTGTCGCACCTGACCTCCCCGGGTTTCACACTGAACTGCGAGATGTGCACGAAGTATGTGCTCACCCAGTCCCATCACGCTACCTTATAGGTATCGCACTAGATGCGGACTCTCTGGTTGGGCTCCCTCAGGTTTTTTGCCGTGTGACAGTGTCCGCGGCATGCATGCAGTCCCTCCAACAAGGGAAAGTAGTTCCTTTCCTGTCGGAGGGCGTCCCTGTAGGGAGGATCATCTCAAGAATGACGATCGCCACCGATGACAGCCTCACAGGGTGGGTCACCACCTTCGGGGGCCGGACGGCCAGGGGTCTGTGGAACCGCAGCATGAGGACAGCATACATTAACTGCTTGGAGTTGATGGCAGTCCTTTTTGGCGGTAAAACACTTTGAGCCCCACATCAGTGGACGTCACGTTCAGGTCAGGACGGACAATGCCACGACCATGGCCTGTACCAACAAGCAAGGAGGTCCGAGATCTCCTGCCTTGAACAGTCTGGCACGTAGGTTTGATTTTGTGGTGCTACGCACACTTGGAATCAATCAGCGCCTCTCATGTACTTGGCCTTCTGAACAGGGGTACCGATCCTCTGTCCAGAGGCGAGACTTTTATTCAGATTGGTTTCCGCACCGGGGTCGCGGACCAGATCTGGACCTAGTTGCCTCGGAGGAGAACGCAGATTGCTCGCTGTTCCTCTCAATGAGAGAGCAGGCTCCTCTGGACCTGGACGCCCCGGCGCACGAATGGCCGGGGGGGCTGCCTTATGCGTGCCCTCCGCTGGAACTGATCCACTCCACTCCGGAACGGATCAGACTCCAAGGCTTGGTGGCGTTGCTGGTGGCTCCGGTATGGGGCTCCTGGAGATCGGGGAGATCTCCCCTCCTCTACGAGCAACCTTGGCCCCTCCCGCTACGCAGGGATCCGCGACAGCAGGCGAGGGGCGAAACCTTTCATCCCAGACCCGCTGAAATAGGAATTGTGGGTCTGGCCCGTGGAGGGAAAACTTGACTGCGACTGGTTTTCCACCTAGAATGGTGGCTACCAGTGGGGTATCGTTCAGGTTCGACTCGCTCAAAATAACTAGTTCCTTGCCGTGAATGTGAACGAGTTCGTTCTTTTTCTGGGACAGTTACGTTCACACTATAGTGCATGCCCCCATCCCCTTCCCCCGCTATAGGACGGGAGGTTGGGCTGTACGTGCGTCGTGCGACGTAGAAAACAAAAACGCTCCCACGAGGGCGTTTTTTACACTAGACGTGAACGAGTCAATTGAACTATTCATTGCCGTGAACGTGGACAAAGTCGTTCGTTCGCTGAAATGACTGTTTTTCCATGACTAGCGGATACTATTCAGGCCGCTAGGGCACACTCCACTAGGTCTCTCTACGGGACAAAGTAGGGCGTGTGCGAGGAATGGTATCTGGGACGGTCCCCGGCTGTGCGTGGTTCCGCTCCAGGTTTCGGTCGCAGACGTCCTGATCTTACTACAGGATAGGTAGGATCTGGGAAACGTTTTCTCCACGATCGAAGGGTACCTGGCGGCTCTCAGTGAGCCACGGTTGGCTTCGAGGGGAAAACCGCGTAAAACAGCCCCTTGTGGGCCAGTTCATGAAGTGCGCTGCGTGCACATCCTGTCTCAAGGTCCCTGTTCGCCGCGTTGGGACTTGGTCCTGGTGCTCGACTCACTCTCTCGTCCTCCTTTTGAGCCGTTGAAGACGGAGGAACCAAAGTTCCTCACGTTCAAAACGGTACTCCTGGTTGCGCTGTTGACAGCGGAACGGGTGAGCGATATTCGTGCCCTCTCGGTGACTCCAGAGTGCATGAGGTTCGCTGGGGGTGACGGTAGGGTTGTCTTCAAACCCAACCCGGCGTTTGTCCCCAAGACTACCTAGCAGTGGTTAAGCCTACTTGAGGTGGTGGCTTTTCACCTGCCTCCGGTTGCCCGGAGGAGGATCGGAGGCTGCACTGTCTCTGGCCAGTGAAGGCCCTGGGGGTGTGTGTCCAGAACCGACCCAGCCGGTTGTTCGTTTCTTTGGGGCCCCGGTCACGGGGAAGGCGGTGGCTTAGTCAACGCCTTCCCGGTGGATTTTTGGATGCTGTTCGCCTGGCATACACTAGTAGCGGAGCCCCAGTGCCTGACGGCCTGAGAGCGCACTCTACTAGGGGTGTGTCGACGTCCTGGGCCCTCTGCAGAGGTGTGTTTTTCAGGACGCCTACACGGCAGCAAGTTAGTCGTCTACCTCGACTTTCGCTGCTCTCTTTGGCCTGGACGTGGCAGCGCCCTCCATGGCGCACGCAGTCCTGGGCGCGGTTTCCACCTGACGGTGGGGTAGATGCATGGAACAGACGTAAGGTCGGTTCATGCCCTTGTGCCTCCTAGGGGGTGTTGACGTCCTGGGCCCTCTGCAGAGGCGTGTCTTTCAGGACGTCTACATGACAGCGAGTTGGTAGTCTCCTTGACTTTCGCTGTTTTTCTAGCCTGGACGTGGCGGCGTCTTCCTCGGCGCTCGCAGTCCTGGGCGTGGCTTCCACCTGAAGGTGGGTAGGGGCATAGAACGGATGTAGGATCTGTTCATGCCCTTGTGCTTAGTATGTCATAGGCCGAAGTCCGGGCCTTAGGTCAGTAAGGCGGACTTCGGTCTGTTAGGGCCCTCCACTAAGATGGACAGGCTGTGCATGTTTTTTAGATCTTAGGGCTGACAATGGGTTGTCAGGGCCCTACTTTCCTGATGGCGTCTGGGTGCTGAGGGCCACGCCCCTGGGGGGGCGGGGCCCTGGCGCCCGGTACTGGGGCAGGTATTGTGGTATCTCGATTTGTAGATACATTCCGGGGGTTTATATCTCCCATATGTGAACAACGAGAGAGCAATGTAGCAAAACTAAGGGTTACTTCCGTAACCCCGGTTTTGTAAATTGCGAACGAGTTGTTCACAGAAACACCCTTCTTTTTGCTTCACCGTAGGCAGAAGGAAGCTGGTGTATCAAGAGAACGACTTCCGCATTCCGGTCTCCTATAATACCTTCGGGAGTGGATTACCGGAAAGCGACGGAAGACCCATCGGGCCAAAAAGGGTTTGGCCCTGAGGGAGTGAATGTGAAGCTTCTATATCATCGCCAGAGGGCGCTGTTTCCCATATGTGAACAACTCGTTCGCAATTTACAAAACCGGGGTTACGGAAGTAACCCTTAGTTTCGGTCCGTCCCGTTAATAAGAGATTGGAGCGTCGGGTTTATATCCTTAACCCAGCCAGTTTGTAGTCTTTGACTTCAAAACTCTCTATGACATAACTCCATAACATAGGACAAGCTACTGTAAGTTTGTACACCTCACTGTCCATGAAAAGATCGTCGGCAGTCCCGACCGCGGGACTCCCGAGTCCCGACGCAAAAGCGCTCGCATATTTTGAAAATAGCAGATCTACAAGCTCACAACGCATCGCGATGCGACCCGTTTTTGAGCTTGCAGATCTGCTATTTTAAAATAGCCAATGCAACTGAATGACTGTTAAAGCAGTTTGTTTAAATTACTTTATAAAATGTTATATTTTCACAGGGATTAATTATTAGTGTGTAGATATACATTTAGGAGTGGATTATGTGTCCAGATGCCTGTCAGACAGTCAGACAATGCTGCTCCGCAGGTCTAGAATGGAATAAACGGGCGCAGCCAACGTCAACAACTGGTCTCGACCAGACGTGAGATCTCAGCGTATGGTAGGATGAAGCCCACGTCAGGATATATTGATAAATGCCGAAAGGTGCGGTGATCTCGCCCTACGCCCATTATTTGGGCTGCACCGCGTTGATAAATGAGGGCCACTCTGTTCTATATAAGTACAATGTATGTTATTGCTTCCCTAACACCAAGTGTCTTCCATGTGATTACATGAAATTGCCAGAAACACAGTAAACCAACACATTGAAAGCTGCATCTTGACTTGAAGTTTATTACAAACAAGTCAAAAGACAGCCTACATACATAGTCCATTGTGAGTGTAGAGAGGGTCCACTGTTATAGTTTAGAAGTGGTCGCAGTACTCAGAGTGCCAAGAGTGAGTTTCCTCTTTTATTATTTGTTTACACGTCAAAAGAACAAACATTTATTATTTTGACATGTAAAACAATATAATAGAGGAAACTCACTCTTGCCACATTACCTTTATAAATGTTGTTGATCACAAACCACCAAATAACTAAGATAAAGATGAAAAATATGTGAAAGCTAAATGATTATAAACTCACTGGCTTCATAGATAATATATCAGCACCTTCTACATATTTTGAATGAAGTTGCAATGTGAAGTCAATATTTAGATGTATCTTCTTTACAGAGAGTGTATAAACTTGGTCAGATTTTGCATATCAATGCATCCATGTTCACCAGTTGCATTCTGGGTGATCACAAGTGGACATCTCTTAATACAGATGTAAATGCGCTGAAAGAGGACAACAATCACCTCCCCTCTCAGAGGGGGAAAGAATGGTGAGGTTTCTCTCCAGTGTGAATTCTCTGGTGTTGTTTAAGGGTGGCCATCACAGAGATCTGCTTTTTTTTTGAAAATGTGTGCATATCTTTGAATATTTTTTTTAAAGCGAACATTTGTATCTCAAATCTATGCTTCTGCGGAGTCCCTGGCACAAAACATTTTCAGATGGGCGTCCGCGGCCAAATGTATATCAATTTAGGGGTCCTTGGCATGACATTTTTTGAAAACCACTGCTCTTTGGCCCACCACTCTAGTACTATGGTGTCATCCACAAACCACTTTAACCCTAGCTTCCCTATTTTTCAACAGTACAAGCTCACAATGCGTTGCCCTGCAATGCGTCATGAGCGGCTATTTTTGGCAGAGATATGGTTAATGATGTTGTTTGTGCTGGGCCTGGTGGTGCATGTTGTGCGTCAGCAGTATTAACACCAGGCGGGGCTCAAATAACTTGATGATTACCCGTGAGGCAACATAGTCATTGAGGTCAGACAATGAAGCACTGCAGGAACGACTGCTTGGCTCGTCTGCATCTTATATGTGAGAGCTGTGTGTCTCTTGTGTTCGTGAAGTTGATATTGATTTAGTTTTTTGGTTGTTGTCTATCTTATCCTATAGCCAACTTAATGCCATGGGACAGGTTGGATGTTGTTGTCTCGAGCGCTGCTTCATCGCTATACTTTAAAAAAGTTTTTTCCGGGGGCTTTGTTCTTGCACCAGCCTTGACAGCTGTTTCACCTCCTCTCTGTAGGACGCTCCATTGTTGTTGCCGCCGATGAAGCCCACTACTGTTTGCTCGCTCTCTGAAGATGAGCTCCAGCCCGTGCACTTGAAGCGCAGTTCTGCAGAAGCTTAAGGTGGCTCCCTCTGGCCGCGCTATGATTTGTTTTGTGCTTTGGTTGTTGCTCTCCTCAGCTGCAGCGATGCCGGAATGAGCATGACTGAGATATGAGTCCAAATTGAGGGCAGGGTTGTTGAAGCCTTTGTTGTCTGTGGAAGACTCCCTCCAGTATATGTTTTCTCCTCTGGTATAGCAAAATTCACACACGCCCGGTACAGTTTTGGTAATACTGTTCTTTAGACAGTGGTGGAAGAAGTACTCAGATGTTTTACTTAAGTAAAAGTAGCAATACCACAATGTAAACATACTCTGTTACAAGTAAAAAGCTTGTGTTCAAAATGTTACCTGAGTAAAAGTACAAAAGTACTGGCATCAAAATATACTTAAAGTTGTACAATGCAGGTTCACAAATAACGATTTTTAGCAACCTCTGCTGGTCACTACCGTCACTGCATAAAATTTTCCGTAGTCCTCGATTACCCAGAATTCCATTTGTTTTCACCGGAAGCCGGAAGCGTTTCAAAAAGCGTTCTTTTAATTGTTTTATACTATCTGCGGATCGTTTCTCTTAGCCAGTGGAGCATTAGTTACCATGAGCTGTGTTTTCTTTTTCTGTAGTTTTTCGATCTTCCAATCCTACATTCTCTTAAAATCAGCGTGAGGTTCCTTTTTGTTATTAGCGCGGTAGTTCCTGGCCAAACAGGAAACCGGTGCATTTTCCAGCCAGATGACGTCATTTTCGTGGGAGAGTCTCCCCCGACACCGTTCAATAGAAAATATAAGGCTTTCGGGGGTGAAATTCATGGAGTGGGTTTTGTGAAACATTTGCCACTCACAAAAGATATACAATTTAACTTTAGTTTTTGTTTTAAAGTAAGTAAACCTAGTATTACTTTAAAGTACCAAAAGTAAAAGTACTAAAATGTTTGAAAATAGCAGATCTACAAGCTCACAACGCGTCACGATGCGACGCGTTGTGAGATTGTAGATCTGCTATTTTCAGATAGCCTAGGTATAAAATAAGGCTAAAGTGGTTAATGTATGTTTTATAATGTAATAATTTATATCTGCAAAGTAACTAGTAACTAAAGTTTTCAAATAATTGAAGTGGAATAAAAGTACAATATTTGCCTCTGAGATGTAGTGGAGTAGGAGTAAAAGAATAGACAATTGGAAATACTCCAGTACAGCAAAAGTACCTCAAAATTGTACTGAAGTACAGTACTTGAGTAAAATGTACTTAGCTATTTTACACCACTGTTTTTAGAGTTGCATGGTAATCCCCGGCAAAACAAACAAACAAAATAAAAATCCAGTTCACTGATGGCAGCATGCAATTCATTCAGTGCTGCCTTTTGCATTTGCATGACGTGGAATGTTGACAGCCACGATAAGAGTGAACGAAAAACGAGTTAAATGCATTGACAAGCCTCCTACCTCTGTTCTGCTCCAAAAGTGCTAACAAGCTACATAACCATTGTGGAACATAATCCACTGTTAATTTTTCTTGGCGTTGTAGTACACTTTGTATTGTGATTGCTGCTATTCAAAACATGCATTTAACTTACAGACACTCAGCTTCTTTCCATAGCTAAAGAAAAATGGCTTTTTCATATGCATCCAAGTCCGGCCTGGTCCCATGGTACACTAATTTTCATAAAGAAGATGTACTGTACGTGATATTTCATCCACAACACATTCAAAGCCCATTCATTGAGTCACCCGAGCAACTTGGGGAGCACGTTCTCCACAAGTTAAGTTGACGTGAACATTCTTCCCAAGGTTGCGAGTCTGCTCTTTGCTAGTATTGAGAGACAGACCTTGTCATCCGTTTTGGAGCTTGGCTCAGATAAGCTGTTATAGGAGTGTTGCTTTACGCCTTGTAGTTGCATCTCTGTGATGATGTTACACAGAAACCTTTCTATATGGACATTATGCATTAAGCCTACAACACCGGGCACGGCACTCCCTCGAGTCCTGGACGATGCACGCGCTGTGTTTGAAGTCTATCGGTCGGACGGTTCTCAAGATACGTGAACTAAATCACAGACAGACGGATAGAGATTTCACACATTTCTAATAGTATACAGTATAATATATACTGTATATATATATATATATATATATATATATATATATATATATATATATATATATATATATATATATATATATATATATATATATACACACTGTATATACATATATAGACAGAGAGAGGGAGAGAGAAATAATTATGTGTATATATGTTTGCATATAATCTATCAATATCTAATATATACTGTACATATTAATATAAATGAGTCTTTGTCTCAGCCACTTCTACTGTGTCAGTGGAAATGTGTTGCTAGGGAACAGCTTGGGTCCCAGTTCTTTTCCTGCCAGCCACTGATATTCACAAACTCTGCAGCAGGAAATAAAGCTGTTTATGTTGTCAAGTAAATGGTATTTACAGTGCCTTCATCCAAAGCGCATTACAATGTGCATTACATTCACACACACATTCCCACACCGATGGTGGAGGAAACCATGCAAGGCACCAACCTGCTAATCGGGAGCAGAGTGGGGGTTCAGTGTCTTGCTCAAGGACACTTCGACAGTAACAGGGGGTGCTGGGGATCCGCTGCTCGTCCTCGGATCCTGACAGCTGCAACCCACGACTTAGACAGCCCTGGCTATAGGCAACCCAGCCTGGCGGAGTTATGCCCTCCCCTTTGTAGTTTTTATTTTGATATGATTCTACATTGGTTTATGGTCTATAACAATGTGGAATGTGCCTGCATGCCAAACCCTGGGAACTTTAGTTGGAAAGCGAAGTAAAAAGATTTAGAAAAGAGAAAAATACATGGGCTGACAGGCAGAGCAGGGGCTGTGACACCTCCTTCCAAGACCCTGACCCCAATATGTGTGTGTGTGTGTGTGTGTGTGTGTGTGTGTGTGTGCATGCATGCGCGTGTGCGTGTGAGCATGTGTGTGTGTGCACGTGTGTAAGTGAGTGCAGTGAGACAGACTGAGACAGAGCGAGTCAGCAGATACGCTTCTCGGAGCTATTTGACGATACACGCAGGGCCGCTTCTCCCTACACGCACACTACGCAGGCTGCGTGGGGCCCCACGCAGGGCCCCTACCCGCCGAAAAAAAAAAAAAAAAACGAACCCAATCCGCCCAGAACCGCAGAAAAAAAATCTTTGCGCGCGCGCACACGGAGGACACATGCACGCGCGCTGCGCGCGCGTGCATGTGTCCTGTATCATGCTTAGGGCCCCTGTGGAGTCTAAAGCGGCACTGGATACACGCGTGACATGTAAAAACAAGGTGGACTCTGGCAGACTATGTCCCAGACACATAGTTAAGACATAAACACACATCTGGCTCTCTTTCAAAGATTCAACATGTGCAGAGGGTCAGGTGTGTGTGTGGAGTCCACGCAGGTCGATGGCAAACGGGTGAAGTGACTACAGAGGCAAGAGGGAAAGTGACCTCAAGGGACACGCTAATGCCTGATCTATACTTTGTTGCACATTGTGTCATACACCCAAAATAGGCAATTTACAAGCAGTGTGACGTGTTGTGAGCTTGCAGAGCGGCTATTTTTGTTTGCACGACACCGCTGTGCAACAAAGTACAGTATGAATCAGGCCTACGGTGAACCGTTGCAAGAGAGGAACCAGGGGATGAATTGGGGGGGGGGGGGGGGGGGGGTGTGTGTGTGTGTGTGTGTGTGTGTGTGTGTGTGTGTGTGCGTGCGTGCGTGCGTGCGTGCGTGCGTGCACGTGCGCGCGCGCTACAATGTGTAAAAAACAATTATTGAGTTGTTGTTCCAGAGATGAGATAGCCTGTTAACATGCAGCCCAGTTTGCAAAACAAAAGACAGGTCAATGCACATGGGTCGCTCTTTGTTCCAACACGCGTCTTTTTGCCTTGGTCACACGTGTTCATGTGAGAAATGAGGTTTCGCTGAATGACAGCACGTCACGATGTATTCATCTATTTATTTATTTTTTCCAACTGTGTTGGGCGGGATGATAAATCACACCGAAATAGTATGAATACCATATGCATATATGTATGCATTTGGTGAAGACCATAGTGTATGTGTTTTTCATGGAAGTGGGTGGGTGAGGTGTGCACATGCGTGTGCGTGTGTCCATGCTGCATGTGTGTGTGTGCACATTGTGTGTGTGTGTGTGTGTGTGTGTGTGTGTGTGTGTGCATACGAAGGTCTCCTTCACAGCCCAGGAGCACGTCTTTGGAGAGCAGGTTTTAACGCGGTCCTGCTGGTACTCCACGATGGCTGTCAGTTGAGCGTAAGGTACACACACACACACACACACACACAGCTGTCAGACAACCCTGAGCCCACCGGTGATAGGCACAAACCATGCACACACACACACACACACATACCAATGCCATTCCAACAGCAAAGGTGAATTGGGAGGGCTTGGAGAGTGACGAATGGCTCAGAGGAGCGTAAATGACAAACAGGGAACATCCGCGTAGTAGTAGTACGGCTTCTCAAACTCACGTGCCTTATTTGCATTTCAGCCAAATCGCCCGGTGTTGCCGAGGGAAATTATTAGTGGTAGATGCCAGGGAGCCAAGCGTCGCTCCTTTTCTCTCCATTTCACACTCGTTGACATCGAAACAGGACATTACCGAGTCCTTAACTAGATGAAAGGGATCTGAATCCAATCAAAGAGGCGTTTTGAGTTACGATGGCCCTTTACGTTCCTCGGCCCCTCTGTATTAATTAACGTTACTCTCAAGGCCCAGGCGTACTGTATGAGGGCCCCGTTAATGAGGACGCCGAGATAATGATGTCCCATTATGACACACGAGAGCCCTCATCGCGTGCTCCGCTATGGCGTTCGGCTCCCCGGGATATCTCGGCATGCGGGGTTCTTAATTCAAGAATGTCAATATGACGGGAAGGCGGCGGGAAAAAAACACAATTGGTAATTGAGGCGGCGATAATGTCACACATTCCACGTCTAGGTAAACATTAAAAATCCTCGTTTGAACTAAGTTAAAAGTTAAATTAACACTGGGGATTCTGTGTCCCTGTTTAAGCCATTTAGACCGGGAACGCATCTGTGTCATTTTAGATTTCTTTGGCTATTAAAAAATAGCAGATATACAAGCTCATAGCGCGGCACCGAGTGCCGCGCTATGAGCTTGTAGATCTGCTATTTTTTGCAAAAAATTGAAAATGTGTGCAAATCTTTGATATATATCTTGTTTAAAGCGAACATTTGTAAAATATTTTGTTCCACAAGCAAAGATTTGAGTTACAAATGTTAGCTTTAAAAATAGATACATTCAAAGATTTGGCCAAATTTTCACGACTTAAAAAAAAAATAGCAGATCTACAAGCTCATAGCACGGCACTCGGTGCCGCCCTATGAGCTTGTATATCTGCTATTTTCGAATAGCCATAGAAATAAAAAAATGCCACACGTGCTGCGTTCCCGGTCTTAATAGGTTAATGACGGACTATTGGAATTGATTGGAGGATAGGCCTATTAGCGCAGATTAAAAAAAGGATGATGTGGGCTGATGAGATGCAGACCCGTTATACGAGGTCGCACGAGGCAAAATATCCACATTCGTCAGTTTGATCTATTTGATGCTTCTGTTGAAATGTGACCGCGGCGGGAGGGTAGAAACAGTGACCGCGGCGGGAGAGTAGAACAGAGGCACAAACGGAGAGAGAGAGGAGAGCGCCACGGGCAAGAGCATGGGCGTTTGTGCCACGAGCGCTATTATACCGGGGGGAAGAAGGAGGAGGAGGAGGAGGAGGGGGGAAAGAAGAGGCTCTTTTGAACACCTGGGCAAAGCAGGTGCGGGTTCTGCTGCTGCTGTGGGGAGCCCCGCGACATGTGGTCCGTGTCACGCCAAGGTTGCCAACGGAGGAGGGCCCCGCCATGGAGCTCCAGCCCAAAAAACTACGACGACGACAACCTAAAACGTCCTCTAATGGTAGCCCTAGTAAGCTATAAGCCTCTCTGGAGGCAGGCATATAAACCGCCGTTAACCAATTAAAGCCGGGAACGCATCTGTGTCATTTTAGATTTCTTTGGCTATTCAAAAATAGTAGATATACAAGCTCGTAGCGCGGCACCGAGTGCCGCGCTATGAGCTTGTAGATCTGCTATTTTTGAAAAATCGTGAAAATTGGTGCAAATCTTTGAATATTTTTTTTTTTAAGTGAACATTTGCCAAAAACCTTCCTAAACGTTTTTGGCAACAAAAGAAATTACCAAAAAAAAAATCTAAATTTATTTTTTATTTTTGGGGTTTTGGGGTTTTTCCGTTCGTCACAAAGAACCAGGAGATAACATTTTCCAAAAAGTCAGAGGCCTAGGCAGAGACCGCTACAGACTGTTCTAGAGAAACTCTGGCAGTCTAAGAGTTAACTCAAATCTTTGCTTCTGGGGGGGTCCCTGGAACAACATATTTTGAGATGGGGGTCCGCGGCCAAATACATCCTTGACATGAAAAACTTTGAGAACCACTGATATTGCAACATACTGTAAGTTTAAAAAAAATAAAAATGTTAGGATTTAAAAGACATTTGTAGAATCGGCCTCAGGTCTTAAAGGGTTAAAACAAGCCATACATATCCCATGATAGACTGTGTGCTTGCAAACAGTCATAGCCGATAGTCCACTGCTCTCGTTGACTAGGACTGAGAGAGAGTTGGCAGATAATGGCATAGGAATGACTCACGATAATAAAATAATAATAATAATTAAAAAAATCACACCCAGTGTGAAGAGAGTGGTGCCTTTCATGAGTTCATTTCGTTAGTTACTTTTTACAGACTTTGATGACTTCAAAGTATTTTTACTCATTTTAAGTACTTTAAAATGTTTTTACTGATTTTTACGTGTTTTTACTCATTTTAACATCTTTTAAGTATTTTTACTCATTTTAAGTATTTTTACTCATTTTAAGTATTTTTTACTCAGTTTAGGAACTTTAAAATGTCTTTACTAATATTTAAGTATTTTTACTCATTTTAAGTATTTTTACTCATTTTAAGTATTTTTACTCATTTTAAGTATTTTTACTCAAAAGTGTGTGTTGTGTGTAAGTGTGTGTGTGCGTGTGTGTGTATAATTAGTGTAACTGGTTGCATCTTTGTGTTGCAATCAGCCGCAGCTGTTGAGGCTGTGCTCAAACATACAGAGAGGCCGTGCTCATACGGACGGACGGACGGACACACAGACACACACCAGGACAAAGTCACTCCTTGGAGTGGCTAGCACCACTCAAAAAAACACCGGCTGGTCAGATCGCAAGAAAACGGACCTCGTAAAAACTTGGAAAGCTGATGGTCTTACGTCGCGGTGGGCGAGGGGTCACGCTAAATAACGCTAACCTGGGCATTTTAAAAGAATTCCACGCCATCTGCTGATGACGGCGTGACAGGTTTTAAAGAGGCCCCCGGCGTTCCGCTGATAGACATAATTACACTGTCCGTCTCGTTTCTAGCGTGTGGGCACGGGCGCCGGCATACAGCAGCCTGAGTGCAGCACGGCCCTCGGATGGCACATTAACCCAGTAAGACCGGGAACGCATCTGTGTGTGTCATTTTAAGATTTCTTTGGCTATTCAAAAATAGCAGATCTACAAGCTCATAGCGTGGCACCGAGTGCCGCGCTATGAGCTTGTAGATCTGCTATTTTTGAAAAATCGTGAACATTGTTGTGCAAATCTTTGAATATAAATTCTACAAACAGTTTTTTGAAAAAACTTTTATGTTGCTATATCAGTGGTGCTCCAACTTTTCCATGTCAAGGACCCCTAAAAAGATATGTATTGGGCCGAGGACCCCCATCTTAAAATATGTTGTTCCCCAGGGACCCCCAGAAGCACAGATCAGAGTTAAAAATGTTCGCTTTAAAACGTATCTATATTCAAATATTTGCACACAATTTTCAATATTTAAAAAAAAATAGCAGATCTACACATCAATACATCTATCTATACAGATCTTGTATATCTGCTATTTTTGAATGGCCAAAGAAATCTAAAAATGACGTTCCCGGTCTTAATGGGTTAAGATGGGACTGAATTGGTTGCCAGGTCAGGCATTGACCTCTGCAATTAGATCTGCCTCCTCCCCCATGCTCTTTAAATGGAGGGAACATAATTAGCCTTGTCTGCCATGGCCCTTCTGTAATTTTGCGTCAATTATAAGTAAATACAGGGATGTAAAAATGTGCAGGCAGAGGGGATTGGTGTGTGGGGGGGGGGAAAGGGTTACATTTTGATTTCAGAAAGCCTGAACATTTTGTTGTGTTCTGCAGCACGCATTCAAGTATTCACACACACACACACACACGTGCATTTGCATGTCGTACAAGAGAGCCTGAACAGGCAATAATAAAAAAGTACATGAAAAAATCATCACAATAGTAGGACGTGGGAAAAGCAAAACTGCCTGCCCTAACACTCTCGTACAGTATACCAGGGGGAGACTTGCAACATTTCTGAAATGCTGCAAATAGTACTGTGCGAATGGATCAAAAAATATATTTTATTCTTTGGGAATTTAGACTGAGCCCAGGCTCCCTGTTCTGTTTATCCTTTCACACCACGGTCTCCTGCCTTTCACCATGCTATGCCAGCGCTCTGCACGGTTTTTATGTTTCTGCAGCTTATCAGAAATTTCTTTTTTTTTTGGAGGGGAGGGAGGGGGAGGGGGGTTGTCCGCTGAGAAAACGAGGGGTATTGTTAGTGCTGACCTCACCAAAAAGGCACACAAAAAAGGAACTTTTTTTTTTTTTTGGGTTTTGGGGTTTTTCCGTTCGTCACAAAGAACCAGGAGATAACATTTTCCAAAAAGTCAGAGGCCTAGGCAGAGGCTACAGACTGTTCTAGAGAAACTCTGGCAGTCTAAGAGTTAACTCAAATCTTTGCTTCTGGGGGGTCCCTGGAACAACATATTTTGAGATGGGGGGTCCGCGGCCAAATACATCCTTGACATGAAAAACTTTGAGAACCACTGATATTGCAACATACTGTAAGTTAAAAAAAAAAAAAAAATATTAGGATTTAAAAGACATTTTGTAGAATCGGCCTCAGGTCTTAAAGGGTTAAAACAAGCCATACATATCCCATGATAGACTGTGACTCACGATAATAAAATAATAATAATAATTTAAAAAAAACACCGGCTGGTCAGACCGCAAGAAAACGGACCTCGTAAAACTTGGAAAGCTGATGGTCTTACGTCGCAGTGGGCGAGGGGGTCACACTAAATAACGCTAACCTGGTGCATTTTAAAAGAATTCCACGCCATCTGCTGATGACGGCGTGACAGGTTTTAAAGAGGCCCGCGGCGTTCCGCCGATAGACATAATTACACAGTCCGTCTCGTTTCTAGCGTGTGGGCGCGGGCGCCGGCATACAGCAGCCTGAGTGCAGCACGGCCCTCGGATGGCACATTAACCCAGTAAGACCGGGAACGCATCTGTGTGTGTCATTTTAAGATTTCTTTGGCTATTCAAAAATAGCAGATCTACAAGCTCATAGCGCGGCACCGAGTGCCGCGCTATGAGCTTGTATATCTGCTATTTTTGAAAAATCGTGAACATTGTTGTGCAAATCTTTGAATATAAATTCTACAAACAGTTTTTTGAAAAAACGTTTATGTTGCTATATCAGTGGTGCTCCAACTTTTCCATGTCAAGGACCCCTAAAAAGATATGTATTTGGCCGAGGACCCCCATCTTAAAATATGTTGTTCCCCAGGGACCCCCAGAAGCACAGATCAGAGTTAAAAATGTTCGCTTTAAAACGTATCTATATTCAAATATTTGCACACAATTTTCAATATTTTAAAAAAAATAGCAGATCTACACATCAATACATCTATCTATACAGATCTTGTATATCTGCTTTTTTTGAATTGCCAAACAAATCGAAAAATGACGTTCCCGGTCTTAATGGGTTAAGATGGGACTGAATTGGTTGCCAGGTCAGGCATTGACCTCTGCAATTAGATCTGCCTCCTCCCCCATGCTCTTTAAATGGAGGGAACATAATTAGCCTTGTCTGCCATGGCCCTTCTGTAATTTTGCGTCAATTATAAGTAAATACAGGGATGTAAAAATGTGCAGGCAGAGGGGATTGGTGTGTGGGGGGGGGGGGAAAGGGGGGGGTTACATTTTGATTTCAGAAAGCCTGAACATTTTGTTGTGTTCTGCAGCACGCATTCAAGTATTCACACACACACGTGCATTTGCATGTCGTACAAGAGAGCCTGAACAGGCAATAATAAAAAAGTACATGAAAAAATCATCACAATAGTAGGACGTGGGAAAAGCAAAACTGCCTGCCCTAACACTCTTGTACAGTACCGGGGGGAGACTTGCAACATTTCTGAAATGCTGCAAATAGTACTGTGCGAATGGATCAAAAATATATATTTTATTCTTTGGGAATTTAGACTGAGCCCAGGCTCCCTGTTCTGTTTATCCTTTCACACCACGGTCTCCTGCCTTTCACCATGCTATGCCAGCGCTCTGCACGGTTTTTATGTTTCTGCAGCTTATCAGAAATTTCTTTTTTTTTTGGAGGGGAGGGGGGGGGGGGGGGGGGGTTGTCCGCTGAGAAAACGAGGGGTATTGTTAGTGCTGACCTCACCAAAAAGTCACACAAAAAAGGAACTAAATTGAGCTGGGGCACATGCAAAGCTCCCAGGGCGCGTCGCATTTGCAATTCAAAGGCAAATTAGCAACACATCGCACACTTTGTCATTGCCGGAGGAAAAAC
Source organism: Gymnoscopelus braueri (assembly GCF_963280865.1). NCBI lineage: Eukaryota > Metazoa > Chordata > Actinopteri > Myctophiformes > Myctophidae > Gymnoscopelus > Gymnoscopelus braueri. The sequence goes on along the minus strand of NC_137620.1, from coordinate 28,118,404 downwards.
TGATGTTAAAACACAGAGTGACACGTGTTTAATATTTAGAACTTCCCTTAAAATCGACAACATCGACAACTAAAGGGAAATAAATGTCTGTCGGCAATAAGGCATTATGACCTTTGATGTCTTTCCAACCCAACAACCGCCACCATGTGCATAAAGAGAGAGCCGTGGCGGCAGAGTCCTCGGCGTGTCACATCCAATCTACGGAGCGACAAGTCAGGGGGATAAATAAATCAAAATTACAAATTAGCGCCTGATAAACTGCCCTTGTACGAAGAAGAAGACAACCAGCTTTCATCCCATGTTTACTGAAGTTTTACTGAAGTAATCAGGCGGACGGTAGTTTCATGGAGTTGGAGGAAAAGTGGTTTGAATGATAAATGGGTGGGTGGGTGTCGGCGGGGGGGGGGGGGGGGGGGTAATGTTAAGATTCCACACACGGGTAGACGCTCAGCTGTTTGGACAGGAGACTGTCAGGCCTATCAGAGTGTGTATCATTGGGCATCAATCACACCATCTCTCATCAGAGATGCACAGACAGAGAGATACACACGGAGATACACCAATGCGCGCACACACACACACACACACACACACACACACACACACACACACACACACACACACACACACACACACACAATCAAGAACCATGACCTCCCAGAGGATGGAGACCTTTTAAAGAGCTTGGAGGCCCATCGTCTTAATATCACAGCATGTGTCAGTGTGTTAACCGATGTGTGTGTGTGTGTGTGTGTGTGTCTGTCTGTCTCCATAATAACGCCCTAAAAAATCCATGTGCATGCAGAGTGCACATAAGGCGCACACGCGCAATCGTTCGTTCGCGCAATTACATCCTCGGAGACGCGGGAGGAATCTGGCCTGCCGCGCCAGATTCCTCCCAGGGAACGTTGAGTAATGATCATTGAAATCCATGACAGAAACTCAAGTTCACCCCTGGATCCCAATCAGCTCAGACCCAACAATGGACAGCGCCCTAGTGAGGCTATTTCGGAGATAGTCGAGTGAGGGGGGGAGGGGGGCCGGATGGGGTTGGGGGGTGGGGGGGTTAAATGAGCTTGTGTGTTCGCGCGGCCGACCTGTAATTATAGATAAAAGCCCTTTGCATCAGACCATCATCATGTGCATCGTTGACCGCCCCCCCCCCCCGCTCTTAACCCATTAAGACCGGAGCATCTGTATTTTTTTAGATTTCTTTGGCTCTTCCAAAAAATAGCAGATCTACAAGCTCATAGCACGGCACCGAGTGCAGCGCTATGAGCTTGTAGATCTGCTATTTTTGGAAAAAAATCTTGAAAAGTTGTGCAAATCTTTTGAATATATATATTTAGTTTTTAGTTTTTAGTTTTTAAACGTATGTTTCTATATCAGTGGTTCTCAAACTTTTTCATGTCAACAACTCCCAAAAGTATATGTATTTGGCCGCAGACCCCCCATCTCAAAATATTTTGTAATAGGGACCCCGACAGAAATAAAAAATATTCCCTTTAAAAAAGATATATTAAAATATTTGCAAACATTTAGAATAAAATTAGCAGATCTACAACCTCGTAGATCTGCGATTTTTGAATAGCTAAAGAAATCTAAAATGACAGAGACGCGTCCCCGGATTGAATGGGTTAAATCACTTAACGAGACGAGTGCAACCCCCCCCAAACCCCCCTCCCTCCCTCCTTCCCTCCCCCCCAGGTCTTTGTCTGAGGTATTCCCCTCTCCCCATGCCCATACCTATTTTACATACGCGGAAAATACTTCACATCTACATATATTAATAGTATAGATACATGCTGCTATACTGTACTGTACTTGACTCACCTTGAAGGGGGTTTCGTCTTTTCCTTTTTTTCCTCACCTGAAAAACAAAGAAAGAAAGAGAAAGGCCAAGGCGTGACTTCCCTGTGCAGTCGTGTTATGGATAGCAAGTCGTTGCGCAGAAACCTTGTATCTCTTCATTTCAACGTATTGTGTTTTTTGGTAAATGAATGCAGTACTTTGTCAGTACTGTGTCACACAAAAGTAGCAAAATAGTAGAGTTTCATAGGATCATGGCACTGTTCTGTCTAATATTCCAGCCTCAACAACAGATGTTTTCCTGGTTTCTCTTTGCTTCACCCTCTGACCTTAAATTGCTCCTAAATCAACAAGATTGAACTGGTTGAAAGCATTGGTGCAGAAACAGCACAGCTTAATGTTGTTGGATAACCGTTTTGTTTGGGTTGCTGGAGTGAACTCTGAGTCTGGATGTTGCCCCAAGGGTCAACTTTAGAAAATGGTAGACATCCAGTGTTGATGATGGCAGAAAGCAACTTAAAGCAAATAATCCAATAAAACAAGTATTCTTATGAATTTTTTCTGCTAAAGCACAGAAAATTGTCACAGGGTTGACAACAAAAAAGACTATTGATGGACAGGCTGAACGATTCTGGCTCCATGTTTCTTCTGGTCCTCTTCATTCTGAAAAGAAGTGCGGTCCGGGGACCCCCAGGAGGCTTTGAGGGGGTTCCAGGGGGTCCCCATCAAAAGTTTGACCACTTCACCCTAGTATATACATATTAGGCATCATCCATATCTTTTCAGATGGGGTCCGCAGCCAAATACATATTCAATTGGGGGTCCTTGACATGAAAAAGTTTGAGAACCTCTGTTCTAGGCTTTATCCCCTAATCCAGTGGTTTTCATACTTGTTGTGCCCGAAGGCCCAATGGTAAACCAATGGGCAAGTACAAGTCTCAAGGCACACCTGTATTCATTGCAAAACTGGCCTAAAACTACTACAAGTTCATAATGCGTCACGTATCACGATGCAACGCGATGCAGCGCGTTGTGACACACACACATGAACAATAAAAAACACCAACCCACACGGTACAGGAGCAAAGATTTAAGGAGAAGCAATGTTTCAGTCATAGATGACCTTCAGGCATCAAGGGATTTTTTTATTGATGTAAAAAAAGATAGAGAAGGAAATAAAAATAATAATAAATGCATTTAAATTGCGCTGATTGATGATTATGCGCAAAATAGGGACAGGTTGAAAGTTGTCCAGATATTTGTTTACGTCATATATAGAATTTGCCTCTGTATTGGGGAATCAGTGGGCACAAAGAACTGATATAGTAAGACAAAAGAAAAATCCATAACTTTTTGTTGTGTATACAGTATAGTGCAATAATAATGTGTGGTTGTCACAGAATCCCAAGGCACACCTGGACTTGTCTCTCGGCACACCATTTCAGTGTCTCTCTCTCACTCTCTCTCTCTCTCTCTCCCATAGACAGACACCTTTCTGGTTTGGTTGGCACTTTGGGACTTTACACCAACTGCCACCATACCATACTGTCAACAAATGCAGTCACTTACACCAACGACTTGACTGACTTCCATACTCCATAACCTTTTATTCCGTTATTTATTCCATTTAGTTTTAAATAAATGATGTTTTGCTGGCATTTTCCTCGTGTCCATCTCCCCTCCTTGTCACAGCTGTTGAGCTGAGTGGTGACAGCAGGGGAACCCACTCTGCAGGTCTGTGCCCATGTGTTTCAGTCTCAGGTTGTCTCAGCCTCGTCTTGCCTTTGAAGAGAATACAGACAGTTGGACGATGCCAACGTGCACCTCAGGCTGAGGAGAAAGCTCAGAAACGTCAAAGGGGCTAAGGTTTGACATGGTTAGACAGACACACACACACACACATACAGGCAGGCAGGCAGGCAGGCACGCACACACATGCACGCGCGTGCACACACACCACAGTGTCGAGTTGTGAGCGTTGAAAGAGAGCAGTGGTGGAAAAACATTCTACATTGTGGTATTGATACTTTTACTCAAGTAAAAAAAAATTCAGTACTTTTTTTCCACCAATGCAGGAAGGTGAGTGCTGTGTGAGGGCATGAAGAGGCGGTGTGTGAGTGGGGTCAGAGGGCAGTGGGTTGGAGGAGATGGATGTGGAGGTTGGGGTAGGGGGGAGGGGAGGTGGGTGAAGTCCCAGAGGGCGATGCATGGCACAGAGGGAGATGCTCCGCTCGGCGGGTCAGGGATGAGCGTGGAGGGAGCAGGAAGGTCAAGGGTGAGAGAGTACAACTCCAGGTATAAGTGTAGGGGAGCTCCGTTAAGGAGCCTTAAAGGGTAAGACCACTTTAGTAGAGGTTTGGGTTGTGTAGTTACCTTGCCATGATGTAACTCCAAAGGTGGGCAAGAAATCAAAAATAATTGCTCCATTGATTAGAAATTGATAATTCAAAATATGCTCCTCATTGACTTACATTGTACACTAAAACAGCTCTCAAAGTCACTCTTTTAGCACATAAATGAACCTAAACATAGCTGATTCAGACAATATAGAGCATCACCAAACCCAGTACTGTTTGTTTTTTTTAATAAAAATGTCAACTTCCAGTTGATTTTACTATTTGAAGATCTGGATCCGGATCCGCCGATCCAGTCCGGGTTTTCTACTTATTAAAAATGGCAAAATCAACAGGAAGTTGACATTTTTATTTAAAAAAAAAACAGTACTGGGTTTGGTGATGTTCTATATTGTCTGAATCAACTTTGTTTGCGTTCGTTTTTGTGCTAAAACAGTTACAATGTAAGTCAATGAGGAGCATATTTTGAATTATCAATTTCTAATCAATGGAGCAATTATTTTTTATTTCTTGCCCACCTTTGGAGTTACATCATGGCAAGGTAACTACACAACCCAAACCTCTACCAAAGTGGTCTTGCCCTTTAAGGAGCTACAGTATACGAGAGAATGATCATGACCAAATCCTAAGCACTTATTGCACACACACACACACACACACACACACACACACACACACACACACACACACACACACACACACTTACACATGCACGCACACACGCACACATGCATGCACACAGCCTATTGGGCTAGGTTTGGTATTATGACTTATTTCGTCTTGTGGTTCTCTAAGCGGAACTTGTTTTGCGAAAAGTGCTAAAAAAGCCCAACTACAACAAACAAGTCAACCCTCTGCAAATAGGTTGTTCTCCTGAGCTTATTTTTATATCCCAAAGCATAATCTCCATAAAACCTGGCAACACAAGTGTTGCAGTGCTGTTGTGATAAGTACTGTATAAGTGGAGTCAATCACCCACAGTAGCAGTACATCTTGTGGTAAACAGTATAATGGACACTGTATGGTCCCTGTTGACTGTGTGTTTGTTGTGTCCTGCAGTACAGGCTTTAGTGTTGGAGTATATTGTACCGTTTGCCAGTGGTGTAAAGCAACTAAGTACATTTACTCAAGTACTGTGCTTAGTACAATTTTGAGATATTTTTTACTTTACTCGAGTATTAACAATTTTCGTTACTTTTACTTCTACTCCACAGCATCTCAGAGGCAAATATTGTAATTTTACTCGACTACAATTATTTGAAAACTTTAGTTACTTTGTAGATTTTGTTATTATTTTTACAAAGCATACATTAACCACTTCAGCTCTATATATACATTTCGGCCATTTGAAAATAGCCGATCTCGCGACGCATTGTGAGCTTGTAGATCTGCTATTTTCAAAAGATTTTCATACATTTGAAAACTGGGTAATGGGACACTCTGCATAATGAGTACTTTTACTTTTGGTACTTTAAGTACATTTTGATGCCAATACTTTTGTACTTTTACTCAAGTAAATTTTGAATTCCAGACTTTTATTCGTAACAGAGTATGTTTACATGGTTGTTGTATAGGTGTTTACACGGCTTGGTTGAATGCTTGATTCTGATTGGTCAATCACTGCATTCAGCGGCGTGTTGTTTCCGATGAGCTCAATAACAGACCGCTGTCTAATCAAAGGCTCAGAGCACCTGGCTGCGCTGCTTGATTTTTATGCCGTATATCCAACATGTTAGCCAGGTAAACAAACACACAATGTCATTTACAGCTAAACGTTGCTCTCAAGAATGTTTTTGAAAACATTTGAAGTGTGAAATAGACAATGCAGTAACCGACATTTTGTTGTTACTTTTGGGTACATTTATTAATGTATGTATTAAGTAGCAGTATAATAAGCAGGATAATTGACGGCCGGTCATTGTTAAGAAATAAACCCCTTCAGGGCGATTGAATCCCTCCGCTTCGCGTCAGGGTTTATTTCTCAACAATGACCGGCTTGCCGTCAATTATCCCTTGCATGTAGTGTATTCTGTTGATGGTACTTTTTATGTTGGTATTCTTCCACTGTTCCATAGTTCCCTTTGTATTGCTACCCTTGCTGTACCGTACAGTACTTTTCTTACTTATATATACCTTAACTTAACTGCTGTGCAGCCTCTGGTGACTGAATTTCCCCCCGTGAGATCAATAAAGGTCTATCGATCTAGACAGTAAGGCCGTGGCTGAAACCCCATTCTGAACCCATGGGGGAAATAAACACTAGTGTTCAATCATTCCAATTATTCTGATGAGCAGAGTCCAGACTACAATCTATTTTAATTCATTTGAATTTATTATTATTTTCTTTCATTTGTTTTTGTCACACAGGATCCTCCTCTATTACACATTCAAGTCCTCAAGATCACTTTTGATCTTTAATTTCCTGAATTTCTGATGGTGTTGTGGTTGAAGAATACATAATTCAACACAATTCTTTCTAGCCCCCCAAAAAAGACTGTTTACACCCAAATGCTGGCAAAAACCACCCATTTAAACAGTACCACCACACTATAAATGCATTTTAAACACCACCAACACACTACAAATGCATTTTTAACATCACCAGCACACTATAAATGCGTTTGAAACTGCACCAACACACTATGAATGCATTTGAAACTGCACCAACACACTATAAATGCAGGAAGAGTAAAGTAAAGAGGGCTTTTAATTTAGACATGCCTGGACTTCAAAGATGAACGCTTCAACTGCGAGCTATATAAGAAAAAATAAAAAGAAACAAAGGACCATCTCTCACCAATCGCGGCAGCATTCAACATAGCGCTGTTATGAGGAAACATGAGGAGATAAATAAGAGTGACGTGCATGCATGTTATCAGTATACATCATCTGTAAAATGTCACCAGAGTGTACGCAGTGACTTATTGAAGGTTTCACACCAGAAATATAACTCCCCGTTTGATTATAGAAAATAGCAAGACCTGAGGCCGATTCTACAAATGTCTTCTAAATCCTAACAGTTTTCTGAAACACTTATGTTGCTATAATATCAGTGGTTCTCAGACTGTTTCATGTCAAGGACCTCCGAAATTATATGTATTTGGCCGCGGACCCCCATCTCAAAATATTTAGTTTCAGGGACCCCCAGAAGCAAAGATTTTAGTTACAAATGTTCGCTTTAAAAATATATATTTTTGCATAATATTTGCACACATTTTCATGATTTAAAAAGAATAGCAGATCTACAAGCTCATAGTGCCGCACTATGAGCTTGTAGATCTGCAATTTTTCAATAGCCAAAGTATAAAATAATGGTTAAAGTGGTTAAAAATCTATGCTTTCCCGGGCCTTAATGAGTTAATAACCATAATACAACCATAAGAGGGATTTTTAAAGGAACAGGTGGTTGGACGCAAAAGAAAAGGTGCCATGCATTTGTTCCCCTTTTGTAAGAATTCGATTTTCATCCAGCTCATATATTTCTTCTTTTGCAGCAACAGAGCCAAGGTAACATGGTGAACTAAAACCAGCAGAGAGAGAGCAGGCCCTCTTTCATCTTTCCTTGACAGTATATATCACATCATACTTGAGCTCTCTTTTCCCCGTATTCGTGAAGTGGCCTCCCATGTCCATTGCGGTGGCTTTTACTGAGAGAAAATAGCCTCACTACGTGTGAAGCTACCTACTTGTAAAGGGGTTATTTAGACTTCGTCGTACAACGGCACTCCCCGAAAATATCCTATCTGCAAGCTTCAGGGCGCGGCACGAATACGTGCACCGTGAGCTTGTAGATCGTCTATTTCTGCCGAGTGCCCGACAAAGTATAAACCGGGCTTAACCCATTAAGACAGGGAACGCATCTGTGTAATTCTTTTTTTCTTTGGCTATTCAAAAATAGCAGATATACAAGCTCGCCGCGCTATGAACTTGTAGATCTGCTATTTTAGAAAAATCGGGAAGATTGTTTGCAAATCTTTGAATATATATATTTTTAATGCGAAAATGTGTAACTCAAATCTTTGCTTCTGGGGATTCTACAAATGTCTTCTAAATCTTCTTTTTCTTCTGTCTTCTTCTTTTTTTTATATATGTATGTTGCTATAATATCGGTGGTTTAAAAAAAAAAATCATGTTAAGGACCCCCAAAATGATATGCATTTGTCCGCGGACACCCATCTCAAAATATCTTGTTCCAGGGACCCCCAGAAACAAGGATTTGAGTAAAAAATGTATGTACATAATATATGTTCAAAGATTTGCACACATTTTCACAATTTTCTTTTTCAAAAATAGCCAAAGAAATCTAAAATGACACAGATGCGTTCCCGGATTGAATGGCTTAAGAGGGACAGGGTACCATTAGGGAGGCGGGTAATTGCACAGCACTCGAGCCCTCGAATATGTCATCTGGCCCTGGATGAAAAGATCTGCAGAAAATCCCTTATACTAGGGACTGGCTGATGGAACAAGACATTCAAAGCAAGAGGGCATGGAGACAGAAAAATAACACGTGACAAACCGGAGTGATTTCTCATTCAGTCAGCTTTTCAGGGGCGGTTATTTGTAGCAGCCGAGACAGACAGGCCTGGATGAAAGCAGAAAGGCCACAGACAACATCCAAAAAACTGTGCTGTACTGTACTATACTATATTACTGGTGGTGGAGAGTAACTAAGTACATTTACTCAAGTACTGCACTTAAGTATAATTTTGAGGTGTTTGTACTTTACTTGAGTATTTCCAATTTCCAACACTTTTACTTATACTCCACTACATCTCTGATCCAAATATTGTACTTTTACTCCACTACATTTATTTGAAAACTTTAGTTACTAGTTGCTTTTCAGATATAGATTATGATATTATGAAACATACATTAACCACTTTAGCCTCTATTTTATACATAGACTATTTGAAAATAGCCGAGTGTGAGCTTGTAGATCGGCTATTTTCAAAAGCATAGTATTTCTATATTGCAGTATTGGTACTTAAGTAAAGAATTTGGGTACTTTTTCCACCGCTTGAACACGCGCACGGGCAGGTCTCAAGAACAACAAAAACATTAACATCAATGACAACACGGTGAACACGCCCATGTTGTCTTCTGCAAAGGCCAGTGAGCGGAGTAGAGACTTCTTCAAAAGATTAATGGATGGTGTTTAAAAGATGAAACATCAGGAACACACATTTAGGTGACTAAACGTGTTCTTCGGTCTCCTCTTTATTGCCAGCTGCCCAAGCTGCATGCTGACAAAGACGAAGACTATCAACACTTCTCATTACACATCTCCCTGAATGTCAGACACTTTAGCACATGACATACCAAACAGTTAAGAGCAGACAGTGAGTCACACAAAGAACGACCTTGTCATCATGGTCAGACTTGTCCCCATTCTGGGGCATGTCTTAATCAGCGTTGCCATGTCTGCTTATTATAAGCGACTTTGAGCTTGTTTTTCTGCAAAGTAATTTTGTATTGTATCAATTACGTATTCACCTTTTCTAAAGTCGAGATGGCTCCTCTTTCTGCTTTTCCTTCATGTATGGCTTTCCCTCATGTACGATGACTTAAGGCATAGCAAATATGGTAGTGTCCCTTTATGGTGGAGTGACTGAGCTGAAATGGTAACTATTATGTGGCCTTCTACAGTCTTTTAATTTAAAACCAGCTAACTCCAAAATGTTAATTTTTCAGGAAATGAAAAAAAAGTGGAGTTAGGAGGTTTTGTTCATCATTGATAAGAACAGCTGAATGGACCTCCAAGCTCACAATGAGGTTGGAGGTCAAAAGAGGGTGGAGCCTGGAGTCAGCATCTCCGGTGGAGTTAGCTGGTTTAGCAGAAAGTTTGAGGATCTAATGGAGTTAGCTGGTTTGTCAGAAGCGCTTTCTAATACTTTTCATTGGTTCAATATTTTTTTTTACCAAAACACAGATGTAAAGGGTGTTCAATGGCCCTGATTTATGGAAAAAAATGCAAAAGAGTCAACATGGAGTTAGCTGGTTTCTGCCAGACAGCAACGATATATACTATACAAACAGGGCCACAGTAGAGCCAGGGGCCGTCATGCAACCCCAAATTCTGAGGGGCACAGTTCAAGTGGGAGACAAGTAGGCCTTTTCCCAGGAAGAATTATATGATTTATTTGTAATATATATATAAAACTTGAAGAGGCACAGTGTAACTTTTTTTAATGAATCCAATGTAATTTTGGCAAATTTGTATGGTAGAGCATGTTAATACAATATACTGTAACTTATACAATTGGGGTGGTTGTATTTTGTGTCCCTGCATTCTTATTGAGACATTTAGATCGTGTCAAAGGTCATGTCTCACATAGACACAGGATCTGACACAAATTTTGATCTGATTTAAATTTATGCCCTGAGCAAGCAGGCAGGCTCTATCAGCTCAATGGTAAAAACCGGGATCAAATCCGGAGTAAACTTGAAAAATAACAAAATCCTGTCTGCTTCACCCCAACATTTTAAGGGGCATAAATTCCTATGCAAACACTGCATTCAAAATGCTAATTCATTTAGCTAACAGAAAGCCGCAGATGAAAGGAATCTGCCAACATGGGAGGAGCTGTATTTCAAACACGTTTTTAAAGAAAGATTATATTTTTCTTTGCAGCTTAACCTAGAGATTACCCAGAGATATCAAATAAATTAATTGTTTTGCTAACTATAACCTTTGATCGGCGGCAAAAAGTACCAGCTTACTGCCATCGGATGCAGACGTCTGTCTTCTTCTATCTTGTCTTTTTATTTGTATTAATAATTGGGATGCTATGCTGTCAAATGTCATAAGAAAGCTATAGCAACCAGGGATGGCTAGGTACTAATATTAGCTTCCTGCTACTAGCCAACTAGCCTGTACATAAACTATCACTCATTTTCATTTTCACATTTTCACAAAAAAAAGGGACTGATGCTATAATAACCTCTTAAGCATGACACTTAAGGTGTAGCCAAATATCCTCAAGCATTGAATGCCTGCATAGGCTACCTGTTGTTGCACAACGGTTGGAAGAAACCAATACCATAGGGAAAGTGTGTGTGTACGCGTGTGTGTGCGCGCGTGTGCGTGTGTGTGTGTGTGTGTGAGACTTTCGGGGTATGATCTGTGACATAACTAGAAGAATGTTTGAACCATGATATAAAATGACCATGACTACATGCAGTATTAAAACAAATACAGAATACGGGTGGGCATAGTGGCGCAGTCGGTAGCGCTGTCGCCTCACAGCAAGAAGGTCCTGGGTTCAATTCCCGCCGGGGACGCTGTGGGAGCAGGGGGCGTGTCCTCTCCTCCGCATCATCAGTGCCCATACCCTAGGTGGGGTTGGCGCAATTGGGTGTTCTCCCCGTGTGCCCTAGTGTAGGTACCCTCACAAAAACATGCAGTAATCCTGGTCTCTATACTGCCCCCTGGTCAGTATATAGCAGATACCTGGTCAGCCAGGGCGCCTGATGGAGTGGAAAGGAACTGGTTGGAATAACGTGTTCCTTCCATGCACTACGTCTAACCGGGGAAACTCCCCCCTGAAGCGGTTTGCTAACTCGTCATACGTTGAAGGAAGCATGAGCTCAGTTCGGGGCTCTCCCCAGGCTGGCAGAGGGAGAGTAGCGCCCAGGATTACAAGCTTAGGCAATTGGCACTGGGTGGAAAATGGGTTACAACACCGTGGGATAAAAAGTTACAAGAAAACAAAAATACAGAATAGTAATGTACAGGAAAAATAAAACAATATCTCAGTGGGCATAATGCCACTGCCCTTAGGCCCCAAGCAGTAAAAAAAAAAGCTGCTAATTTCGCCGTTGGGAGTGACAGAGATGCCATTGGTGTCTTGTCTGGTGACTTGCAATGACAGAGAGACGGATGAGGATGGCGGTTGAGAGGATGCTTAAGTGTCTGTGGAGTGTGTGTGTGTGTGTGTGTGTGTGGGTGTGGGTGTGGGTGTGTGTGTGGGTGTGGGTGTGGGTGTGTGTGTGTGTGTGTGTGTGTGTGTGTGTGTGTGTGTGTGTGTGTGTGTGTGTGTACACGCGCGCGCGCAAGAGAGAGAGAGACCTGGGCCTTGTGAGAAAATAACGCTGCAGGAATGATGGCCCTGAATTTCCCTCCGGGGATCAATAATGGTTTATCTTATCTTATCCAATCTTGCATTACACCCGATAGCGAACTCGGCGGCAGTGGCTCAGGAGGTGGAGCAAAGCCCCTGAGAACCAGGTCGGCCCCCTCATAACTAATAATTTTAGTTATGAGTTACTTTGTAGATTTGGTTATTATTACAAAACATACATTAACCACTTCAGCCCTATATACATGTCGGCCATTTGAAAATAGCCTATCTACAAGCTCACAATGCGTCGCGATGCACGCATTGTGAGCTTGTAGATCTGTTATTACTCAACAATACATAGCCTACATTTGAAAACTTTTGAAATGGGACATTCTGCAAAATAAGTACTTTTACTTTTGGTACTTTAAGTACATTTCGATGTTGACGGGGCGGGGGCTGACGGACAGATCGGTGAACCAATGGGATCACACGCGTTCTCTCGCCGGAGATGTTAAACCCGCCCCTCTAGGCACGAAAGCAGCAGTAGTGCAGCCTAAGGCACCATAGACATGCGGACCAACATCTCTGCTTACAGGGAAATGTCTGTTCCACTTCCTACTGTCTCCAGCAGAGATGTGTGCAAGAGAAAAGTGTCCGCGAGGGAATCTGAATAACCATTGTATGCAATGTGTAGCAAGCATTGCAGCCATTAACCCATGTTTAGCTCTTTGCGCAGGACGCGCTTTCCCCCCCAGGGATCTCTGCTCGTTCTGCAGCAATTGAACTTTGAAGTCCCCCCACTTAGGCTGTGCATGGAAGAAGTACTAAGCAATAGATGAAGAATGTACATCACATAGTTAAATTCAAAGAAGCAGGCGAGACAGAGGGAGTTAGATGGTAAAGGATACATTGAAACATGGATTTGATGTATCTTTTTTTGTTGTTGCATGCAGCGTGTGCAGGATCTGTGGTTGGCACTGGTCTTGTCTTTGCCATTAACTGTATTTTATAACAAGGCTCATCGTACTTTCATGGTGATACAAGCCCCCTAACCCCCTATCCTTCAGTTGCGATGTGTGTATCTGGGAGCGTACTTCGTTGCTCCTTTTCAGAAATGACAACTGCCCCCCCGCCCCCTCCCCCCACTCGTATCAGCAACTTGGCCTTTTCATTTTGCTTCAAAGTAACTGGTTGCGATAAATGCCGGGTAGCATCCTCAAAGGGGTTTTAACCCATTAAGACCGGGAAAAGCATCTGTCATTTTATGTTTTGACCACTTTAACCGTTATTTTATGCTTTTGGCTATTCAAAAATAGCAGATGTACAAGCTCGTAGCGCGGCGCCGAGTGCCGCGCTATTTGAGCCTGCTGCTTTTGAAAAATCTTGAAAATGTGTGCAAGTCTTTGAACGTGTATTATTTTAAAGCGAACATTTTGAACTCAAATCTTTGCTTCTGGGGGTCCCTGGAACAACATATTTTGAGATGGGGGTCCGCGGCCAAATACATATCATTTTGGGGGTCCTTGACATGGAAAAGTTTGAGAACCACTGATATTATAGCAACATAAGTAAAATAAGATAAATAAATAAAAAACTGTTAGGATTTAGAAGACATTTGTTGAATTCCCAGAAACAAGGATTCGAGTTAAAAATGTATATATATATATATATATATATATATATATATATATATATATATATATATATATATATTTTTTTTTTTTTTTTTTTTTTTTTCAAAGATTTGTAAAATTGTTCACGATTTTTCAAGCACTATGAGCTTGTAGATCTGCTATTTTTGAATAGCCAAAAGAAAGAAAAAAAAATGACATTTATGCGTTCCCGGATTGAATGGGCTAAAAGCCACAGAGGAAAAAGGTCCAGGCCTTTGATCTGGTATTCACCAAGTGTGTGTAGAAAGAGAGGGGTGTGTGAGAGAGTGTGCACCATTGACGTTATTGACAAAGACAAGCAGATAACCCCCCTCTGAGAAGGCGGATGCAAATGGTCAGGCTCCCCCTGGGTGCCGGCTTGCTAGGGGTTCCGAGAAAGTTTAGGTATACTGTGTGTGTGTGTGTGTACTTCTAAAGGAAACAAGAGTGTTGACGGGAACGTCGTACTGGCCCGGGCCACTAGTTGAAATTAAAGGCCCATACCAGTGTGTGACCCAGGTCAAAAATAGCCAAGTCAATAGAGAGTATGCACATGCGTCACTTTTCCACCGGGACACGCCCCCCTCATCTAGACTGAGTGGCAAAACATTGAGCAGCGTGGAGCGTTGGAGTTTGGAAGGGCTCGTTGGAAATCACTCAACGGTCCTGCGTACCCACCTGTTTCACGAGCGCTTCCAAACTCCCAACACTTAGAAAAATTATCACCTGCACGGAATTTATTGACAGAAAGTAGCTCATAACATGTCTACGGTGGATTTTTATGAAACAAAAACTTTGCCGATAGAAAGAGGATAATTCAAGCTTTGCGCACAGCTATATATTTATATATTTCGGCTATTTGAAAATAACAGATCTACAAGCTCACAAATTGTGAGCTTGTAGATCGGCTTTTTTCAAAAGATTTGTATACATTTTGAAAACCTGAAATGGGACATTCTGCATAATGAGTACTTTTACTTTTGGTACTTTTGGTACATTTTGATACCAACACTTTTGTTCTTTTACTCAAGTAAATTTTGAATTCCGGACTTTTACTTGTAACAGAATATTTCTATATTAGTGTATTGATACTTTTACTTAAGTAAAGAATTTGAGTACTTTTTCCACCTCTGGTTTTTAAGTCATGGCTGCCAGTTCCCACCTGATGTTGTGTGGGAGTTCTGACTGCTCCACACCATACCGAATAACTGCTAGCTTGCATAATGTCTTCAGTGTTGGACTGAAATCTAAGATGTACAGATCATTAGATTTGTCGTGGATATCTTTGCGTCCTCCAAAGAAGATGATACGATCTCCCACCGTGCAACGGCACATATACCTCTGAGAAGGGCCGTTTCCCTTGAGTTCAACCTTCTTCCGGGAGAAGGTCACTGGGTTGAATTTCCACAGACCATTTAACGGGAGGTGGCCCCTGTTGAAGCCACCATATATGTACAGCTCTCCATTGTAGGCAAAGGCTGAAGGATAATGGCGTTTTTTTGGGAGAGGCGGTGCAGAAGGTTTGCTCAGCCAGCTGTTGGTCTCTGTGTCAAACACTCTGACGCTGGTGTAGTAGCAACCATGAACAAACCAGGCCCCAAATTCAAACATCTTTGTCCCGATGATGGTGGCAAAGTGTCCTGGTGGAACACCTGGTGGAACACCTGGTGGAATACCTCTGGTGTTAATTGTAGACCAGACCATTGTGGTGGTGTCCAACTTATAGCTGTCAGTAGTGTGTCCTCCACGGACATACATGACCTTCTCCAAGACACAGGCTGAGTGGTGGCTCCTCGCCTCTGGAACAGTTCCAGAAACCCTGGGCTTCGACCATCTATGAGTGTCAACATCAAATGCATAAAGCGCGTTGCAGTAAGGAGTCCCTCCCCGCATGTAGATGATATCTTCTATGAGTACAGCTGTGTGGTCCCGGCACCAGGAGGGAACCTCAAGGAGAGGCTCCCCTCTTCTAGCCGTCACTGGAGGCAGCTTCATCCAGAGTAAAGACACTGTGTTGAAGATGTGCACTTCGATCTGATCACTGTTGTTCTCATTCCCTACAAAGCAGTACACCTTGTGTCGTACTGTGACAGCAGCAATATGGTCTGCCTTTGGTCCTCCTCTCAGATGTACTGTCCAACGCAACATTACACTCACCAGCACCACCGTCAAACAGTGTCACCAACTACAGTAATTACCCAGGGAAATGGTTATAAGCTATGAGCAGTCTCGCTAAAAGTTGCTGAATGATGTTCTGTTAATCGGACAACTCATTTTATAGGACAATTACACTGTGACAGTATGATGTCATTGCATTGTGATGTCATTTGTCGCCCGTGCTGCACAGTTGTTTGCATGAATCGAGATCCGCGGCTGGCAAGAGCCAAACAAGTAGCTTATGTGGTTACCGACACTTCAGGGGCCTTCAGATGGCACTATGCCCACATAACAGTCAAGCCGGGCCCAGTTCTGCTGCTCAAGGGCCTTCAGATGAGGCTAGGTCCCCTAACCCATTAAGACCTGGAACGCATCTATGTCACTTTTTCATTTGAGCATTATTTTACACTTTGGCTATTCAAAAATAGCAAGCTAACAACAAGCTAAAAAATAGCAACAACAAGCTAAATATTAGCAAGCTAACAAGCTCATAGCGCGGCACTCTGCTTGTATATCTGCTATTCTTGAAAAATCGTGAAAATGTGTGCAAATCTTTGAATATAAATATTTTTAAAGCGAGCATTTTTAACTCAAATCTTTGCTTCTGGGGGGTCCCTGGAACAACATATTTTGAGATGGGGGTCGGTGGCCAAATACATATAATTTAGGGTGTCCTTGACATGAAAAAGATTGAGCACCACTGATATAGAAACATATGTTTTTCAGAAAACTGTTGCGATTTAGGTTCGGCAGCTCAGGGGCCTTCGGCGGGTCTAACAGAGGAAGAAATATTGGACCTGGTGATGGCGGCCCTTGATCATGATAGCTCGGGAGACTTGTTTAATACAATCAGATAGGACTTTTCTGTTTGGATGCATATGGGCTGTCAAGGCCAGAAAGTTGTTTTTTTTGCCACTCAGTAGGCATTCCCGCATAACTTCCGGGTACGACGATGTCAGGCGCATAGCCTCTATAAAACAAGGATCTAAATATAAATGGAATTAGGATATATCCTACGTTAAAATAAGATATCCAAACCTCTAAGAAAGAGCTTTAAAGATGAAAGCTAAATAGGATTTGTCCAAAACTATTTTATTATACACAGAGTAAGATCATATTATGGGTGTATATTCATTCTGTATTCTCATTCATTTACTTGTGTTAGTGTCTCTTTAAGAGCCCTGTGAGGTGCTCTGATTAAGCCAATGAACCAATTGGCCAATGAGGTTTCTCAATTAATAGACTGCGCGTAGCTTACTGCTCTTCCGAACCTAGTAACTAGTCCTATACCCCGTAATAACTACAGGGTTACATGTGCCTGCGCGTTTTGAGAGAACCAGGAGCCCAAGCAACGTTATAGGAACAAAAACAAAGCGTTGTCAGATAGTGCGACGGCACTCTGTCAAAAGAGGAACGGAGATGAGACAAAACGAATAGACTTGTATGACTGATGTACGCTGCCGTCAATACCGCCCGACACGTACAGAGAATGTCATCCGCGTGAAGCCCCGCAGAAAAGAGGAGATAGCTTACTAAATACACGCGTTCTGCCACAACTTTTAAATGGATATTGTTGGTAGAAACCTCTTATCTCCATAATTATTTTAACTGTGTTTTTTTCATAAATGAATGCCCAACTTGATCATACCACAGCGTCACACAAAAGTATCAAAAGTAGCAGATCTGCAAGCTCAAAACGCGGCGCGAAGCGACAGGTTTTGAGCTTGTAGAACTGCGGGAGTACGAGTTTTGGACACACAGTATGAAGTTTCCACCAGACAGAGACGATATGAAACTAGATGGCCGAAGCTGACCCCAAGTCACAGCAATTAATTTTTGGGAGAGTACACACGAAGCACTACAAATTATAATGCCACTGAGACGACTCTCTCCTCGCAAATGCAATGAGTTGTTCTATGGCTGCGTTATGGAATACATGAAACCCACTGTCTGCAGACAGAGACTGTAATGACCTACAAGAAACATTCAAACTGGACTTTCTAAGTCAGCTTTTAAAGTCTCTGTTACGGACATTCTCAAAGACAAATGCTGCTGTCCGCCGTCAGACTGGTAGCCCTTATTGTTGTCTATTCAGCTCTGCAGTAATGCATTTTTGTATGCACCTTAGCTGTGTTCTGTAAATCATTACATTGTGTTCTTATATTGTGGTGTTTTTATTGTTGAACCTCATTGTTGATTTATTTTAGCCCCCTTTCCCCTCTCCCTTAAGAGGCCTCGCCTCTTGCCAGGCCGCAGTTGTAAATAAGAAATTTGTTGTTAATCTTGCCTTGCCTAGTTAAATTTATGTTAAACTAGAAAAAGTGCTCCTCGATGCACAGGTCTCCGCCAGGTCAGGTAGGTTATTTTGGCCTCCTGGTGGCACTATAATAGGCCAATGTGAAAAGGGTGCCATTTCTTCGTAGGCCTTTCACTGCAATCGGACACTGCATTCATGATTTGAGGCATGTTGTTCCAGAAAAATTGTTTTGCTAAATTAGACCTGCTGGTGGCGCTATAACAGGCCAATGTGAAAAGGCTGGCATTTCTTCCTCAGGCTAGTGGGAATGTGTGTGCAAAATGTCACGGACGGACAGGGGGCAAAACATCTCGGCCATGCCTTTCGGCCTGGCGGAGACAAATAGCAAATCTACAATAACTCACGACGCGTAGCATCGCAAAGATGTTGTGAGCTTGTAGATCTGCTATTTTCAAACATTATAGTACTTTTACTTTTTTTTTACTTTAAGTACATTTTGATACCTATACTTTTGTGCTTTCACTCAAGTACATTTTTAATTTGGGTCTTTTACTTGTAACAGAGTATTTCTACATTGCAGTATTACTTTTACTTAAGTAAAACCATTTTTACTTTACAATTACTTTTTCCACCACTGCCTGCAGGAGACTTCCACATGTTGACAGAAGCGGTCGCTCGAGCTGAACCAGGGTAAACAGCCAACCAGAGAACTCTACCCCCCTCTCCGTCTGCCTCCGTTATCAACAGGTGACAGTGACAGCTGGCTCGGTCAGGTTAGCGATTCCTCATTACCAGTGGTGTAACTAAGTACATTTACTCAAGTACTGTACTTAAGTACAATTTTGAGGTATTTTTACTTCACTGGAGTATTTCTAATTTTGAGCACATTTACTTCTAACTGCACTACATCTCAGAGGCAAATATTGCACTTTTACTACAATTATTTGAAAACTTTAGTTACTAGTTACTTTGTAGATTTGGATTATTATTACAAAACATACATTAACCACTTCAGCCCTGTATATATTTTGGCCATTTGAAAATAGCCGATCTACAAGCTCACAATGCGTCGCATCGCGACGCATTGTGAGCTTGTAGATCGGCTATTTTCAAAAGATTTTTATACATTTGAAAACACATAATGAGTACTCTCTACTAATTTTGATACTTTTGTACTTTTACTCAAGTACATTTTGAATTACGGACTTTTACATGTAACAGAGTATTTCTACATTGCAGTATTGATACTTTTACTTAAGTAAAATGTGTGAGCACTTTTTCCACCACTGACAGTGACAGCTGGCTCGGTCAGGTTAGCGATGCCTCATTACCACTGGGTACACACTGAACTACAGCTCATTTTCGGGCACAGACGCTTGTCGACGGTCAGATGAACCAATGTCAGGCCGGTGTGAGGGCCGGGGCCTTTTAGATTTTGTTCTTGGCTGGTTTGGATCCATCATTCAACGCAGAATGTCGAAAGCAGTTCATAAATCATACATTTTGAAACCAAAGATAAGCTTTCACAACAGGAAGTGTGCAGAAAGCTCGCGTGGCTGTTGATCACTTGAGTTCCACAGTTCAGCTTTGTGTGCCCTTAAAACAATGTCACTTCAATATTTAGGTATTTATCTCAATTGTATTATTCTAATCTACAGTATGAAAGTCCAAAAAGATACACGTTAATGTAAAAGTGTACTGTAATGTAAGTAGGAGGTGATCATTCAAAAGAGATTTTTTTCTGCAGGCATCTGCATCATTGCTAACAGCAGGTCATTTCATACTAGCAGCATGTGTGCTAACTGTAACATACTGTATCAGCCGGAGTGAAAAATTATGTAGCTCAGTTATCAGTAAATGAAATGTGTATTTATATCAGAATTGTCTTCCTTTCTTTCTTTGTTTTTGAACCACGATGGTACACGACATTGGAACAGCTACCGTCAGTACTGTACACTTTTTATTTGTCTAATTGAAAGTAATATGTTCAAAGAGCTATGTTTGTGCACATCCGGTAGTCACTGGTGCGAGACAAAATCCACACACAGCGGCAGCTCTGAAAAAGATGTACTTTGCAATAGCAATCAAGGCAAGGCAAGGTTTCAGTCAAACAACATGGCCTTCATCATCCCCCTGATGAAGGCCATGTTTTTGGCCGAAATGGTGTCTACCTGATTGTTATGGCACATGCAGTCAACCTTTTTCGGAGGTACAGCTGTGTGCAGATGTCTCTTCACTTTTAATCAAAGTAACATACCACAGTTTTCCGAAAAGCTTTAACATAACTTTCTCTGGAGTGGGACAATCTGTAGTACATTTTTAGATCTACAGCACTTTTGGACTTTAAACAGCTCGTGCAAACGTGCCACATTGCTCATCCATCATTGTCGTAATGGAGCTGACACATTTGAAAAGCAAACATTTTTCTCTTTCCCCTCGATTAGCCGCAAACTAATGTTTACACTCCCACAAGCAAAAAACAGCAAGCACCACGCCAGCTGCTGTCTTCCATTGATTACCGCAGGACATGAGCGACAGAACAGATGAGGATGAGAGGTCAGCCTTTGGTATCATGTACAGTATACCAGACCAACACCTTCTCACAACTAGTCATAGTGACGAATTATGGAGGAAAAATTACAGAGCTACAGCAGTGATATTATCACTTCCTTCACAGGTGTTACCAATGATGCTAATAGGCTCTGTTCCATTTAGTATAGCACAGTTAGTTCTCAGACCTTTTAATTTCAAGGACCCCCATAACTCTGAGAGTGTACAAATGGACCCTTATGGACACTCTCAGAGTTACACACGCGTAAGGGGCCATTTGGAACCCCCTCAAGGAACCATGAGGGTGCCTGGACCCCAAATTTAGACCCACTGGTGTAGCAGAGTGTTACCAGTGAGCCAACATGCAACAGTATCAGCACTCTGACTCTGTTTGACCAGAATGGAACAGAGCTTTCATTAGTATCATTGGCAACACCTGTGAATTTCTTCACAATATGGCTGCTGACTGTGCATAGAGCCTATATGGGACGAGTTGGGGTGCAAAGGTAATGTGTTGGGAATGGGCACGGGCAAGTAAGATACAAGCTACGATTGGATTACACTCAAGACAGATTCAAAAACTTTTTTCCCCTTCTTTTTTTACCGAATAGGTTCCCAGATTGCGATTGGATAGAGCCTATCCTATTCTTTATTTCCGCTTTGAAATTGCACTATAAATAATAAATCGCCAAACTTTTTCCACCATAAAATGGGGTCCTGGCATTAAAACCCCTGGGATAGACCTTCAAATAGCATCCTAAATACTGGGTGGAAGAATGAGCTTTGTAGCATGCTGAGAGGTTAGGTCCACGTTCAACAGATCATGGCTTAAAAACTTTTCTTTTTTTTTACTCCAAAGCATGACACGACAAAATGTCTGTTTTTGGTTACTGTGAAGTTAGGTTTGGGGCATAGTTTTTATTGTGAGGTTAAGGTTAGGTTTATGCATCGTTTTCGTGAGGTTAAGGTTTGGGTTAGGGTTAAGCATAATAGTTTCGTCAACATGTGATGTCGGGGGAGGCGACCGTCATGTCAAATGTTGAGGTTTTAAGGCTTCTGACAGAGATACAAAATGTGACATGCTTGTGAGTGAGAACGGGTTGGTCCGACCAGCAGTGGTGTAAAGTAACTAAGTACATTTACTTAAGTACAATTTTGAGGTATTTGAACTTTACTTTTGTATTTCCAATTTCCAATATTTTTACTTCTACTCCACTACATCTCAGAGGCAAATATTGTACTTTTACTCCACTACAATTATTTGAAAACTTGAGTTACTTTTCAGATATAAATTATGATATTATGAAACATACATTAACCACTTTAGCTCTATTTTCTAGGCTATTTGAAAATAGCCGATCTACAAGCTCACAACGCGTCGCATCGCGACGCGTTGTGAGCTTGTAGATCTGCTATTTCCAAACATTTTAGTACTTTTACTGTTGGTACATTTTGATACCAATACTTTTGTACTTTTACTTAAGTAAATTTTGAATTCCGGAATTTTACTTGTAACAGAGTACTTCTACATTGCAGTATTGATACTTTTACTTAAGTAAAACATTTGAGTACTTTTTCCACCATTGCCATGAAGCAAAAGTAAGGCAACAGGCTTTTCAGTGTGACACGTTTAAGTGTGGTGGAATAAATGCCAAAAATACAACCCCCATTAGAGTACTTTTTGTAATGACTCTAAAGCTATGTATATTATCATTAGTAGCAGCAGTAATAGAAGTACGTAGCTGTATAGTGGTAGCAGTATTCAAGTAAGATTACAGAACTTAATGACAAATTAATTAATTAGTACAGTAATTACCAAAACATGACATTTTATTGATCCTATGTGCTTTTCCTGAGAGGCATATATATCCCTAATTGCCTTCTGTTTAATCCCTGACTCATTTAAAATCAGTTTATACGGTCTTCATTAATATTGCCAGGAAAGAGAACAGTGTTGATTTTCACAGCACATTTTGATTCAGTTTTAGTCATAGTCTTTTGAATAAAATTCCATTTAGTTTTAGTCATATTTTAGTCATCTGAAATGTTTGTTTTCGTCTAGTTTTAGTCGACTAAATCTACAACTAAACATAAAATGACTTAATGTCTTAGTTTTACTGGATCTCTTCTCCACTAGTCCCTCACTAACATTTTAGTCTAGTTTTTATTTGTTGACAAAATTGTCAATATATTTAGTTTTTTTTTGTTTTAGTCATCATAGTTTAGTTTTTTTATTTAGTTTGTCAGTGAAAAAACAATTTCGTCATAGTTTTAGTCGACGAAATCAACACAGCAAGAGAAGTGCTTCAGTGTTTGTTTTTCGGAATATCCTGAGGTAGCCTATATCATTTGTATTGTATTGTATTTGTAATTATAAGATGTTGTGGGTAACCCTTTTATCCTTTATCATGAAATGTACGATATTGTAAATTTGTAAATTTCTGAAATGCATTTCTTTTCCCAGATCATGTACCTGTTTCTTAACCTTTGTAGATGCACCATTGTCCGTTTGTTGTATCTGTTGTACGTTATTGTTGCGAACGCGGAAGGAGGCTCCGCCCAAGTGCAGCTTACTATGAAACCCTGCTTGGCTTGTGTGTGTCTCTGTCCGTCCGTCCGTGTGTGTCTCTGTGGTGCACTGCCTGTGTGCAGCCGCGCCCCCATGTGACTCGCGCTCTCATTGGCTCGCGCCCCCATGTGACTCGAAACTCCCTGCTGAAATATAGCATCTGCACTGCCTGTGTGCAGCCGCCAAAGTGCACTACTGAAATATAGCAGCTACAGTCAAGCTGCGTTCGCTTCCAGCGTTCGCGCGTCTTACTTGTGTATGATGTGTATTTGGATGTGACGGACCCCAGGAAGAATAGCCATGTTTAGGCAAGTGCTAATGGGGATCCATAATAAAAGTAAAGTAAAGTACAGTATACCAGATAGATAGAGGAGTCAAACGTTAGTTTGTATTTTGCCGTTCTTGTGTGCGCACAGTGTGTTCATGTGTTTGTGTGTGTGTATCTGTGTGTCCTCTGTGAACCCCATCACCTTTATATCTACAGTACAGTCTAAAGCATGGGTAAGCAACCTTAATGATCAAAAGAGCAATTTTTGCCCCAAAATATATATTTAATTTAAATCTGGAGCGGCTTTTTTTTGTGTGCTTTTTCTGGTGTTTCAATATAACTTTTTTATTGTTTGCTAATTTCTCAAAGCAGATCAAATATACCAGTCAGCTAGCAACGTTGGTGGTGAAAGCAAACAAACAAGCATTAATACATTCTTTATTTTCCTTCAATAATTAGCTTCTTATTTTTATCTGGTGTATGGGCGACACTTTTTTCTTTACAATAGAAGAATATAAGGATAACTTTATGCCTGTTACAATAATAAATTATGATTAAAATCAGATAAAAAAAGAGAACCTCTTATTCCTTTGCATACTTCTTTGCCCAAGCAACTGGGAGCCACGGGAGAGGGCCTAAGAGCCACATGCGGCTCTAGAGCAGCAGGTTGCCTACCGTTGGTCTAAAGTCACACATACAAAGCAGGTAAACGCACTCACACACTTCACCCACTTGAACCCTGGTGTCAGCATTCCTGGCATGTCATATTACGCAAACGTTCAGTGGAAAAAGCAGGTCTACATGCAGTACAGTACAGTAGGTCACAACACATCACATCACAATGTCAGCTTGTAGCTGTGCTATGGAGCAGTGGTTCTCAACGTGGATTCCAGGGACTCACTGGGTTCCTTTAGGGGGGCTTAAATTGACCCTTAAAAGTCTGTAACTCTGACAGTGTACACATTTCCATTTGTACACTGTCAGAGTGAAGGAGAGACCTTGAAATTGAAAAGTTTGAGAACCACTGCTATAGTAGGCTGGAGGAACCATAGGCTTTCCAAGGCATAGAGGGGCGGATCCAAACCTAGCGCTGGGAGACAACGCTGCTCCCTATTGCTTCACAAATCTATGTCCCCACCTCCCCTCCCCCCCACCCCCTCTGGCCTGTGCACAGAACACTGACGTCACCAAATTTGGAGCGACGCCCCTCTGCACTCTCATTGGTTAGGAAAATATACGGTTCACTCCCACTCCTATGCCACAGTTCCTGCAATCTTACCCCAGGCTTTTTTTCTTTTGAAACAAAAAAAAGGCATGGGTTTCCGCAGCTACTGTTATACACAAATCCACGGAGCGCTGCCCTGTGTGCAGCCATTGCTGCGGTGTCAACGCTCCGCGGATGCGACACCGCAGCAATGGCCGCCTACAGGCAGCGCATCTGTGGATTTGTCTATAGAGAACCGAAGTCTGATATCGCTGCCACTAGAGGCCGCTATCCCCTTCTCATACGTATAAAGCATCAACTGACGGTGAAAAATATGTAATTTATCAACAAACAAAAACAAAGACACAGAGTCACACACCTGACAGAATCGCGGGGCTGATTTGTTATTTTTGGAATTTTCGTTTGAGATTTTCAATAGGAGAAAAAAAATACTCTGTGACCGAGGCAGTGACTTCGGTTCTCTATAGCACATCTATAAGCTGACATTGTGATGCTATGCGTTGTGACCATAGACTGGGGGGGGGGGGGGATGGACAGCGTTACGCCACTAGACTCTACAGACCGTAAATGAAGCCTGTTTTTCTGCAATTTCAAATCTGCCATCTTTCTATATTGCGTCATATGGCGTCACATCCTACCCAACCGGAAAAATGAATGCTCTTGGTTGGGTACTAGCTTGTCAATCAATAGTGCGGCGTGGAATGAATGCTATTGGTTGTGTAGCTTGTCAATCAAATCATCCCGCCCCTCCTAGAGCATACCCTACTTTATCATCAATTTAAAAATAAATGGGACCAAAATTGACCAAAACGCATATCATGGTGATTGAAAGAAGACTTTAAACTAGCGACTGGGAAGCATATTGTATTTATGACAATGTTTATTAAGGTAATACAATCAAGTCTAAAGTTCGGCAAAAACCCACCCGCTTGCATTGAGAGTTATTTCTTCTGACACCAGCATTGGTAAAACAGCAAAACTACCAGGCCATTCATATGAACTGTCACTTCCTATATAGACTCAATTTCAAAGGCGATGCTGGGCCCTTGGTTGTGACCTACAGTATGTAGACCTGCTTTTTCCACTGAACGTTTGCTCATTATGACATGCGAGGAATGCTAACATTAGGGTTCAAGTGGTTAAGTGTGTGAGCGTGTACCTGCTTTGTATGTCTTGACTTTAGACTGTACTGTAGATATAAACGTGGTGGGGTTCATGGAGGACACACAGATGCACACACAAACACATCAACACACTGTAATGTGACCCAGGGGGAGCGGGAGTGATGTCAGGACTTCGGTTACTCTATTTCTCAGTGAATAAATGGCTACAGCTCAGTGAAGAGATGTGGTGTAGTACAGTAGAGGTTAGAACGCATGGGGCCAAGGATATACCCCTGGGGAGACCCAGGTCAACAAGGTATATACTGGAGTGTAAAAGTAAAACTGCCATACTTTCAGTACACCCATGTATCTACAGTGGTGGAAAGTAACTAAGTACATTCACTTACTTTTATTTAAGTACTGTACTTAAGTACAATGTTGAGTTATTTGTACTTTACTTGAGTATTACAATTTCTAATACCTTTACTTCTACTCCACTACATCTCGGATCCAAATACTGTATGGCACTTTTACTCCATTACATTTATTTGAAAACTTGAATCTACAAGCTTACAATGCGTTGCATCGTGAGCTTGTAGATCTGCTATTTTCAAAAGATTTGTTTACATTTGAAAACTTGAAATGGGACATTCTGTATAATGAGTACTTTTACTTTTGGTACATTTTGATAGCCAATAGTTTTGTACTTCTATTCAAGTACATTTCAAATTCCGTAATTTCACTTGAAACAGAATAATTTCAATATTGCAGTATTGATACTTTTACTTAAGTAAAAACTGTGAGTACTTTTTCCACCACCGTGTATTCTATATCATGATTTTATAATGTAAGCTTTTTTTTGCTGAAGAGTCCGGAAACCTTCAAGCAATTCTTCTAGTGGACATGTAGGCCACATGTAGGCTACTACTCTGTAGACCCTTAGAACCAATTACGAACCGTCTCTCCGAACGTTTCTCACGTCTCCAATTTGCCTCTAAAACACACCAACCTAATGGGCGGTAATGAAGGAAACGGCAATCTATCCACCGCACCATCTCGCTGAAGGATTTTTTCCTCTGCGATGTTAGCAAATTACCGTACGTGAAGTTAACCCGTTCGAACCGGGAACGCATCGGTGTAACCACTTAAACCATTATTTTATACTTTAGCTATTTAAAAATAGCAGATCTACAAGCTCGTAGCGCGGCACCGAGTGCCACGCTACGAGCTTGTAGATCTGCTATTTTTGAAAAATCGTGAAAATGTGTGCAAATCTTTGAATATATATATTTTTAAAGCGAACATTTTTAACTCAAATCTTTGCTCCTGGGGGGTCGCTGGAACAACATATTTGGAGATGGGGGTCCGTGGCAAAATGCATATAATTCTGGGGGTCCTTGACATTAAAAAGATTGAGAACCACTGGTATAGAAACATTGTTTTTTTTTCAGAAAACTGTTAGAAGAAAAAAAATTAATCGGCTTCAGGTCTTAATGGGTTAATCTTAATCGCAAAAATGAGCGCTGGGAGATGTCAGGCACATTCACAGCCACACAACACACACACACATCCCAGCATAAATAAAGGCAAACTCACGCAACGCACGCTTGCATTTACACATACACACACATGTAAGCATATCGTGGTTGTCGGGGGGGAAACCTTGTATCTCCATATTTCAACTTGTTAATGTTTTTTCGTAAATGAATGCCCTACTTCATCATTCAAAAGTAGTGAAAGTAGCAGATCTACAAGCTCACAACGTCTTTGCGATGCTACGCGTTGTGAGTTGTAGTAGATTTGCTATTTTCAGTATTTTTTACGGTTTTGGACATAATGAGGTTTCCACCCGACAGCAACAATTATCTGAACATGAATAAAGGCGAGCTCACGCACACTTGTATTTACACATACATGTGTGAGCATGAACTAAACCTACATGCACACACACACACACACACACACACACACACACACACACACACACACACACACACACACACACACACACACACACACACACACACACACACACACATGCATCCACCCATCTACAATTAACAAACAAATGCACACATAGGGACTTGCGAGGAAAATCAGCAGTGAGAGATGAGAGATAATATATATCAGCTCCTAGCCGCCATCAGATGCGGGCAGATTAGCGGATGTGAAGCGATATGCGATAAGAAGCTTGTGGAAATGAGCCGCTAATGAGTAAACAGTCAGGGTGATTATTACACTAATGCTTGTAAACCAACTCTTTGCTGCTTTTTTTAGACGTATTGTTTCCCCCCCAAAAAAAAACTTTGGCAGATCAAAAGGAATGAGCCAGACTGCAAAAGCCTCTGGAAAGTCGGGGACGAAAAAGGATGCGTAATAAACACACTTAAATGTTGCTTCCAAACTTCATCCCCCCCCCGATATCAGTGGTGTAAAATAACTAAGTGTACATTTGCTCAAATACTGTACTTAACACATTCCCTGCCACAGACGGAGATCTCCGTCATTTCAAATCCAACCGTTGACCGCCATTGATGGAGTTCTCCGTCAATTAAAAAGAAATTCCACAAGAGGGAGCTCTAACAAAACTTAGGAATTATCCCTCGACTCTGAGAGAAGGAATGGATGGATGTGACGTCATCCCAAAAAACGTCACTTCCGTCCACTCCTATGTTATGAGTTGTAGGAAAAACACATCTAGCTCAGATTTCTTCTTTTTTGGATGAAAACGAGCCTTATTCAACGGGCGATAGCAACAAAATGGCCAATCGCGGTAAGAATGTTTTTGTTACGGTGGGTGGATAGACGTGCTTTAAGTGATGTGCTTCGTGCTTGGACATCTGCTATTTTAGATGAATTTATTTTTTTAAATCGTGTTTGAAACATAATTTTGATTTCTTTAACACAAATCTTCTCTTCTGGGGGTCCCTGGCACAAAACATTTTCAGATGGGGGGTCCGCGGCCAAACGCATATCATTTTGGGGGTGTTTGCCACAATATAGTTTTGAGAACTACTGATTTAGAAGGCATTTGTAGGTCTTAATGGGTTAAATAAGCTCTGATGTTTAGAGGTTTGTATTCACAGGCATCATCATCGAGCGTTCATGAAGACAGTTACAATCTGAAGAACCCTCAAGGTTCCTCAAGGCTCATGTACTTGAGTGCAGGGGAAGCTTAGTGAATGCTGAAAGCCATCTTTGTTTAAAGCCTCTGGAGTTAAATTCTCTTTCACCATGTTGTTGCTTGTGTATAATAATGTGAACAGAGTCCTTTGAATGCCATCAGAGCACTAGCAGCAACAACAAGAAGACACGGTGCACAGATTCTGAGATAAACTGATTCTTGGACGAAAATAAAAAATGGAGTTAAATTAACATTCTGTGTACACAAAGATGCTCCAGCGATACTCCATCTGCCATTTTAAAGTCAATTAAGCAACATAATACCACAGATGTGGGAAAGAGACACTCTTCTTCTTCTTCTTGACCGATGCAAGACGGGATCGATGCATGTTGGGAACAGGGACGTGCAGAAGGATTTGGAGAGGCAGGGGCTGGAATTTCAAAAGGGCACCTATTGGACTTTACGAACAATTACCATACTTTTAGGCTCAAAAAAGCTTAATGTCCTCAAAGTCACGCACTCAACAAGCTTTGAACTGAGCAGATTGGACCTTCCGTTCCAGAGATAATGGCCAAAACAACTTGAAAACGGCCACTTTCGCCGGTTTTCAATCGCGATTTTCGATTGAAATTTTGGTCATTGTCGCCCGTTTTTCTTTAATAACACAGGCTAGGAAGGTCGCACGGCGACAAACTAGATACCTGAGGAAAGTTCACTTTGAGCTGCATCCAACACATCCACTGCTATTTCCGTCAGCTTTACCGATAGGCCGCAAGGGGCAGTTGAAATTATTTTTTGGGTTTGAAAAAAAAAAAAAAAAAAACAGTCTGGAGAGGGCACTTTTTTACCGACGGGTAAAAGGGCAGGGGCTGAAGCCCCCTTTCATGTCTATGTGTGCACGTGCATGGTTGGGAATGCATGCCCCGGCCCGCACCCTTATGCAATGCCTGTTGTACCCGTCTATTTGTCCCTTTTATGCACATACTATATGCAGTGGTGTAAAGTAACTAAGTAAATTTACTCAAGTACTGTTAAGTATAATTTTGAGGTACTTTTACTTTACTTGGAGTATTTCCAAATGTTTATACTGTTACTAACTCCACTACTTACTCAACCACTTTAGCCCTATTTCATACACAGGCTATTTGAAAATAGCCGATCTACAAGCTCACAACGCGTCGAGATGCGACGAGTTGTGAGCTTGTAGATCTGCTATTTTCTTTAGACACACATGTCTGCCCATATGCGGATATTTCTGTATCTGTCTGTCTGTGTCCCTTGTAGAGTTCAATGTGAGGCATGCCAACATATTGACTCCAGGCCATGCCTATGACAGTTCTATAACATCATGGGTATTTATTTGCAGATGTATCTATATTTTTTAGGAGATCCGACAATTTGACCGCCTTCTCACTTGGCGCATCACTACCTCGGGTCCTCTGCGATACACACGCTGAGTTTCAAGTTGATCGGTCCATTTCTCAAGATACGCTGGTGACACACACACACACACACACACACACACACACACACACACACACACACACACACACACACACACACACACACACACACATATACGCCCACACACACACAGAGATTCTGTGAATTTACAGAAGGATTATTATTATTATTATTGAATTCAAGTTCAGGATTTGTCGCCTCAGAACATTTTATGGCTCTGCTCTGAAGTATAATGGCAGACATAAAAACCTCCTTTTATATAATATGGAGAGTGAACCTCTGCACTGCAAAAAAATCTTAGTGTTGATTTAACAGATTTTGCTGTGCGTGTGTGTGTGTGTGTGCGTGCGTGTGTGTGTGTGCGTGCGTGCGTGCGTGCGTGCGTGCGCTGCGTGTGCAGTAGTCCCTAAGAAGCTCAGGGCCTGACACAGTGCCTTGTGAACCACCTCATCCGATGGTAGGAACTCATGTATTGCAATGTCCCCCGGGTTGTCCCAGGGGACCACTTAATGAGGGACACCACAGGAACACCACAGTTCTGTTTTAGGATCCTGAAAAAAAGAGGGACTTTGGGTTTCTGGGTGACTTTGTTCCCTCTGATAATGAGGTCGTTTTATCATTATTATTTCACTTTCTTTGTTCTTTAATCATTTCTGTTGAAATTCCCACAGCTGGTACGTTATATAGGACCGGCTGTATATTTTTGGCCACTGCAAAGTGCACAGGCGGTCTGACTGACTGTGCAGCTCAGCATGCCGCTATCTTTTGTTGTCTGTGATTGTTATCGAGGCGCCGGTGAGCTGGAGAATGACTGACAACAGAATTTTATTATAGGTGTGTGTGTGTGTGTGTGTGTGTGTGTGTGTGTGTGTGTGGGGGGCACATTTCTCTTTGTAACAGGGACAACTCTATTGCTTGGATAGTGCCATGGAGAGCTGATTTATTTGCCGAGTTAATACATTATTTCCTTGTTTTTTAATAACTGTTGGTTATGGCAGCACTTTACAGGCAACAACAGACTGAGCATGTACAGTGCTCTGTGTGAGAGAGAGAGAGAGAGAGAGAGAGAGAGAGAGAGAGAGAGAGAGAGAGAGAGAGAGAGAGAGAGAGAGAGAGAGAGAGAGAGAGAGAGAGAGAGAGAGAGAGAGAGAGAGAGAGAGAGAGAGGAGAGAGAGAGAGAGAGAGAGAAATATCAGGCAAACTGTGTAGGTGTGTATAATGATATGACTCAGTGAAGTGCTGGAGATACCCAAGAGGAGACTATTATTCTCTCCCCAATGCGCTCATTCTCCCCCCTTGGCTGGTGAAGCGAAAGTGAGTGGGGGGAGGGGGGAGGGAGGAGAGGAGAGGGGAGGGGGGAACAGAAGACAGAAAGGCAAGAGAGAGAGAGAGACAAGGAAAAGGTTACACCGACGAGAGGTGCGGTATTGAAATTCAAGACCACTTCACCTAGCTTCCAAGAGTGGGCTGTCTGAAGATTAATGAGCTATTTGGGTAGAGTTCAGCTATTTCACATGCACAGGGTCACATTAGTGATATAATTAATTTTACAACACTGGGGTGTTGTCACCTCGCGGTAGCGCGCCATGTGCCTGTGATAAGCATTCCTAATTAAACAGCGGTTTAAAAAAAGAATAGAAAATACAACAAAAAAAAAGAAAAAAACCCTCTGTTCCACCTTTTTGACATTCAGGATGGTTGGAGGAAAACAAGCTCAGGGTGCAATCAGTGGGGCACGCTGCTGTCCTCTCGCTGCCCGCCACACGGCGCCTTTACATAATTACTGTGTATTATTATTAACACTTGTCCATACCCGGGGACTCCGTGTCACTGCCCACTGGTTCATGATGTCACCCTGACACACAATTTACAATTACAATTTACAATCAATTTGCAATTTTGGGCCTTCAGCACACGCTCTGTTTCAGGACAACTTACAAGTGTGTGAAGGCAGTATAGGCATGAAGCTTAGTCAACAAACAACAGGGAAGAGAACCATGTGCCTTGAAGAAACTAGGAATAGGGCTACCAGGTAAATACCAGGCCTAGCAACCAGCCAACAACCAATAAATGCACAGTGTTTACAATTTACAATTTAGGCATTTAGCAGACGCTCTTAATCCAGAGCGATTTACAGTAAGCAAGGACACAAGATATCACATCATAATACATCAATAATACATCAAATGCATAGAAATAGTAATCTAATGATAAAGTATTACATAAGAAAACAAATAATCTGATAATAACTAATACATACGTAAACCAAGAACCAAATCATCAGCCTGTACATTGAAACTATTCACACTATAGGATGCCAGGTCAACAATGACCTGGCATCTGTCTACATTTAGACTTTGCATAAGCCTGCAAGGTCGTCAAGACTAGGGCTAAGACTAGGGCTAAGTCTTCAGATTACGGCAGAAGATTGGGAGTTGAGTCTGCAGTTCTAATTGCAATGGGGAGTTCATTCCATAGTTTGGGAGCCAGAAGGGAGAAGAGTGTGGAGCGTTGTCCCGGATGTTTTAGCGAACGCTCTGACAGCTTCCCTGTGTTAGCTGATCTGAGAGAGCGGGTGGGGTTTGTAGGGCTGGATCATGTGACTGTACCCAGTGTTGCCAGATTCTGTGAGAGAAACAAGCAACCAGGTCTAGGAAAACCAGCCCAAAAGAAGCAACTATGGGCCACAAGAGCACTTTAACATGAAACATTGAAAATAGCAGATCTACAAACTCACAACGCGTCGCGATGCGACGCGTTGTGAGCTTGTAGATCGGCTATTTTCAAATGCAATCTTGCGGGGAAATTATAATAAGCAGATCTGGAAACCCTGACTGTACCATCCAGGCTAATGGTACGATGGCTACAGATGGCTACAACGTCATTTGGGAAAAGAGAAGAATGGGCTTTCTCGATCCCTGCATAATGCCAATGATCGATGCGCATTTCAGACCGATTAATCCAGTGGTTCTCAAAGTAAGGTCCGGGGACCCGCAGGGTTCCTTGAGGTGGGTTCCAAATGGACCCCTAATTACAGGTCTGTAACTGAGAGTGTTGTAACACTCTGAGAGTTACCAGGGGGGTCCTTGAAATGAAAAGATTTGAGAACCACCGGATTAGTCAGCCCACTGAGGGAGAACAATGGATGACGACAGACTGAAAGAGTTTTGTTCAATTAATAGCAGGAGGATTATTTCCTGAGACGTGTGATTGGTCCGCTGACGTTACCCGTGTTAGCAGGGAGGCTTTAACATGACTTTGGAGCACAACTTACTCCGGTATTTTACTAAAGTAAAAGTAGCAATGCCACAATGTGGTAATAATCTGTTAAAGTAAAAGTCCTGTATTGAAAATGTACTTGAGTAAAAGCACTAAAGTATTGGCATCAAATACACGTAAAGTACCAAAAGTAATGTATAATAATGTATATTATGTATAAAATAGAGTTTAACTGGTTAATGTATGTTTTGTAATAACAATCTAAATCTGCAAAGTAGCTTGTAACAACAAAAAATATATATAGGCTATATCAAGAAATGGAAATACTCATGTAGTACAAGTACTTCAATATTGTACATATGTACAGTACTTGAGTTAGTACTTGAGTAAATATACTCAGTTACTTTCCACCACTGTCGGGCAGACCCAGAAAATGTATTTGTGACAGGGTGGTTTCTGATGATGACGACCCCAAGCCCAATTTATACTTCGCCGTATGACGCGTCGCACGACAGAAAATAGCCGATTTACAAGCTCAACAACACGCCGCGGAAGCATAATATAGGTTGAGCTAACAGCCTTGCATCCAACTTCAGAGGTTTCACTTTGTTTCGAGCCGAGTGGGCGGTATGCTAATATTCCCTCCACACATGCATGCATAAAACATATAGCCTGAGCGTGTGTGTGCACGAGTGAGTGCTCCACCTGTGAGTCACAAAAGGTGAAGGAAAAAAAAACCTACACTCGCTATTTTCCAAACCATGGTTAGAAGCCATTTTGTTAATAACGCTCTCTCTCGTCAGTCACAATCTAGCGTAGGCATCCGTCAGGGGTTGATGTACTTTATCGTCTCTGTATGAGGTGGAAATTACCTCATATGTCCAAAACTGTTACTTTTCCAGTGGTGGATGTTTTTACTTAAGTAAAAGTGTCAATACTGCAATATAGAAGTACTCCGTTACAAGTAAAAGTCCGGAATTCAAAATTTACTTGAGTAAAAGTACAGAAGTATTGGAAACAAAATGTACTTAAAGTACCAAAAGTAAAAGTATTAAAATGTTTGAAAATAGCAGATCTACAAGCTCACAACGCGTTGCGATGCGACGCGTTGTGAGCTTGTAGATTGACTATTTTCAAATAGCCTAGGTATAAAATAGGGCTAAAGTGGTTAATGTATGTTTTATAATGTAATACTTTATATCTGTAGTGGAGTAAAAGTACAATATCTGCCTCTGAGATGTAGTGGAGTAGAAGTAAAAGTATTGGAAATTGGAAATACTCAAGTAAAGTACAAATACCTCAAAACTGTACTTAAGTACAGTACTTAAGTAAATGTACTTAGTTACTTTCCACCACTGTACTTTTCAGGATTCAAATTCAAAAGTAGCAGATCTACAAGCTCAAAACGTTTCGAGCTTGCGGGTCTGCTACTTTTGACGCTTTTGTGTGACGCTGCAGTATGATAGAGTAGGGCGTTAATTTACAGAAACAAAACACAAAAGGTTAAAATATGGAGATAAGAGGTTTCTGCCCGACAACCCGGCGGTATTACAGCACGATTTGCATAAACCTCCCTTCACCAGTTGTTTGCCTGAGAGCGCCGTTTGTAAACTGTTGTTTACCTGAGAGCCGTAACAGGAGAAAGCAAGGGGTCACTACATGCCCCCAGTCTTCCTAGCTCATTCAATGAGAGACGCACCTGTGACCTCAAAATGCTACGCGGAGCAAGTAGTGAATAGCAAGTTGAGTGGTTTATATTCATTGGTTTTTATCCAACATATCGTTGTTGCTGTCGGGCAGAAACCTCTTATCTCCGTATTATAACGTTTTGTGTTTTTTCGTATATAAATGGTACTTGATCATACTACTGGCGTCACTCAAAAGTATCCAAAATAGCAGATCTGCAAGCTCGAAACGCGGTGCGAAAGCGACGCGTTTTGAGTTGTCGATCTGCCATTTTTGCTATACTATCCATTTTTGCTATGCTATCATGAAAAGTAACAGTTTTTGACATATGAGGTTTCCAGACTATACTGTAGAAGCCTGTCCTTGAGGTAAAAAAAATACACAGCTTGAAGTAACCAAACATTCCTCATCGAAAAATCAACAAGCATGTTCACATTATACTTCTTCGTATTAGCGAAAGCAGCCGATCTGTAAGCTCACAGCGCGTTTGCATTGTAACGAGATGTGAGCTTGTATATCTGCTGTTTTCACTAGTTTATTGTTTAATCATCATAAATAATCATTAATCGCAGTGGTTAAGTGCCTGCCCACCGCTTCGGAGGCCGTGGGTTCAAATCCACCGTGGTGCATCCGGCTTTGTCGAGCATCTACACCAGGGGTGGGCAGCCTTAGGCACGGGTGCCAACATTGGCACATGGGAGGGTGATGATTGTCTCTGTACGTATTCTTGTGGGCTGGGGGCGGCACCCGTCAGCATGGGAGTGTTGGGCGGTAGGGAGTAGGACGAAGCCCCCACCTCTCGGTGTGGGCTCCTAACTGGCAGACGAGTCAGGATACAACAGCAGTGACGACACACAAATGTGTGTGGGGAGGAGTCAATTGGCCAGTGTTGATTTTGTCGACTAAAACTATTTTGACGAAAAATTTTCACTGACGAAAACTAAATAAAAACTAAGCTATGATGACTAAAACTAACACTAAATATTATTGACAATTTCGTCAACAAATAAAAACTATACTAAAATGTTAGTGAGGGACTAGTGGAGAAGAGATCCAGTATAACTAAAATACAAGTAATTTTATGTTTGGTTGCGCTCAGGTATTGCGCTCTGAAAAAAAACTAGAACATTTAAGCTGACTAAAATATTTATAAACTAAATGCAATTTTATTCAAAAGACTATGGCTAAAACTAAATCAAGATTTGCTGTCAAAATCAACACTGCAATTGGCCTAATGACTAAATTGAGCAGAAAAAGGGGTAAAAAAAAATAAATCATTAATCGTAATTGAGGCAAAAGTAAAAAAGTCATTCCACCGAGCCCTAGCATGAAGTAACAAGGAATTAGTTTCTATGCAAGAAATTAATCAAGTGTTTTAGGCCTATAGCTACTCTTTGTGTGCAGAAGGTACAAGTGCACCAGAATTGTTTCAATCACAAGTGCATAATTAAAGTATGTGTGTGTATAATTTAATAGAGCGGGCAACATGCATTATTTACTAGAGCGTACATGTATACATTCCTGAGTCAGGGGCACATTTTAATCAATTACGTTGAAGAAAAGGAGGTAAGAGAGTTATAGCTATTGATGGCCACCTAGAGGAAAACCCTGGGTGTTCTCTCTCTCTCTCACTCTCTCGCTCTCTCTCTCTCTCTCTCTCTCTCTCTCTCTCTCTCTCTCTCTCTCTCTCTCTCTCTCTCTCTCTCTCTCTCTCTGTGTACGCAAACATACAGTGGTGTAACTAAGTACATGTACTCAAGTACTGTACTTGAGTACAATTGAGGTATTTTTACTTTACTGGAATATTTCCAATTTTCAATACTTTTACTTCTACTCCACTACAATTATTTGAAAACTTTAGTTACTAGTTACTTTGCAGATATAAATGATTACATTATAAAACACACATTAACCACTTCAGCCCTATTTTATACATACAGTAGGCTGTTTGAAAATAGACGATCTACAAGCTCTACAAGCTCACAACGCGTTGCATCTTGTAGATCGGCTATTTTCAAACATTTTAGTACTTTTACTTTTGGTACTTTAAGTATATTTTGATACCAATACTTTTGTACTTTTACTCAAGTCAATTTTGAATTCCGGACTTTTACTTGTAACAGAGTACTTCTACATTGCAGTATTGATACTTTTACTTAAGTAAAATATCTGAGTACCTTTTCCATCACTGGCGACCATGCATTCTGCATGTTTATATAGCCCCCTAGTAGGATCCCCTAGATGTTGGACCACCCACTAGAGCCCCTACAACACCTTTCTACTTGACATTTAACATGCTATATGTGAGATGATGTACCATACCTAGCAGCCTTGCACGGTGACAAAGTCTCTCTTCAACGTGTTTGCCACCACATCTTACATCCGTATGAGTGAGTGAGCGTATATGTACATTATGATGAACGCGCCACATGCCGACACACTCATGTAAAAAAGGGCCCGATACACACTTCAGTCATGCATCTGAATTGCTTATTTCCCTGTGCGCTGCATGGGCATCCGAGACACAAATGAAATGGATAGATGTCGAGCCTGTCGGGGTGGTATCACTCGTCAAATCTGCAGCTGGTATCACTCTGGGGGGAAATGACAGCTCTTGTGTGTGTGTGTAAGCTCTGAAAAAAAGTCCATTTTCCTTTTGCATCAGTCAACATGAATTATTTGACAGTTTTCAAAACTGGCTTAACCCATTAAGACCGGGAACGCATCTGTGTAACCACTTTAACCATTATTTTATACTTTGGTCAAATATTTCAATATATATTTCTTAAAGCGAACATTTTTTACTCAAATCTTTGCTTCTGGGGGGTCCCTGGAACAGCATATTTTGAGATGGGGGTCCGCGGCCAAATACATATCATTTTGGGGGTCCTTGTCATTATAGCGACATAAGTTTTTTCAAAAAACGGTTGGGATTTAGAAGAGATTTGTAGAATCCCCAGAAGCAAAGATTTGAGTTACAAATGTTCGCTTTAAAACATATATATTGAAATATTTGCCAAAAGAAAATCACGATAAAAATAAATAAATAGCAGATATACAAGCGCATAGCGCGGCACCGAGTGCCGTGCTATGAGCTTGTATATCTGCTATTTTTGAATAGCCAATAAATCTGAAAATGACACATGCGTTCCCGGTCTTAATGGGTTAATAGTATTTCCTTTTTTTGTTACTAAAGCAAACAAAAATATACATTTCCTAGTAGGCTTCTTGAAAAAAAAAATGCTGTTGCTCTTTTGGTTTGCCATTTTGTCATATTCTGTTATCATTACTTTTCTAGCTGGCAAATTAATTTTAAAAAAACAAAGCAAAATAAAATCGGTCCTAAATGTGTGCCGTGTGCATTATGCTATTACAGTTATCAACTTGGTGCATGCATCTATTTCAATCCAAGTACTAAAACAAAAAACAACACAACACACAGGGCCTGAATGCGGAGGAGGTCTGATTGGGCACGAAGCCTGGCCCGCAGCGTTTGGATCAGCGTGCGTACACATCAATACCACCTTTATCGCCAGGCCTCCCAAAAAGATGAACAAGCCAAGCCAGCCAACTTCCCTCCGAGCTCTCCTTTCTTCCTCCTGCACCAACTCGCCGGGAAATAGGTAAAGCAATCAGAATGTCCAGAAGTAATGGGAGTGGACACAGAGCGGAGGCGCGAGCCAACAGCTCACAGGTCCTCCACGTGGCGAGCCGTGCCCATTCGACAGATGGATGCCGTCTCTGGACTGATTAACCCATTAAGAACCCGAGGCTGAGTCTACAAAATAATGTCTTCTAAATCCTACAACAGTTTTCTGAAAAGCTTATGTTGCTATATATCAGTGGTGCTCAAACTTTTTCATGTCAAGGACCCCCCCCAAAATGATATGTATTTAATTTAGCCGCAGACCCCCACCTCAAAATATTTTGTTCCAGGGACTCCCAGAAGAAAAGATTTGAGTAAAAAAAGTTTGCTTTAAAAATATATATATTCAAAAATTTGCAACATTTTTTACTTTTTAAAAAATTGCAGATCTACAAGCTCGTAGCGCGGCACTCGGTGCCGCGCTACGAGCTTGTATATCTGCTATTTTTGAATAGCTAAAGTATAAAATAATGTGGTTACACGGATGCGTTCCCGATTTTGCACACATTTTCACGATTATTCAAAAATAGCAGATCTACAAGCTTGCATATGAGCTTGTAGATCTGCTATTTTTGAATAGCCAAAGTATTTAAAAAAAACTCTAAAATGGCACAGATGCTTTCCCGGTGTGAATGGGTTAATGTGCTCACTGGCCTGTGCTTTCGGCAGCCACGGCAATGAGGGAGCGCACACGAGTGGGCTGTAATGTATATTTGCCTCTGTCTCCAAAACCGGTGTTTTTAACCTGTTTTGTACCTCTCCAGGCCACAACACAAGTTGTATAATACATGGATAATCCGACCAAGCATTATGAGATATGAAGGTCAATCACACGCTATAATATCAGTGCAGAGTTTGGTGGAGGTGTTGGTGGTGTTGTTTTTTGGGGGTAGAGAGATTACACAGATTAACTTTTTGAAGTTTTGTTCACCCTGTTTCCACCACGCATGTGAAGTATCTTGTTTGGATCATCATTATTATTATTAAAAAAAACATTTTCTTTACAAGATTATATGCTTAAAATTAAATATTGGTGTAGCGCATTATCATTTCATTTGTTGGGTAAAACATTCAGCACAAAGTTTTTTATTTTTTCAAAGACTAACAGTGCGTTCGGAAATATAGCTCTGAGCGCACTGGCCAATACAAACTAATAGGCGAGTGCGCTCCCGGTGCGCATTTCCGAACGCACCCTAAGTTTGAGCTAAGAAAGTGTGAAAAAGAAGAAACATGCTGTTGCCCTATACTTCAATAAGCTGTGAATCGGTTTGGTCAGTCTAAGCAAGTGATAACTCAGTGGTTTTAGCAGTGGTCACATAATTAAAGCGCTGTGTGTGTGTGTGTGTGTGTGTGTGTGTGTGTGTGTGTGTGTGTGTGTGTGTGTGTGTGTGTGTGTGTGTGTGTGTGTGTGTGTGTGTGTGTGTGTGTGTGTGTGTGTGTGTGTGTGTGTGTGTGTGTGTGTGTGCGCGCGTGCCTGCGTGGACAAGGCAACGGTACACCACAAGTGGACTCAGGTCAACGTTGAACTTAAAAACAAAATGCTTTTAACCGAATATTTGTTTAATAACATATAAGTGCTCGCATGGAGCAACCACGGAATATAAATGGTGTATTTTCCCGCATGGCCTTTCAACATGCGTCACAAACTTGTCCTTTTACTGCTTAGCCTGCATCACATAAACTACAAAGCAGATTTATTTCAACTGCCCATTTATCTGATTCCCCCCCCCTCCCTCTGGTTTACACACCACAGTGCCCCAGTATTTGCTCAGCAGAAGAGCCAGGGGAGCCCCCCTCTATTAGACGCGCCATATATAAAAACAGAAAAATCAATATGCATCCTTTCTCCTAGGCCTCGACTAGTGCCTCCACTCCATCACAGCTCGGTGACTCGGGGAGCTCGCTAGGAGAGAGAGCCGACCAGGACACACCGGGCCTAATAGCCGTCAAAGTCCAGTGACAGTGAGTCTTATCTGGGGGGTGGGCCATATTTCCCATTGCCTCGCCGAAGATCTGGCTGGACTGAGTGTGTTATTATCCCTCTCCCCTGATAACGGTCATCTCCCGTATACACGCGCGGTATACACGCGCGCGCCCTCACACACACACACACACACACACACACACACACACACACACACACACACACACACACACACACACACACACACACACACACACACACACAGTGGTGGAAAGTAACTAAGTACATACTCAAGTACTGTACTTAAGTACAATTTTGAGAAATTTGTACTTTACTCGAGTATATCCAATTTCCAATACTTTTACTTCTACTCCACTACATCTCAGAGGCAAATATTGTACTTTTACTCCACTACAATTATTTGAAAACTTGAGTTACTAGTTACTTTGCAGATATAAATAATAACATTATAAAACATATATTAACCACTTTAGCCTTATTTTCTATCTAGGCTATTTGAAAATAGCCGATCTACAAGCTTGTAGATCTGCTATTTTCAAACATTTTAGTTATTTTACTTTTGTACTTACAGTACAAGTACATTTTGAATTCCAGACTTTTACTTGTAACAGAGTACTTCTACATTGCAGTATTGGTACTTTAACTTAAGTAAAACATTTAGGTACTTTTTCCACCACTGCGCGCTCACACACACACACACACACACACACACACACACACACACACACACACACACACACACACACACACACACACACACACACACACACACACACATACGTATGTACACTCACACAGATGTACAGACACAGTATGTGTCACATCTAGTCCATAAGCCACTAGGACCGCCACTGGTGGTGCCTAACAGCCAATAAGACACTCTCGTTCGCTCTACTGGGGAAGTTTTAGCTCCAAAGCCCCGCCTAATTCTCCGCCAGGCGCCACGTTTTCCTCCCCCTACGCTCCCCCACTTGTCGCCCGCTGCTCCTTCTCCTCTCATCCTCTCTCCCTTCCTTAACCCATTAATACCTGGGACGCATCTGTGTCACTTTTAGATTTCTTTAGGCTATTCAAAAATAGCAGATATACAAGCTCATAGCGCGGCACCGAGTGCCGCGCTATGAGCTTGTAGATCTGCTATTTTTGAAAAAATCGTGAAAATTATTTCTAAAATATTTTTTTCCGATTTTTTTTTTAGGATTTTGAAAATGTTTAGAAGCGGCCTCAGGTCTTAATGGGTTAAAAATGCCCCTCCCCCACCCACACCCCCTTTGAGATTAGCAGTGGGTAAAGATGAAAAATTGTGTTCTCAGCACACTGACATCTAATCTGTTTGGCGAGCTTTAATTTCCCTCGGCGATCAGAGCGCTGGTGGGCCACACGCTTACGACACACGCGCGCTGTTTTGCGTGTGTGTGTGTCTGTGTGTGTGAGTGTGTGTGTGTTTGTGAGGGGGGGGGGGGACACTGAGGGAGAGCTTTGCAGACTTTTCTTCATCATTGATACCATCCTCCTTTTCTTTTTTTGTATTGGTTTCATTCAGGCTGTTAAAGATGCGGGTGTTTGTATTTGTGCTAAGAGTAACACATTTTCAACACAGGTCTGCCTGATTTGTCAAAACTGCTTCTTAACTCATTCACTGCCACTGATGTAATCAGCGTAATTATTCCCGTTTACCAATACTGCCACTGACGTAAAAAACATAATTTTAATTAAAAAATAAATAATAATAATACAAAAAAAAGATTTTGACCCACAGACCCAGGAGATATCATTTTTCGAAGATCTAGACTCCTATCCACTTCCTGGTTAACTTATTACTTAAGAATTATGTCTCTCAGCGCCTGTGTACTTTTTGAAAAATCTCTGGCAGTGGGCACACGCAGCCAGAAATAAGTCTAGTAGTGAATGAGTTAACATAGACTCTTCAGCCTATTCTGTTTACATTTATGCTGAAGTAGGATTCACACAATTGCTTCTTTTTTTTTTTGCTGTAAAGAGGTACAGTACCGGTATACACCCATGGCTCATTGAGTAGCATGTTCGTGTAGCAGCAAAACGAGCCTGGGCCCACAAAGTAGAGGATGGTTTCTCACCTCGACACGGGGTAAAGCGTCCTTGTTATTGGGCGTAATGTGCCAAGTAACACAAGTTGCGTGGCAGTTTCCTAACAGCCTCGACTAACCTCCCTCCTAAAAAGGAAGGCAGTTTGAA
This sequence comes from Gymnoscopelus braueri, assembly GCF_963280865.1. Classification (NCBI taxonomy): domain Eukaryota; kingdom Metazoa; phylum Chordata; class Actinopteri; order Myctophiformes; family Myctophidae; genus Gymnoscopelus; species Gymnoscopelus braueri. The sequence continues at coordinate 28,075,099 of NC_137620.1, read as the reverse complement.
CGGGCAAATCGAATTAGAGAGGTCAGTCCCTCTCCTCTGCCCGCCGTGCTCCTCCTGGATTCATCTTTCAATCTCGTTGCAAACGCAAGACCGGAATTAACCCATTCAAACCGGGAACACATCTCTGATGTTTAGATTTCTTTGGGCTATTCAAAATTAGCAGATATACAAGCTCATAGTGCGGCACCGAGTGTCGCGCTATGAGCTTGTAGATCTGCTATTTTTGAAAAATCGTGAAAATTTGTGGCAAAATCTTGGATTATATATATTTTTAAGCGAACATTTGTAAAATATTTAGTTCCAGGAACCCACAGAAGCAAAGATTTGAGTTACAAATGTCCGCAAAAAAAAGGAAAAAAATCTAATATTTGCACAACTTTTCATGATTTTTCAAAAATAGTAGAGCTCATAGCGCAGCACTCTTTGCCTCGCTATGAGCTTGTAGATATGCTATTTTTTAATAGCCCAACGAAATCTAAAAATGACACACAGATGAGTTGCCGGTCTTAAAGAGTTAGGTTGTCGAAGCGACTGCCTTGTCTGTGAGATTTGTCTCTCTGTGTGTGTGTGCCTGTGGCACTGCATGGCGTGTGCCCCGTTGCACCGCACTGCAGAGATAGATTGAGAGATGGATTGATCTCTCCCACACAGAGGGGAGGAGAGGGGGTGTGTGAGCGATGGGGAGGGGGTGGGGGAGGGAGGGTGGGATTGAGAGGTAATAGTCGAGTGAATCACACCGCCATTTTCCACCATTCTGACAGGTGTCAGAGTGCAGCTCCCTTCCACGGTTGTGTAACAATGCAGGACCCGCGCGGAGTTCAATCGGGTGCCTGTGATGTCTGCCTGATAAATATACTCGGGGGCTTGGGGGCAGGCACAGAAAAAGGCCATGATGTTAAGCAGTCCCAAAGCCTTATCAGCACTGCATGTCACAAGTAATGACAAGAGCGCAAACAAACAACAACAACAGAGAACATTATGTGTTCCTGGCACAAAGCAACAACATAAATAACACATTTGACCCCTAGTTGAAGGCACCTTTCACAGTATAACAACCTATGATGGCTCCTAGCAATGGCTCTGTGAAGATTTCACATTTGAACACAGAATGAACTGTGCATAGACTAACAGTCCTCTGTGATTTATTACTGACCTACATTTATATCTGGCTGCTGATTTACAGATTTGCTCATTAAATCGAGCACGCAGCTGTAGCATGAGCCTTATGCTCTAATGTAAAGCATCTGTATGTTTCCCGAAAAGAGTTAAAAGGGAATATTCAGTGGTTGACGACATGTGCATTATTTGGAGAACTGTGATCTTCAGCTGTCTCGAAAATTATTTCAACACTGAATATTTTACAGCTTAAATAATTAATAGTGCTAGCGTGTGAATTTCATCATGTGAGCGCATTTACAGTACGTCCATAAGAATTTGGTGGATTTTAAAGAGATTAATGTATTGCCCCTGGGCAAACATCAGCCATATGTTTTATGACTCTTTTTTTTGTTCTAGTTTGCATACGAGTTGTCAACTTAACAAGTAGCCCAGCGGAGTATTAACCCGATGCAATATTAACTAGGTGGTTCAAGCTGGAAGCCAGCATGATTGACCTCGCCCTTCTCAAGGCTAATGCATCAGGTCAGGTGTTATGTAATTGCAAAGTGCCCGGCTTCCCCATGCACCCTTTGATCTCACGCTCTCTCCGTGACCTCCGAAGTGCCTGATGATCCATCAGCGCTGGATTTAGCATATTTGTTTTATTGATTTTTTTCTTATTTTAATTCTTTGCTTTATTTTAGGTCAGCAGTGGTGTAAAGTAACTAAGTACATTTACTCAAGTACAATTTTGAGCTACTTTTTACTTTACTGGAGTATTTCCAATTGTCTATACTTTTACTTCTACTCCACTCCACGGCAAATATTGTACTTTTTACTCCACTACAATTATTTGAAAACTTCAGTTACTAGTTACTTTGCAGATATAAATTATTACATTATAAAACATACATTAACCACTTTATCCCTAATTTATACCTAGGCTATTTTCAAACATTTTAGTACTTTTACTTTTGGTACTTTAAGTACATTTTGATACCAATACTTTGGTACTTTTACTCAAGTACATTTTGAATTCCGGACATTTACTTGTAACGGATTACTTCTACATAGCAGTATTGATACTTTTACTTAAGTAAAACATTTGAGTACTTTTTCCACCGCTAAGACAGGCAAGACGGGGGTCGGATTTGAAGATGGGTCCTCGCGTTCTCGAGGAGCATAATGGTCTGTGTGCACTAACTGGCTGAGCCCCCCTGGCACCCCTGGATGTTTCGTCTCTTGACCAAAGGACTTGCGGAAGCGCGTCCGCGCTCTTGTGCACGTAAGCTGGATTTCATCTCCACTCTCTTAAAACTAATGAACCTTGGCATTAGTTTCTCTGATGCAGCTAAATCCACTTAGGGAATTTTTCCAGCAGGAAAAAAAAGGAAAAAGTCTTGCTGAAAGGCTTGAGAGAGAGAGAGAGAGAGAGAGAGAGAGAGAGGCCACCTGATTGCCCGGAGGGTTTGAGTCTCTCTCCGCCATTTCTGACTGCCTGCCCGTTCGCCTGTCAGCCAGGTGAGAGAATGATGGGCGGTCTCTGACGGGGTCGGGCGCATTAACCCATTAAGACCTGAGGCCGATTCTAAAAATGTTTTCTAAATCCTTTTTTTTTTTACATAAAAAAAAATTAAATATTAAAATATCAAAAATATAAAACATATTAAAACATATTAAAAAATATAAAAAAATTAAATATATTAATCTTTTTTTATAAATATTAAAAATATTACAAAATATTAAAATATAACTAACAATATAAAATTGTAAACAAATATTAAATATAAAAAAATATCTCTAAATATGTTGTTCCAGAGATCCCCAGAAGCAAAGATTTGAGTAACAAATGTTCGCTTTAAAAAAATATATATATATTAAAAGATTTGCACAAAATGTTCACGGTTTCTCAAAAAATAGCAGATCTACAAGCTCGTAGCGTGGCACTCGGTGCCGCGCTATGAGCTTGTATATCTGCTATTTTTGAATAGCCCAAAGAAATGTAAAAAAATTACACACACGCAGCTGCGTTCCCGGTCTAAACGGGTTAACCATGTCGTGCATTTGCACAGAACAGTGCTCCATCACCCTCCCGCGGCACTTAGCCTGGGCAAGCGGGGCGGGGTGGGGCGGTAGTGTTGAAGGTGGCGAGGGGCGGCTGCTTGGCTCATCCCCTGCCCCTGACGGCTGCGACCATTAGGGTGATGCACGATGGCCCATTCCTCATCCCACAGAGCCGGGGGTTGATGGGATCCACACTAGCCCCACCACCCCCCAGGGCATAAAAAAAAAAAGACGGGGAGGGGCTCTCCGGAGTTATGATGGAGAGTTATGTAGGTTCAACCTTCTGTAAAAAGGGTGCCCGGGTACTTCCCCGGTGACCGGAGGGGTCACGGGTTGAGTTCTCTGCCAAAGGGCAGAGGGGGAACTTCGTATTTATGACCCCGTGGTGCGCGGAGACCCATTTCTGCGGTCACAGCCTGGTGAGTAATGCATATCATGACATGAGCCACTATGGCGCTATTCATTTTGGATGGAAAATGATTCATTCATTGAACATTTGCTAATGAGGAATAAAAGCCTGCCAATAAAATAAAGAAGAAAAAAAAAACCCAGACAAATCTAGGGAGAGAGCAGAGGAGGTGCACAGGACAGACAAAATCCCTTTGGATTGAGGTCAACTTTACTTAATGATATCCTTAGAAGGGCCAACAAAGGCTAGTGAGATGGTAGGTATTAGGTAATAGGTAGCCTGGCATTGGCCAGACTGATAACGTGGATTCACTCTCACGTTCCTCCCCGGTATCAGTGCGAGTATGAGAAATCAGAAAATGATTTTAATGCTTTTCACTGTTGTACGGACAGCAGTTGAAACGCAGTCACCGATTGGCCCGATAATTTTTCGGATTTCTCATACTCGCTCCCTATGGGCCGAAGTCCAGACTGATACCGGGGAGGAACGTGAGAGTGAATCTACGTTTTCAGTCTGGCCAATGCCAGGCTAGGTATTAGGTAGGTTTGAAGGACCATACCCAGCAGCATGTATTGTGAGTGTAGCCGAATGAGCACAATCTCAGTTAATAACCCCTCCCATATACTTACTTATCATAACCACACCAAACCATATTAACAGTGCCTAACCTTAACTAAAATGTATCAATTAAAGCACACGAAAAAAAACTCAATTTAAATAAACTACTTAATTTTATAAAATGAATTAACCTTCATGTAACAGTGCCTAACCAAATAAAACAATATTCTAACCAGTCTGTATAACTGGCACATCTACCGGGGTTGGAGATGGTCTCGCTACTCTATTCCATTGAGGTAGGACACCAACTGGTCGACAATGTCAATAAAGGTATTTGAAGCAAATTGCTAACCGGATTGTACACCAGCCGCCATCTTGATCTTATAGATTGTTACTTAATTGTCCCCTTGGGGAAATGTGTCTTCTGCATTTGACCCCTCCTAAGGAGCAGTGAGCACCCACAGTGCAGTGCTCTGGGAACAACTCCAGTTGCAACGCCAGGACCTTGGTCCAGGGCACTGGTAGGAGTATGTACCTAGCATGTATGTCGTTTGATGTGGGGGGAAACGACAGTACCCGGAAGAAACCTAATACGAACACAGGGGGAACATGCAAACTCCACTCAGAAAGGACCCCTGCAGGGGTTTGAACCCAGGACCTTCTTGCTGTGAGGCAACATACTAACTACTACTACACTGCCACCTGTATATGCCAAGTTGTCTTTGCAATGCATCATGGGTATTGTCCTGCAAACTGATGAATTCTGTGTGTGTTATTCTCTAATGAAATGGATAGCAACTAAATAAACTCGGCAACACGGAAATGCTTTAGAAGTTGTAACCAGAAACCTCTGTACACTGCCAGGTATTAATTCATTAATTCACCACTGCCAGCGTTTTTACCTTATTTTGACGATCCACGTTGACCCATGGAAGCCACGATGTGGACACGGATGTAAACAAAAGCCGTCTGGGGGGAGGACGAGGGTCTGTTCTGTCCACCGGGACAAAAACATTGTAACCGCACGATCGTCCGTTTTTGTTGTTATCGGAAGTTAAATACCAAAAAACGCAGTCTGGGAGAAAAAATCCGAGCTAGATGTGTTTTTCTAAATCTCAACATTGGAGTGGATGGATATTGGATATCTTTTTGGACGACGTCATTTACTGTTTCTATCGTTCTCTCGCAGTCAAGGCATCATTCATAGGCATCATTCATAGGCATGCCTATTTTGCTGGTCATATTGGCGAAAGTGGCGGCACCCGGCTGTGTCAAGCGTCCATACGAACACAATTGGCCCGTGTTCGGGGGAGGGAAGCTGGGTGGGAGGTTGTGTCAAGGCAATTTGAAATATGGAATGATTATGAATCTAAAAGAACTCTATAATAATGTGTATATTTTAGAAACGAGAACATTTGTGTGAACTTAAGTAATGCAAACGATGTGTATTGAGACTTGTCTGTGATCCTCTGTTCTCGCCGTCTTCTCCATGTGTTAATGAAAATCTGAGTTAAACAAAGAGTTCATGACTATGAAAGTATCCGTTGAAGCTACCGTAGATCAATACCTTGAAATAATTTGTGTTACACCCCACCCTAAGGGGGTGGGTCTGAAACAGGCCTATTTAACCTGAGGTAAAACATGACCTCGGTGAGCAAAACTGGATGTTCCATTGCATGAGTATGTTGCGTAAGTTTGCTCCTTTTACTCGAGTAAAATCTCTCATACTTGGAATTCTGAATTGTTGTCTTTTCCTTCATATGTATTTATGTTTTTGAGCACCCAGTACAGATTCCTCTTTGATATCACTGTATGTAATCCTACAGGCTGGGGTGGCACCTGTCAGCAGGGAGTGTTAGGCGGGAGGAGTAGGACGAAGAAGGCTCTACGTCCTTTCGGTGGGGACTCCTCACTGGCAGGTACGATACAACAACAGTGACAACACACAAATGTATGTGGGGAGGAATACATTTTTTAAAATAAGGCTTATAAGGGTGCGGTCACACGGAACTTTAATTCTGCCTACGTGGCAGATTCTGCCAATGCTTTTCAATGGGAACGGAGCGGTTTGTTGTCATTCGGGGATTTCCGCCAAAAAAAACGCTCCATTCCCATTGCAAAGCATTGGCATAATCCGTCACATATGAGCATTAAACTATCAAACGCTGTTTAACTTGCATACGCTCTTCACTAGATAGATAGAGATAATACCCAGTGACACAATACTGACAGGAAAACTTTGCTTTCTTAACACTTTAGTACATTGGTGGAGGGGCTGCACGCAGGTTATGAAAAACTAATTAACCTGCCGCATAATAACCAACCTTGTTAACAGCCAGGGATGCCCTTTTCAGCACAATTCCTCTTCCATGGAGAAATAATATGCAATATTGCTTTCATGAACGCTTCCGCCCACACGAAACATTGTACACAGTTCCTCATACATATGTATGCACACATAAACACACACACACACACACACACACACACCCCCAATGCAGCGCATTGAATAATCACAAAGTAATAATTACCTTCTAACAACCTTTTTCTCACCACAGTGCATCTTTGTGATTGAAGTCCACCCACATTCAGTTAATTGCATTTTATTCCCTGATGCAACAAATACGCAATTAACCCACTAAGGCCGGGAACGCATCTGTGACGCATTTTAAGATTTATTTGGCTATTCAAAAATAGCAGATCTGCAAGCTCATAGCGCGGCACCGAGTGCCGCGCTATGAGCTTGTAGATCTGCTATTATTGAAATATTCTGATAATGTGTGCAAATCTTTTTGCACATTTGTAACCCAAATCTTTAAAAAAAAAAATGTATGCATGTTGCTATTCTGTGGTTCTCAAACTCTTTCATGTCAAGAACCCCCCAAATTATATATATTTGGCCGCGGACCCCCATCACAAAATATTTTGTTCCAGGGGGACCCCCAGAAGCAAAGAGGAACACATGTTCCCTTTAAAAATATAGAAATTGCACAAAATGTTCAAGATTTTCAAGATAGCCCAAAGAAATCAAAAAGTGACAGAGATGCGTTCCCGGTTTGAATGGGTTAAAATGCAAGCATCTCAACGCCGCGGACCTGCAACACCATCAATACATGCGGCGGCCCGGCTGGATACACGATAAATAAATAAATAAACAGGGGCCGGCCTCATATGGACTCTCATGTGCAATCAAAGATCTTTGTTTCTCGAGACTTGAGGGCGGATCGAGTAAAAAGGCGCGGCAAATAGCATGCACTGTAATTTCACAGGAAACCATTACCGGTGTTGTTGTTGCCCCTGGCGGGGGGTTGGGTTGGGTCAGGGGGGGTTTGGCGCCCTCGGCATACCTCATCATCCCTTCTAATGAAATGAGAGCGTGTGTATTGATCGGCAGCGTGGGCTGAGTGGTTGCACAGGTGTGTGTGTGTGTGTGTGTGTGTGTGTGTGTGTGTGTCTTTGCGCGTGTGTGCGTCTGCGTGTGCTGAAAGAATGGAGTCGCCAAAAGGTCTAAGTTTAAGCGCGTACGTGTCTGTGTATGCTCGTGTTTTAGCGGATGAGATACACGCTGATTTTGTTACACGTCTGAAGTGTGTGTGTGTGTGTGTGTGTGTGTGTGTGTGTGTGTTTGTGTGCATGTGAGACAGAGCGAGAGAAAGAGAGAGAGAGCTCAGTAGATGTAAGGGTAGAAACTCTTAATAATGCAGTTTCTCGGGCAGGTTGGCTTCGTCTCCATTTGCTCAGGCAGGTTTGGAAGAAATGCTGATGATGCAATGTGCTGACCTACATACACTACCTGCTCCCAGCAGACTGCACCAGCTGGGGCAATCTCTCTCTCTCTCTCTCTCTCTCTCTCTCTCTCTCTCTCACACACAGAAAACCACCACTTTCGTCATTCTTTCTTCTGATTGTTTAACCACTTAAGAACTATTTAAGCACTTAAACCCTCCAGACTTAGTAAACTGGACATGAGTTCACTCGGTCCGCTCCAGAAGCTCACGATGCGTCGCATCGCAAAGCGCTTTGAGCTCGTAGATCGAAAAGCTTTTCGAACACTTCCGCCTATGATGACATGCTCCCAAAAATAGGGCCGCCATGGTTAAAGTGGTTGAAATAGACTGCTCAAATGTCTCAGCGCCACCCCTCCCTTGGTCTTTATTTGCCCTTCTCTGTTCTCTCAAAGTGTACTGTAACATGATCACACTCTATCTGCTCCGATATTTTCTTGCTCGAGGGCTTGTTTTGTCACAGCGTGCCTTGTAGTTATGTCTGTAAAACAAAAAAAGAATGAAATAAATAAATACCCATTCAGTGAGTGATCATATACAGCCATTGAGCCAGCTTGGGAATCAAACGTGAAAGAAGAAGACGCCCAACCCGCGGCGCGGTGTGAAAGGGCTGGAGACACGGCGAGGGGCTGATGAAACCTCTCGCCGGCTTCTGACGAGTGGTAAAACGGCATGGATTTTTTTTTTGTATTTTTTTACCGGTGATGAAATATAGAGTGGCCCTTTGATCAGCTACACGAGATAACGCCGACACGCTGCTCTTACATGCTGCTCGGCCGCGCTCACACACTGGTTAACAACAAACATGCCAGATGACCAATCGGGGCTTCTCATAGCCACCGCCTCGTGCTCTCTGGGGAGGAGTGCTACATCATGGCCACTCTGGCATGCATGCACATAAACACACACACACACCACCGTACCTGCAGAGTCATAATGGATGACAGGCAGCGTATACGTATACGTGGCTGGCCCTGTTCGCCGCTAATGGGCACTCAAAAGCAGGCGCGGCCACACCTCATCAAACATCCCACTCCCCCCATGTGTTATTACATCATGTCTGGCATCGAGTCTCCCTGTAACGAGGGCCCGCAAGAGTTCAAAACTTGTAATCCAAGAGGATCAGATTTGGATTTTGAGTGTTGAAGATGTTATTTGATTAACCCATTAAGACCGGGAATGCATCTGTGGGTCATTTTTTGATTTCTTTGGCTATTAAAAAATAGCAGATATACAAGTTCATAGCGATAGCCATAGGAGGGTTTTCTGTGTACAGTGGGGACCTCATGTCTTTGTCTTTGTGATATGTTGTTTTTGTTGTTATGTTGTTTTGTTGTTTTTGTTGTAACGAACAGACCTTGTGAAGACAATTTTCCCCTTGGGGACAATAAACATTATTATTATTATCAGATCTATGAGCTTGTAGATCTGCTATTTTTGAAAAATCGTGAAAATGTGTGCAAATCTTGGAATATATATTTTTTAAAGCGAACATTTGTATAATGTTTAGTTCCAGAGACCCCCCCAAGAAGCAAAAAAATATATATATATTTGCACACATTTTCATGATTTTTCAAAAATAGCAGCTATACAAGCTCATAGCGCGATAGCCCAAAGAAATCAAAAAATGACACACGGATGCGTTCCCGGTCTTAAAGGGTTAATCAAACTTACGTATATTTCGTATTGACATAATGTATGTATTCTATGATCACAGATCAGAGCCGTTTTTCTTTTTTTTTTGGAAGTACCCAAAATCCAAATCTGATCCACTCGGATAAGGATTAAAAGTTTTCAACTCTTCGGTGGGGATTAGATAACTATCTAACGATCTAACGTCTTGGGGCATAACTATTGGAAAGTTGTTCAACTTGAACCCTACAGTATATACTTTGTTGACTGGAGTCCCCCAGGAGTCTAGCCTTTCTACGGCCTGGCACTCCAAAAGGCTAGCCGTCTGTGTGTGTGTGTGTGTGTGTGTGTGTGTGCCTCAGTTTCCCGGAGCTAATCTCACAACCCATTGGACCGTTTAGTGTCAAGATTTGTATGCACACTGCCAGTATAGGCCACCAACCAAGTACCTCCATGAATTTATTTTATATTTAAAAATATTTAACTTTAATCGTATAAAGTAAGTTGATGGGACTGTGATCGTGCTGAAACCTCACCCAGATTTGAAGTCACATAGGTCATAAATAGGTCATAGAGAAAGTTCTGGCGATTGACAACTTACAATGGTACCAAACCAAACCCACCGTAACAATGCAACAGTGGTCTAAGTAGCCATGTCATTTATCTTATCACAATGGATGAACAGAGAGACTGAACCTGATAATGCCAGGAAAAGCACAGAGCATTTTGTGAAACTCAACCATGCTGGTGTGGTTGGTGAAGTGTTGTGTGCTGCTGGTGGTGAGGCAGCTAACGTGTATAATTACATAGGCATACTGAGGACACTCTAGTTCCTGCATGACATCATTCCTGCCATATTAGCTTCTGAGAGGCGAAGGGGAGGCTGAATGAGTATAATCATGTAAATTATGTTCTGTCACTAACTGTCTGAAATTATTTTTCTGTCACAATGTCCTCAAAAAGGGAAGGAGGACAAGAAGTGAGGGGGGGGGGGGGGTGGGAGGGAGTGAATGCCTTATGTTTATTGTATGATTTAAAGTGAAATGGTCGCATATGCTCTCGAAACTTAATCCGTGCCATCTCAAAATATATTTGCGAGCATCTGTGCAAGTGCAAATAATTCTTCTGGTTCAACCAAAACAGGATGTTGAGTGAACCGAAACGAGCGCTCCTCTTACCCTGCCTACCAGAAGAAGAAAAAACGTGCCTTGTGAGCTGATGGCTGCTCTGATGCCATGTAGCGAGGAGATCGTTTGCTCATTGTTGGCACGGCGGAGAGGAGACGTCACCACCATCGCTTTTTTTCCTTTTTCCCTTCTGTAAATATTTGTCGATGAAATGAATGTGTTAATATTCTATGCTCTGTTGATGAATTGAATACATGGGACCACAATGGAAACAAGTCCCCAGGACTTTTTCGTGTCATCCTTTTAGCCCAAGGGCCCTATTTTCGCCAGTGCCTTACCCGTTATCCATAAACTGCTTTGCCATTAAAAAAAAAGAAAGAAAACATTTTCAAATAGTTCAAATAGCCAATCTACAAGCTCACAACGTGTCGATGTAGATGGGCTAGTTCAGGGGTTCTCAACCTGTGGGTCGCGACCCCTAGGGGGGTCCCCACATGATTTTGAGGGGGTCCCCAGATGACAATTTAAGTGACAATTTAAGGACTTTTAAGACAAAAAAATAATAATAATAAATAAATAAAAAGACCATTACTGCATCAAAAGTAATGGACAATATACTATAAAAACTGGTCGAACATTGGCCAAATTGTCAAGTGATATAAGACAGAGGCTTAAAGGTTTAATGACATTCACTTTTACACCACATTCAAAGTCTTTGTCCTGGTCCTTCAAAAGTGTACAAAAAGTTTTAAGTGAAAATTCCATTCCAGTGATCAATGGCAGGTGTTTTTCTCTCACATTTCTAAAGCCTTTTCAACTGCAATGAAAAAAGAAATCTTTGCCTGCGGGTGTCGCTGGTGAGGGATTTTGCCTGTCAATCATCGCCTCTGCTCCGCCCCCCCAAAGGAAAGGTTAGGGGAGGGGAGGGGCGAGGAGGAGAATGGGTGGGATTAATCGACTGTGACCTCACTGTCGAAGGGCCAAGCTCAGATTACTTTTCAGCCTAATTATTCAGAAAACCCCAGACCACAGAAAATCCACTGAATGTTCTAAGTTCAGGTTTTTTGGGTGTAATTGAGGTCATAAAACCCCAAATAAAACATTGAAAATAAAAAAAGTGAAAATGAATGTCATGATACCTTTAATGTGTGAAAATAGCAGATCTACAAGCACACAACGCCTTGACGCACACAACGCCTTGCGTTGCAAGGCGTTGTGAGCTTGTAGATCTGCTATTTTCACAATGTTTATCTGTGGACCGAGTCAAACTATTTTAATGCCTCAATGATTATTTTGGGGGGTTCCCAGTTCAAATATGTTTGTTTGGGGGGGTCCCCAGTTCAAATATGATTTTTTGGGGGGGTCCCCAGTTAATATGATTACTTTTTGGCGGGGTCGCAGCTTGAAAAGGTTGAGAACGCCTGGGCTAGTTGAACTATTTGAAAATGTTTTAAAAAATGTTTTTTTTGACTGATAAAGTGTTCAATCAATCACACCAGTGGTGTAAAGTAAGGAACCGTTCTTTTTAAATGTCAGAGCACTTTAAAATCCTCCATTGACCCCTAGCTCATTCTAAACACTAAACAAAATGAATGCACCTTTGGGGGATGTATCCTCTTACAGGCATGACTCGCGGTGCCAAGGTTAATGTTAACACATTCATTAAGAGGTCTTTGGTTTCCACTTATTATGCCATTATCGACCTTGATCTGAAATTTGCATGATCCTTTACGCCAGTTTTTTTCCTGAAAGAATCAATGGATGCTTCCCTGTTCAGTTTTCAACCCCCTGATTGACATTGATAAATGTAGGGTCCAATACAGCATCCAATGGACATGCGGAGGAGAGCGGACACAAGCGGGAGGCAGCCGGAGCGAAGGAGAGAGTCTAAAGAAAAGATATCAGAGGGGGGGATTGAAACTTCTACAGCTTATAGGGGAAGAAGTTGCGAGAGAGACAACATTTTGCCCGGAGAATGAAGTGTAAAAAATCAATGATTCAAGACAAGTGATGAAATAAGAAGAAGATAGGCTGGCACTCAGGTTGATGCGCAGACATCCAGATGGACAGTTCTTGCAGCCCTCGACCACCAGCCATGAGCAGTATGGAGCCGAGAGGAGAAAGGAGGAGAGGGAGGGGGACTGCTGGAGAAGTGCTGAAGCTGGATTTTTTCTTCTGGATTCATTTCTTTTTTCCTTTCTTTTGAAAAGGCAAAAAATAGGATGGGACGGAGGGAGAGGAGGGTTGTCGTGGGGGAAAAGCAGGCTCCTCCAGCACTAATCTTCTAAAACAGGCAAAGGCGTGAGTCAGCCAGATTAGAGCCTATGTGGAAAACGTAAACTTGAAACAATGTTTCTTCCTCGGGAACGCGGAACGCAACGAAATGCAAAGCAAAGCGCCGGGAGGTTCCGGCTGAAGGCTCCAAAACCTGTATAGGACACACTCCTGCAGCATTTAGATTGAACTCACGGCTGAATATGAAGGTCAGGTGCTGTACTGTGTACACACTCAGTCTCCATGGCCATTAGTGCTTAGTTATAAAGCCATTAATGTCCATTATCATAATTACCTCCGCTTGCTCGCGGAAGCTGCCGCCGCTAAGTGAAGTCTGTGGAAGTCGCGGCTCCCGAGTTCCCCCAGAGCTCGCCTCGCCTCGCCTCGCTCTCTCCGCCAGCCAGTCACAGGGTGTTTTTCCAGCTCGCCGCCGCGCCATCCACCGTCGTCTTTTCCCCGCTTTTCCACCTGACTGCTCTCACCTTCCTGTTCTTCTTTTTCTTTATTTTCTTTTTAACACAACCCAGGGGTCGCCTCATGCATATGTTAGCTTGCCACGAAAAGGTGTGCCATTAATATGCAAGTGCGTGTCATGTATTAGTAATGCTACTCCCACCCACCCCCCACACACACGCACACACACACACACACACACACACACGCTTCCCACACTTTGCAAGTGCGGTGTGTGTCGGGGGTTCACTGTGATGGCAGCAACAGGGAAGAGGAACCTTTTGCTGGTGGCAGCAGCGAGCGGCGCGTCATCTCCATGCCCGGCGTCAAGCAAGCAGGGCGGTTGTTCCCCTTAATCCATTAAAACCAGGAACGCGTCTGTGTGTCATTTTAAGATTTCTTTGGCCATTCAAAAATAGCAGATCTACGAGCTCATCCGAGTGCCGCGCTATGAGCTTGTAGATCTGCTTTTTCTTTCTTTTCGTGAAAATTTGTGCAAATCTTTTATATAATTTTTTTTATTCAAATCTTTGCTTCTGGGGGTCCCTGGAACAAAATATGTTTAGATGGGAGGGGGTCCGCGGACAAATACATATTATTTTGGGGGTCCTTGTCATGAAAAAAGTTTGAAAACCATGATAATATAGCAACATAAGTAAAACAAAAACAAAAAAAAACGTAGGATTTAGAAGACATTTGTAGAATCCCCAGAAGCAAAGATTTGAGTTAAAAATGTTCACTAAAAAAAAAAAAAAATATATATATATATATATATATATATATATATATATATATATATATATATATATATATATATATTTGCACACATTTTCACGATGACACAGATGCGTTCCCGGTCTTAACCCATTAAGACCTGAGGCCGATTTTTAAAAAAAAATCTAAATCCTAACGCTTTAAAAATATATATATATATATTCAAAGATTTTCACAAATCTTCACGATTTTACAAAAATAGCAGATCTACAAGCTCGTAGCGCGGCACTCGGTGCCGCGCTATGAGCTTGTATATCTGCTATTTTTGAATAGCCTAAAGAAATCTAAAAGTGACACAGATGCGTTCCCGGTCTTAATGGGTTAAAGGGTTAAGGGGGCATCACGTCCCCGTTCTATACCTGCAACTCAGCTCCCCACGGAGCACACACTTTCCAACTACAGCACAATCCTCCCCGATATGAGGAGCCGCCGTGGAGAGAGAGAGAGAGAGAACTCACAAATAGAACCTGAAACTTTTCAAGAGCTTGTGCTGCTGCTGTCGCCAACAGGCCCGGACCGTACACGGCGTACATTTTTCCACCCCCCCACAATCTCCCTGGCGATGTTGCTGAATGTGAAACGCTATCTCCCTCCCATACATCTAATCCCTCCAAGACCTCATTAGGTGAACGTGGCGGTACTGTGACAGCGCATATCTCGTTTTTTTTCCTGGTAACGGGCGGGAACATTCCAGACGCGCCGTTTTCTTCGCCGTCTCTCCCCTCCTCAAATCCCCGGGGTGGATTTTTATTTTTTCCCCTCTCTCTCCCTAGCCGAGGGGATGCCGAGTGGGGCCTCGGTGCTGGAGGTCAAAGGTTGATGGCGGCCAACAATCCAATTTCACAGCACCTGCCTCTTGACAGACACCGTGTGATCTCCCCCCCCCGCACACGCACACGCACCCACCCACACACACACACACACACACACACACACACACACACACACACTTCTTCAACCTCGTCCCAACCTTCCCTCTCTGCATATCCTGCAGAATATACACTCTGAACTTAATCAAACTTTAATTAGGCCTCTCTGCTTTGGTGATAATTGGCAGTGGAGGCAGGGCCAGAACCTTAGCTCCTTGTGCAAAGCGTTGCATTCTGGACAAGATCCACAGCTAATCATGGGAGGTAGCGATGTGGAGGCATGGACGTAATCTACTGAGCGACCCGATAAGGCCCTGAGTGAGAGAGTGTGCGTGTGCGCGCGTGCGTGTGTGTGTGTGTGCGTGTGCGTGTGTGTGTGTGTGTGTGTGTGCGCGTGTGCCTAGTACACTATGTATGTTAAGAGAAATAAAGTACTGTCACACATATTGTGTGGGTTCAATACAGAAGTACGGGTGCACGCACGTGCACACACACACACACACACACACACACACACACACACACACACACACACACACACACACACACACACACACACACACACACACACACACGCACACGCGCACACACTCACACGCAGCACATAAATCCAATGCACAATTAATAGGCGCATGAATTTCAGCGTCTACAAAAGGCCCCCCGAAGGAAAGTTTGCCTTCATCCTCCCAACCTCCAGTGTCCAATTCAGTGTTCAACCTTCAACCAACTTTCAACCCCTCCTCCTCCTCTCTCTCTCCTTCCTTCCTTCCACCACCCCCTCCCCCCCCCCCCCCTCTCTTCCTGGGACTGGCAGCACAGAGGTACTATGCAGTAGGTGGAGGGCTGTGCGGCAGTCAGTAGCCAGGTGCTCTGCTGAAACATGCCAACAGGAGCAGTGTGGTATTTGTCTTGAATGCCGTATGTTAAGGGTCACTCTTCTAGAAATACCGCTCCCTCATGCCAACATGTGTTATCCATCCGGCTAAAGGACACCTCTGTAATGATATGCGCTTTCCACAAAGTCAACGGCGTGAAAGAGCTTCAGAATTCTGCCGCAGAGCACAGGAATACACAGGCTGGTTCTTACAAAATGCCTTGTAAATCAGTAGTTCTCAAATGTTTGTTTTCAAAGTGACATGAGCTTGTAGATCTGCTATTTTTGAAAAATCTTGAAAATGTGTGCAAATCTTATATTTTTACATTTTTAACTCAAATCTTTTCTTCTGGAGGTCCCTGGCACAATTGTTTTTGCACATTTAGATGGGGGTCCGCAGCAAAATACATATCATTGTGGGGGTCCTTGACATGAACAAGTTTGAGAACCACTGCCTTATGCATCTTTTGTAAAGCACTTTGAATTGCCATATTATTGTGCATGAAATGTGCTATACAGATAAACATACCGTGTTTTAATCACATCTTACAGATGAAATATCTAACAGCAAGTCCCCAAGTAGTATTTGTCAGTTCATAGCTCACATCGTGCTACAATGAATGGAACATCTAGGTCGTTAGAGAGAACTACACAACTCTACTGGGAGTATAGGAACTCACAAATGGCCTGGCCTCACGGTATATTTGTTGTTTTCATTGAAGTTAATTTGGTATCGTTTTCTGAAAGACTTAGGTTGCTATATCAGTGGTTCTCAAACTTTTTCATGTCAAGGACCAACACAATTATACTGCATGTATTTTGCCACGAACCCCTATCTCAAAATATTTTGTTCCATTGACCCCCAGAAGAGAAGATTTGAGTAAAACATTTCTAAAGAATTTCTCAAAAATAGCAGATCTACAGGCTCATAGCACGGCATGAAGTGACATGCGATGAGCTTGTATATCTGCTGTTTTGGAATAGCCAAACAAGTCTAACATGACACTGATGCTTTTCCGGTTTGGAGAAGAGTGTGGAAATCAGACGTGGGAGAAGACCTGCTTGTAGCTACAGCGGAGTCAGTACTGCTGTATGGGGCTGAGACATGGACCCTCACAGCACAACATGGCACTAGTAGGTGTCACATGGAAGGACCACATCAGAAATGTGGTCCTCTATGGGGACCTACCACGGGTCACAGAAAAAGTCAGAGAGAGAAGGATGAGGCTAACAGGGCACTGCGTCAGACACCCAGAACTAGAGGCAAGCAAACAGACACACGTGGGATCCAACCCCAGGGCAAAGCCAGGAAAGGCAAGAAGCGCACGCCGACGTAGATGAACTGCTGCACGACATCTTAGCTAACAACACTGTAGAGCTCAAGACCTTGATGCTAGATAGGAGAGTGTGGAGGGCAGTGATCCAGGAGTCCCGAGTTGGTGTTGGCTAGACCATTGGTTCTCGAAGTGGGGTTCGGGGATTTTGGTGCATTTCTGAAACTTGTGAAATGGGACATTCTGTGTGTACTTTTACTTTTGGTACTATCATTTTTACTTTTGGTAAATTATATATATATATATATATATATATATATATATATATATATATATATATATATATATATATATATATATATATATATATATATATATATATATATATACATACATACATACATACATACATACATACATACATACATACATATGCCGATGCCTTGCCAATACTTTTGTACTTTTACTCCACATTCGGAATACCGGAATTTTACTTGTAACAGAGTATTTCTTCATTGCGGTATTGATATACTTTTACTAAAGTAAAACCACCACTGTATGTGAGGAGAAGGAAGATCTAGTGGAGCAAGCTTTACGCCGTCTAGACCCTCCGGCGGCTCCCACCTCTCTCTCTTACAGAATGTTTTCACTGCTCTCAGGTCACAGACGTTTCAGCTCAGAACACACCACACAGTGCAGAGAAGTTGTACAGTAACACAGCACTGCTCACCAATGCATTGGATTACATTATTCAGGGTCTCCAACTCTTGAGTGAGACTCAAGCAAAAATAAAAAGCCTTAATCGCATGGGTCCACCCATATCTCAACAAACACCTTGGAAGTCTTTACAGCAGTGGTTCTCAAACTTTGTGTATGCCAAGGACCCCCGAATTGATATATATGCAAGGCTGCGGCCCCCCATCTGAAAAGGTTATTTTTTTTCTGAAAAAAAATCTTAATTATTGCATTTTTCTTTAAAAAAATATATCACTATTTTAAAAAAGAAAAATCCTCAATAATAGCAGATGTACAAGCTCTCAGTGCGTCACTTCGTTCCGTGTTGCGAGCTTGTAGATCTGCTCATTTTGAACAGCCAACGTATAAATGGATAAAGTGGTGATGCTGTATTAACACATTTTACTGGGGACCCCCTGGAACCTCCCCAAGGACCCCTGAGGGGGTCCCCGGACCCCACTTTGAGAACCAATGCATTACAGAATGTATTCACTTGATTAGCTGTTGGACTCAATCAGACAGTGAGCAGCGTCTCTCCAGCATCGCCCTATACTTTGCTGTCATCTCGCTATAAAGGTAATTTGTGGGAGATAGTCTGCTTGTAGTCCTGACTTTAATGTTGTCAGCACTCTTGTCGGACAACTTACACCATTACTCTCCACAGCATGGTATTTAATTGAAGATACTGCTGCTCTGCTCCAGAGGTGTCATTTCAGAAGAATAAATAAATAACCATAGAGAGTAGCAAAAAAAAAGTTACGTAGGCAAATTAATTTATGGTTGGAGACAAGACAACACTCGTCTATATCGGTGTTTATAAAAACACATAATATTTTTCAACTCATTCTGTATTCTGTCTAACTGTAGACCTGTTACAAGGCCAAGATATCCCGAGGCTACCATCGATGTGGAACGTGCATAGAGCACTGAACAACATAGGTTACTACTGTAGAATATACTTGTGACTGACGTTCACATACGCGAGAGTAAACTCATAAAACTGAACCTCCAATCAAACTTTGTGCTGCGAAGTTGCTAACTGCGATGAAGTTGCATGAACTGTTTCGCCGTCAGACACCTCTGGAATTTCCCGGTTCGTATTAACCATATTTAGTCATGTATCACTTGTCGATATGGACGGATAGATGGATGGATTGGCATGATCTAGGTGCACACCTAATCAATGGCCACTAGTAGTGCTGGTCTAAAATCTGATTAATCTGCAAAATCTGTGGAGAAAACATGGGTGAAATTATTTAATAGTAATACAATATAACTTATACAATTGGGGTGGTTGTATGTTGTCTCCCTGCTCTTCTATTGAGACATTTAAATCGTGTCTAAGGTCATGACACGAATTTTGACCTGATGGTCAAGATTCAATGTATCCACCGAGCAAGCAGGCCGGCTCTATTAGCTCAATGGTAAGCACTTGCACTTGCGCAGGAAACCATGTTCAAATCCAGTTACATGGAGTTACATGGTTACTTTAATGTTATCATTCAAATCTTAGTGTTTCACCAATTATTTGGGGACCACTTGCAATATCTTCATGGCCCACAGGTTGGGGATCATTGCAGTACACTATCAGCCTCAGTCAAGTAAAAGGGAAAAAAAACTAACCTCTTAAGTGGTCACTTCTAGTGCACCTCCTACACTGAAGGTTCATATGGATAATGAAATAAAGGGCTGCTTCTCAATATCACAACGTTGATACCCCAATATTTTTCAAAAATCGAATCTCAATGGCAGTAAAAGAAAACGAGAAAAAGGGAGAAAGAAAATAGAACCGTAGTGGGCGATGATGTGTTGCGATATTGACCAGCAGGTATGGAAATGTTTTGGGAGCCCGAAAAGTAATAAAAAAAACTATTATGGGTCCGGGCCTCTTTGACCTGGTGGGGGAAAATCCATGCCAACCCAATCTTGTTGTGCGTGTTATGATCTAGGTTATCGAATGCCCCCGTGAAATGAAATCAATGGAGTTACTCACTCCCAGAGCCACGTCAATCTTCTGAGATTGAAGTGCCAGTGGATTTAGAGGCGCACACTGTACCACCAACAAAGATTTGGGTCAATAGCGCTAATGTGAAAAGTTTGAGGATAGCGACAGGGGGCACATTCTCCACTGAGACTGCATTACAGGGGCATGCTGCATGGCGGCGGGGAAAGTGGGATAATTCCCTTTGAGGGGAAAAGCAACTAAACAGCCAAACGAAATGAGTCAAAGGTATAGCCATTTCCCATGAAAGATAGCCGGTAGTCAGAGAGCTGTGTTGAATATAACCCGTTAACACCGGGAAAGCATCTGTGTCTGCATTTTTGCGTTGGCTATTCAACAATAGCAGATCTACAAGCTCATAGCGCGGCACCGAGTGCCGCGCTATGAGCTTGTAGATCTGCTATTTTTGAAAAATCATCAATATTTTTGCAAATCTTCGAAAATAAATTTTTTAAAGCCAACATTTGTCAAATATTTTGTTCCAGGAACGCCCAGCAGCAAAGATTTGAGTTACAAATGTTTGCTTAAAAAAATATACACTCAAAGATTTGAACAACTTTTCACGATTTTTCAAAAATAGCAGATCTACAAGCTCATAGAAGGCATTTGTAAACTCTGCCTCGGGTTGTAGAATTGGCCTCAGGCCTTAACGGGATAAGTCACGTATTGTTTCCTCGGGCACAAAGTAAAGATAAGAACGAACATCAAATGCAACCGCAGTGCAGCAAAGTCAATCACCGGCCAGTGTCTGAGGTGTGATTGGAATTTCTGCCTTTTATTCCGGATTTGCTCTGCCTCCATCATAATAATGTCACCGCTGGTCCTCACATTTTCCTCATGCGATTCATTTTGTGTCCGGCACATTCGCTTTTCATTACACATTCATATTATAAATTACACATTCATATTATAAAGTATCAACATTTAGAAGGATAATTTGGTCCATGATTGTATTTAGTACGGTTCTATACGCCAATGAGCAAATCTCATTTTATTGTGCCTGAAAACTTTATACCAATAGTATGCCAAAGGATGTTAGTCTTCTGAACGCGGTTCACTTCGACTGATGAAAATATTCTCAATATATTCTCTCTCCCTACAAGTAATGGGTCCCATGAGAATTGGTAATATTTATTATACATAATTCCTCAAATGTTCCCCTCTGCTAAGATAACCGGCTTCTATGCATACATTAGTGAGAGCAAGACGTGGACATTGAAGTTACAAATCGGCTCATTTAAGTCCTCTCCCGACCTAGAGAGGTAATTGCAACGATGTCCGAACTACAATAAAGATGCATATGTCTGTTTCAGATAACTTTATTGACATTGTCAACCTGACACAATTAAGGCTCTATAAAGTTCTATTGTATTAACAGACTCTACAATACATAATATATATATTGAAAATAATGGTTTATTTATTAACCCTTTAAGACCGGGAACACATCTACAAAATGTCTTCTAAATCCTACGTTTTCTGAAAAAAACGTATGTTGCTATATCTGTGGTTCTCAAACTTTTTCATGCCAAGGACCCCCAAATGTATATGTATTTGGCCGCGGACCCCCATCTGAAAATATTTTCTTCCAGGGACCCCCAGAAGCAAAGATTTGAGTCAAATATGTTCAAGTTTTTTCAAAAATATAGCAGATGCAAATAGCAGATCTACAAGCTCCCGGATTGTAGCTTTATAAGGGCAATTGACAGTTATTGAGGTGGCCGTGGCTGAGTGGATAGAGATGCCTGGGGGTCGGAAAGGTCGGCAATTCGACTTTCGGCTTGCCCAGCTTTAGGTGTCCCTGAGCAAGACACTTAGGGCCCTATTCTGGGCGCCGTCTTACCCATTATCCCTAAACTTCTTTGCCATTTTTTACTATTTTGAAAAACATTTTCAAATAGTTCAACTAGCAGATCTACATCGACACGTTGTGAGCTTGTAGATTGGCTTTTTGAACTATTTGAAAATGTTTTTCAAAATAGTAAAAAATGGCAAAGAAGTTTAGGGATAATGGGTAAGGCGGCGCCCAGAATAGGGCCCTTCACCCCGAACAGTTCCCCCTTATCAGAGCCATCTGAGCAACCATCTGCAGGGTGAAGCAGTACGGGTATTTACCAGAAAACACTCCCTTTCCTTTCCCCAGTAGCTCCTTATTGCCATATGGATATTGCTTGGTGTGTCATAAAGTGCCAGGGTTTCTTGTCATACACGTTGATACACTTATGCACTTTTTCCATTGTGTGCTGCCCTTCAACATTGTGTCATTGTCATTGCTTTTGTTGGACTATTCAAAATGGCAATGCACAAGTGGTGAACAGTAAAGGGCAGATTGTTATTGTAATGTTCTCGAAGACTTTGATCCTGAAACCTCCTATGTGGCCATTTTACGTGTATATGTGTAATGGCTCATTCATGAACGTGTCATGAATCACCTGTCTGTTGAATGTTCTGTGTAACATACATACATGTCCTTTGAAAAATTATTACTTTGTTTTAAAGATCAAAATGCATGTGCTATGCATCACACGCAAAAATAATCAGGGTTGGGTACGGGTAGGCTACTCAATGCAAGGTGTAAGGTATTGATCAAATCGGAAAAGACAAGTATCTTTTGCAGTTCTAAGCAAGCGATCTCTGCCTTTCCATTATGTAAGGTGTATTTTTTAAATAGCAACGCACCACATGACTTTTGTGATCGTGTCTACCTGCAGCGCAGGTCTCTGTGACTGCAGCTCCTGTTCTTGATGTGTGGCTCATTATTTCATTTCATTTGTTTTATATATGCGGTGCCTCCAAAGCAGTCAAAAGTATGTTCTCCACTTTCCTGCCTACAAGGCATTAGAATAATATCAGCGACACTAGAAATAAATGATAGGCCTTTGACAAACACAACCTACTATAAATGCACAAAATATTTGTCAGACTGTCTGTCTGTCTGTCTGTCTGTGCGTCTGTAGTTCA
The DNA here is from genome assembly GCF_963280865.1 of Gymnoscopelus braueri. Lineage (NCBI taxonomy): Eukaryota > Metazoa > Chordata > Actinopteri > Myctophiformes > Myctophidae > Gymnoscopelus > Gymnoscopelus braueri. Next base: position 28,052,210 of record NC_137620.1, on the reverse strand, counting down.
CATAACTCAAGAGCCGAGTATCAGTGGTGTAAAGTAAGTGTACATGTACTCAAGTACTGTACTTAAGTACAATTGTGAGGTATTTTACTTTACTTGAATATTTCCAATTTCCAATACTTTTACTACTCCATTACATCTCAGAGGCAAATATTGTACTTCTACTCCACTACAATTATTTGAAAACTTCAAACTTCACTGTACGGTGAATTGCCCCTGTGCCGTGGAGAGGATCCCTCGATGGGAGGCCACGTTCACGCCATTCACGTACTAAAAGTTTCGTGCGAAACGCTGATGAGTCTCATCGTGGAACATAATTAATTAATAAAATATACAATACATTAGTTGACGACATTGCAGTGCTTGCTTGGTGTGCTGTGTTTCAGAACTATAAAGTACTTACCACTAAAAAGCTGAATTACTGTTTTGTTGTTGTCATAACGGAATAGTTTACACCGCGTCTCAATCTTCAATGATTAAAAATGCCATTAATAATTAAGCTGAATATTTTAGATTTTCACAATTTCAGCTGTTTTCAGCAACAATTTTGTTTTCAGCAACAATTGTGTTAGTGTAGGATATAGGTTTGGGTCGATATGATGTGCTGTTATACTCGAGGACTCTCAACTACCCTGGTTTTGATATCACTTCAAAAGGAACCGGTATAATTTTTTTTCCAAATGATACCCAGCCCTACACATAATCGTCTATTTGCTGTGTTTTGCCATCTCATCAAGTAGCCTATATCGGTGACAAGTGGGACGTTACAACCTTGGTTGGATCGGATAGCGTCACAAAGGATCATTTGTGGTGCCGTCTTTCAGCAAGATGCTGTCACGGCAAGAAAAAAAGAAAAAGGGCTTGCTCGATGACACCGGTAGGGGTCAAAACATATTGACCCGGGGAACAGGACACACACAGATGGCGGGGCTCTTGGGAACGTGTATCTTTTGACTGCATCACTGCCGCTGCCACGGAGGAAGCGCATGGCCCGGGCGACCCAACATCTCATATTGTGCTGGAGGCAGCAGTGCAGAATTCTCCGTCGCAGCCATTGATTTGCAGTCTTGAACTTGACAGGACTCCCAGGCCATCACAGATGCTATATAGACACTGAGTGCGTGCCCAACTTTGTGTTTATGCGCGTGGAGGGAGAGAGGGAGAGAGAGAGAGAAAACAGTCTGTATAACCAAACTGCCCCGGGTTCGGGTCCCAGGGAGCTGTCTTTGCTGTGGTTGCGTGATGGCATTTTGAAGCCCCATGTAAAAGCAGAACAAAGTGAGTTGGCAAGGACACAGCTTTAGCAATTCAAGGATACCAGTTTGACAAAGCCTGCACATGGGTACTCTCCCCGCTGGGCTGAGAAATAAAAAAAATAAAAAAATAAGCAAGGGGTTGGGGGAGCCTTTGAAGCGCTAGCATGGCTTCAATGGACTCATCAATAGCCACTATTGACCCCTTCCCACTTTTATTTAATAAGGTTCCCATTCCTAGCACTTGTTTTTTTGCTCTGTGCTCATTGCTATGCTAGCCATGTCGCAGCATGCCGTCATTCTGCTGATGCCAAGTATTTCTGCATTGATTACACCACTGGGATTAGCTCAAATGCAAATGTGAGTTTTATGTGTGGCGCACACACATGCACGCACACACACACGCGCGCACAACAAGTTAAAGATAGGAAGAGAGGAGAGAGGAAAATAATCGCCTAAATGTTATTAAAATGATTCATACGCTCACAACCGTGTGCACACACACATGAAGATTCTTATTATTTTTCCCACAATGCACTCCACCAATAAGATCTCAAGCTCTCATCGCAGATGCCTCGCCCGGATAATGTCTATTAATACAGCATTTCAATACATGCCTCTCTCCTCTTTTTTTCTCCCCTCTTTTCTTTCCTCGCTCCGGCTTTCTTGAGAACAATGGAAAGGCATCCAATCCATACAGACTGAACTGTAAGGGGAACGTTTCGTTGGCATCCGTGAGAATTCCACTTCCTTGAAAAGCCTGGGAATCAGTCCAGGGGAAAGCGAGAGAGTGAGAGAGAGAGAGAGAGAGAGAGAAAAAAAAACAGAAAACAGGCAGCGTAAGATTAATCCATTATGACCGGGAAATAATCTGTGTCATTTTTATATTTATTTGTCTATAATTTTTTTTTTGAAAAACAATCTTGAAAGTGAGTGCAAATCTTTTGAATGTACAGTATAACATTTTTAAATCAAATCTTTGCTTCTGGGGATAATACAAATGTCTTCTAAATCCTACAGTTTTTTTCAGTGGTTCTCAAACTTTTTCATGTCAAGGACTCCCAAAATTATATGTATTTGGCCGCCGACCCCCATCTCAAAATATTGTGTAATAGGGACCCCCAGAAGCAATGATTTGAGTCAAAAATGTTCCCTTTAGAAAAATATATATTCAAATTTTTGCAAACATTTTCACGATTTTTCAAAAATAGCAGATCTACAAGCTCGTAGCGCTGCACTCTGTGCCGCGCTACGAGCTTGTATATCTGCTATTTTTGATTGGACAAAGAAATCTTTAAATGACACACAGATGCGATCCCGGTCTCATTGGGTTAACATGCAACGGAGGAGAAATCTCATCTCTTATAATTACACTGCGGATCATAATGTGATCAACCGTTCTGAATTGATCTCCCTGAAAGCATCCACAGACGGCGGCATCCTGGAGTATTTATAGAGTGCCATAACCGCACGGGCAAGAGTATGAGAAGCACTAGGCGCTTCACCTTATTAAATAAATCCAATTTTGCTTTCATGAACAGTTCATGTTTTGCAGATGCACAAGCCCTAGTGAAGGTCAGTTCAGCGCCAGGGCCAACGATTGAATTTTCTGCCCCACGTATTTGATTGGCTTAACCCTTTAAGACCGGGAACGCGTCTGTGTCATTTTAAGATTTCTTTGGCTATAATTTTTTTTTGCAGATATACAAGCTCATGAGCTTGTAGATCTGTTGTTTTTTTTAATCGTGGAAACGTTGTGCAAATCTTTGAATATTATGTTTTAAGACGAACATTTTTAATCTGTGTTTCTGGGGGTCAATGGAACGACATATTTTGAGATGGAGGTCCGCGGCCAAATACATATAATTGTGGGTGGTCCTTGACATGGAAAAGAATAACGACTCATATAGCGACATACGTTTTTCAGAAAACTGTTAGGATTTAGAAGACATTTGTAGAATCCCCAGAAGCAAAGATTTGAGTTAAAAATGTTCGCTTTAAAAAACATATATATATTCAAAGATTTGCACACATTTTCAAGATTTTTCAAAAATAGCAGATCTACAATATCTTAGCTTGTAGATCTGCTATTTTTGAATAGCCAAAGAAATTGAAAAAAAATGACACAGATGCGTTCCCGGTCTTAATAGGTTAAACCAACGCTCGCCTCATTTATGAGCCAGGTGGGGGAAGTAAGTCTCTTTTGTGTTGCGGGGCGAAGCATCGTGGGGTTTAGCGCGAGACGAATGTATACGGGTGTTGCCCCCTCTTCCCAGGGATTACATGGTACAGTAATTAAATGACGTGACCTTGTAATAATTCAAAACCGTATTGGAGGGAAGTGACTGCAAACTGAACAGTATACTGCGTGCTTTTCATGTGAACATACTGTATGTAGCCCTAGAGGACGTGCCCCCCCCCTCCCCCCTCGTATAACTGTATGCCTGCACTGACATATGGTTCCCGGGGAGAAAGTGGAAGCTAATTTCATGACCTCCGATCCGTTCTCCCCCTCTAGCGAGCAGCTTGACATGTGTGCGCCGCGATGCCCCCATGTGCATCACTCCTGAACCTCTCTCTCTCGCCCTCCGTCGCTGCATTATTAGAATTGATAATTTCACAATCTGGCTTCTGTTTGGCCAGGAATGATATAAACAGTTTGCTGAGAGAGAGAGAGAGAGAGAGAGAGAGAGAGAGGAGAGAGGAGGAGAGAGAGAGAGAGGGAGAGAGAGAGGAGAGAGAGAGGAGAGAGAGAGAGAGAGGAGAGAGAGAGAGAGAGAGAGAGAGAGAGAGAGAGAGAGAGAGAGAGAGAGAGAGAGAGAGAGAACACAAGTGCAACTCAAGCAACTTCAGGGGCCAGTCTGTCAACATCCCAGTTGTGTATCTGTTTAGTAATCTCTCTCTCTCTGTCTGTCTTCTCAGGCACAAACACGTGCATAAACACTGGAGCTCTAATACACACATACACAAGGAAGCACATGAATGTATAAATGCACAAATCAACCAACCCACCAACCAAACCACCACCAAACAAAGAAAACCATGGCCTGTTGCACCAACACGCGCCCACTGTGATGGTCCAATTACCCCGCGGGGTAATTAATCACATTGTCTGCTGAGCATGTATTTGTATACTCAGGGGATATAATAATGTAATAATTTATATCTGCAAAGTAACTAGTGACTAACGTTTTCAAATAATTGTAGTGGAGTAAAAGTACAATATTTTCCTCAGAGATGTAGTGGAGTAAAAGTAAAAGTACTGAAAATTGGAATTACCTCAACATTTTACTCAAGTACAGTACTTAAGTAAATGTACTTTACTTTATACCACTGCATACTGTGGTGCAGCGCCACAAGTTCAACCGGCGCAATTTCCGCGTCTCACAAACCACAAACCGGGACCCCACCTAACCCCCCCACCCCCGGGGGAAACGTTTCAATCCGAGGTGCCATATGGAGACGAGTGTCTGGTGGCGGAGCGTGAAGCAGAACTACAGAAACACTCCAGGTATGGAGGAGGTCACCATTAAGCCTCACCCTCCCAGGGGAATAGGGCATTATGGGTGTGCGCGTGCGTGCGTGTGTGAGCGCTCTCTCCTCTGCCTCCTGTAGCATTGAGAGCAAAGGTTGGTCTCGTGTAGGCAGACTTATTGTCACCGGGGTGTAACAATGGTCAAGAACCCTTCCCCAATACCCATGTGGCTTTTAATGAAATGACAGCTTTCTGTCTGAAATACAGACTCTCTGCAGCATTCTAATAATGTGGAAGAGATCGCCTGGATTGAGAGACTATACACATTAGATCCGTGTTTGGTGTTTCACAGGCCTTTTCATTTCAAGGTGCCCCAGTTTCATACACTGTAAAATCTGTGTTGATTGAACTCTTTCGGAGCTACAGACCCGTAAGGATCCATTTGGCTCCTAACTATACATTTTTTAGTTGAGGACCCCCTGGAAACCCCCAAGGACGTATCACTTTGACTGTTGAAACAAGATGCACAAGATGCTAAGGACGTTATATAGATCTTTGAAGCACCAAATAGTTTTTCTTTGCACTCTACTTGTGTATGCATTATGCAATATCAGTGCGTGTTGAACATATCTATAGGGTTATATACAATTCTTTTTTTTTAAAAATTGTATATCTATAACCCTAACCTAACCCTACCCCTAACCCTAAAACCGCGTGCATGTGTCCGTTGCCTGGGGAGCTAAGCCCCCAACCTAGTAGAGACCTACTGTAGGAACGCCTCTGGGCAGCTCGATCGGTTCTGAACAAGTTGAAAATGTTCAGGTCTGTCTTAGTTGCCGCTGACCATTTGACAGGATAGTATTGAAGGTGACAAAAAAAACAAGCACTGTATGACTTGACCCATAATTGAGGATGTCTAGTAGGTTGAGCACTTATTGATGGGAATCTGATTCCCCACTTCAGCTGTGGGTGAAGAGTACGTAAAAAGATAAACACAATTTGATAGAAATAGAAGGCCATTTTCTGCCATTTAGCATTTTCTTCAAAACAAATATTTTGCTACAATTCCTAAGTATCTGTCAGATTTTTCACACTCCATTCCCACTCGTTACGATTGGCTTTCAAAGTGTGAAGGCCCTGGGTAGGCAACTCAACCTGCGTTCAGAGGAGTCACCCAGTCTCTTTAAATATGTAAACCATTGTCTGACTCATCAGCTTTATTGTTCTAAAGGCTGTAGAAATGAATGCCTTGTCTTGATTGGGGTAGGGCAGGAGTACTTATGAATCCTGTTTGTGTCCACAACATGTGTGATCAACACAGATACATGCTTTTTTTTAAAGTATATTTTTGGGGGCTTTTCTGCCTTTTTTTTGCCAGTGCAGTGGAGATCTGACAAGAAATGGTGAAAGAGTCGTCGGGGAGTGACATGCAGCGAAGGTTTGCCGGGCTTGGGAATTGAACCCAGGACTCACTGTCAGGCTACATCAGAGCCTCTATGGTACCCGTCTAAACCACTCAGCACCCGCCCCGATCCTATTTTGTTTGCCAGGCTCCAATGTTTGTCTGGTTCTCTTAAATGTGTGGAGAAAAGAATGTTTGCACATACATGTGTTGGTGTCCCCGGTGAAGCGCACACCGTATCCATATCAAAAGATTCGCTGTTTACCCACAATCCTCCAGCCATCTGCTTACTTTCTCAACCGAGAGATGCTTCCTACTGTACGCCGGAGCTGCTCAGCATGCAGTCCATGGCGCCGTTCATTTGTAATGAACCTGTTTGTTTCTTCATGGTTCACAGCTGCAACGTTTGTGTTTGACTTTGGCAAGATGCCTCCTTTGTGTGTTTGTCTGTCTCTGTGTTCACAACTAATCTCACAATTCGGTCAACGTATTCTCACTCTCAACCCGTCCTAGAGAGACTGACAGCATAGCTAGGGGACTGGATGTGTGGATTTTTTTTTACGCCGTCCCGATAACCCTGGAATGTGGAAGTGCCCGTTTTCAAACCCAAGATGTGAAAGGGTGACGGCTCTGCTAAAGAATAGCAGATCTACAAGCTCATAGCGCGGCACTCGGTGCCGCGCTATGAGCTTGTATATCTGCTATTTTTGAATGGCCAAAGAAATCTTAAAATGACAGAGAAGCGTTCCCGGATTGAATGGGTTAAGATAAACATGGCAGGGTTACTTTAGCAATGTCACACATTAAAGGGATAGTTCACCCCCAAAATGACTTTTTTTTTTTCACCCCATGAATTTTGTTTTTGTCGCACTCCTAAGCCAATCATTTGATGACCGGTAGGCAACGGTTCCAGTAGGCAGCGGTTCCGGTAGGAGACGCAAAAAGAGACTCTTTGTGTCTCCTACCGGAACGGCTGGTGGTCGTCAAATTATTGGCTTAGGAATGCAACAAAAAAAAAAAAAATATCCATGAATTCAAATCTCCATGGGGTGACTAATCGATAGAAAAAAAGTCAATTTGAGGGTGAACTATCCCTTTAAGTTTGAGAGAGACGCAACAGCACAGCGGTTCGCCGCGGTATAGCATCAAAGCCCACACGGCGCAGTGGCCTTGTCGCTGAGCCGCCCCCCGTCGTGACGTTCCACAAAGTTTCCGCGTGTCCTGCAACTTTGTTAGTCTGTTTTGCCCTTGTCAACATGCCAAAGCAAACCGCGCCGTGTAAAAACCTACCATGCACTTTTATAGTCCAAAGTAAAGAACGAAACGCCATGACAGCTGCAACCCGTTAAGGTGCATAATCCTTGTGTGTGGGGGCGGGGCCCCACCACTGTGTTCTCGCTGTCGGTTTATGCAAATGCAGACCACTTATTAATGGGAGGGCGGTGGCTGGGCCACCAATGGCTGTCGATGTGTGTCAATGGGAGTCTAACCTCCACGGTGACAGTCCTGATTAGTGGCTGTGGACGGGGGCTGTGTCGCATCGGCGAGCCCGACTGCAACCGGAGGGCACGCGGCGTTCAATGACAACACTACTTGTCTCTCATACTTGACCTCTGTGAAAGCATGACGGGAGGGAGCAGAGAGAGGAGGAGGAGGAGGAGGAGGAGGAGGAGAGAGACGCTTTAACCCATTAAGACCCGAGGCCGATTCTACAAATGCTTTCTGAACTCAGTAGTTCTCACACTTTCACGATTTTTCGAAAATGTTCAAAAAAAAAAATAGCAGATATCCAAGCTCGGAGCTTGGATATCTGCTATTTTTGAATAGCCAACGCTCAAATAAAATAAAATTACACGCATGCTTGCCCCGGTTTTAATGGGTTAAGGGAACGCTTAGACAGACGGGAGAGGCAGACCGACCTTGTCATCAGACAAAGTGAGCCCGAAGACAATGGAGGTGATGCGCAAAAAGAGTGAATAAATAGAACAATTAAAACAATAAAAGACGTCTTACCATTTTTTGCTCCTGTCAAAGTATAAGAACACATTTTGTGTGGCTTTCGTTTTGCTAAGGCCTCCTTTTCAGAGGGGTCGGTATGTATCCTATAAATAACACACCTTGGCATGAATGCAGTCTTATAACTTTGAGATTTGATTAATAAGTCAGCGATGGCCCAATCCATCTGCGTCCGCTTATTGAAATCCTGATTGCTTGTTAGTTGAAATCCCTCCTCTGCGTGCGAGCGGTGAACGGGACACCAATGGCATTGTGACATTGTCATTTTCAGACCCACACAAAGACACCTGAGGCCCAACCCAGTGTCCTTTCCAAACGCTTCGACTGGAAGACAATGAATGGCTGACGGCCTGGACGAGGAGCAGGACAACATGTTACCGTTGGAGCAGAAACCTTGTATCTCCACATTTCAACTTTTGGTATGTTTTTTTTCCCATAAATTAATGCCCTAATTCGACATTCTGTCACACAAAAGTAGATCTACGAGCTCACGACGCTCCGCATCACGGCACGCTGTGAGCTTGTAGATCTGCAAAATGCTAAATAGTAACTACATTGGATCCATTGGATGGCAGGTTCTTTTTGTGTCAAGGTTTCCACCCTGACAGTGACGATATGAAGATTGGATTAGACCATCCAATCCAATCTGCATATCTAATATACTTTATTGTTCCTGTAGACCAGGGGTCCTCAACGTTTTCAGGCCAAGGACCCCCTAGCTGAGAGAGAGATGAAGCAGGGACCCCCTCTATATTGTATAATATTGTGTTTCAGATTAGACTTGTTTTTCCCTCTACACCTATATCTCTTTGCCAAAAAATAGCCGATCTACAAGCTCACAACGCCTCGCAGCGCGAGGCGTTGTGAGCTTGTAGATCGGCTATTTTTGGCTAAAGTTCTCCTCAGAAAAGGGATGTTAGGGTTGAAGTGGTTAAGGTAAGAAAAAAAGATCATATCACACAAAGATTTGGCGGCCCCCCTGTAGTAACTCTGAGGACCCCCTAGGGGTCCCGGACCCCCTGTTGAAGACCCCCTGCTGTAGACTCTGCAGGAAGGAACAATAAAGTACATATAGTCACATTACACAAACATCATTCATAATTAAATTCTCATTTATTTCTCATGTGAGGTTCTTTTTTTGTCTTTTATCTTTGATTAGCCAGAAAGCTCTCTTTTTTTCCCTTTTTCTTTTATCTCCGATGAGCCAGCAAGCTTTATACTTTTTCACACAAAATGAATGTTTTCCAAGATAGGAATTTTTTTTTTCTCCTTCTTCTTTTTTTTTTTTACATCATCTCTTGCTGTGGTTTGGGTTTCTCTGCATTAACCTACTTTCATACTTGACCTAGGAATACGAAAAAAAGTTACAAAGGCTCCGGAAGAACCTAATGTGGACGTTTTTAAGAAGCTAAGCATAAGCCAAGTCTAAAGCACTTGGCAAATTGTGTGTGTGTGTGTGTGTGTGTGTGTGTGTGTGTGTGTGTGTGTGTGTGTGTGTGTGTGTGTGTGTGTGTGTGTGTGTGTGTGTGTGTGTGTGTGTGTGTGTGTGTGTGTGTGTGTGGCGGATGGGTGGGGGGCGGATTGTACAAAGTTGGCCTATTTTGTTTATTTCAAAAGCTTTCCTCTCCCTGGCAGGGATTTTTTTTTGAATGTGATATTAATCTCTTTATTATCTTTGAAGGCATTTCACCTAGGACCTTGTGAATAAGCCTAATCTGAGGGAAATTGCACAATATTGAGTTCTGGCCGTGACTGATAAAACATGCTTTTTTGTTGCTGTGTTCTTTTCCCCCGTTTGAGGACAAACAGTCGCCTTTTAAGCAGCTAAAGAGAGCCAACCTTTAATCATGAGGCAAGGTGACCGCACATTCTGGTTATCAGGCTCTCTCAGAAATGCGCCTGCATCCGTGCATGATACACATGCATGCACACACACACACATACACACAAGCGCGTGCACGCAAGCACATATGCATATGAATTACTTGTAGGTGTATATACACAATATCCCTTTAACCCTTTGAGACCTGGAACGCATCTGTCACTTTAGATTTCTTTGGCTATTCAAAAATAGCAGATCTACAAGCTCATAGCGCGGCACCGAGTGCCGCGCTATGAGCTTGTAGATCTGCTATTTTTGAAAAATCTCGAAAATATATTTTTTAGATTTCTTTCAAAAAACTGTTAGGATTTAGAAAACATTTTTAAGAATCGCCTCAGGTCTTAAAGGGTTAATAAATGTAAGCACACATAAAATGACTCTAAATGCGCTTACATGAGTACACAAAGACAAAGGCTTTTCCAGATATACTGTACGCGCGCGCGCACGCACACACACACACACACACACACACACACACACTTGTCCATTCATTGTTTGCTTGTTTTTGAAGTTTTCAGCAAAATCCTTGCGTGACTATCACCGAGTCATTGCTTCCACAGCCTCGTCCATGCATCACACTGGTATAACTTAAATAGCATTTTGCTCACATCGCATTTAAATTCCACAGATGTCGGTTCAACACATGCCTTTGCCTCTCTTCACTCTGCAGCGTTTCAAAAGACTTGTCCCCCAACTTCAGGGAAGGGAGGAAATTACTTTTTTTAAGGAAAGGTTTGGGTTTATAGAACACAAACAGAGAGATAAGTTAGATTCGGTATCAGTTGGAGCCATTCTTCACCGTCACCATTCCCTATTACAAACTCTTCCAAATTACTTTCTGGGGGCGTGCATTTGTTCCCTTAAAAATGTGGGTACTACATTTCAATGTATACCGTATCTTATCGACCGTTGGCCGTTCAACATTTAAAGTATGGTTTGTGAAATTCTGATATTATTATAAACCTTTCAGAAATGCAGTCTTGCTTGGACAGAATGACCATAATAAGCGGTCAATAATCTGTAAGGTGGATCGCTGCCATTTTAGTATTTCATCTGAAAAAGATGTTCACACGTCTCAGACTGGCAGAGTAATGCCAAATATTTTCCTGTCTGTCTGTCTGTATTCAATCTCTCTCTCTCTCTCTCTCTCTCTCTCTCTCTCTCTCTCTCTCTCTCTCTCTCTCTCTCTCTCTCTCTCTCTCTCTCTCTCTCACACACACGCACATACACGCACCCTTCTCAATGGCATTGCAGTGGAGAAAGTCAGGGATTTCATTAAGTTCCTCGGCATACACATCACTAAGGGCCTCAACTGGGACACACACACCTCAGCAACCCTAGCCCACCCTTTCTGTAAACGACCAAACTCAAAACATGCATATTCCACTTGTTTGATCTGTAATAAGGGCTCGGTGTCAGTCAGTGATTTCTAATTCATATTTTTCATGTGATGTGTCTGTAATGATCAGAGGAGCGGGGCCCTAAAAATAATTGACGCGGGCTCATAGAGGAGCATGTTTTGACACCGCGCCGTGGAAGCTAAGCGTTCTCCGGCTTTGCCTCTTGATTATTAATCACGATCACAGGGCCTCATCACAAAGTCATCGCGGTACACGGCTGGCCCATTCCGAATGACAGTCACAGCGCTTCCCCTCACCCAGGCATGGAGCCCGGTCTACGGGCTAATAAGTTATCGGTTCCCAACCTCTCTGGGGGGACCAGACCATTCCTCTGACACACCCCGTTATACTGCTAATTAGATCCCCCACAGAGAGGTGAATCATGAAAACAATGATTCCATTAAAAGCCATTTGCATTTTCCCGATTAAGATCACAGTATAACGCAATTACTGTAATTTGATTGGAGGAGCGTATCCTTATTAGTGGCTTAATAAACGCACGCGAAGGGCACCGAGCAGCAGGAGTAACTACGATGACTTTAAGAGTTATTGAATGCTGCATGTGCAGCAAAAAGAAATAAATATTCAGTCCATACATGTTGCGCCGTCCTTTAACTCTGTATCGGCGGCCTTTATTTTGTCCTTGCATCATGGTGTGAAATTGCCAATTTTTGCATTAATGGTCGCTCAAGCGTGTCTGATTAGAATGTATGTCCGTGCACACACAAACACACACTGACAATAATGGTGCATTGTAACGAGTTTTCATACTAAGCGCTCGCTCACAGATAGGCAGACAGACAACACACACACACACACACACACACACACACACACACACACACACACACACACGCACACACACACACACACTCCTCTATGCACACACACCAAGCTGCCCCCATAGATGTAAAGTCATGAGCTGTCAGAGTCTGTATAGTGCATCTCGACTACCGCAGAGTCACCTGAAAGTCATTCACGCATTCTTTTGTGCAGGGACCACCACTCCAGATAGGGAGAGACACCTCCTTTCCACGAAGCCCCTTTGCTCCTTATTTAGAGTGCTATCAAAACAGCATAAAACGTGTTATTCAAAAATGCAAGGGAACGTAAATGTCATGCATGTTGTTCGCCATAACGGCGGGTCCGGCAGTAAATTGTCGAAACCCGCACCCTCCCTCCCACGTGCACACATCTTAAGGAGCTCGTTCCGTAATTCAAAATAAATTATAATTTTTGCACAACCATAAAATATGTGTTTCCCCTGTAAATACTGATGCAGGCTGGGTAATTCAATTCACTATTCATGGGAAATTTATACTGCGGGGCATCAGTGGCTAATTTCCTTGGGGAAATTAATCTCAGCAGCTCTTAGCGGAGAGGAGCCAGAGATGAGCACTGACCACTGTCTGCCGTGTAAATATTGGCATTGGGGAGAATGAAGCAGACATACATTACATATGTACATGCGACTGCTAAATTATGTCGGCGCAAGCGGCTTGCGTATACGCGGCACGTCTGGTATTTATAAGATCTGGAATTATGGAATTGAATTAGTTTGTGACTGAGATGACTTGCCTGGGGAGCGGGCCCGGGAAATTGCTGAGCGCGGATAGAGTATATAGATGGTGCTTAGCTTGTTTTAACAGCTGATGTGATGAATTTATGGGTCTATGATGTAATTGGCAGAGGGAATTGAGTCTGGATCCTGCACTTGCCATGCTTTATCCGTGCAGACTCTTTGCCTGAGTTCCAGGGGGGTAGCCGTAGCTGAGTGGGTAGAGAGGCCATCCGGGGATTGGAAGGTTGCCGGTTTACGCCCCGGTCCACCCAGTCTATGTGTCGAAGTGTCCCTGATCAAGACTCTTAACCTCTAACTGCCGCCTGGCCGTTAATAATTAATAGCACCCACTGCCCCTAATAGTTAGGATGGGTAAATGCACCAGACAAATTTCACGCATTTGTGCAAATGTACTGTGACAAATACCCCAACAACACCAGTCCCATCTGTAACCTACATGTGTTGGACATACTTCAATATTGTAAACCTATCAGTCTGAAAAGTCATTTAGATCTGGCCATCCATATTTGACCTTTTACTATAATAATGTAATTTGAGGTATTCTATACTGAATAATAATACCAAAAATACCTTAACTCTCTCAGTGCCAAGAGTATTTTCATAAAGTACTCCCCCAGTGCCAGAATTTTTTTTATTTATTTATTTATTTATTTTTAAATTTTGTAATTTTTCATTCAAATAAATAATCTGATTGGGGTTTTAAACCCATAATACAGTTCTACCAGTAGAGAGCAACAAATCGACACATTGATGACCTCGCTGGCTCACTCGCCCCCTCCCAAACAGGCTCACGTCACATCCGGTCATAACCGGATGTTGACATTTTCGACAATCGTTGATCGGGCTTAATTACGATGCGATACACAACTACGATGACTGATCGTCACCCAGACCAAAGAGAGTAGACGTGGACCTCTCCGTTAGTTTTTTATACCGTGTGAAAAACCGTGACTTTCCCTATTCTGGCCAAAAATGACCTCGGGGAAAAAATGAGAACCGGAAACGGAATCTGCGTCATGAAACCGGAACCCAATGAGTCTGAAGGAGTCAGGAAGCGAAAGTGATCATGAAAAAATAAACAGAATACCACCACAGTCAAAAGTAAAAACTCGGGATTTCTCGTGCTGGCACGGAGGGTACTCGGGAAAAACTCGGGATATCTCGGGGCGTGGCACTGAGAGAGTTAATGTTGGATGGTAAAACGGACTAACAATATCGTACAAATATAATGATCTGACCTGTATACAGTACATTTAAAGTAACTCTACTTTTGAACTGTCTTATTCTGTTCTCATAATCCTGCACTGCAAAGTCCATCCCGATCTGGTAAAAACTAAAAAAATGCGTTCACACCTGCAAAACATTTGAATACAAGGCGAAATGTCATTTTTCTAGATCCAATCCATCTGCCTCCGCCCGTGGTATCCCCCTCCCCCCCATCACCTCCCCCTCAAAAGAAGAATGGTAAAGCGCTCAAAGATCCTCCCTGCACCGCACAAAACACCTGCCATGTTATGTTATGACGTGAACCAGGCTCCCATCTGGCAGCTGCCGTCATTATAACTGTTCACTAACACGGGGGTTAATGAAACCCCCGTGTTGGCGAACGCACCTCGACGTTTCGGGGGGCTCAAGCTGTTTGGGAGAGCGGCGTGCAAGGCCCTGAAGGATTGGCTCCATTATGGATGCCAGCACGGGGCTACACACACACACACACACACTTTCTGTGGAAAAAAGAAAGAAAGAAACCTAAACTAGAATGGCTCACACACCTGCTACCTGGGCTCAGCTGTTGCCATGCGACGCAGAGACGATGCATTCTGCTGATGCGCTCGGCTCACGCTGTGTTTGTGCGATGCCTGCAATTACAATGTGATTAGTGGACTTCCAGGGCTACTTGAACATGCACGGGGTGTTTGAGTCGTCACGTCACTCAACATTTTAACGCGTGATATTCCACAAATCCTTTGCCCTAAAAGAAAATATTGAAATAAGTGTTATCCTCGTCACATCATGCCTGTGTATCAAAAGGATCTCTGCTCTGTCAGTTGATACTCTCAATGATAATGTCACAGCTAAAAGGTAGAGGAGTGCTCCTTTAATCCATTAAAACCGGGAAATCTGTGTCATTTTAGATTTTAGCTATATATATGGAAACAGGTTTTTCAGAAAACTCTTAGGATTTAGAACAGTGGTTCTCAAAAATAGCAGATCTACCAGCTCACTTTGTGCCTCATGCCAGCTTGTACATCTGCTATTTGTGAACATTTTTGAAAACCTCTTGAAGTTTTTTAAATGTTGAAAATATTTTTTTTTTAACAAATCTTCTCTTCTGGGGGTCCCTGGCACAAAACATTTTCAGATGTGGGGGTCCACAGCCAAATATATATCAATTTGGGGGTCCTTGACACGAACATTTTTGAGAACTACTGATTTAAAAGGCATTTTTTTCTTAATGGGTTAAATAGGAAAAACTTGCTTGCTATTCTAGAGACGGTATGCATTGACTATGCTGCGCTGTCTCTTTTCTTTCCTCTTTGGTCTGGCATGTTTAGTACATTGACTACAACTCTTGACATTACTGGCAATTGGCATTTCCCAAAGCATATCTTAATGTGTTTGATCTAGCAGAGACTTGAAACCTTATTGAGTAGGAAATTCAACAAGCCAAAAGATCAAAGACGTTACTGTTGCGTTTTAAAGCATTTTAAAGCACACGAAAAGCCAAAAATAGTTCCTGGAGAAAATATTGATTTACGAACTTCTAAAGACATCTGCGCAGTGATGCTTAGCAACACTGACTCCATTATTTAAAGGAGCTACACCATGAATTTAAAAAAAATATTTGATATTTAATATCATATGGTGTATGTCCCTCAAACCTTTTTCAAAAGGTTTGAGCCTAAATCATCACTCAGATATACTCATCCCAAGTCAGTTGTCTCTGGCTTATACAGCGCTTTCAGCTGCAATACCAAAACGTCCTCTTGGGCAGGGGGGGGGCTACTGAGCAATTCTGTCTGTTAATACAAAAAAATATTTAAAAAAAATATTTAAAAAAAGGGAAAAAAAAGGAAAAATTCTGCATAAAAAGAAGCATCTAAGAAAAATACAAAATCGAAAAAAAAACACTTTGAACATTTTTGAACAATTCCACCAAGTGTTTGAGGTGCCTGTTTCACCCACTTCCGGGGGGCGGAGCCAAAATCCGAGCCCGAAGTATTTGTTCGTAGACCCCCACTTAGGGGGGGTAGAAAAAGTTTCGGAGCGATTCGGGCACTTTTCATTTAACATTGGGTTTGCCATCAATAATGTTTGTGACATCATAAACATTTCCATTCTGAGATCGCCTGTTCAGACACGCCCATTCTGGAAATCCATGAAATGAGAAGGAATGACTGAATTAAAAAAAAAAAAAATTGATTTTCATGGTGTAGACCCTTTAAGTACTGTAAGTTCTGTAACTGACTTGGGAGAAATGGTAAACAAATGTCACCGCATGTAATCCTATGGGCTGGGGCGGCACCTGTCAGGGGGAGTGTTGGGCGGGAGGAGTGGGACGAAGGCTTTGATCCTCCTGGTGGGGGCTCCTCACTGGCAGGTGAGTCAGTAGGATACAACCGCAGTGACAACACACAAATGTGTGTGGGGCGGTATTAATTGGCATAACGACTAAATTGAGGATAAAAAAAGGGGATACAAAATTATTGGCTACTCTAAATAAAAATAAAAAACTAACTTTGCCAGGGCCCTTTAAAAATAATGGCCAATGCTATTTTACTCATTGTGTATTCATGAATTTACGAATTTACACAGACACAGACAGTTGACGGTGTTGGCTTTGTTAAACTGAGTATTTCTATTTTTATTGTGTGGTGCAAGACAAGCGCTGTACGTGAGATTGTGTGGAAGAAAAAAATTATTAAAATAAATTAAAATATCATGTTAAAATGATGTGTGAATGTTTGTATGAATAAGGATGAAAATATGTGTGTTACGAGTAGGTGAGAGTGTGTGAATGAATAAGGATAAAAGTACACTTAAAGAAGGTGTGATTGTTTGAATGAATAAGGATCAAAATAAACGAATTAAATTAATTTCATTGTAGATTGTCACAACACAATGTGATATCACTCCTCAGGGTGTCAGGTGATCTCATCATTGTGAATTAAAATACATCGAGAACAATTAGTCATAAATGAGCTCAACTCATAAGTGCAAATGCATAAATTGCAAGTACAGCCTAACTAGTGTCCAGCGTAGGTTAGACCGCCTATATAACAATGGTCTGTTGTTCCTTAAAGCAGGAACTGCTTTTTTCCTCTTCTAGCCCGGATTTGAACTTGGTTTCCGGCTTAAGTGCTGATTTTTTTTACCATTGAGCTAATAGAACATGCCTGCTTGCTCAGGGGATAAATTGAATCTTGACCATCAGGTCAAAATTTGTGTCACCTCACCTCCTGTGTCTAGGTGAGACGTGACCTTTGACACGATCTAAATGTCTCAATAGAAGAGCAGGGAGACACAATACAACCACCCCAATTGTATAAGTTATATTGTATTAACATACTCTACCATACACATTGGACAAAATTGCTTTTTATTAATTAAAAATAAATTACATAGTGAGGCTTTAAGATGAACCTGATGAAGGTCTAATAGACCGAAACATTGTCAAAATCCCATTTAATATTTTTTATTGCATTTGAGTTTCTTTCATTTTTCATTTAGACAAACATAAAAAAAAAACATCAGATATTTTCGGCGAGAGATATTGTAAGGTTGAGAAGGGGGGTACAAAAGGAGGGCACCAAGTGTAGGCCCCTGGGGGACCCCGCGGTCAGTGAAGTAAGTGGTCTTAAGTGGTTAAGGTGTCAAAGGCAGGGATGTGTGACTTTTACAGAGCTGTGATAGTGTCCTCACATTTTCTGTCACAGGGTGGCATCATGGACACCGCTCAGCCGATGACAAGAAGGCACTAAATAGAGTAGTAAAGGCAGCATGAGAAACCTTTGTTCACGATCTGCCAAGCCATTTGTGATATTTTTAACAACTGGTTCTCAAAGTGGGGTTCGGGGAACCCTCCAGTGGTCCTTGAAGGGGGATCCAGGGGGTCCCCAGCTAAATAATGTATGGTTATAGGTACCAAAGGGGTCATTACAGGTCTCTGTAACTCCAAGAGTTTACAGAATGGAACCAAATGGACCCTAACGGGTCCATTTGGTTCCATTTGTACACTCTCAGAGTTATGGGGGTTCGTGGCCTAATGCATAGTAAAACTGGGGGTCCTTGAAATTAACAAGTTTGAGAAACACTGATTTATAACACCCACATTTGATGGGATTGTCTGAAAATAATCAGGGATTCCTCTCATCCGGTAAATGCATTTTTCTCTCCCACTTCTTTTAGATCATTGATTCCCAACCTGTGGGGTGGGACGTGAGGATATTGTATGGGGCCCCAATAAATTGGCAAAATACTAATCATAGTATAACATTAATATAAAAATAACTAGTCCATCCATACCTGGGAATGTGTGCACGCAAAGTATTTGCATACTTGGGGTTATGCGCTGTACATCAGGGGTCCCTAACCTTCCTTGGCCCCAAATTGGTACCTTATTCATGACCAAACACGAACAATGTATGTCAAATTTTGTCTTAAATGTTGAAGTAACGATGAAGGGGGGAGGGGGGTTGCCTGGCTCCCCCACAGGGTTTGGTCCGAATATCACTGTTTGTGCAGTGTTGCCAAGTGTGCCTGGTTCCTTGTTTCTCTCGCATACCTGGCAACACTGGTTTGGCAGTGTTGCCAAGTCTGCTTGTTAAGCGATGCATTTGGACATGTATACGTAGACCTGGTTGCTTGTTTCTCTCTCGCATGGAACTGGCAACACTGGTTTCACATTGAAAACAGAAATAACTGGAAATGGTGACAATAAATGGAGGTGGTTGGATGTTGGAGGGACATCTACTGACATTGGTGAGTACAGAATGTACAGAATTGGCCGCCGTGCCTGCTTTATATGCCAGGCTTATGCAAAGGTTAAATGAATTTAGATGCATGTTATGTAGACAGATACTAGGTTCATTTGTTGACCTGGCATTCTATAGTGTGTATAGTTTCAATCTACATATTATTTATTGTCTCCGCCAGGCCGAAAGGCATGGCGAGAGAGTATGTTTTGCCCCCTGTCCGTCCGTCCTTCTGTCTGTTAACAGCTAATATCCGCCACCGTTGGCCCGGTCGCTGTGAAACTGCGCACACACACTCCCTGAATGCCAAAGCAGAACCTCTGCCCCACATTTTTCAGATCAGCCTGTCATAGCGCCACCATGAGGCCGACTTTTGCAAAACATTTTTTGATATTACTCCTACAGATTTTCTCCAAAAAACATGCAAATCGGTACACAGTATCTCTATAGCCATGTTATCAACACGGATCTGTCCGATTTTCCATATTCCATCCTGATTGGCTAAGATTGGCTTCCAAAGTTAGCAGGATTGGTTCATTTTGAACAAAATGCCTCAAATCATGAACGCAGCATGTACTTTCCGTGCAATTTTCCACGTACTGTACATTCCCACTTGGCCCAGGAAGAAATGTCACTTGAAAACGTTCAAATCATCCTCATGGTGGCGCTATAACAGGCCGATTCACGTTTTTAGCTATAACTGCACCGATCTGCGTGCAACTTTGCATGCACACTCCTTAGAGGCCAAGGAAAAACCTTTGCCCTGCATTTTTTCCACATAATTATGCCATTTAGAGCGCCACCAGGAGGCTGAGTTTTGTAAAACAAATTTTTGCTCTTACTCCTTCAGATTCTGTTAAGAAATCACGCATATCGGTACACAGTCTCTCTATAGTCATGTGATCAAGATGGATGTGTCCGATATTTCATATTCTATCCTACTTGGCTAACATTGGCTTCTAAAGTTTGCAGGATAGGTCCGTTTTGAACAAAATTCCTCAAATCATGCACGCAGTGTGCGATTTCTGTCAAATTTTGCACACACATTCCCACTAGGCCGAGGAAGAAATGCCACCCTTTTCACATTGGCCTGTTATAGCGCCACCAGCTGGTCTAATTTAGCAAACCACATTTTTGGAACAAAATGCCTCAAATCATGAATGCAGTGTCCGATTGCCGTGAAAGGCCTAAGAAGAAATGGCACCCCTTTTCACATTGGCCTATTATAGCGCCACCAGGAGGCCATAATAACTTACCTGACCTGGCGGAGACTTGTGCTCCGAGGAGCACTTTTTCTAGTTTTTGATATTATAATGTCTAGAGTGACCGATGAATGATAGGTTCTTGGTTTACCTATGATCCTAGATTACAATTTCTATGCCTTTGATGTATTACCTCGAGTTTACCTTGCTTACTGTAAGTCGCTCTGGATTAAGAGTGCCTAAATTGAAAATTTTAAATGGTACATTACCGTGTACATACATAGTGAGAAACCAGGCAGGCAATGGAGTAAAGGAAGAGAAGGTACAACACAGTAAACATCCTCAGTGGTAACGCAGAGAGTTGGCGAGTGTACAAACACACTGTTGAAAGCAGAGTGGTTCTGCCCACATGCAAAGGCTGGGCCAAACCAAAGAGAGGGGTGAGAGGGGTGCGCCCTAGCAACTGCCTACCTGTTCCTTCCTACTGTATGCCCAAGGCTGGCCCTCCATCAGTCATTGTGTTGATATATGTGCTAGAAGACTTTATTTTCATAGCACCTTTCATGACATTAGATGCAGCCCAAAGTGCTTTACATAACAAAAAGATCAACAAAAGAAAAATAACGCAATATTAAACAAGATTAAAAACTATATCATGATCAAGAACAAATTAACCCATTAAGACCTGCATCTGTGTTTTGTTTTTTTTAGCTAAAAAAAGTATTATTTTACACTTTGGCTAATCAAAAATAGCAGATCTACAAGCTCATAGCGCGGCACAGCCGAGCTATGAGCTTGTAGATCTGCTATTTTTGAAAAATCGTGAAATGTGTATAAATCTTTAAATATATATATTGTTTTAAAGTGAACATCTTTAAGTAAAATCTTTGCTTCTGGGGGTCCCTGGAACAAAATGTTTTGAGATAGGGGTTGGCGGCCAAATTATACATATCATGTTGGGGGTCCTTGACATGAAAAAGTTTGAGCACCACTGATATAGAAACATACGTTTTTCAGAATACTGTTGGGATTTAGAAGACATTATTTTGTAGAATCGGCTTCAGGTCTTAATGGGTAGGAGGCAGAATGGTGAGAATAGGGGGTGAGGAGGGAGCCAGACTTGTGTTTCCCCCAAATCATTAAGTTGCATTTTAGCTGCAACAGCTATTATAAGTCTGTCTGTCTGTCTGTCTGTCAAAGTGCAAACCAAGAGCTATAGTTGCAGTTTATCACAGATTAGGTGTTTGTTTAAATTGTCATAAAACAACTTTTGAGAGACGTGGCCTCTCGTCTACTGGGCATGCTGGCTTACATAAATCAACGGACTCACTGTGGGTCAACAGATCAGCCCTTTCTATTCTGTTTTGTTCCTTAAGCCTTCACTGAGAGCTGCACAATAAAACATCAGAGAGAGACAGACAGAGAGAGAGAGAGAGAGAGACTGTGGTGAGGACAGATCCATTTTCTTTAGTCGTTATTCACCATTTCCTCTCTCTGTCTGCACCGCACCTCAGAAGTCGATGTCTTCCGTTCCAGCGGCACTATTTTTACCTGTTCCTAGATACTGTCTCCTTGAGTGTGATGACGTCAACAACAGAGGAGAGAAAGAGATGGAGAGAAAGGAAAAGGCAGCCTTTATTGTTCTTTCCTGGTGGGCTACACAGCACTGGTTTTCAACCTGTGGGTTGTTATTAGGGGGTCCCCAGATGACAGCACAGTGACAATTTAAGGGCTTTTAAGACCTGTTTAATACAACAACAAAAAAATACCATTAATGCATCAAAAGTAATCAACAAACAACAAAAGAGGCAAAACATTTGAAAATAGCTGATCTAGATCAGCTATTTTCACAATATGTATCTGTGGAACCAAGTCAAACTAAATATAATGCCTCAACTCCTACAATTCTACAGTAAGTGCTTGTCAGGGGGGGGGGGGGGTCCCCAGTTCAAATATGACTATTTTGGGGGGTCACGGCCTGAAAAGGTTGAGAACCACTGAGCTATCCAGCACTGGCTCCTAAGCCGCTTGTGAGACCAAGTCCAGCTGCAGTGGTGTAAAGTAACATGCAATTGTACATTTACTCAAGTAGTTACTGGAGTATTTCCAATTTTCAATACTTTTACTTCTACTCAATTACATCTCAGAGGCAAATATTGTACTTTTACTCCACTACAATTATTTGAAAATGTTAGTTACTAGTTACTTTATAGATATAAATGATTACATTATAAAACACACATTAACCACTTTAGCCCCATTTTATACATAGGCTATTTTCAAACATTTTAGTACTTTTGCTTTTGATACTTTAAGTATATTTTGATGCCAATACTTTTGTACTTTTATTCAAGTAACAATATGAGCACAGGCTTTTACTTGTAACAGAGTATTTTTATATTGTGAGTGACATTGCTACTTTTACTTATGTAAAATATCCGAGTACTTCTTCCACCACTGTCCAGCTGTGTCTTCTGATTTTGTGACAACCACACATTATTATTGCAATAATACACAACTGTACAAAAAGTTATGAATTGTTATTTGGATTTACTATATCAGTAGTTGGTGTGCACTCATTCCCCAATGCAGAGGTGACCATTTTTCCTTGGTGCTGCACGAGAGAAGTGGTTGTTTTAAGATTCAGGTTGGGGGTCAAGGTGACTCTCCACCAAACAGACTAGTTCAGACTACTTCAGACTGCAACAGACTGGTATTCGGTTGGCAAAAGTTGGCATTTAGTCTGTCAGCCGAAGTGCCCATTGATGTGCTAATGCATTATAACTTTCAGCCCAATCTGGGAACCCATCGCCAAATAAAAAGGAAAAACAGCGCCCTCTGCTGTTTTTTACTATTAGCCTGCCAGCGTTGCCAGGTCTGCTTATTATAAGCGACTTTGGGCTTGTTTCCCTGCAAAGTCGCTTGTAAATAGGGACGTTCCCAGCGTTTTTTCTTCACTGACGTGCAGTGGTGTAAAGTAACTAGTACATTTACTCAAGTACTGTACTTAAGTACAAGTTTGAGGTACTTTTACTTTACTGGAGTATTTCCAATTGTCTATTCTTTTACTCCACAACAAGTATTTGAAATTTTTAGTTACTAGTTACTTTGCAGATATAAATCATTATAAAACATACATTAACCACTTTAGCCCTATTTTATACCTACTGTAACTCAGAGTGTACAAATGGATTTGGCTGTACTTAAATCCCTGCTAAAACGAGACAAGGAGCGGTGCAGCCACTCAGCTGGCAGAGATAGGGAGATATAGCAAAAATGTACTTATGTGTATTCTTTGTGTTATAGTCAATATTTCTAGTCATTAATTGTACAGAACATAATGTTTATGTGTTGTATTGGTGTAATTGAGTTTTTGCCTTTTTGGGCCAGTGGCAGCTAACTGGTATACAATTGTATTGGTTTTGACTATCAATCAATGGGATTTTCTGTGCATGTTCTTTTTCTCCTGTAAAATGAAATAAAAAGTTGCAAACAAAAGAAATTATATATAGATTATAATATATTTGTTGGTACACTCTCAGAGTTACGGACCTGTAACCTGACCCTTCATTGATGTGATTATTTCAAAAGTTAAAAGGCAGTGGATACTGCTGATTGCTAGTGAGTGTGTCTTCAGAACATCTAGACAGGGGTAGGCAACCTTCGGCATGGGTGTCAACATTGGCACAAGGGAGGGTGATCACTGGCACACTGGCATAAGTGTGATTTGTATTTTAAAGAAAAATATTTAAAAGATATAGTCAAATAAATGAAGTCCCCTCACATGTATGTAAATTACATCCTGCACATAATACTACATTCATTCAAACTCATGTTGTTACGGCCAGCCGTATCTCAGTCTGTGTTTACTTGCATATTTTATATTAGGATTAATTATATTATTTGATTATTTGGTATTGCCTGTATTTTGTATTTGTTTTCTGTGCTTCTGTAAGGTGGAGAGGTCGAGTTGGGACTGGATAGCTTGATTACCAAATGGACTGACACCTGTGGCTCTGTTAATGGCCTGGCCGCTGATAGGCTGTGGCCACTAGCCCTTATAGAACCTCCAGTTTGCCCTAACAGCTCTGGACCTGGCAGCGGAAAAACAGCAGAGAAGCAAGCTCTTTTCCCCCACCAAACTATGTAGCTTTGTGTTTTAAGATTAAGTTGATCCTCAGTAACTCGCCCATACAAATGCAAATGTTTGGCTTTGTCTTCACGGGGCCATCACCTGTACTCGCCTGGCAGGTACTCAGGGGTGAAAGTGGGTCGGAACGGGCCGATACGACGGACCCGAACGTCGTGCGAAGAGGGGCTGTCCTGTCCCAAAAGCCCATGTTATAACCTGCCATGATGAATGTCCAACAATAAAACACATAAGTGTTAGTTTTCTTATAAAGTGCTTCTAAATCACTCCACTGTGTTTGTGTCAACGTAATCCATGTGGTGTTTAATTACTCCTCCACGGAGAGAATCTCTTTCAACTTCAAGCCGTGGTGCTGTCTATACCGGAAAACTCGCCCCATAACACCATCGCCCCCATTTCTTTTCGCGGACCAGCAGTTCTTGTATTCCTGTATTTGTTTTACTGAGGATAAGGTTAGAAATAAGTTTACGGTTAGCCATATTATTAGTTTTACTGAGGTTACGTTTTTTTACGGATTTTTTAAAATAATAAATCGGTCAAATCTGGCAAAAATAAGAATTAAATAACATAACCCATAACCTAATCCTAACCCTAAAACCGAAATAAAGAAACCAAAAACTGGAAGAAAAAAAAAAACAATCCGCCCAGAACCGCGAAAAGAAATCACGCGCGCGGGGGGTCCTCATGCATGCGCGCGCGTGTGCATGTGTCCCGCGAAACGGGCTCATCTGTCCCTCAATGGGCCTGTTTGAAGGTGGTCACCCTAGTGTGTGTGTGTGTGTGTGTGTATGTGTGTGTGTGTGTGTGTGTGTGTGTGTGTGTATATATATATACACACACACACACACACCGTATATCTAGGTGTGCCCTGGGATCTTTTGGCTATGCCAGGTGTGCCTTGGCACCAAAAAGGTTGAGAAACACAATAATCATTATATTATCAACCAATAACTGATATATTGATTCTTGTACCACACCTCCTCAAGTCCATCTGTGCTTATTACCGCAAGATGTTTTACTGTACCAATTCTTAATAGTTAAATATTGCAATAGAATCCAAATCAATTGTAATGTAAACATTACAAATGTAATAACAAATTCTAAACGACTTCTTATCAGGTAACAACTACATATTCTTGTAACTCATGTCTTGCATTACCAATGCTGGCCAAATCAATCAACTACATGGCAGAAAACACAAGCATCACACATCCCACTACCCACTACATGCCTGACCTCGCAAAAAAAAAAAAAAACTCCCACAGACGTGGGGGACTGACCTGCTTCACACTGTCACCCGTCTACACATGACATCTTATGTCATACTTCCTTGTTTTCCAGTGTGAATACGCTGGTGTGCCCTCAGATTACCTGAGGTACTGAAACTTTTGTCACACCGTTGACAGCGGAATGGTTTTTCTCCCGTGTGGACACGCTGGTGTGTCTGTAGGTTCTGTAACACTCTGAAACTCTTGTCACACCGTTTACAGTGGAAGGGTTTTTCTCCAGTGTGAATACGCTGGTGCTTCTGTAGAGTACCCAACTCGCTGAAACTCTTGTTACACCGTTTACAGTGGTAAGGTTTTTCTCCAGTGTGAATACGCTGGTGCTTCTGTAGAGTACCCAACACACCAAAACTCTTGTCACACTGCTTACAGTGGAAAGGTTTTTCTCCAGTGTGAATACGCTGGTGTGCCCTCAGATTACCTGAGGTACTGAAACTCTTGTTACACCGTTTACAGTGGAAAGGTCTTTCCCCAGTGTGAATTATCTGGTGCTTCTGTAGGTCACCCAACCCGCTGAAACTCTTGTCACACTGCTTACAGTGGAAAGGTTTTTCTCCAGTGTGAATACGCTGGTGTGCCCTCAGATTACCTGACTGACTGAAACTCTTGTCACACCGTTGACAGCGGAATGGTTTTTCTCCCGTGTGGACACGCTGGTGTGTCTGTAGCTTCTGTAACACTCTGAAACTCTTGTTACACCGTTTACAGTGGTAAGGTTTTTCTCCAGTGTGAATACGCTGGTGCTTCTGTAGAGGACCCAACTCGCTGAAACTCTTGTTACACCGTTTACAGTGGTGAGGTTTTTCTCCAGTGTGAATACGCTGCTGCTTCTGTAGAGTATGGTATTTCCTGTGTAAGTCATTGGATGTATCTTTACTTATTCTGGCCGAGTTAAAATCTTGGTATGATCTTGGTTGGCCTGTGTGGTCTCCTTGTTGCTGGCTGGCTATAGAGCTGGAAATCGGAACCTCCGCTGCATGGTTCATTGTCAAAGATGCTGTTTTCCATGGACTGTGATGTGGACGGAATTATTTATTCTCTTCTCTTCGCTTGGAGCTTTGTCCTTCTTTGTTCTCTCTTTCCACTCTCTCTCTCTCTCTCTCTCTCTCTCTCTCTCTCTCTCTCTCTCTCTCTCTCTCTCTCTCTCTAACTATCCTGATACTGTATATCCCTGTCTTTCTCACCTGAACTGTTTTAGTAGATTATGCCTGTGGTCAGCACACCTCCTAGTCTTACTTAGACAAATTCTAGTCTAAAGACAGCTTCACATCTTATATGGGCAGACCAGAGCTCTGGTCTGATGTCACACGCAACACAAACCGTTGCCAAGCATTCCTGCCTACAATGATTTATGCAGACACCGTTGCAGTCAGTGCAGTGATTCTCAACTATTTCAATTTCAAGGACTCCCAGTTTGATAATGCAAAAGGCCACCGTGATAGTTCACGTATCTCTAGAACCAAGAGGGTGTGGTGCCTGGTGTAGGGTCGTTTGGATAGGCAGTTGTCCAGAGCTGCCGATCCGACCGATTTGCCCATATATAGGCATACTATTCAGGCTTTTACATGTACCCCCAGGGGACACATGCGCAGTGATATTTGTCCTAATGCGTGGAGGGGCGATATTATTTCAATAATTTTTTTCATGTTTTATTTTTACATAATAGGCGTATCAAGGGCTCCCAGGGGCCACATGTGCAAATTGGTATTGTTAGGCAACAGTTTCTGTTTTATGTCACATGAAAGGGACACAGTGCATGTTGTCCAGCGATCATATGGAGTACTCTGATGTCATCAATATGACATAATAGTACTGACGTCATAGTCTGGCCTGGACTCCATATTTGGGCATTATGCATATGTATAGGCTATTTGAAAACAGCAGATCTACAAGCTCACAATGTATTGCGATGCGACGCGTTCTGAGTTTGTAGATCTGCTATTTTCAAACATTTTAGTACTTTTACTTTTGGTACTTAAGTACATTTTGATACCAATACTTTAGTACTTTTACTCAAGTAAATGTTGAATTCCGGACTTTTACTTGTAACAGACTCAGAGTACATCTAATGCATTGATACTTTTACTTAAGTAAAACATTTGAGTACTTTTTCCACAACTGCTGACATGTACACAACATTTTTGAAAACGGTTATTCGAATAATCAAAATTAAATATAATTAATTTATTGAAATTAACACCCAGAAAATAGCCAAAACTGAGCACATTTCGATCTATAAGGCCAAATCTAATTTGAAAAAAATATATTAAGAGTATATGAAAGCCAATTAAAATGTTTATACTATTGGAATCCTACACACCTTCTCCCAATAAATTACGTCACCACAGCGCAAAAGTAGGTCAAATCAATCAATCTCTCTCTGGGAGCGACAACGAGAAACAGTGAATGTAGGTTTTCATAGACATGGTCGCTTGTTTCTCTCACAGAATCTGCCAATCTGGCAACACCGAGAGCCCTCTCTCTGTGTTGTTGTCACTTCTTCTCTGCTACATGGCTACTCCCAGTCGGGCCCCAGTCGGCCAAAGAACTGTACATGTTCGGTCGGCTCTGGGTAGGCCGAAAAGGTCCCGACGGACCCCTAACGACTGGACGACGATATCGAACGCTTCCCGACGCCAAGTCGGCCCAAAGTCGGTGCGGTGGAGACCTGGCTTCAGGATTAGACATTTAGAGTTTAGATTTAGGCGTTAGGGTTGGACTTATGCCTGAGTTATGCTTAGTTGCGTGCTGGTGTACTGGGTTCCAGGTCTTCATGGTCTTAATTAGTACCTCTAATTGTATCTCCATTCGAAATGCTGCGCCAAAAAAAACCTTGTGCACAGAAATGAACTGATCTACAAGCTCACTACGTGTCGCAGCAATGACTGTGTGTGTGTGTGTGTGTGTGTGTGTGTGTGTGTGTGTGTGTGTGTGTGTGTAAAACTGTGTAGATTCCCTATTGTGCTTCTGCCTTTCAAATTGCGCCGGTTTGAATTACCTAGTGTATGTATTCTTTTTTGCATGAACGGAAGTGTCTACTTGTCTCTTAAAATGTTGTGTGTGTGTGCGTGTGCGTGTGCGTGCTACACAGCACTGGTTTTCAACATGTGGGTTGTTATTAGGGGGTCCCCAGATGACAGCACAGTGACAATTTAAGGGCTTTTAAGACCTGTTTAATACAACAACAAAAAAAAGACCATTTTATGCATCAAAAGTAATCAACAAACTATACTATAAAAACTGGTCAAAGATTGTTTGAATTGTCAAATAATGTAAGAAAGAGGCAAAACATTTGAAAATAGCTGATCTAGATCAGCTATTTTCACAATATGTATCTGTGGAACCAAGTCAAACTAAATGTAATGCCTCAACTCCTACAATTCTACAGTAAGTGCTTGTCAGGGGGGGGGGGGGTCACCAGTTCAAATATGACTATTTTGGGGGGTCACGGCCTGAAAAGGTTGAGAACCACTGAGCTATCCAGCACTGGCTCCTAAACCGTG
Organism: Gymnoscopelus braueri; assembly: GCF_963280865.1. Classification (NCBI taxonomy): domain Eukaryota; kingdom Metazoa; phylum Chordata; class Actinopteri; order Myctophiformes; family Myctophidae; genus Gymnoscopelus; species Gymnoscopelus braueri. The sequence continues at coordinate 28,023,087 of NC_137620.1, read as the reverse complement.
TGCCGCCTGTGAGACCAAGTCCAGCTGCAGTGGTGTAAAGTAACATGCAAGTACATTTACTCAAGTAGTTACTGGAGTATTTCCAATTTTCAATACTTTTACTTCTACTCCATTACATCTCAGAGGCAAATATTGTACTTTTACTCCACTGCAATTATTTGAAAATGTTAGTTACTAGTTACTTTACAGATATAAATGATTACATTATAAAACACACATTAACCACTTTAGCCCCATTTTATACATAGGCTATTTTCAAAAAATTTAGTACTTTTACTTTTGATACTTTAAGTATATTTTGATGCCAATACTTTTGTACTTTTATTCAAGTAACAATATGAGCACAGGCTTTTACTTGTAACAGAGTATTTTTATATTGTGAGTGACATTGCTACTTTTACTTAAGTCAAATATCCGAGTACTTCTTCCACCACTGTCCAGCTGTGTCTTCGGATTTTGTGATAACCACACATTATTATTGCAATAATACACAACTGTACAAAAAGTTATGAATTGTTATTTGGATTTACTATATCAGTAGTTGGTGTGCACTCATTCCCCAATGCAGAGGTGACCATTTTTCCTTGGTGCCGCACGAGAGAAGTGGTTGTTTTAAGATTCAGGTTGGGGGTCAAGGTGACTCTCCACCAAACAGACTAGTTCAGACTAGTTCAGACTACTTCAGACTGCAACAGACTGGTATTTCGGTTGGCAAAAGTTGGCATTTAGTCTGTCAGCCGAAGTGCCCATTGATGTGCTAATCAGTGGTGGAAATGGCCTGGATTCGCTTTGGGAACCCTACTTGTCACAAATGCACGCGCGTGTGTGACCGCGCGTGTGTTTTGTCAAGTCTTGTCACACTCTTGCTCACAGTGGACACGCCACTCCTGCATTGTTTACAGTGGTAAGGTTTTTAGACGGGTGACGTAGTCGTCCCGTCTCTCTAAACAGCTTTGAGGCATTTGGCCTTAGCCCCGCCCCCCTATAAAACATTTGGGGAGTGCACGCCCACAATTCAACGTCAGAGACCGACAGACAGAGAACTGCATTTGAAGCCCAGGCACTGACAAAGACACACGCAGGTCAGGCAGAGACATTGCTCATCGTCTGTCGCGGACACACATCCAGTGAATCGACCCTCGCCCATACAAATGCAAATGTTTGGCTTTGTCTTCACGGGGCCATCACCTGTACTCGCCTGGCAGGTACTCAGGGGTGAAAGTGGGTCGGAACGGGCCGATACGGCGGACCCGAACGTCGTGCGAAGAGGGTCTGTCCAGTCCCAAAAGCCCATGTTATAACCTGCCATGATGAATGTCCAACAATAAAACACATAAGTGTTAGTTTTCTTATAAAGTGCTTCTAAATCACTCCACTGTGTTTGTGTCAACGTAATCCATGTGGTGTTTAATTACTCCTCCACGGAGAGAATCTCTTTCAACTTCAAGCCGTGGTGCTGTCTATACCGGAAAACTCGCCCCAAAACACCATCGCCCCCATTTCTTTTCACGGACCAGCAGTTCTTGTATTCCTGTATTTGTTTTACTGAGGATAAGGTTAGAAATAAGTTTACGGTTAGCCATATTATTAGTTTTACTGAGGTTACGTTAGGAATAAGGTTTGGTTTAGGCATAGTTTAATGAGGTTACGTTTAGGAATACCAGGTGAATATCACCGGATTTCCCCCGGGGTGACTGTTTTGGGTCGAGAGTTTTGGTGTTCGTCTGTAGTGGGCAACAGCGCGCATGCGTCCGCAATAATGCTATCAGGATCAGATTATTAGATATTATTATCAGATATTAGAAGTATATTGGGTACCAAATATACTTACCAAAGAAGTTTTACTCTGGGAAGGTTTTCAGACTCCTCCATTCATTGCACTGACCCATGTGTGTGTGTGTGTGTGTGTGTGTGTGTGTGTGTGTGTGTGTGTGTGTGTGTGTGTGTTAGGGTGACCACCCGTCCCGAAATTGGACACTCTGTCCCGCGTCCCGCACAAGAAGAGCAATGTCCCGAGAATCAAAGATATGAAAAAAATAACAAAAAAAAGATTTTTTTAAATAATAAATCGGTCAAATCTGGCAAAAATAAGAATTAAATAACATAACCCATAACCTAACCCTAATCCTAACCCTAAAACCGAAATAAAGAAACCAAAAACTGGAAGAAAAAAAAACCCAATCCGCCCAGAACCGCAAAAAAAAATCACGCGCGCGGGGGGTCCTCATGCATGCGCGCGCGCGTGCATGTGTCCCGCGAAACGGGCTCATCTGTCCCTCAATGGGCCTGTTTGAAGGTGGTCACCCTAGTGTGTGTGTGTGTGTGTGTGTGTGTGTGTGTGTGTAGTGTGTGTGTGTGTGTGTGTGTGTATACTGTATATACACACACACACACACCGTATATCTAGGTGTGCCCTGGCATCTTTTGGCTATGCCAGGTGTAGCCTCGGAAACCCATGCTTTTTTTTTTGTTACAAAAGAAAAAAAGCCTGGGGGAGCCATGCAGGAACGATGGTCTTAGGACCTTGTTATCTCCTAACCAATCAGAGTGCAGAGAGGCGTCGCTCTAAATTTGGTGACGTCAGCGTGCTCCGTGCACAGGCCGGGGGGGGGGGGGGGGGGAGGGGAGGGGAGTCGGGGACATAGATTGGTGAAGCAATAGGAATTCCCGCACGAATCCGGGCGGCTGGATTTGGATCCGCCCTTCAAGACCATCGATTGGGCTCGTTGTCTCAGGCTATGCCAGGTGTGCCTTGGCACCAAAAAGGTTGAGAAACACAATAATCAATATATTATCAACCAATAACTGATATATTGATTCTTGTACCACACCTCCTCAAGTCCATCTGTGCTTATTACCAAGATGTTTTACTGTACCAATTCTTAATAGTTAAATATTGCAATAGAATCCCAATCAATTGTAATGTAAACATTACAAATGTAATAACAAATTCTAAACAACTTCTTATCAGGTAACAACTACATATTCTTGTAACTCATGTCTTGCATTACCAATGCTGGCCAAATCAATCAACTACATGGCAGAAAACACAAGCATCACACATCCCACTACCCACTACATGCCTGACCTCGCAAAAAAAAAAAAAAAACTCCCACAGAACTACAGGGACTGACCTGCTTCACACTGTCACCCGTCTACACATGACATCTTATGTCATACTTCCTTGTTTTCCAGTGTGAATACGCTGGTGTGCCCTCAGATTACCTGAGGTACTGAAACTCTTGTCACACCGTTGACAGCGGAATGGTTTTTCTCCCGTGTGGACACGCTGGTGTGTCTGTAGGTTCTGTAACACTCTGAAACTCTTGTCACACCCTTTACAGTGGAAGGGTTTTTCTCCAGTGTGAATACGCTGGTGCTTCTGTAGAGTACCCAACTCTCTGAAACTCTTGTTACACCGTTTACAGTGGTAAGGTTTTTCTCCAGTGTGAATACGCTGGTGCTTCTGTAGAGTACCCAACACACCAAAACTCTTGTTACACCGTTTACAGTGGTAAGGTTTTTCTCCGGTATGAGTTCTCTGGTGCTTCTGTAGGTCACCCAACCCGCTGAAACTCTTGTCACACTGCTTACAGTGGAAAGGTTTTTCTCCAGTGTGAATACGCTGGTGTGCCCTCAGATTACCTGACTGACTGAAACTCTTGTCACACCGTTGACAGCGGAATGGTTTTTCTCCCGTGTGGACACGCTGGTGTGTCTGTAGGTTCTGTAACACTCTGAAACTCTTGTCACACTGTTTACAGTGGTAAGGTTTTTCTCCAGTGTGAATACGCTGGTGCTTCTGTAGAGTACCCAACTCGCTGAAACTCTTGTTACACCGTTTACAGTGGTAAGGTTTTTCTCCAGTGTGAATACGCTGGTGCTTCTGTAGAGTACCCAACACGCTGAAACTCTTGTCACACCGTTTACAGTGGTAAGGTTTTTCTCCAGTGTGAATACGCTGGTGCTTCTGTAGAGTACCCAACTCGCTGAAACTCTTGTTACACCGTTTACAGTGGTAAGGTTTTTCTCCAGTGTGAATACGCTGGTGCTTCTGTAGAGTACCCAACTCGCTGAAACTCTTGTTACACCGTTTACAGTGGTAAGGTTTTTCTCCAGTGTGAATACGCTGGTGCTTCTGTAGAGTACCCAACTCGCTGAAACTCTTGTTACACCGTTTACAGTGGTAAGGTTTTTCTCCAGTGTGAATACGCTGGTGCTTCTGTAGAGTACCCAACTCGCTGAAACTCTTGTCACACTGCTTACAGTGGAAAGGTTTTTCTCCAGTGTGGATACGCTCGTGCGTCTTCAGAGTATGTAGCCGATTGAATCTCTTGTCACACGTCTTACATGTGTGGTGGTCTTTCCTGTGTAAGTCATTGGATGTATCTTTACTTATTCTGGCCGAGTTAAAATCTTGGTATGATCTTGGTTGGCCTGTGTGGTCTCCTTGTTGCTGGCTGGCTACAGAGCTGGAAATCGGAACCTCCGCTGCATGGTTCATTGTCAAAGATGCTGTTTTCCATGGACTGTGATGTGGACGGAATTATTTATTCTCTTCTCTTCGCTTGGAGCTTTGTCCTTCTTTGTTCTCTCTTTCCACTCTCTTCTCTCTCTCTGTGTCTCTCTCTCTCTCTCTCTCTCTCTCTCTCTCTCTCTCTCTCTCTCTCTCTCTCTCTCTCTCTCTATTTAACTATCCTGATACTGTATATCCCTGTCTTTCTCACCTGAACTGTTTTAGTAGATTATGCCTGTGGACAGGACACCTCCTAGTCTTACTAGACAAATTCCAAGTCTAAAGACAGCTTCACATCTTATATGGGCAGACCAGAGCTCTGGTCTGATGTCACACACAACACAAACCGTTGCCAAGCATTCCTGCCTACAATGATTTATGCAGACACCGTTGCAGTCAGTGCAGTGATTCTCAACTATTTCAATTTCAAGGACTCCCAGTTTGATAATGCAAAAGGCCACCGTGATAGTTCACGTATCTCTAGAACCAAGAGGGTGTGGTGCCTGGTGTATAGGGTCGTTTGGATAGGCAGTTGTCCAGAGCTGCCGATCTGACCGATTTGCCCATATATAGGCATACTATTCAGGCTTTTACTTATGTGCCCCCAGGGGACACATGCGCAAATTGGTGTTGTTAAAGGAGAATTCCGCTAATGCCGAAAGATTTAACACTGGTTGCTTGTTTCTCTACCTGGCAACACCAAGTTGCCAGGTTCTGGAAAGAAACAAGCAACCAGTGTTAAATCTTTCGGCATTAGCGGTAGCCTCTCAGGAAGTTTCAGCGCATGTTTGACTATCATGAGACTCTACAATGAGTAGTAGTAGAGAAAAACATAACTTTACATCGGTTATAATAGACGAATTTCCCTAAGCCACGCGCTCCCATTATGACAACGGAGGGGGTTGAAAAAATGACGACAGGGGAATCTCTGGAAAAAAACAACGCCACTTTTTACGTCGTTAGGTGAGTAACGACACATCAAAGATAACACTTAAAATGTCCGGAATTCTCCTTTAAACGGTTTATGTTTTGTCTGACATCAATGCATGATACGTTATACATGGCCCCTTCCTTTATAAACCCATTGTAAGTTCAAACGCATGTCCCTGGTTCTGGTGACTGATATTTGTCCTAATGCGTGAAGGGGCGATGTTATTTCAATAATCTTTTTCATGTTTTATTTTTACATAATGGGCGTATCAAGGGCTCCCAGGGGCCACATGTGCAAATTGGTGTTGTTAGGCAACAGTTTCTGTTTTATGTCACATGAAAGGGACACAGTGCATGTTGTCCAGCGATCATATATGGAGTACTCTGATGTCATCAATATGACATAATAGTACTGACGTTATAGTCTGGCCTGGACTCCATATTTGGGCATTATGCATTATGCATATGTATAGGCTATTTGAAAATAGCAGATCTACAAGCTCACAATGTGTTGCGATGCGATGCGTTCTGAGCTTGTAGATCTTCTATTTCCAAACATTTTAGTACTTTTACTTTTGGTACTTAAGTACATTTTTATACCAATACTTTAGTACTTTTACTCAAGTAAATGTTGAATTCCGGACTTTTACATGTAACAGACTCAGAGTACATCTATTGCATTGATACTTTTACTTAAGTAAAACATTTGAGTACTTTTTCCACAACTGCTGACATATACACAACATTTTTGAAAACGGTTATTCGAATAATCAAAATAAATATAATTAATTTATTGAAATTAACACCCAGAAAATAGCCAAAACTGTCTATAAGGCCAAATCTCATAGGAGACCTGGTTCTGCCAGACCCAGAATAAATTCCTAGTACTTTATAAGGACTTCGTATGACGGACTTCGTGTTACGTGTCAGCCTGTGTCCCTTTTATGCCCATGTATGGAGAAGAAAAGGGTCCCTTTTATACAGCCGGTCTTTTTCGCCCATGTATTGACGAAAGGGGGCAGAGCCTCATGTAGGCCGACCCTCTGGGTCTGGCAAAAAAATATATTAAGAGTATATGAAAGACAATTAAAATGTTTATACTATTGGAATCTTACACACCTGATCCCAATAAATTACGTCACCACAGCGCAAAAGTAGGTCAAATCAATCAATCTCTCTCTGGGAGCGACAACGAGAAACAGTGAATGTAGGTTTTCATAGACATGGTCGCTTGTTTCTCTCACAGAATCTGGCAACACCGAGAGCCCTCTCTCTGTGTTGTTGTCACTTCTTCTCTGCTACATGGCTACTAGTCGGGCCCCAGTCGGCCAAAGAACTGAACATGTTCCGTCGGCTCTGGGTAGGCCGAAAAGGTCCCGACGGACCACCCGACGGACCCCAACCGACTGGACGACGATATCGAACGCTTCCCGACGTCAAGTCGGCCCAAAGTCGGTGCGGTGGAGACCTGGCTTCAGGATTAGACATTTAGAGTTTAGATTTAGGCGTTAGGGTTGGACTTATGCCTGAGTTATGCTTAGTTGCGTGCTGGTGTACTGGGTTCCAGGTCTTAATGGTCTTAATTAGTACCTCTAATTGTATCTCCATTTGAAATGCTGCGCCAAAAAAAACCTTGTGCACAGAAATGAACTGATCTACAAGCTCACTACGTGTCGCAGCACTGACTGTGTGTGTGTGTGTGTGTGTGTGTGTGTGTGTGTGTGTGTGTGTGTGTGTGTGTGTGTGTGTGTGTGTGTAAAACTGTGTAGATTCCCTATTGTGCTTCTGCCTTTCAAATTGCGCCGGTTTGAATTACCTGGTGTATGTATTATTTTGTGCATGAACGGAAGTGTCTACTTGTCTCTTAAAATGTTGTGTGAGCTTGTGTGTATTCTTAAAGTGTGTGTGTGTGTGTGTGTGTGTGTGTGTGTGTGTGTGTGTGTGTGTGTGTGTGTGTGTGTGTGTGTATGTGTGTGTGTGTGTGTGTGTGTGTGTGTGTGTGTGTGTGTAAGAGTGTGTGTAAGAGTGTGTGTGCGCGTGTGCATGCTAATCAACTAAGCATATAAGATATACAACTAAGATATATATGCTACCAGGACCAGTATACGCTTTTTTTTGGTTGTACAAAAATAAAACAAGTAAGACGCTTGAACGCAAAAAAAAGAATAATAATGAAAAAAAAATATTAAAGAAAAAATAACCAATACAAAAAATACAATACATTTCTGCGTTAAAAGGAGCATCTTAGAAAAAGACAAATTCACAAAAAAAAAACTTTTAATGTTTTTGAACAATTCAACAAAGCGTTTGAAGTGCCTGTTTCACCCACTTCCGGGGGGGCGAGCCAAAATCCGAGCCCAAAGTATTCGTTCGTAGACCCCCACTTAGGGGTGGTAGAAAAAGTTTCGGAGCGATTCGGGCACTTTTCATTTAACATGGGGTTTCAATGGGGAGTTTTTAGGAGCCTTCTCCGGGGCGTGGCTTCCGGGCGAAGGGCTTAAACGCAACCTTGACAGGTGTGTTCAGTTTTCAAAGACCTTTCATTTGATGTATGGTACGTCTATATTGGACATTTACTTGGCTGCACACAGGCAGTGCACACAACAGAGACGCAGAGAGACACACAAGCCGAGCACGGTTTCATAGTAAGCTCCACTTGCGCGCCCGCTGCGTTCGCAACAAAAATAAAACTCACAAAATTAAAGGCTTAACATATTTTTCTGTCTGTTCACTCTCTGCTGCTCTTTCTTCACACACACACACACACACACACACACACACACACACACACACACACACACACACACACACACACACACACACACACACACACACACACACACTCTGCAACAAAGGAAGACTCCTAAAGGGATTTGTCAAATCTTATTGTTGTTTTTATTCCAGTATGACATTGTATTGGTCTATTTGACTTTTTATTCCTATATTTGAAACCTGGTTTACACTAGACAAAGGGTCATAACACATGTCAAAAACGTTTTCCGACCCTTAATATATACCCTTGTCACATTGTTTACACTGGAGAGGCTTTTTCTCCGGTGTAAACACTCTGGTGTTTCTTCGAAACATTTTCTGATTGAAACTCTTGTCACACTGGAAAGGTTTTTCTCCAGTGTGACCCTGTTGTGTCTTGTCAAGTCTTGTCACACTCTTGCTCACAGTGGACACGCCAGTGTATCTTCAAAGACCGCAAACTACAGAAACTCCTGTCGCATTGTTTACAGTGGTAAGGTTTGTTTTCCCAGTGTGAATACGCTGGTGTGCCCTCAGATTACCTGACTGACTGAAACTCTTGTCACACCGTTGACAGCGGAATGGTTTTTCTCCCGTGTGGACACGCTGGTGTGACTGTAGGTTCTGTAACACTCTGAAACTCTTGTCACACCGTTTACAGTGGAAAGGTTTTTCTCCAGTGTGAATACGCTGGTGCTTCTGTAGAGTACCCAACTCGCTGAAACTCTTGTTACACCGTTTACAGTGGTAATGTTTTTCTCCAGTGTGAATACGCTGGTGCTTCTGTAGAGTACCCAACTGACCAAAACTCTTGTTACACCGTTTACAGTGGTAAGGTTTTTCTCCGGTGTGGACAAGCTGGTGCATCTTCAGTTGACCTGAGGTACTGAAACTCTTGTTACACCGTTTACAGTGGAAAGGTCTTTCTCCAGTGTGAATACGCTGGTGCTTCTGTAGAGTACCCAACTCACCAAAACTCTTGTTACACCGTTTACAGTGGTAAGGTTTTTCTCCGGTGTGGACAAGCTGGTGCATCTTCAGCTGACCTGAGGTACTGAAACTCTTGTTACACCGTTTACAGTGGAAAGGTTTTTCTCCGGTGTGGACAAGCTGGTGCGTCTTCAGATTACTTGACTGACTGAAACTCTTGTCACACCGTTGACAGCGGAATGGTTTTTCTCCCGTGTGGACACGCTGGTGTGTCTGTAGCATCTGTAACACTCTGAAACTCTTGTCACACCGTTTACAGTGGAAAGGTTTTTCTCCAGTGTGAATACGCTGGTGCTTCTGTAGAGGACCCAACTCGCTGAAACTCTTGTTACACCATTTACAGTGGTAAGGTTTTTCTCCAGTGTGAATACGCTGGTGCTTCTGTAGAGTACCCAACACACCAAAACTCTTGTTACACCGTTTACAGTGGTAAGGTTTTTCTCCGGTGTGGACAAGCAGGTGCGTCTTCAGATTACTTGACTGACTGAAACTCTTGTCACACCGTTGACAGCGGAATGGTTTTTCTCCCGTGTGGACACGCTCGTGTGTCTGTAGCTTCTGTAACACTCTGAAACTCTTGTCACACCGTTTACAGTGGAAAGGTTTTTCTCCAGTGTGAATACGCTGGTGCTTCTGTAGAGGACCCAACTCGCTGAAACTCTTATTACACCGTTTACAGTGGTGAGGTTTTTCTCCAGTGTGAATACGCTGGTGCTTCTGTAGAGTATGGTATTTCCTGTGTAAGTCATTGGATGTATCTTTACTTATTCTGGCCGAGTTAAAATCTTGGTATGATCTTGGTTGGCCTGTGTGGTCTCCTTGTTGCTGGCTGGCTATAGAGCTGGAAATCGGAACCTCCGCTGCATGGTTCATTGTCAAAGATGCTGTTTTCCATGGACTGTGATGTGGACGGAATTATTTATTCTCTTCTCTTCGCGTGGAGCTTTGTCCTTCTTTGTTCTCTCTTTCCACTCTCTTCTCTCTCTCTCTCTCTCTCTCTCTCTCTCTATTTAACTATCCTGATACTGTATATCCCTGTCTTTCTCACCTGAACTGTTTTAGTAGATTATGCTGTGGACAGCACACCTCCTAGTCTTACTTAGACAAATTCCAAGTCTAAAGACAGCTTCACATCTTATATGGGCAGACCAGAGCTCTGGTCTGATGTCACACGCAACACAAACCGTTGCCAAGCATTCCTGCCTACAATGATTTATGCAGACACCGTTGCAGTCAGTGCAGTGATTCTCAACTATTTGAACTTCAAGGACTCCCAGTTTGATAATGCAAAAGGCCACCGTGATAGTTCACGTATCTCTAGAACCAAGAGGGTGTGGTGCCTGGTGTAGGGTCGTTTGGATAGGCAGTTGTCCAGAGCTGCCAATCCGACCGATTTGCCCTCTCTGTGTTGTTGTCACTTCTTCTCTGCTACATGGCTACTCCCAGTCGGGGCCCAGTCGGCCAAAGAACTGAACATGTTCGGTCGGCTCTGGGTAGGCCGAAAAGGTCCCGACGGACCACCCGACGGACCCCTAACCAACTGGACGACGATATCGAACGCTTCCCGACGTCAAGTCGGCCCAAAGTCGGTGCGGTGGAGACCTGGCTTCAGGATTAGACATTTAGAGTTTAGATTTAGGCGTTAGGGTTGGACTTATGCCTGAGTTATGCTTAGTTGCGTGCTGGTGTACTGGGTTCCAGGTCTTAATGGTCTTAATTAGTACCTCTAATTGTATCTCCATTTGAAATGCTGCGCCAAAAAAAACCTTGTGCACAGAAATGAACTGATCTACAAGCTCACTACGTGTCGCAGCACTCACTGTGTGTGTGTGTGTGTGTGTCTGCGTGTGCGTGTGCGTGTGTGTGTGTCTGTGTAAAACTGTGTAGATTCCCTATTGTGCTTCTGCCTTTCAAATTGCGCCGGTTTGAATTACCTGGTGTATGTATTATTTTGTGCATGAACGGAAGTGTCTACTTGTCTCTTAAAATGTGTGTGAGCTTGTGTGTATTCTTAAAGTGTGTGTGTGTGTGTGTGTGTGTGTGTGTGTGTGTGTGTGTGTGTGTGTGTGTGCACGCGCACGCGTGCGTTACCTCTGCAGACACCACAGAGCTCCCTGCCCGCTCACAGCATTAATGCTCAACCTTGTCCAAGGTTAATCTGTCACTCCCGTTGTATATTTGCATTCATTCTTATCTGCACCTCACCACTCAACTGGCTGTCTATCCACCCCAGCCGCCCCTCAAACCTAATCGTCTTTGTACATTATAGATGAACCTCCAACAGAGAGAACGCACACACACACACACACACACAACATGCACACACACAGTCACATGCACGCGCACACACTTTGGTATTACTATACAAGTTTTGGGTCTGCAATTTTATAAATGTGATTTTTTACCTTACCGCACTGAAAGTAGGCGGTTATTTTTGGTGTGGGACGATAACTGCATGCAACTGAGTATGAATCAGACATAACTCCAACCCCAACCCCTAAACCTAACATCTAATTGCATAATCCTAATCCTAACCACCCCAACCTCAATCTTGTCCTAATTGTAAGCATAACTCAATTGTAATTGTAACCATAAAAAGTAATTGTGACCATAAAACAACCACTGATTGAGAACATTGTACTGGACCTTTGGCCCTTTGCAAGTATAGTAATATATAAGTTACTTTTTTTCTACATAAATCATCTCTTCTGCTATCCACCTGTTTCCGCGGGAATTTACTGGAGCAAAAATCCTGTGTGGGAAACATCCTGTGGGGGGACCGGAAGTAGGAAATAGCGGCTCAGTGTGTTTACATTTGCCAGCAGAACGTAGCTGTACTGCGAACGGGCCTTTTGCATGTAGTTGAAGCGCAAGGGGGCGGGGGGCGGGGGGGGAGAGAGTCAGCGCACTGAAGTCAAGGCACAGACTACTGTGTTGTTGACGGACAACGGATGCACGCTTATGAGAAACAACACAAATAAAACCTGGCAAAACAGTTGCGTGCATTAGCAAGATGAGGATAAATGAAACATTCAGTCTAAATGTCCAGCAACTACTACCAATACTTTTGTATTTGAAACCTTACATTTCTCTAAATATTATAAACTCTTAGGACAGCCTAATACAAATATAATTTATGAAAATGCTACTATAGGCTACAGTGAAGTCGGACTGAATGACTGAAACGTTTTTTCTTTTTTAAAGGTTTAATGACATTCACTTTTACACCACATTCAAAGTCTTTGTCCTGGTCCTTCAAAAGTGTACAAAAAGTTTTAAGTGAAAATTCCATTCCAGTGATCAATGGCAGGTGTTTTTCTCTCACATTTCTAAAGCCTTTTCAACTGCAATGAAAAAAGAAATCTTTGCCTGCGGGTGTCGCTGGTGAGGGATTTTGCCTGTCAATCATCGCCTCTGCTCCGCCCCCCCCAAAGGAAAGGATAGGGGAGGGGAGGGGCGAGGAGGAGAGTGGGCGGGATTAATCGACAGTGACCTCACTGTCGAAGGGCCAAGCTCAGATTACTTTTCAGCCTAATTATTCAGAAAACCCCAGACCACAGAAAATCCACTGAATGTTCTAAGTTCAGGTTTTTTGGGTGTAATTGAGGTCATAAAACCCCAAATAAAACATTGAAAATAAAAAAAGTGAAAATGAATGTCATGATACCTTTAACTCTCTTGGTGATTATCTGGCACAGTAGTTGTGGATTAGCAAACTGGACATTAATGTTTCCTTTTCGCGTGTGAATTACTGGACATTTAGACTGAATGTTTCCTTTACCCTCATCTTGCACTAATGCACGCAACTGTTTTGCCATGTTTTATTTGTGTTGTTTCTCATAATAAGCGTGCATCCGTTGTCTGTCAACAACGCAGTAGTCTGTAGTGTGCCTTGACTTCAGTGCGCTGACTCTCTCCCCATGCACCGCCCCCCCGCCCCCTTGCGCTTCAACTACATGCAAAAGGCCCGTTCGCCAGCTGCGAACGAGCTACGTTCTGCTGGCAAATGTAAACACACTGAGCCGCTATTTCCTACTTCCGGTCCCCCCGCAGGATGTTTCCCACACAGGATTTTTGCTCCAGTAAATTCCCGCGGAAACAGGTGGATAGTCGCAGTTTATCACAGATTAGGTGTTTGTTTAAATTGTCATAAAACATGTAACCTTTTGAAGACACATACTGTAATTTATGGCCTCTGGTCTGCAGACTGGGCATGCAGGCTCACATAAATCAGCAGACTCACCATGGAGAGACTGTGGTCAGGACAAATCCATTTTCTTTAGTCGTTATTCACCGTTTCCTCTCTCTGTCTGCACCGCACCTCAGAAGTCGATGTCTTCCTTCCTTCGATGTCTTCCTTTCCAGCGGCACTATTATTACCTATCAACTATTTGTACAGTACTGTCCTTGACATGGCTGGACTCCTCCTTGATATGGTTGGACTGTCCTTAACATGGTTTGATTGTCCTTGACCTGCATGGTTGGACTGTCCTGGCAGTGCTCATGACGTTGTCTGAGTTTCTCTGCGCGTCTCTCAGACATGTCTTCTCCTCCAGGTTGGAGACACCTGAGAGGCAGGAAGAACGCCATGTGTTTCAATCCGCTGCTATCCTTTCTTCTTCCTTCTTTAAACAAACAGTGCATTTGCATGTCAAAGAAACTGAACTGGCCTCATGCCTCATGGGGACGAGGAGAACATTGGGTAAATCACTGTGTTCAAAATGTAGATAGACACATTTGTCAGTAGATTTCTTTCAACAGTAAATTCCCAATGACATACAAAAACATGCTGATGTGCCCATAGTTCCCCATTTATCCCTCTTTTAACCCAGTGTTTGAGTTTGAGATATGTTGCAGTCAGTGGTGGAAAAAGTACTACATTTTATTACTGAATTAAAAGTATCAATACTGCAATGTAGAAATACTCTGTTACAAGTAAAATGTACTTGAGTAAAAGTACGAAAGTATTGGTATCAAAATTTACTTAAAGTACCAAAAGTAAAAGTACTCTCTATGCAGAATGTCCCATTTCACAAGTTTTCAAATGTATAAAATGTTTAAAAATCTTTAGAAAATAGCAGATCTACAAGCTTACAATGCATCGCAACGCATTGTGAGCTTGTAGATCGGCTATTTTCAAATGGCCAAAATGTATGTAAGGCTGAAGTGGTTAATGTATGTTTTGTAATAATAATCACAATCTACAAAGTAACTAGTAACTAAAGTTGTCGAATATTTGTAAAAGTATTTGTAAAAGTAAAAGTATTGGAATTGGAAATACTCAAGTAAAGAACAAATACCTCAAAATTGTACTTAGGTACAGTACTTAAGTAAATGTACTTAGTTACTTTCCACCACTGGTTGCAGTTCTAAACAACACGCACGCACGCACGCACACATGCACGCACGCACACATATTAGCACACGCGCACACGCACGTACGTACATACACACACACAGAGCGTACCACGCACAGTACCACCCCATCCTCAAAATATCTCCTTCCACTTCGTCTCCTAACACATACACTCCCAGTCTGTTAATATTTGTTCTGCATTTAAAGTCTTTTAACAAGGCACTTAACCATCTGCTTCTTACAAGGAATCCATATTTTTTCCCCCTCCTTCTTTGTGGCACGAGGGCAGGTGTCACAAATAAATGTTTCCCACTCTGGGCGGTGCTGGCTGTGTGCTTAGTGTTGAGGCTGCACACGGGGTAGTGCAAAGATAACCAAGGCTGTTTTCTCACCTGAGGAAACAAAAGGCTATAGCTTTTAATTAGTACCTCCTAATTGTATCTCCATTCGAAATGCTGCGCCAAAAAAAACCAACCTGGGGGCAAAAGCGAGGGAATAAGTACATTATCAAGTTAGTTTTTTACTCCTAATGAGGCTGTGTGCATGCGCCCAGCATGCCGGTGTGTGTGTGTGTGTGTGTGTGTGTGTGTGTGTCCTTATCAGAATGTGTGAATAGCTTTGTTGTGTTGTGTGTTTGAGAACTCGGGTTATGTTATGCAAATGATTGCTGCGGCAACACCAAAGTTGATAATGAACTGGAGCAAAATACGGCATTAGCTCATGTGATTTGCATGTTTTTGATGTGCTGCTGTAACAGCTCAAGGTCTGGTCTGGAGTGTAGTAGTGTTTTTTTTTCTCTCGCCGTCTCTCCTGACACATGTATTTCACCTTTCATCTGCCGGGGTTGTTGCATGTTGGGAAAAAAGGAATCGCTGAGCGTGGTTCTGGGCATGGCGACGCGAGGGTTGTGTTCACCGGTCATTGGAGATTAATTTAGAATTCCTGCATACGTGACCCAAATTAACCTCTGAATGTAATTTTGATTGAGTGTAGTAACATACATTATTAAGAATACAGTTATGCTAATGTGCATGTATGTAAAAATGTACACTGTACATCAATGGTTTCCCAATGTGGGGTCTCGGGGATTGATCGTTTAGGAGCCAAATGGACCATTGCGAATCTGTAACTCTGAGAGTGTACAGAGTAGTGATTATAAATGTCGATATAAAAGCCCAATTATCATCAGCGCCCATACCCTAGGTGGGGTTGGCGAAAGGGCCTACTCTTTGTGGAGTTTGCATGTTCTCCCCGTGTCTCCTAGGCCAGTTAATACCCTCACAAAAACATGTAGTAATCCTGGTCGCTATACCGCCTCTCCCATGACAGCCGGGGCGCCTGATGGAGGGGAAGGGAACTGGTTGGAATAATGTGTTCCTTCAACGCGCTACGTCCAACCAGGGAAACTCCCCCCCTGTCAGGTGACAAGAAGGTCAGTTGGCTCTCATGCACTGAAGGAGGCATGAGCTCGGCCCTGGGCTCCCTAGGCTGGTGGGGGGAGTGTAGGGCCCAGGATCACTTAGAAAATTGGCACCGGGTGAAAAAAAGGTTACAAAATCGTGGGATAAAAATGTAAGTAAAAAAAACAAAAAGCCCAATAATAGTTTTATCCAGTTTTCACACTTACAGTACTGGATACAAACATTTAGACATCCTGTGACTCGCCCTATGTCGCATACTAATTTCTCTTTTGCACTGGAGTGGGGCCTACATGCATGAGACCCCCTTGGCTCCACACTTCTGACCTATCGACCGTCAAGAATGTTCCTACGTCTAATTTTGCGAAACGTATAGGTTTGACATTATCCAAGTGATTGGGGATGCATGCAAGCCTCAAACCCAATGTGAGACACACAGACTCACCTGAAACGAAGGATCTTGTATTATAATAATGGTTTCCCTTTATTGGATTATGTTATAATTGCACAGATCACACTCTGACTTATTGATAACCATTTATGTCATAATGTTTGAATGTGGGGGCGGGGGGGGTCCTTAAAATAAAAAAAAAGTTTGAAAATCACTGCTATGCTGTTCTGCTGCCTCTTATGGCAATGCAAACATGATCAATGCCATGTAGCTGAACGCTTCTCCACTCAACTCCATGCTACAGCTGCTCTACGCTTATGATACACCCATCCATCCATCCATCTTCAACCATTTATCCGGAATCGGGTGGCAGGGGTAACAGTTACAAGAGAGATTTCCAATCTTCCCTTTCCATAGCAACATTAGCAACTTCCTCCTGGGGGATCCCGAGGTATTCCCGGGCCAGTGTGGAGATGTAATCCCCCCATCTGGTCCTTGGTCTGCCACGGAGTCTCCCTCCCTAGGTAGATGCTCGGGAGGCATCCGTACCAGATGCCCGAACCACCTAAGCTGGCTCCTTTCCAAGTCAAGGAGCAGCGGTTTTAAGTCTCTCACGGATGACTGAACTTCTCACCCTATCTCTAAGGGAGAGAAAACTCATTTTGCCCACTTAAGTCCGCGTGATCTTTTTCTTTCGGTCATGACCCACCACACTTCATGATACACCCATGATGATTGTATTCATTTCTCAGACAAACAAGTGAAATTACCTCTCAAACAGTATATCAGTGACTTTCATGTGTCAGGCTTTAAAAAGTTTAGCTTGGTTTAGTGTGGCATTTCTTATTTTCAAGGTCTGATGATCTGGGAGGGTTTGTTGGTTTTCACCAGCACTTTCACACAAAAGTCCACAGTAATCCAATTCTGAAGGAATGCTTTCATCGGTACTTAAGCGTACGTCCAACTCCATTTTGTCATTCTTTTTTTGGGGGGGGGGGGGGGGTTCTCAAAAGTTTCCATGCCAAGGACCTCCAAATAACCATAGCCTCTGGGCTTTGGCTCCCCTGTTGTGAAATTGCTTTAAAAAAGAAAATAAACAAATAAATTAGTGAAAAGTAGAAAAAGATTGCTGATCTACCAGCTCACCGGGTGTCACATCACAATGTGTTGTGAGTTTGTAGATCTGCTATTTTCGAATATTCTGTTTTGGGTCATAATGCTCAAAATAGAGACACCATGTTGAAAGTGGTTAAACTGACACAATCATCTTATGAATTGAATTAAATGAAATTGATCGATGGATGTATGGATAGAAAGAAAGATTTGATTGATTGATTGATTGATTTTTCCCTCCCCGGCGCCCCCTATCAGCCCCCCCACTTTGCTTCACAGTAGAACGCACGTCACATGCGCGGTGGTGAGCTGTGTGTGTATACTCTACACTGTGACTCACAGTCATGGTGGGCCTAATGGGATCTGCTGCTGTCATTCATCACAACAAAGGAGCAGAAGATGTGTGGATTCTCATCTCTGTTGTTGACGTCACCATCATCCACACAGAATGAGGTCAGGGGTTGGTCTGTGTGCAGCGCATGTGTGGTGCCGAGCGCATATACGCCGTCCTGTTGTATATGAGCTGTGTTGGACGTTGACTGATTAACCCATTCAATCCCGGAACGCATCTACAATGTCTCCTAAGTCCTAACAGTTCTCTGAAAAACGTATGTTTCTATATCAGTGGTTCCTAAACTTTTTCATGTCAAGGACCCCCCAAAATGATATGTATTTGGCCCGCCGACCTCCATCTCAAAATATGTTGTTACAGGGACCCCCCAGAAGCAAAGATTTGAGTTACAAATGTTCACTTTAAAAAATATATATTCAAAGATTTGCACACATTTTCCCACGATTAATTTTTTTTTTTGCAGATCTACAAGCTCATAGCACGGCACTCGGTGCCGCGCTATGAGCTTGTAGATCTGCTATTTTTGAATAGCCATAGAAATAAAAACATGACACATATGCTGCGGTCCCGGTCTTAATGGGTTAACTGACAGACTGACAAATGTGCCGTGTGTGTGTGTGTGTGCGTCTCGTCTCGGTCTCTGTCTCTCTGTCCGAACCTCAACCCATCTCTCTTTCTGTCTTTCTCTGTGCCAGTGACATTTTGACAGATTAAAACGCAGTGTGCTCTAGTCCTCGCCCGGCCACGCTGGTGAGCACAGGGGACGGGGGGGCGGGGGGGACGGGACAGGGGGGACGGGGACGGTACGGGGACCGCGGGGACTGCTGTGAATCAATAGAAGAAAATACTGTCCCCCATGGTACAGCGAGCAGCCACCCACCTTCACAGAACACAGACATTGTGGGCATGGACCCCAAACTGTGCAGTCATGGGAACTTTAACCACTATGAGCACTAGCATCCCTATTCTGGGTGGGTATATATTCTAAAATAGCCGTAATCTTATTGCTGTAGATCAAGTGGTTCTCAACCAGTGGTCCGGGGACCACCAGTGGTCCTTGGGGTGGGTACCAGGGGCAAGATTAGTTAACATAGCGTCACAATCATTTTAACCACTTAGCTTTGGCTATTAAAAAATAGCAGATATACAAGCTCATAGTGTGGCACCAAGTGCCGCGCTATGAGCTTGTATATCCTGGATTTTTTTAAATCTTGAAAATGTGTGCATATCTTTGAATATATATTTTTTATGAAGCGAACATTTTTAACTCAAATCTTTGCGTCTGGGGGTCCCTGGCACAAAACATTTTCAGACGGGGGTCCGCGGCCGAATGTATATCAATTTAGGGGTCCTTGGCATGAAAAAGGTTGAGGACCACTGCTGTAGATGCTCCTTTTGTATTACAGGGCAGCATTGCAAAAGAGGTCTCAATGGATTACCTTGAAATAATGCAATCAATGAATGAATCAATCAATAGGTTGGTCTGTCGATCGACCAAAATATTATCTATCAATCAATCAATCAATCAATCAATCAAACAAACAAACAAACAAACAAACAAACAAACCAGACATCAACATTTAAGGATTACACACTTGAACACACGTGGCACACACACAGGCCCAACAGTTAAACATACATAATGCACATGTATGTACACAGACATATAGAGGAACAGTCACGCACCGCACCAATAAACAAACAAAGTGGAACAGAAGGTTATATGATGTGTGTGTGTATAAGGATGGATGCATGTTTGAAGAGCCCAATGTCTATTCCTCTCAGCTATCTCCAGCTGTGTTTCACTCATTTATGATCATGCCAATAAATCACACTGTATATGTCGTCGCTGTTAGGCAGAAACCGTGTATCTCAATATTTCAACCCTTTTTCTGTCTTTCTTTCTTTTTTCATACATTCGTGCCCTACTTCCAAGAATAAGAGTGTTGTGGAAAGGTAGCAGAAAATAGACAATCTTTAAGCTCACAACGCCTCGCCATCGAGCTTGCAGATCTGCAAATTTTGCTATTCGTGAAACATTTTGAAAGTGAATGTTATTAAGTGTGTGTGGGTTTTATGCAGTGGTGTAAAGTAACTAAGTACATTTACTCAAGTACTGTACTTAATAAGTACACTTTTGAGGTACTTTTACTTTACTGGAGTATTTCCAATTGTCTATACTTGTACTTCTTCTCCACTACATCTCAGAGGCAAATATTGTACTTTTACTCCATTACAATTTGAAAACTTTAGTACTAGTTACTTTTCAGATATAAATTGCATTATATTAAAACATACATTAACCACAATAGCCCTATTTTACACCTAGGCTATTTGAAAATAGCCGATATACAAGCTCACAACGCGTCACATCGCGTTGTGAGCTTGTGGATCTGCTATTTTCAAACATTTTAGTACTTTTACTTTTAGTACTTTAAGTCAATTTTGATACCAATACTTTTGTACTTTTACTCAAGTACATTTTTAATTCGGGACTTTTACTTGTAACAGAGTACTTCTACATTGCAGTATTGCTACTTTTACTGAAGTAAAACATTTGAGTACTTTTTTCCACCACTGGTTTAACAGGAGCTTGTGACTAAATAATAACTACATCCATTGGAACGCAGGTTATTTGTTCCCATTTCCTGAAAAGTAACGTTGTTTGGACATACAAGGTTTGCCAGCGACAGTGACGATATGGTTCTAGCACGTGGAGGACGCCTATACTGCATCTGTCCTATATGGCACGCTTCATATAAATAGACTGTCATCTCCGTCGCAAACAAACCTGTCTGTATGTCTTCCTTCAGCAATTAAAGCCTGGGTGCTCACATAGGTGACACAAACATGTGCAGACATGCACTCAGGCAAGCTCACAGACACGTGTGCGTACCGTATGTTCAGTGGTGTAAAGTAACTAAGTACTTTTACTCAAGTACTGTACTTAGGTACAATTTTTTACTTTACTGGAGTATTTCCAGTTTTCAGTACTTTTACTTCTACTCCATTACATCTCAGAGACAATGATTGTACTTTTACTCCACTACAATTATTAGAAATGTAGTTACTAGCTACTTTGTAGATTGTGATTATTGTTACAAAACATACATTAACCACTTCAACACTTCAACTTTCTATACTTTGGTCATTTGAAAATAGCAGATCTACAAGCTCACAACGCGTCGCAATGCGATGCGTTATGAGCTTGTAAATCAGCTATTTTCAAAAGATTTCTATACATTTTGAAAACTTGTGAAATGGGACATTCTGCCTAACGATGACTTTTACTTTTAGTACTTTAAGTACATTTTGATGGCAACACTTTTGAACTTTTATTCAAGTTAATTTTGATTACCGGACCTTTACTTGTAACAGAGTGTTTCTACATTGCAGTATTGATATTTTTACTTAAGTAAAACATGCGAGTACTTTTTCCACCACTGTATGAAACCACATGCACCCTCTTAAGCATCCAAGGAAGGTCATTCATTGTATTGCCAAAATGAGAAAGGTCTACGCCAAAATCAATTAGTTGATTCAAAACAATCTTGTTAAAATGCTGGCTTTAAAATTGAGTGGAATGTTTTAAATAAATTAGTTTAATTAGTTTATTTTTTTCTTTTAATCAATCAAGGTTTTGTTTTTTCTTGACAAAATGCAGAAAGTCTTGGCCATGAACATATTGGCCACTATTTAGCAATGTACTGTTTATTTTCTATGAAGTGGCTGAGGAAGATGCTACTTCTGGGTAAATCTTTGGAAACATTTATTGCAACAACAAAAAATCCCTCCATTAGAACTATTCAACTTCCACTGTATCACAGATAACATTTGGCTGAATTGAACACACCGCCATGATGTCAAACTAGAGAACAATTAGGTTTGGTGTGTGGTGCTTCAAGGGATCTATGGTGCAGGCCATGGCAGGGTTTTCTTGAATCCATTAAGAGACCGATTCTACACAATGTCTTTTAAATCCTAACAGTTTTCTGAAAAACCTATGATGCTATATCAGTGGTGCTCTAAACCTTTTCTTGGCAAGGACCCCCAAAAAATATTTTGTTCCAGGGACCCCCAGAAGCAAAGATTTGAGTTAAAAGTGTTCGCTTTAAAATGTATATAAAAGAAATAATCAAAGATGTCGTGATTTTTCAAAAACAGCAGATCTACAAGCTCGCAGTGCGGCACAAAGTGACTCGCTGTGAGCTTGTATATCTGCTAGTTTTGAATAGCCAACACAAAAAAATAAAATGACACTGAAGCTTTCCCGGTTTTAACAAAAAAAAAAAGAAAGCAAAAAAGAGCCTCCATCCAAGGAGAATGTATGGTCACACAATTCTGTGATTCTTTGAGTAAATATTTCATTACTATCGCTTCTGTCCGTCTGTGAATAAAAACAAACTAAAGCCCCCACACGAGCAAGATGAAGTCGGTTATTATTATTAATACGTCTCTATATTGTGTTCACTTCACAGTCACCATCATGCCTTCTTCTCATGTGTCACCTACTGTATATACACGGCACGGCAGCATACAGTGCAAGATCAAATGTTTATCTGAATTAGCTGATGGGGCAGCTTGATCTGTCTTCCCGTCATCCTGCCTCTTTTATGTGGTTAATGTAAGATGACGCATCCAGTGCAAAGAGGCACAAAGGCAGTGTGGCTGCGTTCGTTGGCAGACGTTTCTGTGTCTCTGTGTGTGCTCGTGCGCGCGCGCGCTTGTGTGTGTGTGTGTGTGTGTGTGTTTGCTTAGCAAGCACATGTTTGTTTGCTCGCTGATTCGATTTGTTTCCTCAAGGTCTGTCTTTTAATCAGCTCGATAGTCGCCTGCCAGTTTTTGCATGTCTATGCGTGATCTTGGTTCTTGTATCATCGTACAGAGATTTAAGTATATCTGCATTTTGGGGAAGTTTATATTTTTTTACCAGCGCAAGCATTCCCAGGGAATCTATCTCTCGAATGCAGAAATGTTTGCCACAAAAGGATGGCCCTAACTGGTGTCTCCGTATTGATTGTGCTCTGCTGCCTGAATGTGATTAAGGGGAATTAAAGTCAAGTCTGCTGACGCAAATCACGTCCGGAGGTAAAACGACGTCCAGATGAAGTGGAGAGATGCCTCGCCGTGGGGAGGCTAGCTCGCTCTGACCCCCCGTGGATGTGGCCAATTAGCGTTGGCAAAGTTCAACTCAATAACAAAATCTCCAAAATGGAGGAAGTGCTTGCGAGGCTAATCCCTTCTGAAGCGCACAGCCCCCAGCGTCCCCCCCTTTCAGGCAGTGTGGTGATACTCAGCCCCAGTACTTGAGTCAGAGTATAGATACTCAAGTGTATGTTTATTTATTTGACATGGACATCACAATCACATTGGACGAACCAGATGCATTGTTCAAAGAAGTGTATATAGCACAAGTGCGAATTTTCAACACCTGTCCACAGGAGGCTTTTCTATAGAATAACAGTGGTCAATCAAGTACAAAAAATAATAATATATATAATAGTAACACATCTTAGCGGTATGCGGTATGAGTCTTTTTAAGTCAAGGTGCATAATAGCAGATACCACATTGCGCCCTAAATTAACATATGGACACTCCCCCATGCGTAAAATATGCTGTCAAGTCTTATTACTTAAGTGTTTGCGCTCAGCGCACCTCGCATAAGATGGTGGCGTTATCACCTCTAATTATCACCTAAGACGTGGATTTAAGACGTGCAAAATAGGGCCTTGTATGTTCAAAACTGTTACTTTTCAGGATTCAAATTCAAAAGCATCAAAAGCAGCAGATCCACAAGCTCGAAATGAGTTACGAGCTTGTGGATCTGCCACTTTTGATGCTTTTGTGTGAGGCTGTTGTATGATGTATAGGGCGTTAATTTACGAAAAAACACAAAAAGTTAAAATATGGAGGTAAGATGTTACGAAAAAACACACAAAGTTAAAATATGGAGGTAAGATGTTTCTGCTCGACAGCAACGATATTTTATTCATAGAGTGCTTTTTAAGGAACTCCATAGCAAAAATAGCAGATCTACAAGCTTAAAACGCGGCGCGAAGCGGCGCGTTTTGACCTTGTCGATCTGCTATTTTTGGATACTTATAATGTACTGTGATAAATGTGATGGTCATATTATTATTATATTTTGGATAATTTTGTAAGACGCTGTAGTATGATCGAGTAGGGTGTTAATTTACGAAAGAAATACGACAATCAAATGTAGTGCCAAAAAATACACATACTCAAGTAAAGTACATGTACTCAAGTAAATGTACCGTGTTACTGTCCACCATTGCTTGCATGGCAGCCTGTTGAGAATGCGGGTCAGGGACGTGGAGAACACCATGGGCCAAGCTGCCATCAGCTCACATATCGGAGATGCCTGGACTGACTCCAAGGGGGAGAATTATGTAAATGTTTGTTCTAATAATAATAATAAAAAAAACTCAGAGGAATATATGAATATGCCAGTAGACAAGATGCACCATATGTTGTTTGGAAAAGGCCAAAGCGGCAGAGAGGCCGTTCAGTGGTTGAATCTCCTGTGTGCGGCGTGTTCTACCGTTAGTTCTTACACCTGCTCTGTTTTCCCACATCGGTCATATCAGATCATCTGAGTTTATAGTCTGCTCAAAAGTTTTGTCCCGCTGTCGTGTCCTTGTGAGTGTGTTTTGGTCCAAGTTTATGCATTTCTATGTTGCGAGACTTCGAAAGCAAAATAGTTGTAGGCAATACATTTTTGGTTTGGTCAAAACAAGTCGAATACTGTAACTGCATCAGTGATTCCCAATCCCAACCTACTGGTGATTTTTTTGGGGGGTCCCCATATGACAGTGAAGTGACAATTTAAGGCCTTTTAAGTAAAAGTAATCAACAAACAATACTATGAAAACTGGTCAAACATTGGCCAAATTGTCAAATTATATAAGAAAGAGGCAAAATTTGTGAAAATAGCTGTTTTTCCCCAAAAAGAAATTATCTGTGGAACCGAGTCAAACTAAATGTAACACCTCAACTCCTACACTCCAAGTGCTTGTCAGGGTGGGGGTTCCCCAGTTCAAATATGATTATTTTGGGGGCCGGGTCATGGCCTGAAAAGTGTGGGAACCCTTGTACTGTAGGCAATACATTTTGATTTGGCCAAACAATTAATAATTTCGTACTGGACTGGATAAACACGGACCTAACTGTACACAAACACACATGCAGTGTGTGTGTGTGTGTGTGTGTGTGTGTGTGTGTGTGTGTGTGTGTGTGTGTGTGTGTGTGTGTGTGTGTGTGTGTGTGTGTGTGTGTGTGTGTGTGTGTGTGTGTGTGTGTGTGTGTGTGTGTGTGTGTGTGTGTGTGTGTGTACAGAGACCCACCTCCATGTGTCAGTGAGTGTGTTTACCTCATTAGCTCCTTCCTAGTTCTAAATGCTGGTGTTGATAGTTTTAGTTCTTAAATGCTTGTGTTGATATGGAACGTGCAGTCTATACTCTGGACCATGTGCCGGAGCGTGTAATCCTGAATGTTTCATGCAGGTTCGTCCCAAATGACTCCGATCAGTTATGTAATTGCAAAGGGTAGAATGTGCATTCAAATGAGTTCATTATCAAGTCAGATCAGGAACACTGTTCACCAGAACCTTGATAGTTTTCTGCTGCAGTTTAAGAAAAATACTGAAATAGCTCAAGTTTGAGAACCACTGCCTTAATGTATATCATTTTAGTCAATTAGTCAAGTGTTCCTCCACCTTGCACTTTGACTCTGTTACAGCGCGTTATAGTCTTGAGTTGGAATTTTCCGATGCACACGGAAAGCGAGGTTTTCTGCGGGTCACAGATAGATAAATACATGGGCTGACCAGATGCCCAGCTCTATTCTCTCTCTCTCTCTCTCTCTCTCTCTCTCTCTCTCTCTCTCTCTCTCTCTCTCTCTCTCTCTCTCTCTCTCTCTCTCTCAGTTTTCCCTCTCAGCCAGCCACATGGCGAGTTTCCATTTCTCCAGGTCACCGCTGAACGAGTGCAGATTACATCGGACCGCTTTTTTTTCCCTCTGATGTCTACCGGGGGAACGAGGCCATCAGCCTGAAATGACACAGGGCGGTGACAGACGGACCCCCCTCCGTGACACCCGGCGACACCACTCGCATTCAAGGCGGCTGGCCCCTGTGACACTAATCTGATTCTAGTCTGTAAAAAGGCCTTGTTGTAATGTGCCTTCCCTACTCTGCCACAAAAGGAAATGTCCAACAGGCCAGCTATAGGTTACGCCAGCACACCATCGCTTCTTTAGGGTTTTTTTTTTGGGTTTGTGCTGCAAGCTGAGATTCTGAGCCGTAAACTAGGGATGAATAACTGGGGATCAATTGAGTATTATAGTTATAAAGCTTTATAACAACTTTCAACCCTATTTAGGGCATTTGGGCATCATTTTCACCAATAGATCTACAAGCTCACGAGTGAGCTTGTAGATTGTCTATGTTCGCCGCACGACACCATTATACAAAGCTTAAGTGGTTAAGTGTTTAAAAATTATCATTAAAGGTAGGCTAAGTGATTTTCTTTGGTTAAAATAAGTGTTAAATAGCTCTATGTTCTGATAGAACTCATTGCCATAGCGTGTTTGTTCAGTAACAGGAGTCTCCATGTCTCTCCAGCTCTTTATGAAACTGAAATTGCATTTTCAGGTCGGGATACCAACTTTATCCAATCAGGATAGAGAACTCAGTCGGTATTAAACCAGTGAAAATGGAAGTGATGACACAAATAAATGAGCAGACAAAATAAGAACTGGAACACTATAAAAAATTAAGCTGATAAATGGGTAGGCCTACTCTCTCCTGATTGGCTGAAGTTTTGTCACCTACCTGAAAATGTATTTTCTGTTTATTAAAGAGCTGGAGAGAAGGGGGGGGGGCTGTTACTGAACAAACACTATATCAATGACTACTATCTAACTAAAACATGTGATGGTCATATTATTATATTTTTTAAGTGAAAATTACTGCATATCTGACTTTTTGGAGATTAGCCTGGTCTAACAGTAGCGGGCGGCTTTCACCCGGCAACCAAGTGCACGTGCCAGATTTCCCCTTGTTCAGAAGATGACCTCTGCCTGCGTTTGGCAAAGGAGCCTTTCTGATCCCCATCAAAATGGCCTTAATCATTACCCTGCCGTTGTTTTGGCTGCTACGGTGTGTGTTGACTGGTTGGGTAAAGCTTAAACCACTGGGGACGTGGTCCATCCCTTCAAAGCGGCTCCCCCTCCCTCCGCTCCGTCCTCGTAGCCAACAGGGGGGCCATGCAAGGTGAAGATGAATCGGGTCGGTTCACCCGTTTGAGAGAAGAAAGCCATTCCTGTAATTGGATATCATCTCCCAGTCTTTTTCCTAATTAGTGCCGCGTTGCTGTATGAACTGATATTAACCCATTAAGACCGGGAACGGGAATCTGTGTCATTTTTTGATTTCTTTGGGCTATTCAAAAATAACAGATATACAAGCTCATAGCGCGGCACCGAGTGCCGCGCTATGAGCTTGTAGATCTGCTATTTTTGGATCGTGAACATGTGTGCAAATCTTTGAATATATATATGTACATGTTTTACTCAAATCTTTGCTTCTGGGGGTCCCTGGAACAACATATTTTGAGATGGGGGTCCACGGTCAAATACATATAATTTTGTGTCTCCTTGACACGAAAAAGGTTTGAGAACCAATGATATTATAGCAATATTTAGAAGATATTTGTAGAATCCCCAGAAGCAAAGATTTGAGTTAAAATGTTCGCTTAAAAAAAAATATATATATATATATTCAAAGATTTGCACACATTTTCGTGATATTTAAAAAATAGCAGATCTACAAGCTCGTAGCGCGGCACTCGGTGCCGCGCTATGAGCTTGTATATCTGCTATTTTTGAATAGCCGAATAAATCTTAAAAATGACACAGATGCGTTCCCGGTCGTAATGGTTTAAGATGCCGGTGAAATATTAATTAAGCCAGAGATTATTCTTGACCGGGGACACATGTGGCCCAGTGTGTTTGCGGCGCTGCTTGCTGTGAATGCACAAGTGTTTGCTTTTGGCTCTGTTGTCGTCGGTACCGCACCAACAACACGGGGTCGAGGGTTCATGCCTTGACCCCTTGAACCCTACAGCAGGGGTCTTCGACGGAGGGTCCCGGACCCCTAGGGGGGTCCTCAGGGTAACTACAGGGGGCCCGCCAAAACATGTCTCTCTCAGCTAAGGGGTCCTTGGCCTGAAACATTTTGAAGACCCCTGCCCTACAGTATAACGTCCCTATTATGGGCATGTCATAATAGATAATCATTTGGTGAAAATAGCTGATCTACAAGCTCACAGCGCTTCGTGTTACAATGCACTGTGAGCTTGTAGATTGACTGTTTTTGGTAAATATATTAGGAATAGAGGGGGAAAATGAGATGTCCAATAGATCCCTGGGGTCACCGTTTAGATGTATTCATACAGTATAATGTGTTCAAATGCTCACTACATTATGATTGTTAAGTACCTGGTCAACACAAGGAATGCACTTTGGTATGGAGGGCAGTGGCAACCAACATACTGTACAATAAACCACTAATACTCCACAAGGACAACTAGCAAAATACATGAACACTAGGAGCATTCAAGCAGCAGGAAATTGCATAATGCATTTCAAGTCTGCAAGGTCACTATACCTTAACATGGACCCTTTGAATAATGCATTTCATTTGGTCGTTTTGGTGTAGAGAAAGAAAACAAATGTAGAGGTTGTCTATTAGGGCGGTACTTCCGTTGTACTTCCCCCAGAATCTGACTTTTTCGACCAATCACAACACAGGTTTCATGCACGGGGAATGTAAACAGATCTGCCAAGCATCAACGTAACTTCCTTTGGGGCGGTGCTTCTGGTTAGACTCTCCCCGCGTGATGGATGCCGCAGGTTGAAGTAGTTAAACTGGCCGAGTCAAGGGATGGACCAGCGATCTCAGAGACGGCCTCAGTACCCCGTCAATTACGGGCAGTCTATAGGCAGATAGCAGGATGAACCCTACTGATTTAGATTTTCCAACATCAGGTATTATACAGTAAATGCCCCCGTCCTCAATTCTGCCTCCGATAATAATTTAAAATGTCCCTCTAAGGATGGCAATGTCAGAAAAATTCAGGCCACTTTGGTGTGGTTGGGTGTGGGTGTAATGGCCCACTTAAACTCTTAGGTGACATTATGGTTTTGACGAATTTCCTCCACGCCATTTCTGGCATACATATTATATTTGACACATCTTACAGTAGTTTACCATTTAAACCCAAATGTATGACTTATAATGTGCCACAGTGCAAAGGAGAATCATTCTAGATTCCTCTCTCGCTTTACTCTGCTTTCTCTAATCTTGTACTTTGTACTGTAAGTCTCTCTGGATAAGAGGCGTCTCTGCTAAATGCCTGCATTGTAATTGTACAGTACAATGTATAAACCTTTCTGTATGGTTTGCGCTCCGCTGTTCTGGCCCACATAAATCAAAAGGTCAGAGTGCTTTGTGGCTCTCTCGCCATACAGTATAGCTACTGTATATACGCAGGCTAGAGAAGACACTGAGCAGACGGTGCATTGGGCAAACTGGCCAGACGTATTCTCTAAGCTCCATTATCCCATTAGAACCGGGAAAGCATCAGCGTAACCACTATGTTTAACCATTATTTTATACTTTGGCTATTAAAAAAAGCAGATATACAAGCCATGAGCTTGTAGATCTGCTATTTTTGAAAGATCTTGAACTTTTGCGCAAATCTTTGAATAGCTATATATAGTTATAGCCATTATTTTATACTTTGGCTATTCAAAAATAGCAGATCTACAAGCTCATAGCGCGGCACAGAGTGACGCGCTATGAGCTTGTATATCTGCTATTTTTGAAAAATCAGGAACATTTGTGCACATCTTTGAACATACATATATTTTTTAAGCGAAGATTTGTAACTCAAATCTGTGCTTCTGGGGGTCCCTGGAACAAACATTTTGAGATGGGGGGTGTCTGCGGCCAAATACATAATTTTGGGGGTCCTTGACGTGAAAAAGTTTGAGCACCACTGATACAGCAACATAAGAAAACCGTTAGGATTCAGAAGCCATTTGTATAGAATCGGCTTCATATAGGTCTTAATGAGTTATTGTGGAACAGTATGTCTGCTATGGTCAGGGAACAAGAGACTGTGTCCACGTTGAAATCCGGGCTGAATAAATCCATCTGTTGAGAGCTGCCTACACACAGGCGCAAGTCCACTCACAGTCTGTATGTGTGTGTGCATGCACACAAACATACACATTTTGTGCATGAGGCGGAGAGAGAGAGAGAGAGAGAGAGAGAGCTAGTGAGAAACGCATTTTGAATTAAATTGGATTGAAGTTGATTGTCAAACGATGTGAAACTTTGGTGAAGTTCCATTGCAGTATTTCTTGCACTCTCTCCTAAGAATAGTGCATCGAGAGAAACTAATACAAACACAGATTTTCCCTCCTCTGCGCGTGCTGTGCGTCTATCTCTCCATCTCTATTGCTCTTTAGTTTCCTGTCTGCCACTGGAGCTATTTATGTGTCACATACCACTGTGATCTATGCTCTGTGTAGCTACTATCCTCTACAGCATCGGTTCTCAAAGTGGGGTCCGGGGACCCCCAGGGGTCTTTGGTGGGGGTACCAGCGGGGGTCCCCAGCAAAATGTGTTAATATAGCATCACAATAATTATATCCACTTTAACCAGTTATACTTTGGCTATTGAAAAATATCAGAACTACAAGCTCATAGTGCGGCACCGAGTGCCACGCTATGAGCTTGTAGATCTTCTATTTTTGAAAAATCTGGAAAATGTTGTGCAAATCTTTGAATAGGCCTATATATATATTTAGATTTTTAAAGCGAACATTTGGAACTCAAATCTTTGTTTCTGGGGGTCCCTGGAACAAAATATTTTGAGATGGGGGTCCGCGGCCAAATACATATAATTTTGGGGGTCCTTGACATGAAACTTGACAGAACCACTGATATACAGCAGTGCTTCTCAAATATTTTCATTTCAAGGACCCACCAAAAACGATATGTATACTATCTACAGCCTTGGTTCTCAAAGTGGGGTCCGGGGAAATGACGCGCAGTGAGCTTGTAGATCTGCTACTTTTGAATGGCCGAAAAATAAAACGGGTGTTTAAATTGTTTGTCATTTTTTTGCTGGGGACCCCCTGGAGCCCCCTCCAGGACCCCTAGGGGTCCCAGGACCCCACTTTGCGAACCAGTGATCTACATAATGCTGTATAGATACGCATCTACTTATCTGTCTACTGTGTGTGTGTGTGTGTGTGTGTGTGTGTGTGTGTGTGTGAGAGTGAGAGTGAGAGTGAGAGTGAGTGTGTGTGTGTGTGTGTGTGTCCATTCCTCCCTTCACCACTGTGGACTGTATTCACTGCTGTGCTCACTTCACGCAGTTCTCCATTCACCCAAAAGAGGGCAGTGTAGAACACGTTGTCACCTCCACAGAGAGTTAAGACAGACCATGTAGGAGGAGGGACACTATGAAAATGTCCTGCATCATAAATAACTCCATGGACAAGACGAGTCACACTAGATTCTGACTAGAAGCTACATCCTCTGTGAATACATGTGTAGACGCTCTCTCTCTCTCTCTCTCTCTCTCTCTCTCTCTCCCCCCAATGTAATATATGCAACGATACAATTCTAAGCTTTTATTAGGCCACTCACACCATTCACAACAAGAGGGAAATGGCTAAATCAATATACAATGGTGCTTTGATGGTGGTCGTTTGAAACAAAAGGCCAAGAGCTGACAATCCATCCCGGCCATCTTGTTGTTTTTATTCCACTTGAGACGTTGACTCTGCCTCTGCCTGCACTTCATTTCTAGGCAGGACACACACACACACACACACACACACACACACACACACACACACACACACACACACACACACACACACACACAAAGTGCTACAATGAGACATTATTACAATAGCGTGTCACTCTGACCTGCCTATTCAGCAGGGCAGAGAGAGAAGAAGAGCGATTAGGAGGTGGAGGCTGACTGAGGGAGAAAGAGGTAAACAGGAGGGAGAGAGAGAGAGAGGGGAGAGAGAGAAGGGGGAGAGAGAGGGAGAGGAGCATATGAGAGAGAGAGAGGGGTGAGAGGGGGGAGAGAGCTATAGAGACAGTGGTGGAAAAAGTACTCAAATGCTTTACTTACGTAAAAGTACCAATATCGCAATATGGAAATACTCTGTTACAAGTAAAAGTCCAGAATTCAAAATGTATTTGAGTAAAAGTATTGGCATCAAAATGTACTTGAAGTACCAAAAGTAAAAGTGCTAAAATGTTTGAAAATAGCAGATCTACAAGCTCACAACACGTCGCGATGCGACGTGTTGTGAGCTTGTAGTAACTAGGCTATTTTCAAATAGCCTAGTTACAAAGTAGGGCTAAAGTGGTTAAAGTATGTTTCAAAATATCATAATTTAAATCTGAAAAGTAACTAGTAACTTAAGTTTTCAAATAATTGTAGTGGAGTAAAAGTACAATATTTGCCTCCGAGATGTAGTGGAGTAGAAGTAAAAGTATTGGAAATCGGAAATACTCAAGTAAAGTACAAATACCTACAAATTTAACTTAAGTACAGCACTTAAGTAAATGTGCTTAGTTACTTTACACCACGGGCTAGAGGAGAGAGAGAGAGGAGAGAGGTGAGGGAAGAGAGCTAGGGGAGAGAGAGAGAGGAGAGAGGTGAGGGAAGAGCGCTAGGGGAGAGAGAGAGGGGGAGAGAGCTAGAGGAGAGCGAGAGAAAGATAGAAGAAAGGAGAGGGTAGAGGGGGTAAAGTGCTATAAAGAGAGAGAGACATAGAGAGAGAGAGAGAGAAGCGGAGCAGAAAGACAGCTTGCGTGGTGAAGCATACAGGAAGAGGCAGGGCAGCCAGGGGAGAGATGTAACACGGCGGGGACGTGAGGCGTTCTGACACATGGGAAGCAGAGCGAATACGGCCGACACAATGGAGGCATCCAGGCTCAGATCACTGGGAGGCATTATAGGGCTCTAAGTACGGTGGGGGGCTAGTGTGGCCAGTTCACCACCAGCAGCAGCAGCGGCGGGCGTCTCTCCGCGGCCAAGAGGCTCATCGGGATGCGTCCGTTGGTATATCTATGAGGCTGCGAGAGGGCTGATGTGTCTACTTGACTCTTTGCTTTGCGGTGTCATGTGGAAATGATGGAACGTACAGCAGCCACTGTGGCGGGTCGTCAGTTCAAACCCCTCGGGAGCGGGAGATATTCGGGAAGATATTCGTCTTCTCAGAACACTGGAAAGTAAAATAAATGCAGAGCAAAAAGCTTATATATAGGAGCATGCTCTGAAATACCTGGTAAATGAAATTGCACATTAGGGCCTATATAGTTTTGTTTATTTTACCGTATATCAACGTAGGAATTTCAACAGTATATGCACAGATAATGTAATTCTGCATTTTAACTTTGAACTAATTTTATAGGTGGGTCCCATCCAGAGTATGAGTTTCCAAGAAATGAATACATTGTTTTTATCTGATGGTTTGTGGAAGAAAATAACCTCTAGAATTCAATAGCACATGCTCAGTGGCCCAAATAATAAAATAATAATGAAAAATAATAGTAAAAGCGGCTAGATCAATTACTAGAACACGCACGCACGCAAACACACACACACACACACACACACACACACACACACACACACACACACACACACACACACACACACACACACACACCCTGCAGCATAGTAATGTGAAAAAGAAGAAATCGTTACATGTTTACAGAGTTGACACGAGCATCAATGCAGACACACTCGCAAACCATGCAAATTCCACATGCGTGCTGGGGAAGGGACGGGTTCACTGAACATCATACTACATGCATGGTGTAACAGCCTCTGACAAACATACATACAAGCACAAATTGGTAGCCTGCCAAACAGCCTCGAGTGGGAGATTACCGCTGACACCGCTTTGAATATCACTGGTGATCTTGGCAGGCACGTCATGTGTTCATAATGCTACATCATGCCGTAATCACTGCTCTTTCACACACTAATCAAGCAATTTAAAAAAGAAGCAGATGAAGAGAAAAAAAAGAAGAGAAAACTTCTTTCGACAGGGCAGAGGCAGCTTTGTAGCCATGGAAACGCCAACATCCATGACCCTTAGCTGGTGCGGATGGGAGTCCTCTGAGAAAGTGATGTGTCTGCAATCTGAGCTTTTCAATACAGCCATGTCCCCCCCCCCCCCCCTTCTCTGGCTGGAATAATGAGTTATTGGCCCCCATTAATTACCAATGACTGGGACTCGCAGCCAGCCAGCTCAGACACATTCATTAGTTCACAGTTCACAAGGTAAAGACCACAGCTCGAAGAAAACGAGTTATTTCATTTAAGTGATTCTCAACCTGTGGGTCGGGGTCCACTGATGGTCCGTGGGGATGTTGCAAGTAGGCCCGCAAAGTATTGGCAAAACACTGTGAGTGTTCTACTCCACTACATCGGTTCTATCGCATGTACGAAGTTGATATACAGTAGAAAAAAGGCTGAGAATGGAGTTCAGATTGAATAGGTGGTGGCAGTTTGACTATGTTTTAGAGCTGTGGCTATCAAACTTTTTAATTTCATGGACGCCCACAGCTCTGAAAGTGTACAAATGGAACCAACTGGACCCGTAAGTCAAGACAGGGGTGACGAGAAGGAGAAGAAGTGGGCATTGTGTCTTCTTGCACTAGAGGCATTTGATGAGCACAGCATTGTATTTCAGGAAGGGGCAAGCCAGTGATGAGTTCGGTGAGGAAATTGATGCCACAGAAGTAGACATGGTTCGTTAAAGCGCTGATGGCATGAGATGTGTTGAAATGGCTGACATATTGGAGAGTGTAATGAGGTCCAGAGGTGTTGAATGTATAGATTGAAGGTGGTATGGAAAGATTGGAAGTTTTCCCAAGCTGTCCTGTAAGATGATTATAACACGTAGGGAGCCGTTCCTTGTTGAGAGCTTCTGGGAACTCAGATTGAGGTGTACTGGGAGTAGATGGTTAGGTGGTGAAGCAGATGGTCTATGGGAGCACCATTTCCGAAAAGGTCTGCTTGCGGAGCCAAGAGTCAGAATTTCTGGATCATAAAGCAGGCTGTCCAGAACAGTGGGTGGCATGGATGGATGATGAAGTCGTGTGGGACCCTGACCATTCAGCAGATGTTAATAATGTAAACTCTTACTTACTTGTCTTATTGACAGATCATTTTACTATTATGTGTCTTGTTTCTTAAATGGTAAAGTTTAAATAGACGGCTATGATGGCTATGAAAACTTTGTATTTGAATAGGATGTTGGTCTGAAACGTTGGACAGTAGAACATTTCTTTGGCAGTGAAATATCAAGGTTATATCCTTTTTGGCAATTGAGTGGATACTTATTCCCTCTGGTTTTATCTGAAATGGTTTAAGGATTACCTGATTAGGCGTTAAGTTGAGATAACCTAGCAGTGCTCCTGTTTGCTTGTAGGGCTTAAAGATACTGTACCAGGTATGTCCAGATATATCCTAGCCTACTACTTTGTACTTTGAAACATTTTTCTTTGTTCTTTTCTTTTTTCATTAAAGGCACAGATGTCGATTTTTGTGTGTGTGTGTGTGTGTGTGTGTGTGTGTGTGTGTGTGTGTGTGTGTGTGTGTGCGTGCGCGTGCGCGTGCGCGTTCCCATTTTATAATGGGAATGTTCATCTTGCCTCGCCTTGAATAAATCAATAACAAAACCAGGCCACAAATAACCATATATCTATGTCTATAAATCTCTATATTTGTATCTCTTGGCCCTCATTTTAACCACTTAAACCCCATACATGGTTGAGTGGAGTCCCTCAGGGCTCTATACTAGTGTCCTTTCTGTTTTCTGTTTCAGCTTTCGCTGAAAATCGCAGATCGACAAGCTCGCATTGTGAGCTTGTCGATCGGCTATATTTTCAGCGAAAGCTTTCCCCTCGATACGACTGCTGGTGTTTAAGCGGTTAAAAAAAATCACGCCCCACTCCACAGATCTGCTCCTTCATCCGCACATCATCTGCATCCATCGACGTGGCCCAGCATGCAATCTCAGTCTAAGTCGATGACACCTGCTGGAGCCCCCATAAATAAATACAGGGCCGAATGGACCGAATGGCGGAGCCAAGGCATTAGGCAGTAGGCGCGGATGGGCTTGAATTGAATAGCTGGCGACAAACCTCAGGCAAATGGAAACGCACGCCTATCCCCCCCCCCCCCCGCCTTGCTTCTCAGAGAAAGGAAATGAGATGTTTACGGTAAATGGGGCCCCTTAGCAGCCGCTCACACTGTTCAATATTGATTCGATGAATTGCATTTGTAAATACGTTGAGCAGCGTCAGCTTTCCAGCCCCTGAACCCTCTCGTTCCGGTTGAATAAGCGGCTGGAAGGATAAATAATGGTAGGGCCCAATGACATTTTTGTTTCGGCGAGCCGCCGATTGACAATGGGGGAAAAAAAATAACACATTCGTCAGTCTTTTGGTTTGAAATGTCATGGACTGCGATATAAGGTTTCTTTCTGAGGAGCTATACGTTGAAATTCATTACAGTGGAAAAAAAGCTCGTAAATATCCTGGTATTGAACCATATATATGCTGGATTATTACTCACGCTATACTGTAGGAATGAACCCCATAACAAGATGTTATGGACTCATATCGACCCTGATCTACACACGAAGAAAGAAAATATGCACCTTATAGTTATCATCATCCATCTTGGTTTACTGAAATATATAAAAGCTGACGTGTGAGCTTAAATATTACAGCACCCCGAAGCTAATATTCGGTATAATATAAGTCTTGACATCGGAATTTATGGCGTGCCGATATGAAATGATAGCTAAACTAATAACGTTGGCGTCAACGTGTCAAACCTAGCTGCTGCCTGCTCCTTACGGCAATGAACTACACTCTCAAAAAGGTGTCGATCAGGGCAACAATGAAACGTGTGTGTCGGGGCGAGATCGAGTGTGTCACTCACTGGGGTTGTCTCTGATGAGCTTCAGTTCAGTTTAGTTTAGAGAGAACTTGGGGAAAAGCTAATAGTTTGTCAAAACTCTTTGTGCCTACAACTTCTCCAGTATGGTAGCTAGCGCCCCCTGGGAGCTCAGCGCTAGCTGCCTTGATCGGCACGGAGACCGAAAATTTCGGCACCGCAGGCGACTGCAGATTCATACCACTCACCGCCCTCAACTCATTGACTTTTTAATAGGCAGCCGTCTGCGCTTTTGCTTTAATTTCTCCTTCCTCGTGTCTCTGGCAAGAGGAGGAGAGACGTGAAGAGAGAGAGAGACAGAGAGAGACAGAGAGAGAGAGAGAGAGAGAGAGAGAGAGAGAGAGAGAGAGAGAGAGGCCTTAGGATTCATTTCCAATTTTAATTAGATGCCTTTTGTGACTCTTAACAGACACACATTCAGACCAGCATTATCCTTTCAAAGCTTTAATTAACAACTGCCTCTTGGTTTCAACACATCAAAAGGTTGGGTGAAAGGGAGAATGTGACACTGTGCACTGTCGCGTGTCGTTCCGTTCCGTTCGCGAGTGTGTGTGTGTGTGTGTGTGTGTGTGTGTGTGTGTGCGCGTGTGTGTGTGTGTCTGTGTGTGTGAGTTGTGGAGGTGAGAATGTTCAAGAGCGAGCGACGGTGTAGATATGCACCAGCGATTAACCAACCTGTGGGCCGGGGCCAACTGGTGGCCCGCAAGGGTATTGCACTAAGATTTTAACCATAATATAACATTAAATAGTTCACCCCCCCCCCCCCCCCCAAAAAAAAAAGAGTCAGCCAATCACAGTACAGGAAAGTGGGCCAAGTGGGCCAATCACAGTGCAGGAAACTAATACTAATAATAATAAATAATAATAATAAACTTTATTTGTATAGCACCTTTCATGACATGAAATTCAGCTCAAAGTGCTTTACAGAGCAAGAATACAATTACAGTTAGAACCCTAATGAGGTGTCCCAACCCCACTTATAGGGGCGGCTACACCGCCCAAAAATATCGATTAGTCACCCCATGGAGACTTGAATTCTTGGATATTTTTCAGTTTTTGTCGCATTCCCAAGCCAATACTGTCTTTGATGACCAGCGGACCGGTAGGCAGCGGTTCCGGTAGGAGACACAAAGGAGTCTCTTTGTGTCTCCTACCGGAACCGATGCCGGTCATCAAATAATTGCCTTAGGAATGCGACAATTTTTTTGTCTCCATGGGGTGATAGAAAAAAAGTCATTTTGGGGGTGAACTATCCCTTTAACATGAGGTTTCTTAAAGGGTGGGCCGCGAACGCATTCGAGATTTTCAAGTGGGCCCTGATCCAATAAAAAAAAAAAAAAAAAAAAAGCATAGATGCTTATAATGTTCTAGCCCTTCATTAACAGTTTTATATGAACACAAATCTTAACTTATCTTATCCAGAGAAGGTTGGGAACCAACGGTGTCGATATATACACGTATACACCTTTCCAAGCTCAGCTCATAACGTTATGTCACATCAGCCCATGTGTTGCAGGGGAGAGACACACATGAGGGCACTTTGCAAATCAATG
Organism: Gymnoscopelus braueri; assembly: GCF_963280865.1. Classification (NCBI taxonomy): domain Eukaryota; kingdom Metazoa; phylum Chordata; class Actinopteri; order Myctophiformes; family Myctophidae; genus Gymnoscopelus; species Gymnoscopelus braueri. The sequence goes on along the minus strand of NC_137620.1, from coordinate 27,984,616 downwards.
CAAATCTTAAGGGTTGATGGATTTTCTCTCCCTCTGAGCCTGGTCGGGGATAATTGCTGCTGCAATGTCTCTGGGACCGGGAGCAGAGGGGAATGAACATACATTAGAGGATTATGCCCTAATCAGAATGTAGCACCGTGCATTTATGCCACTGGAACATTTTCAGCAGAAGGGAAAGCCGTCGTGCATTAGCATTGATCTGTCTGCCTCGCGCGCACTTTTCTTCAGACTGTAGGGAGGCTGCGGTGGCACTGTAAAGAAATAGAAGAAGAAGAATAAAATTGAAGAAAAAAGGTTAACTTCACATTTCAAGTTAACCCGTTCAATCCGGGAACGCATCTCTGTCATTTTTCGATTTCTTTGGGCTATTAAAAAATAGCAGATATACAAGCTCATAGCGTGGCACCGAGTGCCACGCTATGAGCTTGTAGATCTGCTATTTTTTTAAACTTGTACAAATATTGTAAAAAAAATAATCTGTGCAAATATTTGAATATATGTATTTTTAAAGTGCACTTTTTTAAAATTATTTTGTTACCAGGACCCCCAGAAGCAAAGATTTGAGTTACAAATGTTGGCTGTAAAAATATATATATTCAAAGATTTGCACACATTTTCACAATTCTTAAAAAAAAATCTGAGTTTGTAAAGGTCCTTACACACCGATTTTTTTCATGCGAATAATACGTTTTTTTAAAAACCTTATAAAGTCAATGCAAGCTTCCACACCAGTTTCGCGGAGCGAAAAAAGCGTCTTTTAATTATTCGGAACGAGTCCGAATTTTGCGTATATTCGCATATTCGCCGGTGTGTAACCGCCTTATATCTGCTATTTTTGAATAGCCAAAGTGTAAAATAATGGTTTAACTGGTTACACAGATCTTCCCGGTCTTAATGGGTTAACACATAATAGAAAGCTTTTTACAACACGTACCATCAGCGGTATTCACTCTTCTGTCTCTCTCCAGTGTGGATGAGATTGGCATATTCCAACCTCTGATCACAGTATAATGTAGCCTATGGTGGAATCAGTAATAGTCAAATATTCCCTGAGACCTATTGTTACCTTTATTGGATCGAGTAGCATAGCGTTGCTGGTGGAAGTGCATTGGAAACCTTGTCAAACTGCTACTTTATAGGAAATGAAACAAGAACCTGTGTTCCAATGGATCCAATGTAGTTATCATCACATTGGTTCAATATTTTTAAAACCCACAGACACACTTAACCACTTTCACTTGTATCTGCAAAAAAATAGCCCATCTACATGCTCACCATGCTGGTATTTTTTCCACCTTTGTGTGACACTGTAGTATGAAGTAGAGCATTAATTACAACAAAAAAGAAACACAAACATAGAGATACAAGGTTTCTGCCCGACAGGACAGCAACAATATTTACTTTGAATCCTCTCTGTCTCTCTCTCTCTGTCTCTCTCTCTGTATGTGGGCTACTGTATGTATGTATGTATGTATGTATATAAATAGATCAGAAGATGTGACAATCATTACTTTATTGTACGTTCATCTACGAGAAACGTCTCAATCAACACGTCCCTCCGTTAGACCGCCCACGTTGTGCGGAGCCCGCGTACATGACTGGAAATTGTCACGTCCCATCTGGGCCCATCATTCTCACCTGGCACGCGGATGTGAAAGGCAGCGGAAATGTGTTACATTGTCTCACGTCTCTCTCGTCACAAATGACATCTGCTTGAGAAGAAAAGACAATTTAGAGGCTGACACCTTACCACAGATCCTATATGGAATGGAGGAGTACATAAAGAAGAAGCACGTCTTGGGCGAGAAATTACAGTAAATGACAAGAGAATGAGAAATAGACGCGCGCACACACGCACACGCACACACACACACACACACACACACACACACACACACACACACACACACACACACACACACACACACACACACACACACACACACACACACACACATAGCGAGCAGGTGGCAATTTTTTTAACAACTAGATGTTTCAATCTAGTTGAAAATAGCGGCATGGAAATTTAGTTTAAAGCGGTCTCCGTGTGATATGAGCATGTTTATTTATCAGAGCATGTTTATATTAGCATGTTTATTTTAATGATCAGCAATCAGTGTTTTCGGGTTCCAGCTTGGATCAATGGAGGTTTTAAAGAAAAAATACCATGAACGTGATATCGTCTCTGTCGGGTGGAAACCTCATATGTCCAAAACTGTTACTGTTTTGGACGTACAACTGTTTCAGGATTCAAATAAAAAAATAGCAATAATAGCATATCTACAAGCTCGAAACGCGTCGCTTCGCGCCACGTTTTCGAGCTTGTCGATCTGCTATTTTTGCTACTTTTGTGTGACGCTGTAGTATGATCAAGTAGGGCAGTGGTTCTCATCCAGTAGTCCGGGGACCACCAGTGGTCCTTGAGGGGGTTCTAGGGGGTCCCCAGCTAAAGGTGTTAATGCATTTTCACCCCTTTATCCATATTGTATACGTTAGTATAGGACCAGGCTAAGATATGTATGCACTTAATTTAGGAGAGAATATCTCAACTGTTCTTGGCTAATATGACTCCAGGGAACAACTTAGGACCTGTGACTAATTCTCTATCCGGGACGAAATACCCGAAAATGACCACGCCCTTTTTTAAATGACCATAACCGGTGCACTACTTCCAACATGGCTCTATCTGCTAAACCGTTGGAGCTACAGATTTACTGAGGTGTTCAAAATGTTCAGAATACTTATGTTTAGGGAAACATAGTAAAGTGTAATATTTCTAATTTGATATTTTAAGACAACTGCCAACACATTACAGTCCAGGGCTATAGGAATAATTTTGTGTGAATCAGTCTAAAAGCAACTAAATTGATGTAACCCAGGGCATGCTGATGCTCCAATGATTTAGCAAGGGTACCTGAGCCAGAAAATGGCCAAATCCAATATGGCCACCACCTGAAAAAGGTTTTGGCTAAAACTTTTGAACCAGATGAGCTATAAATGAGCAAACCTGGTGTCTAAATCCTGTTTTTTGACAATTAGAAACATGTTGGAATGCTTATCTTTATGACTGGGTTCGGCTGGACCTATATTTTGCATATTTCAAACAAATATTAGTTTTGCAAATTTGTTTAACTTACCTTTAATCTTTGTCATTTTTGGCAAACTTGGTGTCTACTTTATGCTTTTTGAGCATTAGAAACACATTGCGGAATGCTTATATTTATGATTGAATCCATCTAGAGCACTCTGACTTGCTTATTACAAATATGGCCACTATACCAAACTGTAACATGTAACATGTACTGTAACATAAAGTTTCATCCAGATTGAGTGTATACAGTAGTTGTAGGAATGAGTTAAGATCAAACTGGAGAAAACAATGTCATTTTATCGAAACAATATAATATGACTATAGAATCCAAATGATACAGCAACAGACAGTACAGTATGCACATCAAGCTCAGCATAAAGTGAATACTATCATAATAGTCAAAGGTGTATGGAATTTGAACAATATGTTCAAATTAGAATCAGAAAAGTTAATTGCTAAACAACAAATCGTTGCGAGGAATGTGTCTTGGCGTTACTACAACAACAGAACAGCAGAATCAGCAATAACTGATACATACTGTACCGCACACACACACTCACACTCACACACACACACACACACACACACACACACACACACACACACACACACACACACACACACACACACACACACACATACACACACATACACACACACGCTCAGTCCTTTTGATTCCTCGGGGTGATGACTGTTTTTAATGTCCTAATCATACAACATCTATATATCGAGATGCAACAGACTTCAGTTTTGCAGCATTTGCTGTGTCCACTACATGACTTTTGCAGCAACAGTGGAGTAGGGTGGTGCAAGCTTTACTGGCATGATCTGCAAGATGGGTCCAGTAAGGTTCCCAGGTTCTGACATGCTGAATCAGTGCAGCTTGGGTGGGAGGAAGGTTCTCAAGGGACCTGGTACCATTTGACCAACATCAGCCTTCCCTGTCTATGGGAAAAGGAGCGCAGGCATCTCAAAGAAACTCTGGTCACCCTTACCTTGGAGCCTGAAAAGATCGACTTTCCATGTCCAAGGATATGGTCATCATCATCAAATATCAAATTAGACATTTTACACTTTACTATGTTTCACTAAACATAAATATTCTGAACATTTTGAGCACCTCAGTAAATCTGTAGCTCCAACGGTTTAGCAGATAGAGCCATGTTGGAAGTAGTGCACTGGTTATGGTCATTGTAAAAAGGGCATGGTCATTTTCGGGTATTTCGTCCCGGATAGAGAATTAGTCACCATTCCTAAGTTGTTCCCTGGAGTCATATTAGCCAAGAACAGTTGAGATATTCTCTCCTAAATTAAGTGCATACATATCTTAGCCAGGTCCTAGACTACGTTGCCTATTCAAAAATAGCAGATATACAAGCTCACAGCGCGCATAGAACTCCTATTTTGGAACATTTTAGAAAAATCGTGAAAGTGTATAATTTCACATTTTTTAACACACATCTTCTCTTCTGGGGGTCCCTGGCACAAACCATTTTCAGATGGGGGCCAAATGTATATCAATGTAGGGGTCCTTGGCATGAAAAAGGTTGAAAACCACTGAAGTAGGGCATTGATTTATGAAAAAAAAACACACAAAAAGTTAATATATGAAATAAGAGGTTTCTGCACTATACAGCAACGATATCCCTCCACTCATAAAAGGCTTCCTGTGGACACACAGCCCCTTAAGCTATAACCACGTTATAATTGGTCGGGGTCGTGCCTTATGGTTGTTTGGTCAGTAAGGGCTTGCACAGACAAATCAGAGTGCCAACGGCTAAATCCTTTTTACCAATGCCGCCCCAACAGTTCTATCTGCTATTTACTTCATACTAAAAACAGCGTTCTCTGCAATTTGTTGTATTTCCAAACTGAACTGCAGACGTAATGAAGCGTTCTCTTAATTTCTTTGCGCCCCGAGGGTGTTGGATAATTACAATCCTCGCTCTATTTGTCACCACTGGGAGATTGTCTTCATTAGAACATATTTCCTGCTGACCACAACTCAATGGTTGACCTTTCTGCATTTATTTTTTAAAATTATCCCCTGTAGTGCTTTAAAGGGCAAGACCACTCTGGTAGAGGTTTGGGTTGTGTATTTATTTACCTTGCCATGATGTAACTCCAAAGGTGGACAAGAAATCAAAAAATCACACCCAGTGTAAAGTGGGTGGTGTGGTCATCACAGTGGTCATCATAGTGATGGAAGCTCACTTCCAAAAAAAAGTTATTTTTGGAAGTGCATAATCCTATTTAGGTAGTGTTTCTTCAGGAAACACTACCCTTCCCACCCTACCCACTACCCTTCCTCTCTGCCTGACCTACTTGTTGTTAACTAGTTGTACGAACGCTTGTTTTCTATTGCTGTATTGTTTATTGGATTATTGGATTGTTTATTGGATCTTGTTTAGTCGATTCACTTATTTGTTTTAGCTCATGCTCATTTGATTTAGCTATTTTGTCTCATCTGTTTAAGGAAATAGGTAGCTGATATATTGCACTTTTACCTTAGCGCTAGGTATACTCTTGGTTGCTTGTTTTTGCAGATAATGCACTAAAGACTTCTGGTGATTAGTAGTTTTCGTTCCCTACCTATGTTGAATACACTTATTTTAAGTCGCTTTGGATAAAAGCGTCTGCTAAATGACTGTAATGTAATGTAATGTAATGTAATATTTATAGGTTATTAATGTCATCATGTGTCTCGCTAGCCAATCACAGTGCTGAATAGAGTCAGCCAATAGAGTCAGCCAATCACAGTACAGGAAAGTGGGCCAAGTCGGCCAATCACAGTGCAGGAAACTAATACTATGAGGTGTCCCAACCCCACTTATAGGGGCGGCTACACTGCCCAAAAATAATTGCTCCATTGATTAGAAATTGATAATTTAAAATATGCTCCTCATTGACTTACATTGTACGGTAAAACAGCTCTCAAAGACAAAAACGAACGCAAACAAAGCTGATTCAGACAATATAGAACATCACAAAACCCACAAAATCCTTGATTTTGCTATTTTTTATTAAGAAGAAAACCCCGGACTGGATCCGCCGATCCGGATCTTCAAATAGTAAAATCAGCAGGAGATAACTACAACCAAAGGTATCAAACTACTGTAAGTGGTAATCGTGTCTGTTTGACTCTAGCCTGTTCCCTATGCATCAGGTCAGCAACAATTTAGTTTCTTGATACACAGCAGTTTTATGCATTAGCCCTGGTTAATAGGAGTGACACTTTCATTACCATGCTCTAACCGTGAGCCGTATTTCTCTCTTTCTACTACAGTACCTGTCTAAGTCTATGCATCCCAGTTTAACCCATTAAGGCCTGAGGTTCCAATTCTACAAAATGTCTTCTAAATCCCAATAGTTAAAAAAACAAACATGTTGCTATATCAGTGGTTCTCAAACCTTTTCATGTCAAAGACCCCCAAAATTATATGTATTTGGCCGCGGACCCCCATCTCAAAATATTGTATTCCAGGGACCCCCAGAAGCAAAGATTTGAGTAAAAAATTTTCGCATTAAAGCAATATATATTCAAAGATTTGCACACATTTTCACAATTTTTAAAAAATAGCAGATTTACAAGCTTGTAGCGCGGCACTCGGTGCCGCGCTATGAGCTTGCATATCTGCTATTTTTTAATAGCCAAAGTGTAAAATAATGCTTTTTAGCTCAAAGAGCCTAATCGCAGTACTGTGTGTTGTTATCGCATTTTTATGCTGCACTAGTTAAGAGTGCTATATGCAATTTGATGCTGTTTTTCTGCAACATAGTACGAGCTCATTTACTGTTGGCGTATATTCTGTCATTATCTTCCGGCCTGGCTCGGATAATGACTGAATGATTGCATTCAGTCATGAAATGGCGTCATGATGATGTGACATGTTATTGCATTTTATTTCATTTCACTTTTAAAAATTCCATTCCATTCTTCCTTTTTATTTTGTATGTATTTATGTATTCTTCTCTTTCTTCTTTTTTCTGTATTGACTTGTATTGAGTACCAGTGTCTTTGGTGTTTTGTATAGTTGTTTGTTATGTGTTTGTATGTGTTCTGGAAAAATTCAATACAAATATTTGAATAATAATGATGTGACGTGTTGTTGGAGCTTGGAGATCTGCAATTATTTTGTATTTTTGAAAATGTTTCGAAAATGTTCACCTACCCACTTTCAACACGAGGTTGAAAGGGTTTAAGTGTGTCTTTGGGTTCTATAAATATTTTACCAGTGAAAAGGGTATTGGAGCTTGTGACTAAATAATAACTACAATGGATTCATTGGAACACAGGTTATGTTTTCTACTTCCTGAAAAGTAACGGTTTTGGACATTCAAGGTTTCCGCCTGACAGCGATAGATAAACAGACAGACAGACAGACAGACAGTGCATACTGCATACTGTACATATTAGACGCATGTAAATACGTCTACTGCTGCATACTGTACTAACAGCATCAGTGGCGTAGCTGGGGATAAGTACAGTACCTTGCTCAAGGGCGCATCAACAGTAGTTGTTATGGGGGAATTAAAAGTGTGATGGCGGGCTTGTTCATTCCCACTCATATTCAAGCGAGCGTTTTTTTCGCCCTCGGGCTGACGCAGCAATAGTATGGCATTGAAATTTGTCAAAGCAATTCACACAGACTTTGTACGGTATATAAGCCATGCTTTTTTATTGGATACCTCAAGGACTGATTACTTGAATTATGAATCTTATTATCTTATTGCATGTCTTTCTTTTGTGGAATGTGGTCTCTGAGTGGCCGGCCTCCAGTGATATGTTAAGTCATGATATTGATGCCATTGCTCAAACACATCACAGTATCGACATGCCGGAATGCATACCGAGGGGAATGTCATTGATTGTTCCATGGAAGTCCCCCCCCCACCCCCCCCCCCCCCCAAACACCAAGGTAGCAGCAGCGACCATCATCTCCTCGATTTAGTTTCCTGGCCTCTGAACTGCGGAGAAAAGGGCCTCTTTAATTGGTATGTACCACCATGATTGCAATCGATACGCTTGCATGCTCGAGAATCACAGAAGAAAAAGTTCTGTCTATCCACACAGACCTTTATTTCTCCTTAAGATTAGGCAGTTTTAGAAAAATGCAACTCCCTGGGAATATAGCTTAGTCAAATCCCAGCCGGTTATGAAGGGGGTGGGGGAGGGGGGGGGGGGAATATATAAATAATGAACGAATAGAAGAGAAAGGGAGAGAAAAAAAACAGAAGCTTAGTATCTGTGTGTTAGGATGGAAGCCAAGACTTTGAAGGCAGTCCAAGTTGGTGTTAACAGAAGGGACCAGTCTATTGCTGGACTTGTTCTGTAACACTCCCTGAGCCCCAATAATCCTCCTCCTACCCCCCCCCCCCTTCCCCCCCTTGCCTGCTTTTGCAACCACCCCCCCCCCCCCCCCAGCCCCCAATGATGGGGACACACAATTTTTATTCAATTAATCTTTTATCGCTGTGTCTACGGCTGCACTTTCCGCCCCGTGCCAAGACTGGAATTTTGTCTGTCCAGCCTACAATCTGGGCAGCATACAGATAGACTGCCAGCTTTACCCCAACTGTATTGTCCCCCAGTTTTTGGAACCTGGTTTGGATGGTGGATGGCAGTGCCAGGCAAACACAAGGGGGGGGATAGGGCACGCGAGGCTTGGTATCTGTACCTAGGCCAGCAGAATTAGCATCCTTTTTGTTGCATAGCTGTCAGCCTCATGCTGGGGTTTGGTTCGCGGGACCCCCGTCTGATGGAAGTTGGCATTACTGTATGTGCTGTGCAGTTACATCCTCGGTGTTCATTTTGAGAGAGTAGAAATGCATCAATGTATTAGTATTGATTGAATTAATTAATTCTGTGTGGTATGGTGTTTCAAATAGTATTGCATTTCTTCTGAAAAAAAGAGGGAAAAAACGGAAATAAACTGGAGACTAGGCTGCAGCTATTGATAACTTTTTTCAATTAATCCGATTTTGAAGTGTACTTTTAAAAACGTTTATACATCTACAAACCAACAAGAAAATATGAATTAAATACAAAATGTGAAACGATAAAAAAAAAATTGAATATCAATTTGTCTGATTAGCATATCAATTTGTCTGATATGCACCTAGGTCCTATTTTATACTTTGTCGTACAGCAGTGACATACAAAAATAGTGAAAATAGCCCATCAACAAGCTGTGGTGAACTTGTAGGTTGGCAAATTTAGCTTGAAAATAATATATTTTATACAAATCGATTTTAATTTAATTTTTTTATAATCGATTAACCTAATTAGTTTAATTAACTGTTGCACGCGTACTGTCCATTTAATTTTCTTTTTTATCCGCAAAGGAAGTCAAAGAAAAACAAATATCCTAGTGCTTAAGCTCACCACCCAAGAATTTGTTCCCAGGGCTGCTAACCGCTAACTGGAGATGCTTCCTGTCCACATTGACCCATCACTCTTCTACAGTCATATCTGATATCGTGTCTGCAGCGTGAACCTTTCAATTCCAGACAACGTCTGCCTGATCTTCATGCCATGTGAAAGGCAGTGGAGGGGAAGGGGCACTGCTGCATGCTTAAGGGGGGCTGGGGGTGGCTCAGAGCTTTGTATGCCCCCAGCACTCCCCACTTGTTAGCCTTTTCCAGGCAGACAATGCCCTGATGAAACATGACAGGGCTAGGCTTTCATGGCCATGTTTGCGCTAAAGCCTCAAAATGCTAGCAACTGCACTCATTTCAAGCCCTGCAGTGCAGTGGAATTTTAAATAATAAAAAAAAAAGGCCTGCACTCTCTGGGGGGGGGGGGGGGGGGTGGCTTTGATTGCCAGAAGCAAAGAGTAACAAGATTAAGAAGAGAAGAATGCCAAATGATACTTTCTGACAGTTACAGGCATCGCTGCCTCGGCAGGGCCAGACGGGAAGCAACGAACCTGAGACATCATCGGGGAGACATGAGCGCTTATGAAGGGGAGGTTAATTCAGCGTCTTCATAGACCATCTAGAGTTCACGTTATTATGTCCGCCAGGCCGAAGGCAAAGGGGGGGGGGGACTATATTTTTGTCCCTCTATTTGTGTGTGTGTGTGTTTGTGTGTGTGTGTTCCCGCAAACGACTGGACTGATCAGCACCACATTTATTGTGCTACGCGATGTATGCCAAAGACACATTTTTACGGTGTTGCTCTGGAAGAGGCTAAGCCATCTATAAGAGGGTCTGTCTGTCTGTCCGTCCGTCTGTCTGTGTGTGTCTCTCCCAGGCTAATCTCGCAAATCACTGGACCGATCAACACCAAACACACGTCTTGTGCACACTGTCAGAATCCCACCAATCTTTCTTCACATACTGTAATAATTGTTTGATTTAACTGTACAGTGTATCTTTTTTACATGGAAGTTAATGTGGGGGATAGATGACATCAGAGACTATGTTCTTTCAGAGCCAAGCCATATGAGGAAGTGAATGGCAGTCAAAAGGGGCTGATACCTTATACCCAAATATGGAATCATACAGAGATTTGGTGTAGAGGGAAAAAGGAGGGACCGTGAATAGCAGTGGTTCTCAAAGTGGGGTCCGGGCCATTTGGGGGGGGGGGGTACCAAGGGGTCCCCGATTTTTTTTCTCCAGAATTATTTTGGTAGATATGCAATTTTTGTTTAAATCGTGAAACTTTTTGTAATTTGTAATTTGAATGGAACATGTTTTACTCAGATCTTCTGGAGGTCCCTGGCAAACTGCCACAAAATATTTTCAGATGGGGGTCCGCGGCCAAATACATATACATTTCAGGGGAAAAAGTTTGAGCGCCACTGATATAGCAACTTTTCTTTTTCATAAAAGTGTTAGGATGTATAAGACATTTTTAGAATCGGCCTCAGGTATTAATGGGTTAAGTAAAAGTGGGTGTGGCCCCAACACTGGCCCCAGTGCACTGTCAATGGCAGCAGACAGTGCCACATGCTGTTTCTATTACACGCATTAGGTTGTTGAGCAAAAGCTTGGCCATGTTCACAAACAAATTAATCTACAAAATCAAGAGTCTTAAATTGTGATTTAGGGCAGGGGTTTGTTGTTGTTTTCCTCTCTTTATAAATTCCTTCATTCTTTGGTACGGCAAAGATCCCAGTGATTAAAAAGTCAAAGCAGCCACTTTCTTCTCTAGGGGCATTTTTTGTGCAACGAGCAGGGGAACAGAGAACTCAAGGGATTACAAGTGCATCATGTGCATGTGTGCGCACGTATATACCGCACGACTGATTCATATCATGAGTGAACCTGAGGCTGGAAAGGTCCCCCAACAGCAGATGAAAGGCTGGATTAAAAGCCAAATTCGTGATCCAGTCGTACGGCGGTGTCGCTCGTCAAAAATAGCAGATTGAGGAAGAAATTGTGTTATATGCTATTATGGTTGTTTATATCTAACCTTTATATTTTTACCATCACTTATATAATGCATTATGATATGATATTTGGTAGCCTGTAGGAGCAGTGGTGGCCTAAAGGTTAGAGGAGCGCCCTCGTTGCCAGAAGGTTGCCGGTTCGAATCCCCGGACCGGCAGGAAAGATCTGGGTGGGGAAGTGAATGTTCACCACTTCCCCAACACCGCTGAAGTGCCCTTGAGCAAGGCACTGAACCCCAACTGCTCCAGTGGAGCTGCTTAGTGGCCAACAGCATAAGACTGTGGTTGTACTAGTCAGCTCCCAGGTTTTAATGTGTCTGTCTGTCTGTCTGTGTGTTTCTATGTGCAGGGCGTTGCTGAAAATGAGCACTTGTGCTCAGCTACTACCCTGGGTAAATAAAGAATTAAAACAAAAAAAAAAAGGAGCCAAAGATGTCTCCGCTAACGTTTTTCAGGCCAAGGACCCCCTGAGAGAGAGATGAAGCGGGGGACCCCCTCTATATTGTATAACATTGTGTTGGAGATGAAACTCTTTTTTTTATAAACTTGGTCTGCTCTTTTTTCCCTCTACACCATACCTCTTTGACAAAAAATAGCTGATCTACAAGCTCACAACGCCTCGTAGCGCGAGGCGTTGTGAGCTTGTAGATCAGATATTTTTGGCTAAAGTCCTCCTCAGAAAAGGGATGCTACTTAGGGTTCAAGTGGTTCATGTAAATCATATCACACACAGATTTGGAGGCCCCCCTGTAGTAACTCTGAGGACCCCCTGTTGAAGACCCCTGGCCTATCTGTTATGGTTCAGCTTGTCCTTGTAGCAGCTAGTATAACTATGGTCTGAGCTCCCTGTGCTCGTTGGCAGAACTACCTTACTGTACCACCGATCTGTGTTCAGACTGTGTGTCTAACGTACTTCTCCCCACGATATCATGTAAATCACCACCTAGAATATTGTCTCCGACTCCTATTGCCTCACCAATAGGGCTGTTACAGTTATTACATAATCGTCAATCGTTTCCACGTTGAAAACTTTCTCACACATTTTCAAATATTAAAAAAGCACGCACAACACATCACCAAGTGAAGTGTAAGCTTGTAGATCAGCTATTTCTGCTATTTTTACATGTATAAAATTATAAAATTATGTAAATAATTTCTTTGTATGTTTAAGTTATTTGTCATATCTGCCCTGTGCAATTTTTGATTACGAAGCCTGAAAGGCCAACAGAAATTATTTTTTAATTCATATGTTCCAATACCAAACACACAATTAAATCATTAATCGCAATTATTTGAGTGACAATTAATCGTCAACTTAAATGTGTTATCGTGACAGCCCTGCTCATCAATTACTGATTGTAGGAGCTTGTATTAGGTCTGCTATTTTCGGCGTGCAAAGAACACAATCAGAGTTAACAGGAGAGGGGTTCAACAGGGCCGAGCAACCGGGAGTGCATTGGGTGGGGGTGAGGGTGGGGGTGGGGGGGGGGGGATCAGATGAGGAAGTAATGGAGAAGGGTCCCCTCCTCCCCTGTCTTCAGAGGGAGGGGAGAGGCCGTGAGCAGTGTTGCCAGATTCTGTGAGAGAAACAAGCAACCAGGTCTAGGAAAACCAGCCCAAAAAAAAGCGACTATGGGCCACATGAGCACTTTAACATATACATCAGCTAATTGAAAATAGCAGATCTACAAGCTCACAACGCGTCGCGATTGTGAGCTTGTAGATCGGCTATTTTTTTAAAAAATGTGCGGGGAAATTATAACAAGCAGATCTGGCAACCCTGGCTGTGAGATGCAGAGGGGGATGTGGGAGACTGGAAATGATCAGAACCAAAGACTTGGCAGCCCTCCTGGAGAGCATTAAAATATGGGAGCCAATCTTCAGATGAGGATCAGGAGAAGAGCAGTGGTAGAAGAAAGTACACAATGTTGAAATACTCTGTTACAAGTGAAAGGTCTGTATTTGAAAGTACAAATTTTTTTCAAAGTTTGTCAAAGTTTTAAAAAAAACAGCAGATCTACAAGCTCACAACGCGCCACGACCCATTGTGAGCTTGTAGATCTGCTATTACTGTAGTATAAACCAGGGCTTAACTCTGTTTTATAACAATAATCTAAATCTAAGTAACTTAGCTGTCAAATAATTGAAGTGGAGTAAAAAAGTACAATATTTGCCTCTGAGATGTAGTGGAGTAGAAGTATAGAGTATCGACAATATGAAGTACTGAAGTTAAGTAATAGAAAAAAATACCGCAAAATGGCACTTAAGTACTGTACTTGAGTAGTTACTTTCTGGAGAAGGGCTATGACAGTGTAGAAGAATACTAAAGAAGTGTAGAAGAATACTAAAGAACTGCAACTTGCAGTTCTTTGCCGTCTGCAAGGAGGAGGAGGATGAAACACAATTGTTGTATCGTCTCCCAAACTATCCTGTTGTACAAAGCCAAGGTTGCAAAAAAAACTAACAACATAAACAATAATTCCACATTTCTGTATAGGAATCTCGCTCTCAAAGGGACAACGGTGGCGCCGTTCCCAGGAAAACATTAGCGAATGTTCTCGTCTTGTTCTTCATCGGGCGTTTGTTTGTTGGTTGGAGAAACAAATAGACCGATTGTGATGCAGAATGCAGTTTGGATCAGTTAACCCATTAAGGCCGATTCTACAAAAAGTTTTCTGAAAAACCTATGTTTCTATATCAGTGGTTCTCAAACCTTTTCATGTCAAGGACCCCCAAAAGTATATGTATTTGCCTGGCCACGGACCCCCATCTCAAAACCCCCAGAAGCAAAGATTTGAGTTAAAAATGTTTGCTTTAAAAAAATTATATATTCAAAGATTTGCCAAAACGTTCACGATTTTTCAAAAATAGCAGATCTACAAGCGGCACAAAGTGACATCTGCTATTTTTGAATAGCCAAAGTATAAATTAATGGTTCAAGTGGTTAAAATTTAAAATGACACTGATGCTTTCCCCGGTTTTAATGGGCTAATACCGAGAAGCTATGATTGACACGCACAGTCTGGGGCTGAAAAATCCCAATCATGCAGTCTGATGACAAGACGGCGGATAGCTATTGATCCGCTTAGACATGCACCCGCCATGCCGCTGGGATGATGCGCGTCAGGCATTTTACAATTGATTGTTTTTTTCCGGGAAGGGCTCCCATCGCAATTCATCCCCAAATGAAGCCGTTTTGTTTTCTGTCGGGGGCGTCTCTTGTTCAATGTCATGATCCTTTCTCTATATACCCAACTCATTTCACCACCTCTCCCTCCCTCCCCAGATGCTGTGCTCATCAACGTCAGGTCCGGGGACCACCACTGTGGTCCAAATGGAATCTTTTTTACGGGTCTGTAACTCAAGAGAGCAATCTGGGAACCCATTCGGTAAGAAAATATGAAAGAAATATTTTTTCCCCAGGAAACAGGTTTGGCTCCTCCCCTTTCTTAGTCCACTTCCTCCCGAGCGTTTCTGTGTTCATTCCTGCTAACAACAACATTACATGTTTAGGGCAGTTGTGCTGACTGATTCTGCAGAATCAGAATTCAGAGAGTGACCCTTTACGGTGCGTTTTAACAGCGGGCGATTCAGGATAGTGTTTTCCGGAAGTGCATTTTTATGTCTATGAGAGCCAGCAACTACTGGCGATGAGGCGAAGTGGGCGGGGGGACGATGTTGATCTGAAAAGATGGATTTTATTTATCTTTTGGACGCCCAGGTTCCATTTGTACTCTCTCAATAAATGTACAGTGTAGATCGGGGCGCCAGTGTAGTTTAGTTCAGTGATTCTCAACCTTTTTAATTTTAAGGGTCCCAAGTTTGCACACTGTTAAATCCTCAGTGCATTTTTAACTCTGAGAGCGTACAAATGGAACCAAATGGACCCGTAAGGGTCCATTTGGTTCCATTTGTACGCTCTCAGAGTTACAGACCTGTAAGGGTCCATTTGGACCGCTGGTGGTCTCCGGACCACACATTGAGAACCGCTGGTCTATATGCATTAGATGACTGGAGAAACATTCCACTGTAACATAAGATTGACAAGTCAAACATGTTCTGTTTCTGCTCTGAGGATCTGGTTCCTCATATGCTCTCCCCTGAGTTGGCTTGGTTGAAAGATTCAGAATTTTTTTATTCGCTACATCTCACAGTACCGGTAATTGAGAATAACAGGTAGTAAGGCAAGAAATAGCTACAGTAGGTATGCACAGTACATTAATCATGGCACACTTTGAGGCGTGTGAAGGTGTGTGCTTGGGTCCTATTTCTAAAGATTATATACATATATGTATGTGTGTAGGCTATTACATAAGCATCTCAATGGATGGAATGGTAAATGGACTGCACTTAGTTTTCTCCAAAGCGCTTTACAATGTATTTCATATTCTCGCTTTCACACACATTCATGCAAACGATGGCGGAGGAAACCATGCAAAAGGTTCAGTCACTTACTCAAGGACACTTTGACACTAACGCAGGTGGAGCCGTTGATTAAACCGGGAACCAATC
Source organism: Gymnoscopelus braueri (assembly GCF_963280865.1). Taxonomy (NCBI): domain Eukaryota; kingdom Metazoa; phylum Chordata; class Actinopteri; order Myctophiformes; family Myctophidae; genus Gymnoscopelus; species Gymnoscopelus braueri. The sequence goes on along the minus strand of NC_137620.1, from coordinate 27,968,617 downwards.
CGATTCCAAGATGGCAGCTCGACCTTCTGAGTCACTGCGTGCAAAATACAATTAATAGACAATTATGTGGCTTAAGTTGTATAATAGTGACAATTATGTTTTTTTAATCATCGTGCTGGCACCAAGAGCCTGAGATGTTACTTTCTTTTTCAAAGATAATATACACACACGTTTAATCTAGAGCTCTGGCATTTTGACCTTAAGAATAAGCAACAAAGGTAAATAGTCACAAAGTGCAGAGAGAACAAAAGTGAACCAGGAAAACAATGAAACATAGCGTCTGTCTAAACAACATTCTATTTAAAACATATTATTAACATCTGTGGTCAAGAAAAAACTAATCTAAGGAACAAAACATGAGAATAAGGACCAAGATATATCTGCATAGTAAACTATCATCAAGAAGAGAAACAAGGAGGGTGAGAACCTGACGGTGAATGTTCGGCCAATCTGCATTTTTTTGGGTGAAAACGAGCCATATTCAACTGCCGATAACAACAGAACGGACGGTCGTGGTTACAATGTTTTTGTTTCCAGTGGAAAGAGGAGAGACTCGTCTGCCCACAGAGACATCGTTTGTATACATCCGGGTTGAAAAAAACGGTGGATCCTCAAAGACACAAAATAAGGTAAAACTGCTGGCAGTGGCAGATGAATTAATGAATGAATACCTGGCAGTGAATGTGTTAAGTGAGCGTGCCAGGAGGCCAGTAAGGAGGGAGTTGCAGTAGTCAAGCTTTGAGATGACTGAGGCCTGCATAAGGAGATGGGCAACCCCTGGGTGAGAGCTCAGACCCTGTACTGGACAGCACCCGCAGGCTGACTGTCCAGGACAACTGCTCTTGGCAGTTAGAACAGAAGCCACCGGGGAGTTGTCGATGGAAATAGTGAGATCCTGCATGGGCCAGGACTTACCTGGTAAGAAGAGAAGATCAGTTCCTGCAATCCTCTCCTCAAGGGGCCTCTTTCACATGATCCGCCCCTCTGTTATGTTGTGGTTTTGGCTGGGTGTGTTGGGCTGCTCCCCAGCTGACCCGTCATCTCCAGAGAGAGGCTCGGGGGCCCTGGCTGGATGATCATTGGGCCTGTTGTTTGAGTGTAGGGCCCGTCATCTAAGTAGGGTGGTGGTGGAGGTTGTAGATCTTGGCATGATGTTGTCTTTGAACATCACTCTCTGCTCACTCTGCTGAGTTGAGATGTCTTTCAGGATAGACCTGGCTCCCTCTATCACAGCCATATAGGAGAAGCGGAGCTGGTCCGGGGTTTGGATCAGGCCCATGCGATACTCCCTCATGTCCAGTAGGACTCTCTGGATGTCAACCGTCGATGGGCCCTTCCTCTTGTCCATCAAAACCAGGCAGGTGTCCACCAACGAGAAGGTCCCTGAGCGTCCTATCCCAGCACTGCAATGCACCACAGAGGGCCCATGTTCTGGACCTAAGGAGCCTGACTCCCGCACCTTGACGAGGAAGTTGAGAAAGGAGCCAGGGGAGTCTGGGACACCAAAGTCGGGCCATGTGGTATAATGAAAGTGGTAGATCTCCCTGGACTCCCCTGTCTTTGGGTTTTGCAGTTCTAGCACTCGTGTCGTGTAATAGGACATGTCCTCCTCCGAGACTAGCCTCACGACAAACCCTGTGTCTGGGAACGATATCTGTTGCTCTTCCGTGGTGGGCCAATACTGTGCACACTTCTCAGAATCTTTTTCGATGACTTTATTGAGCATTATAACTGCTTTGGAACATTGCTCCCATATCATTAGCCAGAAGTGGCCACATGTGTCCCTCAGAGGGCCCTGAGATAGGATGTATGCTCTTTGAGCTTCCTCCACCGTGACTAAACTTGCGTTGATGTAGTCATTCTCACAGTTTTCAAGTTTTACCCGACTGTGATCGTATGGGCTGACATCCGTGTATCGGTTCAAATTCCAGTTCTGTGGAAGGTTGGCCACTCTGTGTGGATATTTATTGGCTTGGTTTTGTAATTCATTGTAAAGATTCTGCCATCGTCCCGACGAATCGATGTCTTTAAATTCTTGCTCCATTTTATCATATCAGTGCTCAATAATCCTAAAGTGTTTGCAATGCCGTTTGCAAACGCTATTTATATACTGCTACTATATGCAGTTCAAGTTGTTGCGGGTGGGTAGTAATGTCTGCCATGTGGGTCTGTGGTACATAGGCAGATAGGCCCATATATGGACTGGACATTCTCCACACATCGAGTTGTCATCGCAATAACCCGGAAACATCAGGCAGGTAGTCGGAAGGCCAGCACAAATCGGCCCGTCATATGCCCATACATTTTGGAGATATATGGAGATACCCATGGGTGTGTAACCATATTATGCCCATATATGGAGATTGCGTCAGCTCAAATCATCGTTGTTCGGCAACGGTTTTCTGTCCATACACGCTGAGCAACATGCAGTTGTAAACCTGAAAGACATCTTGGGATTAAACTGCATGCGTTACCTCCATACATGAAGGATCCTACGTGGAGTAATTTTTACCCAACACTAATGGTGCACCCTGATGTTTTATATGGAAATGTTCTCGATATAAAACACAGGGGAATACCCTAGACACCCTAGACGAGACGTTTTATCTCCGAAAAAGAAAGCAGAGAGCAATCAAGTTCAGCTCTCAAATGGCATAATTATAATAATTCAGCAGGACAGCTGATCATTAGCCTCATCAAAAATCTGTTTACCGTCTCGGGTGACATGGCACTATAGTATATTTTTTTCTTCTTTCTTTGTTGCCGACTTTGTAATATATGTAGTGTCATTCGCTTTTTCCCGGCCTATTAAAGGGAGACGGATGGAAAGCAAACAGGACAGGTCTGACCTTCTCGAAGAAATAGACAATACATTCTCCAGACAAGGCTCGTTCTGTCGTTGCTTTACTTCACTCGTGTTTTACAGAGCAGTTTATTGTCTTTAATGCGTCCCGCGGGACAGCAGAGAAATGACAGAGCACAGTTTTAGACCACTAATTGGCTGACTGATATGTTCAAACATAGTTCTAAAGCCATAATTGTGTAAAAAAAAAGAATTGAGGGGAAAAAAGTAGAAGAGTAACTGAGGCATGTCGTTTGTCAAATCGGCCCAAACTGACAAATAATATGCCATTTATGATGTTGGTAACAAAGACAGACACATGATGTACTGTAGTCACAGCAGTGTTTCTCAAACTTTTTTGTATTATATTTTTGTATTATTACTTTATTTGATGTATTTGGCCGTGGACCCCAAGCTGAAAATATTTTGTGCCAGGGACCCCCACACAAGTTTTGTGTTGTTAAAATGTATTTAAAACATTCAAAATGTCTTGCTTTTCTTTTCAAGACTTTTTGAAAATAGTCGACGTACTGCACAGTATATATACGTTTAAAGTGGTTAAACAGATTTTTATGAAATATTAACACATTTTGCTGGGGACCCCTTGGAATCCCCTAAAAACCCATGGGGGTCCCCAGAACCCTATTTGAGAACCATTGGACTAAAGCAAAGCTGCCTAGTCATGGTTTTTAATGTAGTCTTATTAAACACCCTATAACTATAGTTTGTCTCCCAGCGGTCTATACTTGGTCTATACTCTTTTTTCCTCTATCCAAATCTCTTCAGTGAAATTAGCTACAAGTACACAACGTCTCACACTGTGATGCAGTGTGAGCTTGTAGATCTTCCTATTTTGCAGAATGTTCGGCTATTTTTGCAGAATGTTCACGAGTTATGACATTCCAGAATAGGGACGCTATAGGGTTCATGTGGTTAAAGTCGTTTTGTCATTGATGACAATGGTGATACAATGGGAACACGCAACCGTACACTATTGTATGTTCTGCAAAATGACCGTGGGTGTACAGCATATGGACAAGTCTACCAGATTCCTTTGGTAGCAATAAGTAGTAGACTATAACTGTTTATTTGGGGAATACGTGTGCACTGATACTGTATTTGGTATTGTTGTGGAGTCCATTGCATTTTGCGCTGAGACTGAGAGTGTAAAATTCAGTTTAATTAGCACTCAGGATTTTGCAGCATGAAATATCACAAACAGATGTGTACATCTGGCACAGGGAAATATTTAATTTCGAAAGCCCGACTCCTGAATCTGTCTCAGTATCATCTTGTTTGCCGAAAATGAGAAATTTGGTGTAGGCCTGAAACAAACAAGCAAACAAACGCTAACTGAGATTGCAAACGTACCACCTGTTCCTGCTCAATTTTCAAAATTTCCGAATAGCAATTATATTTTTTATTTACCCAGAAAAAGAACAGAATATCGTCTCTGTCGGGTGGAAACCTCATAAATCCAAAACTGTTACTTTTCATGATTTAAATTCAAAAACAGCAAAAGTAACAGATCGACAAGCTTGAAACGCGGCGCGAAGCGACGCGTTTCGAGCTTGTCGATCTGCTAGCGGATCTGCTACTTTTGATACTTTTGTGTGACGATGTAGTACAGTACGATCAAGTAGGGTGTTAATTTATGAGAAAGAAAACCCACAAAAAAGTTAAAATATGGAGATAAGAGGTTTCTGCCCCGACAGCAGCGATATACTCAACCAAACACCAAACCTCCTTAAAAAAAAAAAATTACCCATCCCTGAAACCTCACAGAGAGATGTGCCTGGAGCCCCAGCGGACCACACCCAGCCTTCTTCCCAATAAACTGTTGCACACCTTGGCAGCACACATCCAATTTCCTGTCGGGGCCACTTGACCCGTTCACTTTCCCCCTCCGCCGCCGCTGTTCCAAGTATAGGGCCTCTTATTTTCGTCTCTCGCTCCTCGAGGAGATGTCTGGCTCGGTTGACAGGCCCCCGCGTTGGTTGTGTTTTTGCAGAGCGGATGAGGTTGGCGCACAGTGTTGCCATGTCCGCTTATTATAAGCGACTTCGGGGCTTGTTTTTCTGTAGTCGCTTGTGAATATTGGTAGTTGCTGCCATGGGTTGCGTTTCTTTCTTTCTTCTTAGCGTTTCTAAAGTGTTGAAGCTTATTTGGGCTTGCTTCCTAAATGTTGTTTAAACCAGTGGTTCTCAAACATTTTAATATCAAGGATCCAAATCCAAATCCACGTAAAAAAAAGCATGCATTCATGTAGCGCGATGACCCTGGCTACATCCTGGAATGATAACATTTCACTCGCGAGTTACAACGGGGATAAATAGACAGGAAGCGGATGGGGAGACATGTTTTTGATCCATCTGGCCTATCCTTCTCAGGATCACAATGGGTACTCCCAGAGCTGCTCCAGCCCCTCCTGTGTGGAAAAAAACGAAAAAAACAAAAAGACACCAAAACCGTTTAAATACGGTTTTGGCACCCCGCGTCACTTTTTGCACCTTTTGCAAAACCGTATATATACGGTTTTGGCACCCCATGTGTTAATAATACATTTTTTCACTTTTTTCTCAAGATTTTCAAATAGCCAGCCAATGTACAGTATATAGGTTTAAAGTGCTCATGTGGCCTATAGTCGTTTCTTTTGGGCTTGTGTTCCTAGACCTGGTTGCTTATTTCTGTCACAAAATCTGGCAACACTGGTCGGCACGTCTGTTTGACGAGGCGAGGCGAGTTGTAGGGGTGGGGCGGTGCGGGGGACTGCGTTGACGGATGAGCGGGATGCTGTGATGGTCTGCCGGGAATCTCGGGGTCAAACGGCAGACGTCTATTCGCTTGACAATGTGACGCGCCGTTGTCTCTGGGCGGCCCTCCCCCGCTGCTATAAGCGGAGAGACGGGCCGCAAATGGGAAAGCAGGGGTCAGGCAAGCAGTGGAGGGAGGGAGAGAGAGAGAGGGGCTGGTGGTGTTCTAGCACGTTCACTGTGCTTGTTATATGTCGCCAGTGGTGGAAGAAGTAAGGTTTTTCTTACTTAAGTAAAAGTAGCAATACGACAACTCCTGTTTTTAAAATGTAACTTGATTGTAAGTACACAAGTGTAAAAATATACTACAGTACCGATTGATTGATTGATTGATTGATTGATTGATTGATTGATTGATTGATTGATTGATTGATTGAAATTTTTATTAGGCAAAAGAATGTAAAACAACACAGTTACATTTATAATGCTTTTGTCTAAAAGGTCCGGCCAAAAAAGTCCTTGCGGACTTGTTTCCGTTGGGGTCCTTGAGTTAATTTCATAGAGCATAGAGCATAGAGCATAGTAGCATAGTAGCAACCAAACAGTTCAAAAATCAACATGAAAATACAGATAATACAGAAAAAGTACCACTATGTACAAAAAAAGCATTTAAAAAATATATGTACAAAAAAAAAGGGGGGGGGGAAGCATGGAAAAAAAAATATATATATATATATATACAAAAAAAGCATGAGGAAATACAAAATATGTACAAAAAGAGGAGGGGGGGGGGGGGTCGTCTGTCTACAGGGAAACTGGTACTAGCTCCTCTTTCGGCCTGCAGAAAGATGGGTTTTTAGGGCTGTTTTGAATGAGCCCAGCGAACTGCATTTTTTGAGGGATGGGGTTAGACTATTCCATTCTTGGTGGCTGTGCTATAGAAGGAGAATTTGCCCATGTTTGTTTTATGGGTGGGTGGTACCAGATTGTTGTTTACGCTCCCTCTAGTTTCGTGGCTGTGGGTGTCACTAACTTTTTCGAGGTATTTATACAGATATGCGGGTATAGGGGGCATACCGAGGGGGCACACATAGGGGGCACACCGAAGTAAAAGTATATAAAAAAAACAAAACGTTTTTTCATAAATAGCAGATCGACAAGCGCACAATGTGTTGCAATGCAACGCGTTGTGCGCTTGTAGATCTTCTATTATCAGATAGACTATAAAAAAGGGTTTAATTGGTTAATATACTGTATGTGTTGTATTAGTAATCTAAATCTACACAGTAAATCTGTTAAATAATTGTCATAGAGTTATTACAATATTTGCCCCTGAGATGAAGTATAAATTATCAACGAAACGGAAGTACACAAAAATTACCTCAACATTGTGCTCAAATACATTGAGTAAATGTACTCAGTTTCTTTCCACACTGTTATGTGGCCCTTTTTCTTCTCCCCGCATCAAGCCATAGCAGCCAAGACGGTGTGTATACTGCAAGATCCCACTGCAAGTGTCAATTTTTCTCTGAGAGTTAAATTGACAGTCAGGACTAGCCCACTTTGCTCCGCCGTTAGCGGCATAATTGGCTGCATATACAGTACGTTCTCTCAAGCGACCATTATCCACTTGTACAGTACGTGTGCGCTATCTTGAGAAAATAGCTAAACCGATCTTATGCTTGCAACAAGTGTCGAAGCGTTCATCCTCACACTCCAGCCAAAAAACTTTGCCCGGCTCCCGCGCCTCGAGAAAGAACTCCAATTAACTAACAATCTGTTTCCTTGTAATTATACATTCCCAGCTTGCTTAAATTAGGGCTAGAAAACCCCATTATAGAATTAGAAGTTGAAACTGGGTCGAGAGCATGATGTCACAACGTTGTTTTTTTGGCTCAGATGCGGCGGTGTAAGTGTGATGGTCCGGGGGGGCTATAAGGAGAAAAGCCCCCAGGGAGAGGCTGCAGCCTTCGTCCCAACACCTCGGTCCAGATCCCTAAGACGGCTGCGTCCACAAACAAACGCTTCGTCGATGTCAGGTGGAAACCTTGTATGTCCTAAACCAGAACTGTTACTTTCAGAAAATGATGTGTTCCAATGAATGCAATGTAGTTATTATTTAGTCACAAGCTATTGACAATACTTTTCATTGGTTCAATATATTGAAAATCCTCATCAGACTTAACTTTTATTTTCATTTAAAAACATTTTTGGTAATAGTGAAAATAGCAGATCTACAAGCTTGAGCGCATAGATCGGCTATTCGATGCCCTTGTGTTGGCAGGAGTTCTCTGCGTCGATGGCAATGACTTGTATACACAGTATACAGCAGTGGTTCTCAAAGTCGGGTCCTTTGGGGTGGGGTTCCAGGGGGTCCCTAGCTAAAGTAGTTAATGTAGCATCACAATCATTTTAACCGCTTTATTCATTTATATGAGCTTGTATATCTGCTATTTCTGAACATGTTTGAAAAATCTTGAAAGTGTTTCGAATTTTGTAACACAAATCTTCTCTTCTGGGGGTCCCTGTCACAAAACATTTTCAGATGAGGGCGGGGGGGGGTCGCGGCCAAATACAAAATCATTTTGGGGGTCCTTGGCATGAAAAAAGTTTGAGAACTACTGGTTTAGAAGGCATTTGTAGAATCAGTCCTCAGGTCTTAATGGGTTAAATTACGAAAAGTTGAAAAATGGAGAAGATGCATGGTTTCTGCCCGACAGCAACAAAATGCCTATCCTCCCCTCACCCCCCCCCTCCCACCCCCTTATTAGTGCACTGTGGTGAGATAAGGCAAGTCTACCCAACTGTGTCTGGGAGGATTGGAGTGTCAACTCACGTTACGCCCCCTCTGTATGCCTTTCTTCACTGGGAGGGTCAAAAGAAAAGCCCTGTGGAACATGAAAGAGGACTGTGTGGAGTCTTATCTCACAGTCACCATGCCTCTGAGGATCATGGTTGTTTCCAAGTGTATATTGTTGTTGTCGGGGCAGACACCTCTTATCTCCATATTTTAACTTTTTGTGTTTTTTTCGTAAATGAACGCCCTTCTTGATCATACTACAGCGTCACACAAAAGCATCTAAAGAAGCAGATCCACAAGCTCGTTTTGTGCTTTTGTACTTTTTATATTTTTTTATTTGAAAACTGAAAAGTAACAGGTTTTTAAAACATATGAGGTTTCCACCCTGTGTGTTGTGTGTGCATAAGTGCCATGACTTCCTGAAGTGAAAGTGTGTGTTCTGTTCACAGAATGCCTTTGGTGGAAGAAGTACTATTTTTTACTCAAGTAAAAGCAATACCACGATATACATACTCAGTTACAAGTAAAATCACTTATTCAAAATTTGACTTTGGTAAAAGGACAAAAGTATTGGCATGAAATTATACTTACAGTACCACAATAAAAATTATAAAGAAATGTCAAACTTTTTCCAAGATAGTCAATCTATAAGCTCACACCATGACGCGACGCGATGCGTTGTGAGCTTGAAGTATAAAATAGGGCATAAGTGGTTAAGCTATGGTTTGTAATAATAATCTAAATCTGCAAAGTATCTAGTAACTAAAGCGGTAAAATAATTGTTGTATAGATGTAGTGGAGTAGAAGTTTAAAGCATTTAAATGACAATACTCAAGTGACGTCAATGTACAGTACCGCAAAGTCTTACGCAAAAAAGTACAGAACCTGAGTAAATGTACTTAGTCACTTTCCCACCACTGTGTGCACTTGCACACATACCTCTTAAGTGTCATGCCTCTTCCTTGCAGTGTAAAGTGCATGTTCACAGGGATGCCTGTGCGTGGGCGCAGAGAGCCAGTATGTGTGACTGTCGCCTCTTCTTTGGCCCTGGACTCCGGCAATCAGCAGTGACACACAGAAGGCGCACCCGGACCAGCTAGGCCTTGATTTACAACCCTGCAAAGATCGCAGATTAATAACCGTCACCAAGGCAAACACAAACGGCTTGTTGTGCTGAATAACACACAGTCCGCCCAGAGATCACACACTGATGACTGCCAGTTCAAAGTGTGCCGGTCGGGGATCTTTTTAGAAGCTCCGCTGGGGCTCTCTCTGTGTGTGTGTGTGTGTGTGTGTGTGTGTGTGTGTGTGTGTGTGTGTGTGTGTGTGTGTGTGTGTGTGTGTGTGTGTGTGTGTGTGTGTGTGTGTGTGTGTGTGTGTGTGTGTGCGCGCGTGTGTGTTCTGCTGTTGTCCAATGCCAAATGAGATGGCTGCGTTGGCTAGTACACACAGAAAAATGGTTCTATTAAACCCCAGCATCTGGATTCTCGGGGGAAACTTTGTGTGATGCTGACTGTAGTATGATCAAGTAAGGTGTTCATGTACGAAAAAACACAAAAATAAGAGGTTTCTGCCCGACCGCACCCGGTACTTTCGTTTAGACTCTCAACCACCCAAGTCTTGCCCAGCGTGGGGTTTAAAGGTTCTATCTAGAACCAAAAATGGTTATTATTCTCTAATCTATGGCATCACTCTGAAGAGACAGTTTTGTTTCCAGTTGGCACTTTTACTTTTTCTGTGTGAGTCAATGAAAACTCAGTTGAGAAGAACACGGTTGCTAAGCTATAATCAGAGTGGTGGAGGAAGACTAATAATGCTTTGAATGGTGAGAGTTTCCCTAATGTTTGTCAGCGGTCCAAAAGGTGAATTAAGTTCCTCCGGGCTGTGTTTACTCAGGTTAATCAGGAAACCTTCACTCATTTGGTTCATCCCTAAATCCTCCGCTCTGTTTCGTTGCTGAGAAATCCAATAGTGCATTGATTCTTACCCCCCCCCCCCCCCCCCTTTAATTGTTACGTAAAGGAAAGAACATCAGTTGACTTTCTTCATTGACAAACCTCTCATACTTAATAAACCTCTACTTTAGGAGAGGAGTCAAATATGTCAGATTCGATGTGATAAAACAAGTGGTGTCGACTGAATGATGCAGGATATAGATTAGCCCATATTCACCAAGTTTGTGATGAAAGACGGGCTGTTTCTTCATACGAAATAGATTTGGGGCTCAAAATTCAATTGAGCTGCTTTATTTAGTGAATAAATATCCTTAGGATACAGGGAATTAACTAAATTATTGAGACTAGACGAGGTTAAATTACGTTTATATATCAAAAGTTCCCAATAGTTCGTCAAACAAAAACGTAATGTGTGATTATATCGGCAGGTCTGAACCAATTTCAACCAATAATATGATAAGCACCACTAGAGGGCAGTGTTATGCTGTTGAATGATATCAAAGATGGCAGACGCAGCTAAACAAACGTTTGTAAAAAAAAAAAAATTACATAGAGTACCGGAGTCCTGATGTCACTCCCGCTACCCCTGGGTCACAGAGGTATTTTTTTCAGTCCAGAGAGAGGCACGCACATCCCAACGAAAGCTTTTCAGGGGCTGAACAACAATACGTACATTGGAGGAAAGGAAGGGAAGTTCACACATATGCCTCCCAGTAGAAAATGTATTTAGAACGTTTCGACCACAGTGGTCGAAACATTGTTGAGTTAGCAGACCACTTTTTATCACCTGACAGGGGGGAGTTTCCCCGGTAGGACGTAGCGCGTGGAAGGAACACTTTATTCCAACCAGTTCCTTGCATAGACATATATAGGTAGACGCCTCCTTCGGCTCTGAGGCATGTGTATCTTGGGCGCCATTTTAGCGTAGGAGAGCTTCCCTGAAGCTTCCGCGTGTGTCACAGAAGGGGGCGTTCGGTAGGCCAATCAGAGGCAGGTGGGGGCGGGACAACTAGATTCTGACAGGTCTTAGAAAAGACGCACTGTGATTGGCCTGTAGTCAACGCGCTGTGAGCGCTGTGATTGGCCAGTAGTCACTTTGAGTGTCCGTTTGCCTACGCGAAAATGGCGGCCGCGATACAAGTTGCTCCAACGAACTGCAGAGGCCAATGAGGTATCTAGGTTTCTATATCTATGGTTCCTTGCCCCTCCATCAGGCGCCCTGGCTGACCAGGGGGAGGCAGTATAGAGACCAGGATTACTGCATGTTTTTTTGTGAGGGTACCTACCCTAGGGGACACGGGGAGAACGGCGGGCGCCATATTGTGAAAGGAGAGTTCATAAGAGGCAGCTGCACACCAGCTTGGAACTCGGCAGAACTCCACTAATAGACACAATTAGTTTGCGTGCAGCTTGGGATGAGATTGGTTCAGAAGGAAGATGTGTTTGTGCTCAGGGAGCACATTGAGGATACCCATTTGGTATCAACAGCCATCATTTTGTGTTATTGTCATTAGTTGTGTCTTAATTTTACAAATTGAGGCTTGATCACCACATTGCCAAACTATAAATTACAGAGTGGCAGCACGGCAAAAGTTGTGCAAAATAGTTATCTTCCAGGGATTTTCATTATTTTACTTTATTAAATTATTTATTTTGTTCCATTATTTATTTACTTACTAACCATTACATTACACTGCTCTGCGACTTTGATGTTATAATTGCTTTCTTTCTTTCTTGGAGTGTTATGGTTTCAGTGCCATTAAAATATAGAACACAGACTGTCAATGTCTCAAACCGATTTCCTTTGTGTTTGCAATGATGGTCAATTATTTCAGTCTTTCAAAGTTGATAGCAATAGAAGTTTTTTTTATCCAAAAATGTAATATTAAATATTTATTTCATTGTCAATTTTGTTTATTTCATTGTGGTATTTATTATTTAATGTTTGGACAAAAAAACATATAAATATAGCTGTGTTCTGACCTGAATGGCATCATGAGGATTTTGGATATACAGTAGACAGAAAAGGCAGTTCTAGGTGGCCTGCATATTTCATGTATATTATCTATTTCAGTGACTGGAGACAGACATGTCTTGTGACTATTACTGTTACTTGGATTAGATTAAAAAAGTATTTTGGTTTGAATTTTAGATGTATGTAACCAAGTATACTTGGTCCATAACGCTATGTCTGGCATTTGTTACAAACTTAGCCGCTTGAAAATCGGTAGAAAATTCAGGGAGCTGTGATGATTTTAATAGTGGTGAGACCGCCTGCTTCAATGGACATAAATGCATTAGAAGGCTCTGCTTCCTCTCCCAATATGGCGGCCGCGGAGACAGGTCGCTCCAATGAACTGCAGTGGCCAATGAGGTATCTAGGTTTCTATATCTATGGGCGTGGAGGTTGACCGTTGATCAGCAGGAAGCTATTGCAGCTGTGCCTGCAGGGAACTCCCTCTTTCTTTGGTGTTCTGCCCAGGTGGGCGTTATTATATGCCTAAACCCTAACCTTAAACTCACAAAAACTATGCCTTAACCTAACCTTAACCCTAACCTCACAAACACTATTATGCTTAACCCTAACCTTAACCCTAAACCCCCAGAAACTATCCCTGAACCTTAACAAACAAAAAACACGCCCACATGGGCGAAATGCCGGGAAGAGGGAGTCCGGTGCCTGCAGATTCACCGAACAGTTGCAACATATTGAATTGTGGCTAAATCTAACAAACAAGCAATGAAACTAGGAGCACGTCTTTACTTTCAGTTTCTATCGATTAGCACCCTCCAACTCAATCATTCATCTGTAATGGTGTGTGTGCAAATGTAAACTAAGTGGCACAAAGGTAATCGCCTGCATTTGTCCCACATATTTACTACTTTCTATATTACTAAACAGAGACTCACTTTGCAAAGTATGAGATGATGTAATCTAACAGGCAAAGCCCTCTGGAAGAGTGTGTGTGTGTGTGTGTGTGTGTGTGTGTGTGTGTGTGTGTGTGTGTGTGTGTGTGTGTGTGTGTGTGTGTGTGTGTGTGTGTGTGTGTGTGTGTGTGTGTGTGTGTGTGTGTGTGTGTGTGTGTGTGTGTGTGCGTGCGTGCGTGTGTGCGTGTGCGTGGGGTGTCTGAGCCTTGTCTGAGGGGAGGCCTAAATGTCTCAGACTTTGAAAAGCCCTGGTCTAGAGCTAAAGAAGGTGGATCACATAAAACCCATAACAAACATAACAAAGTAGATGGGCGTCATTACCACAACAGGACCTTTTGAGGACATACAACAATACACATTCATACGCTAGACAACACCAGGACACTGCCTCCTCCGTTCTTTTACTCAGTTTTTCTTTTCTCTAAGACCAATTACCTTTGTAAAGGCCAATTCTGATATAGTAAACAAGGAGAAAAAGCGTGCTTATGCAGTTTTCTTCGTGGTGTCTCGGGCCATGGGGCCGTTTTCATCAGTTGTTCATTAGGTTTCCATTTCCAATTAGGTGCCAGCCAAAGGAAGGCAAACAAACAATAAATTAGGCAAAGGTACATCTAATATAACCAGCGTGATATGCCTCAGTGAATCCTCTAGCTTAGCCCCCATTGCAGTTTGCTTTACTGTTTGTCAGATTTTGTTCCAATGTCACTCCTTTTTTCAACGCGAGGGTGAAAACAAAAAGCCTAGATAACCGCAGTCAATTATACACTATCTGCATATTACTCTTCAACTGTCAATGTGTAAAAATAGCACAGCACGCAGTAACAATAATATTTGCTTCTTTCAAACATACAGTATTATTCCTACAAAGACTGCCTAAGGTAGATAATGAAAAACCCATATGAGGTTACTAATTATTAGTTTGCAGACACATATTGCAGCGTTCTGTGCTTATAATTGAGAGTTGTTACCTGATTCTCAGCTTATCATTGCAACCAGCTGGTCCTTGGGCCTGCTGTCTCATGACAAGGCCCTAATTGCTTTTCCACATGCGGTTAATGTAAGTTCATATGGTCACTAATGAGAACTGTCATACAGTAGACACTCTTTTATCCAAGCCTTAGACTTATTGGAATTGGCAGGTTTACCCAGTGGCCAATTGCATAATGGAGAAAATATTCAATTGTAACCCTGCGATGTAATGTATTTTTTTAATATAATTCACCGCTCTGTGTGGATACGTGCGATTTGAATGGTTGCCACTGTGTCACTCTCCCATGTGGTTGCATTGCAGTGTTTTTCAGCTTATGATATTTGTACTGCATAATAGTCTTTTTCAGGATTCAAAAAAAAAAATGCAAAAGTAGCAGGTCGACAAGCTCAAAACGCATTGCTTCGCGCTTCGAGCCGCGTGTCGCAAGCTTGTGGATCTGCTACTTTTGCTACTTTTGCTACTTTTGCGTGACGCTGTAGTATGATCAAGTATGGCGTTAATTTTTGGGGAAAAATGTTAGAATATGGAGATGGAGGTTTCTGCCTGACAGGGACGATATACAATATCTGTCTTTGTGTGCTGTGTACGTGCGTATGCTGACATTGAATTAGTTATTTTTGCCATTTGACTGTTATTGTCACATGCAGTCACAGACTTCGTCTGTAGGTGTTGTATTTCTATGTTACGTTCTAGATGTTTTGGTTCTATGTTCTTGTCTTCCCCAGCTGTATCCTATGTGTGACCAACCTCGGATCGGGCCTAGATGTGAGTGTGTGTGTGTGTGTATATATATATATATATATATATATATATATATATATATAAAATAACGATTTCATCTTCTCTTTGTCGTTGCCAGGAGAGCGATAGAATGACACTTTAGTCGTTATTTTAGTCTCAGATCTGTTAAAACAGCGAGGGACACAGCACTGTGCATATTGGCAAAACACACACTTGGACCCGAAAGTTGTTCTGACGGGGCGCAACAACAGAATTAGTCTTGTTCCCCAGTCAGTCATTGTCGGATCATTGTTTGTGTTGCATCGTTTGTCTGCATTCTCTGTTTCACCTGAATTCAATTCTTGGGTTCTTGGGTTTGAACACTATTTCTGCCTGGCTGTCCTGCATTTGGGTCCTCACCACACTACCAGATCGTGACAGTTATAAGTTGAAGTGTCACTCACAGATGTACCCGCAACGCACACACACGCACACGCACACGCACACCCACGCACACACACACAACAACACAAGTAAGACGCGCGAACGCTGAAAGCGAACGCAGCTCGAAAATAACAATAAGAAGAATCGAAAGGAATGAGCAATTGTAGAGAAGTGGGTGGTACAGTGAAATTAGTGAGAACAGGGCCGCCAGAAGAGTTTGTGAAATGTGTTTGGTTTAGGCATGTTGCAGGCTATTGTGTATTTTAATCAGAGCATCGTCTACATTCCTGGTGGTGCACTCTGGCGCACTCTGGCGGCTGCTTACAGGCAGTGCGCGCAAGTGAGTCACATGGGGGCGCGAGCCAATGAGAGCGTGAACACAGAGACACACACGGACAGAGACACACACAACCCGAGCACAGTTGCATAGTAAGCTCCACTTGGGCGGCGCGCCTCCTTCCGCGTTCGCAATAAAAGAGCATACCAAATTTACTCACACGCACCATGTTTAACCCTTTCAGACCGAGAACGCATCGGTGTCATTATAAGATTTCTTTGGGCTATTCAAAAATCTACAAGCTCATAGCGTGGCACCGAGTGCCGCGCTACAAGCTTGTAGATCTGCTTTATTTTTAAGTGCAAATCTTTAGTTTGAATATATATATAATATACTTTTTTTAAAGCAAAAGTTTTTAACTCAAATCTTTGCTATGGGGATTTTACAAAATGTCTTCTAAATCCTAACAGTTTTTTTTACTTATGTTGCTATATTATCAATGGTTTTCAAACTTTTTTCATGTCAAGGCCCCCCAAAATAATATGTATTTTTCCGCGGACCCCCTCCCATCTAAAAATATTTTGTTCCAGGGACCCCCAGAATCAAAGATTTTAGTTTAAAATGTATATAAAAGATTTAAACAAATTGTCACGATTTTTCAATAGCCCAAATAAATCTTAAAATGACACAGATGCGTTCTCGGTCTGAAAGGGTTAATTGGTGCTGCAGCAACAAAAAAATAAAATAAATAAATAAATTCATAAACATATTTCAGCCAATCACTTGTATGTATTGGTTTCTGTTGCTCAATTCCCCACAGAGCTCTTGTTCTGCTACCGGCAGATCACATTTCACCCCCATGCAATTCCAGAAGCTACAACAAATGAGTCAATACAGTGGCAAATGAATACACTACGAGCGTGTAAAGGCACTGCAACATTAAACGATCTAACCACTTAATCACTTTTCTGTACTTAGTCAAATGGACCCGCGTTGCAGGTGTACTTAGTACGCTCTTTTTTCTACAAATCTCTTTGCCAAAGAATTACCAATCTACAAGCTCATAATAGCTTGTAGCTTGTAGATCTGCTTTTTCTGGTGAATGTTCCCCCTCAGAATAGCACTTAAACCCCAGTATCCGTATTCGAGCTTGTAGATCGGCTATTTTCAGCGAAGATATTTAATGTATAGAGCGAAAACAGAAAGTACACTAGAATAGAGCCCTGAGGGACTCCGGTAAACCATAAAAGGTTCAAGTGGTTAAAGGGATAGTTCACCCAAAAAAATACTTTTTTTTCTATCGATTAGTCACCCCATGGAGACTTGAATTCATGGATATTTTTTAGTTTTTCTCGCATTCCTAAGTCAATAATTTGATGACCAGCAGACCGGTAGGCAGCGGTCACAAAGGAGACTCTTTGTGTCTCCTACCGGAACCACTGCCGGTCATGGCTTACTGTAGGAATGCAACAAAAACTAAACAAATATCAATGAATTCAAGTCTCCGTGGGGTGACTAATCATTTTTAGGGGTGAACTATCCCTTTAAGATCAGTTGGTGAGGGCCTTGGTCCGGGAGGCACATTAAGAAGAGAAAATGAAACATGGTTTTGCGTGTAACAGTGACAACACAACTCTCTGCTCAACCACACAACTCAGTTCAGCACCATGATGACAGGTGCCCACTGTGATCCCCACTGGAGGCCGGGGGACAAAATACAGATAATAACCCATTTAGACCAGGAACGCATCTGTGTCATTTTTTTGATTTCTTTGGCTATTTTTAAAAAATCGTGAAAATCTTTGAATATATATATATTTTTTTTAAAGCAAACATTTGTAACTCAAATCTTTGCTTCTGGGGATTCTACAAATGTCTTCTAAATCCTAACTTTTTTTTGTGTTGCTATATATATCAGTGGTTCTCAAACTTTTTCATGTCAAGGACCACCCAAAATGTATATGTATTTGGTCGTGGACCCCCATCTCAAAATATTTTGTTCCAGGGACCCCCCCAGAAGCAAAGATTTGAGTGTAATTTAGAAAAACGTTGCTTTAAAAAAATATATATATTCAAATATTTGCAAAAAAAAATCACAATTAAAAAAAAAATAATAGCAGATCTACAAGCACTCGGTGCCACGCTACGAGCGTGTATATCTGCTATTTTTTAATAGCCCAAAGAAATCTTAAAATGACACAAACGATGCTCTCCCGGTCTTAATGGGATAAGCACGAGCATATGCCAGCTTTTGGCATACATGGCTGTTTGGCGTGCCCACTCAACAGGATTATACCCCTGGTTGTCTGGATTCTGTTTTTCCACCGTTGATAAAACATTATGTTGTTGTGCACTGAAGCTAGGTTCGTGTGGATGGGGGGGGGGGGGTGTCCTGTCCTTGAGTACTAAAGTTTTCATTTTCATATTAACTTGGAACTTAATGCCGTATGCCTTGGCAATAAAGTGTGAGGGTCCCATCTGAATCGTCTTATTAAGCAGGCGGTTCCTTGCCCTTGTCATTGTATTTACCCTTTTTTTTGGGGGTTATTTGTCACACACTATCATTTCGAGCGTGTGTGTGTGTGTGTGTGTGCGTGCGTGCGTGTGTGCGTCCGAGGACACAAGCTCACATCTTTTCCTGTGTGTGTGTCTGTCTGCATGTGAGTGTGCGTGCGTGTGAAACTCATATACACATACAGTACACATCTTTTCCTGTGTGTGTGTGCGTGCGCTCCGCGTGTGTGAGCCTCTGTTTGTGTTAGTGTTGAACTTGTAACAACACCAGCAGTCAACAGTCACTTGAAGAGGCAAATTTACGCACCATGAAACGCTCGGCGGCTAAAAGGGTCTTGTCACCACACAGCAGTCTGCTGTACCATTAGAGGAGGTGAGAAGAAGAGGTGGGGGGGGGGTGCTGGATAGGGCCAACTCTGGATATAGCCCGACTCTAGTCAAAGTGTAACACTGAACACCAGGTTCTTCAGTGGTGGACAGTATCAATACTGCAATGTAGAAATACTCTAGAAAATAGCAGATCTACAAGCTCACAATGCGTCGCATCGCGACGCATTGTGAGCTTGTAGGTCGGCTATTTTCAAATGGCCGAAATGTATAGGGTTGAAGTGGTTAATGTATGTTTTGTAATAATAATCAATGTACAACGTTTTCAAATAATTGTAGTGGAGTGTGTACAATATTTGCCTCTGAGATGTAGTTGAGTAGAAGTAAAAGACTTGGAAATTGGAAATACTCAGGTAAAGTACAATATACCTCAAAATTACAGTATTTAAGTAAGTGCACTTATAGTTACTTTCCACCACTGAGGTTCTTCAATGCATACGCAATGTAGATGGAAACAGGGCCGAGGCTTTCGTGGAGCAGGCCGATATGGAGGTGTTCACTCCAATGAGCACTCTGACTGGCAGCGCTTTTGTCTGAAGTCGATAAAACTTGGGAGAAAAGTATAAGCCTGTTAAGTCCTTTATTAAAGAGCTTTGCCATGGAGGATCAGAGAGACAGAGTGAAACACACGTGTTAAAAGACAGTGGTGGCCGAAGTGCTCAACCCCAGAGCTTGAGTTAGTGTCTAGACCAGCTAACTCCTGGTCAAATATTACTCAACTGCAAGTGAAAGTTTGTACTTGAGTTAAAGGTGTAGTTCAGAGGCACGGTGGCGCAGTCGGTAGCGCTGTCGCCTCACAGCTAGAAGGTCCTGGGTTCGATTCCCGCCGGGGACGCTGTGGGCGCTGGGGGCGTGTCTTCTCCTCCGCGTCATCAGCGCCCATACCCTAGGTGGGGTTGGCGAAAGGGCCTACTCTGTGTGGAGTTTGCATGTTCTCCCCGTGTCTCCTAGGGTAGTTAATACCCTCACAAAAACATGTAGTAATCCTGGTCACTATACCGCCTCCCCCATGACAGCCGGGGCGCCTGATGGAGGGGAAGGGAACTGGTTGGAATAACGTGTTCCTTCCACGCGCTACGTCCAACCAGGGAAACTCCCCCCTGTCAGGTGACAAGAAGGTCAGTTGGCTCTCATGCATTGAAGGAAGCATGAGCTCGGCCCTGGCCTCCCTACCGTGGGGGACTGGTGTAGTGCTGGTGTAGGGCGGGTGTAGCGCCCAGGATCACTTAGGAAATTGGCACCGGGTGAAAAAAATGGGTTACAAAAATCGCGGGATAAAAAAAAGAAGAAAAAAAAAGGTGTAGTTCACCCCAAAAAATACTTATTTTCTATCAATTACACACCCCATGAAGCCTTGAATCATGGAGTTTTTTATTTTTTTATTTTTTGCATTCCTTAGCAAAAAAAATTATTACCGGCTGCATATCCGGTAGGAGACTCAAAAGAGACTCTTTGAGTCTCCTACCGGAAACGCAGCCGGTAATCACATCACAAGGAATGCATAAAAAAAAAAAGAAATCAGTGAATTCAAGGGATCAAGGGGTATTTAATTGATAGAAAATAAGTAATTTTTTGGGTGAACTACTCCTTTAAAGTACTGCAGTATACTTGCTTCTAAAAATACTTAAGTATGCAAAAGTTCAAATTACTACAAAATGTTTTACCCCCCCAATTATTTCCACACACACATTTCTGTGTTGTCACTGCTTCCCTCCGATACTGAAAATTGGAAATATTCCAGTAAAGTAAAGAAAAACACCTCAAAATTGTACTTAAGTACAGTACTTGAGTACATGTACTGAGTCACTTCACACCACTGCTCTGGGCGTACGTCACACACACACTCACCCACTTGGTGATAACACAGTGAAGGATGACTCATCTGATTATTTCACCTTCTCTCCACATTTCTATAAGGACACTATCTCTCATGTAACACTGTGTGTGACGCAAGCTTCGCCGAGGGTGTATACTGTCGTGTACTTGTGTTTATTATTGATTTTTTTGTGTGATGTTTTGTACGCTGCTGTATACCTACAGTACTTTTCTTTTGCCCTGTAAGAGTGTCTTAACTGCTCTGGTGACTGAATTTCACCCACGCAGGATCAATAATGGTCATATGGTTTTTGTAATAAGTAATAATGAATATTAATTTCTACACATGCCACAGGGCATGGTAGGATATTAATTGCCTAATGGTATCATACAGTCCATCTGTATGGAAGCTATGGATTTGTTATGTGATTGATTGATAGAGATAGATATAGATAGATGATTTGTTTAGCTCTAAAAATGTACAAATGGTGTGGTGCGGAACTTGTGGGAGATAGAGCATGTCCTGGAAAACAGGGAGGTGTGTTAGTGACAGGGCCACTCTGAAAATGACAGTTAACATTCATCGAGTGATTCTTTGTCCGTCCTTTCATTCCAGCATCTTTGTCTGTGCTTCGTTTTTTTCTCTTTCTCTTTTTTTCCTTTTGTGTCTGATTTGCTTTTTAGAAAAGAAAAAAAAATCCATTGCTAAGAGACATCGCACACAGCTTTTATTGCCACGCAGACGCAGTTACTCCTAAAATCCGGGTTGGTCTCGACGAGCCTCCACGCAGCAGCACTCGGAGGCTGAGTTCAGTTGAATGCCGAATGCCTCCTTGCTGAAAGTAGACGCACGGATTTCTTGTTCCATAACTTTCAGTTAACTCTACTTATACACGCTTGGCCTCAGAATGGCCTTCTGGCCTCCCCGCCTGGCTCCCAAGGAGACGTGTCTACTAGCCCAGTGATCACTGTCTTCTTACACCCTTTCACATGACATCAGCAGTGAGGAGAGCGGAGTGGAGCTGCTGGGGTAGACCTGGGAGCCATTGGGTTGTTTCGAGGTCAGCGTACAGTATATACATATATCGTCTCTGTCGGGTGGAAAGCTCCTATTATGTCCAAAAACTCTTACTTTTCAGGATTCAAATAAAAAAATAGCAGAAGTAGCAGATCGAGAAGCTCAAAAACATGTCGCTTCGTGCCACATTGTGAGCTTGCGGATCTGCTACTTTTGATGCAACTGGGTATTTGGCTCGATGAAAAACTATCATTCAAACATCACATTGCTGAGCTCACCACCAAATTAAGACCAAAAAAAATGATTTCTTTACAGAAACAAAGTCAGCTTCCCGATGATCTGCAGGAAAAGGATCGTTGAAGCTGTATTTATGTCAGTATTGGATTACGGTGATGTAATTTATAGAAATGCTGCTCCTACTACTCTTTCACCCCTAGACACAGTTTATCACTCAGCACTTAGATTCATTACCAGCGAAAGCTACAGCACCCATCACTGTACCCTTTACGACAGGGTAGGTTGGTCCTCCCTCTCTGAGAGAAGAAATAGGCACTGGTATCAGTTTATTTTTAAGGCTATCGATGGGAAGGTTCCACCCTACCTTACATTACTATTAGAAGGGGGAAAAAAGCACTTACCAGACCCGTTCAAGTGACTGGCTTACACTTGAGGTTCCACCTGTTCAGTCTGAACTGGGGAAATCTGCTTTCTGCTTTGATGCTCCTATTTCATGGAACACTCTACAACTCACGCTAAAAATTAATGCCCCAATATCCTATGGACAATTTAATCACCTGCTCTTCAATCTCCCTACCTCAACATGTAATTGTTTTTAACTTACAAATGTTCTGTTATGGTTTATTTTGTTGTTTCTGTGTTTTATACCTGTATGTGCCTTAATTGTTGATTTTTGTGTATGTAATCTTGTCAGCATTGCAAATGAGGGTGAACCTCAATGCTCTTTTCGAGAATAAATAAAGGTTTCAATCAATCAATCAATTTGTGAGACACTGTAGTGTGATCAAGGATAATTTACGAAAAAAGTTAACACACACAAAGTATGGAGATAGGAGGTTTCTGCCCGATATGCAACGATATGACCACTGAACATGTCAGACCATGATTGCTCTTTCATCTTGTTTCTGTCATCCTTCCTTCCTCCCTTTCCTTTCTTTCATCCTTTAGGCTCTAATGGTGAGGTTGATCACTGTACTTTTTTTTACCCTTTATCATTTTAGGTAGGATTCAGCGAGTTGGCCCATCCCAACACAGCCTCCATTCCCTGAGTAAACTCCTGCCATCCATTATGATTAGTGAGTCACAAATATGCCAGAAATATTGTCCTGTATTGCATCGCAACACCTTGTTTCTCTCCGAGGCTCGTTCCCGTCAGGGGAACCGTATGGACAGAGCCATTTTAAATACCTGTCCTTTCCCCCCGCAATGCGGAAACTAAGGTGAATGCCTCTGATCACGCTGACATAAGTGAATGAAATGAAGAGGAAATGGAGAGACGGCGATTGGGACAAATCGCCTCTCAAATTGAACATGACGTGCCTCTGATTGTAATCTCCATGTGGACTTTTGTGTAGAGATGGAGTGTCTATGATGATGATGGGATATCTGAATGAATATGCTACTCATTTCAAAGGAGAGCGGTAGATGTGCACACAGGCTCATGCGCACACACACACGGCCCTTACACCTACGTTGCACCGCCGATACGACCGATATGCCCATATAAGGGCGTATCATGGCCCCCATGGGACGCATAAGCAAACCTGCGTTGTTAGGCAACGGTTTATGCTGTGTCTGACAACAGTGCATTTTGACCACCGGCCCACCCACCTATACCCATTAGGCCCACCCACCCACCTAACTGTACATTGCACCACCGTTCCAACCGATATGTCTGAGTCTGATGGGGCCTTGACCCCCGTTGTACCTGTCTGTCTGTGTCCCTTTTGTGCCCATATATGGAGATCTTTTAATTTACTTTATATTTATATTATTACATTTTATATATATATATATATATATATATATATAGTATAGTAAACATCTCATTTAACCTTTCCATTTAGCCGTTCCTCCCCACTATTATAATCCATGCTGGTGCGTGGGTCCATCTGAACATGATGAGGACAATTACTTGCAGGCAGTCCTCTTAATAGCAGGCTGACACAGCCAAGGCACATTAACTCGAGTATGGCACTTAAGTTACACTTCTTTGTGGTACTTTTACTTTACTTGTTTATTATAATTTTTTCGATACTTCTTCTCCACCACATCTCAGTTTTTCTCTTTACTAGCCTATAGTTACTTTGCAGATTATTTTTACTTGGGCTATTAAAAAATAGCCGATCTTTGGCACTGTAAGTATATGTTGATGCCAATACTTTTGTTGTTATAATCAAGTAAAATGTTGAAGACAGGACTTTTACTTATAATAAAGTATTTATTGTTACGGTATTGTTACTTTCAAAGTTTTAAAAAATCTAAAATATTTGACGACTTCTTCCACCAACGATGAAATATGAGTGCAGCACTTACACATCGTTGCTGACAGGCAATGTTTTTTCATAAACAAATGCCCTACGTCATCCATCATACAAGAGCGTCGCCCAAAAGTAGAGAAAATAGCAGATCTACAAGCTTGTAGCTCGGTTATTTTCAGCTCAAAGATCTCAGATAGCATGTTTTTAAAATAATAATACAAAAAGGAAGGGTTTGGGACATACCATGTTTCCACCCGACGACAGCAACAAAATACAGTTCACAGCGTGATGGTGTGCTGCACGCCGCTGCGTGTGTGTGTGTGCTTATATGTGTGTTTGCGTTGTACGTATTTACCCTATGTTGATAAGGAGGCCCCATGTTGGAACAACTGCCCATTAAAGCAGCCAGCAGTGTGTGAGGAACATGAAAAATGCCTGCTCTTATAACGCGCACACACACATGTAGGCTACAGACAGACATATCGTCGCCGCCAGGCCTCTTATCTCCATATTTTTACTTTTTGTGTTCTTTCGTAAATTAACACCCTACTTGATCATACTACAGGCCTGTCCCCGACTAAGGATTTGTTTAGTCGAATCTAATTGGCGACTAATTGCCAATAGTCGACTGGCAGTCGACTAATAAAAAATAAAAAAAGGGCCAAAATACATTTTATTTCAAAGGGCCAAGTCTACACAGTTTGTTTTGTCTCTCCAGCCGCACTGAGGAGCTCCAACACAAACAATACCAATACAAAGACGAGGAATAAGAAGAATAAAGTGGAAGTTACGTGTGGTTGCAGGTGTAGACTTGGCCAAAAAACAATTTAAAACATTTTTGGCCATTTTTTTTCCGACTAGATTCGACTAAGAGACACGCAGTCGACTCGGACCCCCCGCGACTAACCAGTCGACTAGTCGACTTAGTCGAGGTCAGGCCTACAGCGTCAAACAAAAGCATAAAAAATTGCAGATTCACAAACTTGAAACGCGACGCGAAGCATTTTCAGCTTGTAGATTGGTTACTTTTGACTTGGTTGTATTAACCCTAAAGCCGAAAATAGACGATCGCTGAGCTGAGCTTGTAGATGGGCAATTGCAGTGCGCGACACTGGCAGTATAAATAAACCATAACACAAATCCTAACCCTAAAGGCTCTATTTTGGCCCTCACAAGTCTGGCATAATACAAGTACACACACACACACACACACACACACACACACACACACACACACACACACACACACACACACACACACACACACACACACACACACACACGCACACGCGCACACACACACACACACACACACACACACACACACACACACACAATAATCTACATGCACATGGGAACTGCAATGATATGCAGGGTTACAATAGGGTGCTGATGCTGCTATTTCCATATAAGCGCCGCAAATGCATCTAATCACACGTGTGGACTTAGTTGAGCATTAGGAGATTTCTACGCCTCTGTAGAGACTTTGTTTCATGTCTTTTCCCCCTTCTCTTCCCTCCCTCCTGCTGACAGCGTTTTAACCAGACAGGGGGAGGTTTTGAAGTATATTAAAAGGCCTGTTCAAAAGGCTAATTTCCCTGCATATAAATAAGTGGGATTTCAAAGATGATTTTCAAAGGTTTGCAAAGTTAACTTAGTGTCTGTGGTGTTGTTCAGATTAAGCCTAGAGAGAAATAAATGGTATTTATCTTTTGTTCATTTGAATGGCACCATTGTGTATTTTTTTTGTTGGCACATGTGTTGCTTTCTCCAGCAAGTTGGCTTGTGTTTTCTTTTCCGTCAGGTTAAACATGTCAGATGTGGAGCTCGAAAAGGTTTGAGAACCACCGTGTTATGACATGCCCAGAATAGGGATGTTAGGTTTCATGTGAGAATAGGGATGCTAGGTTTCATGTAGTTAATAAAGGGGCTCTTCGTTGTCATTGAAACCTCCATGTCAAGGTCCACCAAATTGACATGTATTTGGCTTGAGGTTGAAAAAGAAGAGAAGATTCATGTTCAAATCTGATCATTCAAAATGTTCCAAACAGTTTTGATCATTTTCAAACATTTTCAAAAATAGCAGCTCGCTGCGAGCTTGAGGTTGGAAAAAGAAAACAACAACAAGCTCTTTGTCTTTGCCCCTCCTCTCCTCTGTCTGTGGCTCTGGAAGAAGGACTGTGATGATGACTGCCATTAGTGTGCCACTGGCTGTTAATGGGAGGTTTCTCTGTACCATATTATTACTGCTGTCCACGTACGTGCGTGCGTGCGTGTGCGCGTGTGTGTGTGTGTGTGTGTGTGTGTGTGTGTGTGTGTGTGTGTGTGTGTGTGTGTGTGTGTGTGTGTGTGTGTGTGTGTGTGTGTGTGTGTGTGTGTGTGTGTGTGTGTTATATTTGCTTCTGAGATGTAGTGTAACAACCTCAAAATACTAGGTAGGGTAAGTGATTTACTTTTGTTAACATAAGTGTTAAATAGCTCTATATTCTGATTCTGTACTCATTGCTATAGAGTGTTTGTTCAGTAATAGGAGTCTCCCATGTCTCTCCAGCGTGAGCTTGTAGATTCGCTATTTTCAAATAGCCAATGTATAATAAGGCTAAAGTGGTTAATGCATGTTTTGCAATAATAATCAAAATCTACAAAGCAACTAGTAACTTAAGTTTTCAAATAATTGTAGTGGATTAAAAGTACAATATTTACCTCTGAGATGTAGTGGAGTAGAAGTAAAAGTATTGGAAATGCTCAAGTGAAGTACAAATGCCTCAAAATTGTACTTAAGTACAGTACTTGAGTACATGTACCTAGTTACTTTCCACCACTGCTCTGCATTTTTCTCCTCATTGTTGAGCGCCCACCTCTCCAGTCATGTTTGTTCAGTCCGCACGCCGCTATTCTTAGCCTCTCTGCAAGAGGTCTGCTGTGAATGCTGGACAATTATGGTATTTTCTGAGTAATTTCTATTAGATGTGTTCAATTTACTCGTCCTCACGTCTCTGTTGCCTGCAAGTGCACGTGTTCATGCATGTGTGGATATCTGGTTTCATGTTGTTTTGCACTATGCTGACTGTCATCCACCACAGATTAATGCGGTTTCGATGTCACATGTACATGTTTGTTTGTGCGTGCTTGACATGTTGTGTGTGTGTGTGTGTGTGTGTGTGTGTGTGTGTGTGTGTGTGTGTGTGTGTGTGTGTGTGTGTGTGTGTGTGTGTGTGTGTGTGTGTGTGTGTATTACTATATACTTATGAGGACCAAGTGTACCCAAAAGTGTAGTAGAGTTTGAGAAATATAGATATTGGGAGGATTTGTTGTTTTATGGTTACGAAAGATGTTAGGCTTATATTTAGGAAAAGATTCAGGTTGGGGTTAGGATTAGATATTTAGACTTTTGAGGTTAAGTTTAGGGTTGGGGTTAGAGTTTTCTCGTTTTACACTTAGTTGGGCGGCAATGTCATGCGTTGAAAAATTGCAGATTTATAAGCTCACAAGCTGCTATTTGTTGGCTATTATGTGGCTGTTTTCAACGCTGTCCTAAGATTTTGATGTCCTCACAAGTATAGTGTGTGTGTGTGTGTGTGTGTGTGTTTGTGTGTGCGTGTTTGTGTGTGCGTGTGCATGTGTCTGAATGTTTATGCCTCTGCATGTAGCCATGCGCTTGCTTACTCTTATAAATGGTTGTTTTTCCCTACAGCTAGATTGCTCTATTAGCACATTCCCCTCTTGTTCTCACTGGTGGAGCTAATCCGTTCTCTAATTGGTCGGATGGACAGGAAGAGGTTCCAGCTCCATTTGACCATTCAGTCCATTTCACACAGAGAGACATTTCCCCATCGTTTAGTTGCTGAAACACATCGCCGCTGTCGGCTGGGAACCTTGTGTGTCCGAAACCGTTACTTTTCAGGGAATGGGGAAAAAAATAAACCTGTGTTCCAGTGGCTCCAGTCAGTGTAGCTATTATTTAGTCACAAGATTCTGTTAATACTTTTCATTGGTTCATAATTATAGAAACCCACAAACACACTTAACCACTTTCACTTTAACCCATTAAAACCGGGAACGCATTTGTGTAACCACGTATACTTTGACTATTCAAAAATAGCAGATCTACAAGCTCATGGCGCGGCACTCTTGTAAATGTGCTATTTTTTGTGTGCAAATCTTTGAATATATACATATTTTTTAAGCAAAAAAAAGTCACTCAGATATGGGGGTCCCTGGAACAACACATTTTGAGATGGGGGTCCACAGCCAAATACATATCATTTGGGGGTTCCTTGACATGAGATAGTCTGAGAACAACTGATATTATAGCAACATACGTTTTTTTCAGAAAAACGTAAGGATTTAGAAGACATTTTGTAGAATCGGCCTCGGGTCTTAATGGATTAAAAGAAAATTCATAAAGATCAAAGATAGCAGATATACAAGCTCAAAATGCGTGAGCTTGTAGGTCTGCAATTTTTTTGCTACTTTTGTGTGACACTACTGTACTATGACGAAGCACTTATACTTAATCCTCTTTGTCCCCAAGTGGGACATAAGGCTTTGACGATCTGCCTCCACCGGGACCTGTGCTGCGCTGCATGCTGTGCCTCGCCCCATGTAAGGTTCATCTCCTTAAGCTCAGCTGTCACGGTTCGTCGCCAGGTTGGTTTTGGGTCGACCTTGACTCCTTTTCCCCGCTGGGATCCATCTCTGGGCAAATTAACCTTTGGGATTGGATCCTGGGCCATCTCGGGAGCACATGTCCCAGACATCGTAGACGGCGGGCGTTTGATTTCTGACACAACGCCGGTGCACCTGGTCATCCTGCTGCGCAGCTCTTTATGTGAGAACTTCTCAGTCCAGAAGATGCAGCAGATTTTCTAGGAGGCGTCCATTGTGGAAGGCATCGATCTTTTTCATTATTTGATTATTAAAGTTGTGCATTCATGTACCAAAATGTACCACCCATAAAAAGTTGAAATATGGAGATACAAGGTTTGTGCCTGACAGCAGCAACATTACACATTGTGCTAAATAGGGGCTGAGGGTGGAACTCAGGCTAGTTTCATGCTGATGAGCCCATTACGTCATTGTCTGCAAAATGACCGGTGAATGGAGCATCATTCTAATTGAGCAGGGAATAGAATGAATCTAGAACCAGAAATACCATTATTGTCATGTATGACATTCACACAACATTGAATTATAACCACTTAATCTCTATATTGTTGACTGGGGTCCACCAGGGAACTATACTTGGCCCCCTCCTTTATCTCCCTCCACACCAAATCTCTTTGCTGAAAATAGCCACGCTTACATACAGTACAAACTTACAACGTATTGCGTTGTGAGCTTGTAGATCTGCTATTTTCGGTGTGTGACATCATCGTGCGATGAAGTATGAATCGGGCTTAAGGTTCCAAAAGGTTGAAAAGTGATATTTATTTGATTTATTTATTTATTTTGATTTTATTAAATAAGTGTTTAATAGCTCAATATTCTGATAGTAATCATTACTAGAGACTGGAGTGCTCGTTCAGTAACAGGGGTTTCTGTCTCTCCAGCTCTTTAGTAAACATAAAATACATGTTCAGGTCAGGGTACCAATTTTATCCAATCAGGTCACAGGATAAACAAGTGAAATTGGCAGTGATGACACAAAGAAATGAGCAGACACATTTTAAACTGTTGCATTATAAAAACCTGATAAATGGATACTCTCTCCTGATTGGATGAAGTTTGCACCCAGCTGAAAATATATTTCTGTTAATTAGAGCTGGAGAGACGGGGAACTCCTGTTACTGAACAAACACTCATAGCACTCATTACTACCAGAATATAGAGCTTTAACCTTTTCATATAAAAAAAAACATTTAGTTTTGACCAAAAATGTCACTTACTGTACCCTACCTTTAACAGTTTTTTTTTTGCTTGTTTGGAGTGAACTTCAAAGCACTTTGATAATGGATTCATTGTTACACTTGAGGCAGAACTGTGAATGCTGTTGTGTTCAATCGGGATAGCTTTTAACACATGTTGGCCGTTCTGCTGTAACCATGTCAGCGTGTCATGTGCTTTCGTTTGAAGACCTGATGCTCCTGTAGATCTCTAGCCAGTGGTGGAAAAAGTACTCAAATGTTTTACTTAAGCAAAAGTATCAATACTGCAATGTAGAAATACTCTGTTACAAGTAATTAAGGATAATCTAAATTTACTTGAGTAAAAGTACAAAAGTTTGGACATCAAAATATACCTCAAGTACAAAAAGCAAGATGTTTTCAAAATGCATACAACTCTTTTGAAAATAGCAGATCTACAAGCTCACAACGTGTCGCGGTGCAACGCGTTGTGAGCTTGTAGATCTGCTATTCTCAAATAGCCGAAGTGTATATAGGGCTGAAGTGGCTAATGTATATTTTGTAATAATCATCAAATTAATCAAATCAATCAAATCAAAAACTATAACTAAACGTTTTCAAATAATAAAAAGAGTAAAAGTACAATATTTGCCTCTAAGATGTAGTGGAGTGAAAGTTAAAGTAGGCTATTGAAAATTGGAAATACTCCAGTAAAGTAGAAGTAACTCTAAATTGTGCTTGAGTAAATGTACTTAGTTCCATTACACGACTGATCTCTATAGCCAATCTCAGCCCGTCGAGGACTTCTCAAAGTGAACTCACCTCCATCCTCAGAAACGTCAGTAACGAAGCGTTATACAAAAAGAACACAATTTCCCTTCACAAGCGAGACGGATCGTGTTGTTTGAGGGAGTGTTCTACAACAGCCGGCGCTGTGTGTAATGACACCCAAGTCAAATAGATGATTTTGCAGCCTCATAACTGCCAGGCATTTCTCCAGGAATGCCTCGGTATTGACTCACACTTTTGTTATTTGACTTCACAATGCTTGTTAGAGGGACTACAGTGTGTTTGTGTGTCAGCTGGCGTTAAGGACCTCATGTACGGGAGGCACACATGGAATAAGTTTGTCTGGATGAGCGATGGGTCTGCCCTACACTCAGACATAGCCTGGGGTCTCTCTCTCTCTCTCTCTCTCTCTCTCTCTCTCTCTCTCTCTCTCTCTCTCTCTCTCTGACTGATGGGCAGCATGTTCGCTCAGCCAGGTTGTTTCCTCTAAATCACCAATGGCAGCACAGACTCAGTAATGGCGTATTCCCTCAATTCCTCTGGCTTTCAATAGAAGTACTTATTGCCTAAGCTGTCTCATAGTAAAAGATAGGAGAATGACACATGTACGGTATGTGTTATATGACAATGTGTGCGTGTGCGCACGTGCGCGTGTGAGTGTGTGTGTGCGTGTGCGCACGTGTGTCCTTAATGGACAAATATATTTCAAGTGGAGTGTTATGGCTATGGCGTCTTCGGTGGATCTGTTTTGTCAAAAAGCAAATTGGTGAGGTTCCGAGGTGGGCAGAAAACGTCGATTTTACTGTACCTTTGAAAAATTATGGAATATTCTCCGTGACCTCCGTCCTCACGGAGATTGGCTCATTACACGCACGGGGGTCCAGTAGAATCGTAAAAAAATTACATTGGCCGGCCGCGATCCTCCATTCCAGAGCTATGGCCGTTTGAATGTGGCTTGTTTTTTGAAAAACATCAGAAAAACTACAGAAAGCTGAGAAAAATGGACTTTTATAACATGAAAGGTGCCTAGATTTTTTTGTTGTTGTGATTACGTGATTTCTGGGTGTACTCTTCTCTGGATCATTCAGAGTTGCGTGCCCTGCATCAAACCTGGATTGGTGCGCTACAGTATGTCTAAAGAACTGATTTAGTTGTAAAACACTAATGTTGTGAAGATACTGTATGCAGAGTGCAAGAAGCTGAAAGGATTTTCAAGGGGAACCTTCAAAAAGACAGTGACTATAGAAAACAACAGATCTTTTTGCGTGTTAGCTTGCTTTATTCATCAGCAGAACAATGGTGGCTGATTTGAAGCAGGAGGGGACCGCACACGGGGAAAGGGAGAGGTTAAATATGTCCATGAACACGCCAGCCAGCTGCACTGCGCACTCTCTGATCGCCCACCCTGGAATGCCGTCTGGCGCTGCCACTTTGCGGATGTTGATGCGCTTGAACAAGGGTAAAGAGCTATGGAATGAATATAAGTCAATGAAATGTCCACAAAAGTTGGCAAAAACAACGTGTGTGTGTGTGTGTGTGTGTGTGTGTGTGTGTGTGTGTGTGTGTGTGTGCGTGTGCGTGTGCGTGTGCGTGTGCGCACACAGGTGCCTCTGGGTGGCTGCAGGTTAAAGAGTTGTGAGCATGTGCCTGTCCCTGCATGAGTGCGTGCTGTCATCGGCGTAAATAAATAAAAAATAAAAAATGGCACGATGCGATGCCAGCTAATCTCACTGCCAGAGATACAGGGCACAGTAGCTCATCTCGGCTTTGGTTCGCGTCCAGACCATCTCTTTCTCTGTCTCTCTCTCTCTCTCTCTCTTGCCCTCTCTCAACCTGATGTGAAAAAAAAAGAAATATGGGAAATGGTAGCGGCAGTCCAAACAATGAGAAACACGCCGGCTCTCCTAATTTAATTTTACGGCAGATGGCAAAATGTAACCTGTGACCCTGACAGATTGCTGCTTTGGTGAGGCTCTTCCAGCTTATCCATTCAGGAAAAGTGCAGAGGGAAGGAGAGAGAGGGAGAGAGAGAGGGAGAGAGAGAGAGGAGGGGTGGGGTGGTAAAGGTTGAGAGTAAGTGAAACGGCAGAGAAGAAGGGCGTACAGAAGAGAGGCATCTCCTGACAAATGTCTCAGAGGGCAAAAAAATAAGAAATCAAACGTCTCTTTCAGGGGGGAAACGGATAGGATGAAAGCAGAGAGAAAAGGTTACAGACCCGGGGAAGCTAGGCCGACAGCGAGAGGGCAACGTTTCAAAAGTGAGCCGCGAGCTACTGTAAAAAGCCTGACAGATTTTGCGAGGAAGATCAACAATCCAAAACTTCCCGGGGGTCAGATTGAGTCAGAAAATGGACTTTGAGAGCAGGAAGAAGAAAAAGGAAAAAGAGATAGACGCGGTGGAGAGAGCCATGAAAGGCTAATTAACCGCGGCGTCGGAAACAGGGATGGTGCGACGCGAGGGGAGGCGAGACGAAGAGGAGGAAAACAAGTTGAAGCCACATGCTAATTACTTTGCAGGGGCCTCTGATCACTTGTCATCTGTGACGCAGATGAAACTGCGCGTGAATGAGTTTTAATTAGGCGTGTTATTCGGAAGGCTAACCTTCCCTACCCCACGCTGGCGCCGTGTTGTGCTAACCTGACACAGTTGGCATTTCTCCGGCTGGGAAGGAGTGGAGGGAAGGGCAATTATGACCAGTGACACATTCATGCAGCCTCTATTTTTACACCCTGTCTGTGTTTGCCGGACGGATTATCATGAGCTTTGCGAGGCTGTGCCATTCTATCAAAGTCGTTACCAGTCTGATAAAGTTTTATTTTGTCTGGCGGCTAGCTGGCGCGCCATGAATTGTATCATTAGTCGGAGGCTATATACGTGAGGTGGGAGCGGGTCGGTTATGAGAAAAATAACGGCGCGACAGGAGGCTAGCTATACGGTCTGGCGCACAGCGGAGGTTATTCGGCGCCCCGTGTGGTGTGGTTATTCTCTGATAGGTCACGAAAAGCCGGATGCACCACGATGTATTGGAACCCACAACCTCTGCGGTGGTGGGCAGCTACTTTTACCACTCCACCCAAGCTGCAGTGCATGTCTTTGGCCACTTAAACACTATATACTTTGTTGACCAGGGTCCCCCACGGTTCACTTGACCCCCTTCTTTTTTTCCCTCTACACCATTGTTCTTTGCCGAAAATAGGCAATCTACAAGCTCACAGCGCATCGCAACACGACACGTCGTGAGCATGCAGAGCTGCAGTTTTTTGGCCGAATGTTCACCTAATATGACATGCCCAGAATAGGGTGGCACAATGTTAATCAGCAATGAACCAGAATGACTGATCCATGCTTGTTGCACCACAGATATAGAAACCTTGATACCTCATTGACCGCTGCAGTTCAAAATCTAGCTGTATAAAAATATCCCATTGTAATTTTATACAACTAGATTCTGCCAAGTCTCGGAAAAGACGCGCTGTGATTGGTCAGTAGTCAGGCAGCGTGCCCCTTCTAATATGGTGGCCTCGATACAGAAGCCCCAGAGTCCGAGGAGGCGCCTGCCTTTATACAGTTCGTATAAAGCTGGTTAAAGTTTGTACTGTATGTCTATGTGTTTTGCACCCTACACACCTGAATCTGAATCAGTTTTATTGTCACATCGCATATCCCTATAAATCAGTGGGTTCACGCGACGTGGATGGTTTACCAGGCTACATCATTTCATTGTTTTCCAAGAAAGAAAGAAGAAAAAAGGGGGGGGGGGGGGGCAAAGAGAGGGAGAGCAAGGAGAAAAATCAACAAAAATATCTACATATATACACAATTAGCCTAATTAGCAACAGGTATGTACATGAGGTTAGACATAAGGTCTGACCTACATCATGCAGCATTTATTCATTGTAATTAATTGACATTTAATTGTTTGACTGCTGACAACAGCCATGTTTTTAATAATTAAAAGCTATAGACGGCAATCAGGTTACAGAAATTAACAGACAATTAATCACAACAAGCATAGAACACAGAATGAACCCTAGATTGATGTGAACCCTGATTGTTTTTTCAAGGCATCATCTGGTGGTCACGTCCATTTTCAGAGCATGTTTATATTAATGATCAATCAATTGATTGTGTTCTGACTTGGATCAATGGAACTAACATAGTATACTTTAAGTTCCTATTTATCAGTGTCAGAATGAATTTGAAGGTTTGAAAGGAAAAATACACAAATATATTATTTTAATAAAATCTTAGCCAATTATTTCGGGGCCCCTTGCAATATCACGGCCCACAGTTTGAGAAGCGAGGTCTATGGCAGTAGTTGATGTATAGTGGGGTTAACAGGTGTTTCCAGGCAGCAAACAGCAGGAAGAAAATCCATACACTCAAAAAGCCTGAATGGTGAGAGTCAGACAACACTGAGTGCACTCAGGCAACAAGCAAAAGCCAGGTGTTCACTCGGCAGACTAATGCTCTTGTGCAATTGTTCAATTAAGACAGACTAAAGCTTGCTCCTAAAAGTACTAATGCATCTCCATACCAGTAAACAACATGATTAGTATCAGAACATTCCATTTAGAACCGCAGAAATTGTTTAAAAGGTAACTAAAAGATTTTTCTCTTTTCGTTATTGGCTTGTCCGCTTGACCCCCTAGCATCCCTATTCTTGGGGGAGGAATATTTGTAGAAAATAGCCAATCGTCTGTTTCCGTCAAAGATATTTTGTGTCGAGGTAAACTAGAGCAGACCAAGTACAGAGCCAGCTCGGGTCCGTTTTTACTAATAGAGGGTTTAAGTGATTATGTAATTGCATTGCCATTCTAATGTTTTTTATTCTAATGCTGATGTACACGATTCTGTGATTCAATATATATCTTCTTGACCCAAAGCTTGTGCTCAACTGCTCTACACGCTGTGTGCTTTACGTATTGAGTGCTCATAGTGCTTTTCGAGACTTAACCCATTCAGACCGGGAACGCATCTGTGACATTTTAAGATTTCTTTGGCTATTCAAAAATAGCAGATCTACAAGCTTGTCTGCTATTTTAGAAAAATCGTGAACATTTGTGCAAATCTTTGAATATATATGCTACAAACAGTTTTTTTTTTAAACTTGTATGTTACTATCAGTGGTGCTCCAACTTTTCCATGTCAAGGACCCCCAAAAATATGTGTATTTGGCAGTGGACCCCCATCTCAGCATATGTTGTTCCAGGGACCCCCCAGAAGCACAGATCGGAGTAAAAAAAATCGCTTTAAAACGTATATATATATTCAAAAATGTGCCCAAATTTTTTAGATTTTTCAAAAAATAGCAGATCAAGCTCATAGCACGGCACTCGGTGCCGCGCTATGAGCTTGAGATCTGCTATTTTTTGAATAGCCAAAGAAAATAAAAATGACACACCGATGCGTTCCCGGTCTTAATGGGCTAAGTAGTGGGGAAGTCTTGTCCTGAACAAGCAATCAATTCATTAGAGACAGTCGCACAAGTGATTTACAGTAAATACATGCAAATGAGGCCTCATGCACAGGACATTCGGTGCTAATGAAGTGGTAGAGAAGCCGTGGAAAGACATCACCACCCCTGGTGCTGTTTAGTGTGTTGGATGTATAGGGCTCCTAGATCCACTTCTCCGGGGCAGTGGTGGAAAGTAACTAAGTACATCTACTCAAGTACTGTACTTAAAGGACCACTCCATTTTCATATAATTGGCCCTCACTAACGCTCATTATAAGATGACACCATTTCGGTCTACTCGCACTGTGTCTCAGAGGAGGCCTGCATGTGGAGTTGAACTCAAACGGCCTGGCGTGGCTTTTTGCAGGGAGGCTGTGGCTCAGGAGAAAGAGCAGCTTGTCCAATGATCCGTGGGTCGGTGTTTCGAAACCCGACTCCTCCTGTCCACATGTCGAAGTGTCCTTGGGCAAGACACTGAACCCCATATTGCCTCCAATGAGTCCGTCGGCGCTAGCTTGCCGCCATTGGTGTGTGAATGTGGGAAGTATATCTATCTATCTTTCACACTCCAAATGTATAAATGAATGAACCATTGTAAAGAGTGAGGTATCATTTTCAAACATGAAATGGTATTTACATATAAGTAAGGATAGGAGAAAGTAGAACTTGCTTGAAGTAAAGATACACTGATGAATTGAAACATGGGTTGGGGGTTTCTCCATCTGTTCATGCAGGCTGTGATGCGACCGACAATTTGCATTCCCAAACACTCCCAGAGTTCTGGCCATTGTGTTAAGTTTTAGAAGCCCAGGTGAGGTGAGAAATGGAATAGGCTGTCTGGCAAACCTTTAGTTTCTTGGTTCAGAGATGTAAATCGTTGGAGTCCAAGTGTCGACACCCTAGGCTGAGGTTGGCCTCTTTTGTCTTAATTTGAACGGATTCAAATACCCATTGTTCCTTCCTGGGCTTTGGCCACAGACAGTGAATGCGTAGTGGATGGTTAGGCAGAGGACAGGATGTCTACAGAAGACCTTTAAGTTTAACTTTAACTCTGTCAAGCTGAGTAAGACTATGTACATTGTACACAATACTAGGAGCATTTTAAATGTGTAGTTAAAATGATTAAAGTTTTGATAACTATGACTTGTGCTGCTAACAAAGAGAAATGTCATTTAAGGTACATGTTCAGTCCTGAAGTAACTGCTGTTTTTGTTGACTCATTGTATTTCTAACTTGCTGTTTGCAAACATGAAAGTATAAAGTGTGTGGACTTATTCTAAAGCTTAAGAGATGTTGAACAAGAAATACTAAACCAGCCTTTGTGTAAAAGTAAAGTTTGATAATTGGAAATAAGACAAGTTGGTACACTGTAAGGACATGTTAATGTGTTATACCAGGATGTTGGCGGGGGGGCTCGGCCACGACCCTTCAGTATTCATGTATTGTATGTGTGATAGGCCTACAGGAATTAGGGGCTGGGCTTAAACTACCTAACCCCTCCTCTTGTTGCAGGAGGTAAACAGTGTATAAATAATGTGCTTTACTTGTGATGGTTGCGCGCTGCTGATCAGAACTCACATGGCAGTAGCCTGTTGGGCGGAAATGAAATATGCTTGACTTGAAACCTTGGACCGGATCTTCTCTCCTTGAAACCTTTTCCCAGGAAACTGATTATAGCCGCTCTTGGACCATAACATATACTTCAAGAGCTTTGAGTAAGTTTGAGTACTTAGAAAAGCGCCATAAAAAATGCAAAGGGTACCCTGGGGGTCATCAGGTGCCGTCCCAGGCACTGCCGTACTCCAGGAATGCGGAAATGCCCTTCTCAAACCCGACGTAAAAGGGTAACGGCTCCGCTAAAAAAGCTGTTAAAAATAATGACGGAGGCGAGCCATCTAAAGCGGACCACGAGAGGCACCACAGAGCGAGCCGCCGTGCCGAGCGTTGCGAAGTCCGCTTCAGCCGAGTCGGCGCCGTTCGAGATACGTCCCGATAAGGACCGAATCGTAACTCACGTGCCCCCTAGTCAACATGTGACGCCCGTCATATCAAACGTTCGATGTTTGGTCAAATCCGTCCATAGCTGTCACCCGTTTGCCGTCTTGGGAGTGAGAATGCAGTTCAGAAACCTGCCTACCAGTGACATCATCGGTAGGTTTGGTCATTTCAAACAAGATGTCAAACTTTTGAAATATTTGTATGGCTTCTATTTCACCATTCCAACTTTCCAGGAAGGGAAAGGCCATATAGCTTTCTATGCACATTTCCCCAATCCCCAGTTTTCCAGGAAAGAAAGAAGGAGAAATAAAAGGGGCTTCAAAGGGGGTCAAAGAAAGGGAGAGCCAGGAGAAAAATAAACCGAGATATCTACATAATAGGCTATACACATATACACATACGCCTAATTAGCAACAGGTATGCACATGAGGTTAGCCATAAGGTCCGACCTACATCACGCAGCATTTATTCATTGTAATTAATTGACAATTAATTGTTTGACTGCTGACGACAACAGCCATGTTTTTAATCATTAAACGCTATAGAAGGCAATCAGGTTACAGAAATGAACAGACAATTAATCACAACAAGCACAGAACGAGAAATGAACCATATAGATTGAGGTGACCCCTGATTGTTGTTCCAAGGCTTCGTCTATGGCAATGGTTTTCAGCCTTGTGACATCATCGGTAGACAGGTTTGGTAATTTCAAACAGGATTTAAAACTTTCAAATGTTTTTTTTTTTTTTTTTAATCTGTGTACTTATTCCACCACTGCTACACGAGAACCTCAAGAGCACATGTAGCAGGTCAGCCTTAATCACCTGTGTCCACTACGGAGTGTTTTTCAGCGGGTTGTTGATTCACACGGTCATGTTTAACACTTAAAATGTTGAATCACTCTTAAGGGGTTTTCCATGACCATTTCGAATTCTAATAAGGCAGCAATTTCCATAATGGGAGAGCACATGCTTGAAGCTAATTGATTTTCATATTGCTGTGCATGCATGAGCACGGCATACTATGTATAATATATTATCTTATATAAGGGAGATTGAACAAAGGAAATTACCTTCATCCAATGCTTAGGTGTCTTTGGTAGAACAATGAATACTGCCAACAAACATTAAGTTAAGAATACCCACTAAACTGCTGACTTCATTCATATAACACCACCACGAGTGGAAAAAGCGGCACTCCAAAATAATAGATGGAAGACGGGCTCAGATGCACATTCTTCTATTCATTGAGAATGCTAAAGCGTTTCGGCCTCAACCTTCCTCAGAGCAGGGTAAAAAGTAACCTCTGTAGCTGAGCACCCACTGCCTAACAAAAAGGACTCCAGAGGAAATGCACCTGCTTGTTTCTTAGCTTTATTCATATAACTATTTGCAATAAAAATAGATAATAATAATAACAATAAAATTATATATACTGTGTGTGTGTGTGTGTGTGTGTGTGTGTGTGTGTGTGTGTGTGTGTGTGTGTGTGTGTGTGTGTGTGTGTGTGTGTGTGTGTGTGTGTGTGTGTGTGTGTGTGTGTGTGTGTGTGTGTGTGTGTGTGTGTGTGTCCAAAAGGGTTAAACTAACTACGCAATCACAGTCTATACCTGCACAATGGTAATCTTAATGAAGAAGTCATATGCCTGCCATATGCTACAGTATCTTATAATTGCCATGTCTTTACAATAGGCGTTGATAACTTAATTGGAATGACTGGATGATATTTTGGGCAGACATAAAAGAAAGAAGGAATGAAGCTATTAATATTCTCAAATGCAAGCTTCTGTCCCAATTAAATACATGTAGATGAAGCGGTTTTATTTCTAATGGCAGGGCGCTAAGGGTTTGCTCTGTGCGGAATAATGGATTTTCATATTTATCCTTCAATTTGCCATCACTATTTAGATTTAATTGGTTTTTAAATAGATCAAATAGAATGCAAGAGTTTTATTATTTCTCTTTTTTTTCCTAATCTGACTATGGACACTGGCATTTAGAAAAGACATTGAGACATTTCCCACTGTATCCTTTGTTTTAATTGTTATTCAAACGTCCAGTCTATTGTAACACCACCAGACTAGGTTAAATACTAGTCTGCCCACACTAACCTGTCTTGTTCTACATGCTCCATTCCTGGGATATAAATTAATCACACGAACCCTAGCGGCCCTATTCTGGGATGGACATTCAGCGAAAGTAGCAGATCTACAAGCTCACAGTGCGTTGAGATTTGGTGTAGAGGGGAAAAGGCAACAGACCTACGTTAGGGCCCTATCTTGTGCGCCGCCTTAACCGTTATGCCTAAACCTTTTTGGCATTTTTTACAATTTTGAAAAACATTTTAAGATAGTTCAAATAATCGATCTACGAGCTCACAACGTGTTGATGTAGATCGGCTACTTGAACAATTGCAAAATGTTTTTCGAAATAGTAAAAAATGCCTTAAAAGTTTAAATATAAGTGGTAAGGTGGCGTGCACGATAGGGCCCCTAGTATAGAGGCCTCGGGGCCCCCGGTCACCCCGGTCAGGGTTTAAGTGGTTACGTAACTTGACTGTGACCACAGTGGCATCCGGTCTACTTCCATTCTACTGTATGTGAGCGAAGGGGCAGAACCTTCTGTTTGTGGTGCATGTGGCGCTTCACGTGCCGTCCAAATGGACCAGCAAGAGTCCATTTGGGTACATTTGTTCACTCTCTTGGAGTTACAAGTGGATAAATAGTATGCATATCGTTTCTGTGGGGCAGAAACCTCCTATCTCCATATTCTAACCGTTTGTGTTTTTTCGTAAATGAACGCCCTACTTGATCATACTACAGCGTCACACAAAAGCATCAAAAGCAGCAGATCGGCAAGCTCGAAACGCGGCGCGAAGCGACGCGTTTCGAGCTTGTAGATCTGCTACTTTTGATGCTTTTGAATTTGAATGTTGAAACGTTTTGGACGTAATAAGTTTTCCACCCCGACAGACACGACATTCAGGTTATATTCTCAGTTGTGCTCCTTTATGTATTTGTGTGTAAAAGTTAACATTGACTCGTTTTCAAGACAATTTTTTACTTTTATGTGTTGTGTGCGTGCATCGGCAAACATCAACAAACAGTCAACCCAACATTATCAGTCAGCAACAGCAAAAAAAAAAAGATGGCTCGACAATCCTCTTAAGAAGGTGCAGGATGACTGGTCATGTGGTCCAGAACAGTGTATGAGTGATCGCTCTACCCATGATCAATATGGCTCCCACACATTCCATTAGGCTAGCGATTAGCTGTACCAATGCTAATGTAATGTATTATTTGTCGAGGACGATTTAGCAGCGTCAACAACATAAATCATTGCGGTGTTTGCGCTTTTTCCGTCTCGGCAACCGAGGCAGATTCCTGTCAATTAAAAGCATATATCTCACTCCACCGGTTCAACAACAAAAGTCAAACTCAGGGATGCGATGCTAACTTCGGGGATGGGGGATCCATGCCTTATGCCTTTGATACCCCCCCCCCCTCTCAAACCATTGTGTCATTCACGTTTATCTCTGGTGGTGTCGTCGTAGTGATGTGTTTTATCTCTCTGCTTCTGGTCAGACTAAATTAACCACTTAAAGGGATATTTCACTTTCAAATAAAATAAACATTATAAGAATGGATTAATAAAAAAATTACAAAAAAGTAATGGAAAAATTACAGCCCCCTCACGCATTAGAAGGATCTTCTAATGCGTGAGGGGGCTGGGATTTTTCCATAACCTTTTTCATTTATTTGTGATAATCTTTTTTTAATGTTTATTTTAAATGAAAGTGAAATATCCCTTTAAACCCGGTTGAGCGGTAAACCTGGTTACTAATGTATTTTCTTTTTTTCTGTTATTGTGGGGAAAAGCTTTCGCTGAAAATAGCCGATCGACGAGCTCACAACGCGTTGCGTTCGCGTTGTGAGCTCGTCGATCTGCTATTTTCTGCAAAAAGCTTTCCCCACAATAACATATGCTGTGGGTTTAAGTGGTTGAATATGCATTTCCTTTTGGGAAATGTCTGTCTGATTGTGTTTGGTATTTGCGTTTGATATCGCAATTTAAACAATAAAAAATAATGTCAATATTTGTATTTTTTTTTAAGTTAAAAATAGCGAAAATAGAATAGAAAGTTTTCAATGCTTGCATGTGCTTGCAGATTGGCTATTTCTCTATGCATAATTTGCAATGAGATTAAAAATCTCCCCTTTTGCAATGCAGACCATAATATCAAAACATGTACAAAATGGGAATGAAAAGTCAAAGAGGGGCAGGAAACAAGAATGGCAACGGAGACGGAGTAAAGGAAAGTGAGAGAGTCAAAGAGAGAGAGTAGATCATGGTGAAATATGTCCTCCATGTTTCATGAGACCCCCGGCTGCTTCAAGTCCAGCCCCCGGATTTGACCTCTCTGCACGCTGGAGGTATAAGCACCAGAGCTCCCCTTTAAAAATTTCAGTAGGTGCTTTGGAAGAATTGCCTCTCCACCCACCCTACCCCCCCACCCTACCCTACCCTCAGTCCAAGCCACATGTGAGCTCTGACGGATGAAATCAAGGACTGGAGATGAAGCGTATAGATTCCACTGACAGGCCGGCCAGATGCACCACTCTTTTCTTACTGGATCAAAAGTGAGCCATGAGCCAGTCAGAGAGAGGGGGAGGAAGGGAGGGGGAGAGAGAGAGAGAGAGGGGGAGGAAGGGAGGGGGAGAGAGAGAGAGAGAGAGAGAGAGAGAGAGAGAGAGAGAGAGAGAGAGAGAGAGAGAGAGAGAGAGAGAGAGAGAGAGAGAGAGAGAGAGAGAGAGAGAGAGAGAGAGAGAGAGAGAGAGAGAGAGAGAGAGAGAGAAACCTTTTCACGTCAAGGACCCCCAAATTGATAAATATTTGGCCACGGACCCCCATCTGCAAATATGTTGTGCCATGGACCCCCAGAAGCAAAGATTTGTGTTAAAAATGTTCTCTAATGTTCAGGATTTTTGAAAAATAGCAGATCTACAAGCTCTGCTATTTTTGAATAGCAGAGAGAGAGAGAGAGAGAGATGGAGAAGAAGAGACTTGCACACAGAGAGAGGGGGGGGGGGGGGCAGAGAGACGGAGAGGGAGAGAGGCAAAGAGAGAGAGCACTTGGAAGTGGTTAAATGAATGAAGTGAAATCATTTACCTGTGTAATTTAAAAGTTTGTGTGAGTTTTGAAGGGTTTATGTAATTCCTGCATGTGGAAAATTACTTTTGGGGATTTGCTAATTAATTAAGAAATGTAATGCATTCATTAGGGCCCACATGGCTCTCAGTAAATGGATTCTAATGAAATAATTGACTGAACCATAAATCAACATGCGACTGTGTGTGTGTGTGTGGGGGTGGGTGTGTGTGTGTGTGTGTGTGTGTGTGTGTGTGTGTGTGTGTGTGTGTGTGTGTGTGTGTGTGTGTGTGTGTGTGTGTGTGTGTGTGTGTGTGTGTGTGTGTGTGTGTGTGTGTGTGTGTGTGTGTACCCATGCTTGAGTACGTGTGATAGTATAGATGTTTAATGCCATGACATCACAGAGCCATATTTTCTATCCATATTTCTGGAAATTCATAATTACTGAAAGTGTGTGTGTGCACACACACACACACACACACGTGCGTGCACATTTGTGTGGGCAGTGAAGCACTCTCTCAGAGGCTACTGTTGTGTATGAGTCAATGAGTCGATGTCACTAGACATCCAAACCCACACGTGTCGTATAGAATACAATATATGTATAAATCTGTAACATATGACCTGAAACATCATTCCCAATAATTTCATAGGGATTTCTTTCGTTTTTTTAAAGCTAAATATGAAGCTTTTCCAATCAGAATTCTACCTTGGAGCTAGTACTGCTAGTACTGCAGTCTTGTGCAGTTAGCAAGTCAGAACCTTGCTCAAGGGCCCACCAGTGATGGGAAAGTATCACTCCTTCATTTCACTCACTGAGATATTATAAGCCATAGGACAGTCAGTGGTTCTCAACCTGTTTTGTTTTTTTTGTTTGTTTTTTAAAGCAACAGGGTTTATAGAAGAGAGGATGATAAAATGAGATTAGGCAGTGCTAAATAAAATATTACATAAAAAGGACATATGATACAATAAAATATCCTCAAGGCATAACAAAATGCGTCTTTGTGTAGTTTCTGTACTAATTACTTTTAATTTACTATTAATAGTCCCATTTCGCTACAACATTCCAGATATTCAGCATGTTACAAGCACATTAATACAACTTTCACAGTTTATTGTTATGTGTAAAAACTTTTGTACAAATATTGAGACTAAAACTATGTCATATGTCAAAAATACTCCTTTTTGGATAGCTAATTTCATGTGCCCAATAATACCTCTGGAAGTTGTTGTGAATTGATATGATTTTTGTGGCCTACTTACTTCACAACACATGAACCACTTTCACCCACGGTGTCCCTATTTTGGGCATGTCATTATAGGCAAAAGTCTTCATAAAATATCAAACAAATTGTGAAAATTGATAAAATAGCTGATCTTCATGCTCAAAGTGTGTTGCGATGCGACACATTGTGAGCTTGTAGATTGGCTATTTTCGCTATTTGTCGTACAAGTATAGGGCTTAAAAGGGGGATGAAATCCTAAACTGATTTTGCAGTTTGTTTTCTGGTTCAGGTTGTAGTTTAAAATAAACTACACAATTAGCCTAGTTTCATACCCCTTTTTTTCCTATCGATTAGTCACCCCATGCATGGAGACTTGAATTCATGGCTATTTTTTTGTTGTCGCATTCCTACGGCAATATTTTGATTACCAGCGGAAGGATGCTAATGTATCCGGTAGGAAACATAAAGGAGACTCTTTGTGTCTCCTACTATACCGGAAATACACCCGGTCAAATCTCCATGGATTCAATGCTTCATGGGGTGTGTAATTG
This sequence comes from Gymnoscopelus braueri, assembly GCF_963280865.1. Taxonomy (NCBI): domain Eukaryota; kingdom Metazoa; phylum Chordata; class Actinopteri; order Myctophiformes; family Myctophidae; genus Gymnoscopelus; species Gymnoscopelus braueri. The sequence continues at coordinate 27,923,655 of NC_137620.1, read as the reverse complement.
ATAGAAAATAAGTATCCTTTAAAGGACAACTTTGTTTTTTTACAAAGGTTTATGTTTTATACAAGTTGAGTGTAATTTTTTTTTTTCATTTACTGCTCTCTATAGTTTTAGCAATTTTCGCGATATTTTTTACAGTGGGCGGGGGCATTCGGGCAGGTGGCTAAATATGTCATTTTTTACACAATAACCCAGCGATTTCTTTATTATTATTTACAGTAGCTCTTCTAGCCCCCAATAACTCACATCTGGCCATCAAAGACCACGGGACCTTTTGTATTGTGTAAAAAATGACATATTTAGCCACCTGCCCGAACGCCCCCGCCCACTGTAAAAAAGATCGCGAAAATTGCTAAAACTATAAAAGCAGTAAATGAAAAAAAAATAACACTCATCTTTTATTTACTTTAATAACAAGCTAAAACATAAACCTTGGTTGTAAAAAAAACAAAGTTGTCCTTTAAGTAAAATATGTGAGTACTTTTTCCACCACTTCTGATGGACCTCGACAGAAGTCAATAATGCAGCCAGTGTCGTGTACGGCGATGAGAACAGACTTTCAAGGCATTTCCAATATCACCTGCAATGATGAGCACACTCATGCCCTCTATACCGTCTCTTCGCTATAAGCTGTGGGAAATTAAATCTTTCCTCTGTACAGTTTACTTTATTTTCCTCTCGTCATCATCCGCTATTCGGGGCCGAGAGAAATCTCAGTGGGGGTTAACCCATTTAGACCGGAAAATAATCTGTGTAATTTTTTGATTTCTTTGGGCTATTCAAAAATAGCAGATATACAAGCTCATAGCGCGGCACCGAGTGCCGCGCTACGATCTTGTAGATCTGCTATTTTTGAAAAAATCTTGAAAGTTTGTGCAAATCTTTTGAATATAATTTTTAACTTGAATCTTTGCTTCTGGTCCCTACAAATGTCTTCTAAATCCTACAGTTTTTTTTTGAAAAAATTATGTTTCTATATCAGTGGTTCTCAATCTTTTTCATGTCAAGAACTCCCAGGGACCCCAGAAGCAAATATTTTAGTAAAAAAAATATATTAAAACAAATATGTATTCAAATATTTGCACAATTATTATTTTATTTTTTTCAAAATAAGCAGATCTACAAGCTCATATGAGCTTGTATATCTGCTGTTTTTGAAAAGCCAAAGAAATCTAAAATGACAGAGATGCGTTCCCGGATGCAATGGGTTAAAGTGACATGAGAATAATGTGACAGCGATGACTACGGCAGCCATCCTCTATTCTTCCCGCCTGCTAATATCCTGTGAAATCCAAGCAAACTTAATTTGAGGGAAAGGAGCTGAACCTGAACTAAGCGGATTGAATTAATAAATGTATTTTCCATTTAACGGTTTGATTTCTGCAAAGCCTGTTTACAGGCACCGAATGATCTGCCTTTAAGTAAGGCGCATGCCTAAATCTGCTTATAGTCGCCTAAATCTATTATCTGCGCCTCACCTTTTGGCGAGTCAGTGACTCTGTGTCTGGTATAGTGTGTAAGGTGTGTGTGGGGGTATATGCCTGTTTGTGACATGATGGCGTTCAGATTTTTGATATTCATGTCTGTGCAGCAAAGATGAATGCTCAGTCAAGATTTGCTCTGGTTTAGAAATAACTCCTTTGTGAAATAATTCCTTTGTAGTGGCTGTATGGACAGATCTCTTGCTTGTTGTATGTAGCCTAAAACGTTAAAGGGATAGTTCACCCCCAAAATGCCTTTTTTTCCCTATTGATTAGTCATCCCATGGAGACTTGAATTCATGGATACTTTTTTAGTTTTTGTCATATTCCTAAGCCAATTATTTGATGACCAGCAGCGGTTATGGCAGGAGAGAGTCTCTTTTCTACCGGAACCGCTGCCTACCGCTACCGCTGGTCATCAAATTATTAATGGCTTAGGAATGCAACATAAACAAAAAATATATATCCATGAATTGAAGTCTCCATGGGGTGACTAATCAATAGAAAAATATATATTTTTTTGGGTGAACTATCCCTTTAATGGTAGCGCCCCCCACCACCCCCACCCAAACACCACGTTTGTTCACAGTGAGACCAAGAGAAGCAATTGCAGAATCTTTCCGTTCTTCCACTTATTGAAGGTCCTACTACAGTATATACGTATCACACAGTAGCAAACAATACCCAAATGTCATGCAATGATTATGCATTGAAATATCCTTTTCTCTCTCTCTCTCTCTCTCTCTCTCTCTCTCTCTCTCTCTCTCTCTCTCTCTCTCTCTCTCTCTCTCTCTCTCTCTCTCTCCTTTGTAGCATCAGTAAAACAGTAGGGTAGTATTATACCCTTTTCAACTTATCGGAGGGCATTGTAGGAAAATCAATTTCAGTTCTTTTCAGCATTTTGATTCTCTTAGGTAATGGAAATTGCATGCTTCACAGCTTTGTTTAATATTAATCGAAGGTGCCCCGGACGCTTAGAACTTCTTACAGAGAAAAAAAAAAAGGAAAAAGAAAAAGCAGGCTAATTTGGTGCACTGCTTCAATACAGACTTCATTATTTCCTGCCAGGTGAATGGAGACGAGACGGCAGCTGTGTACATTAAACCATTCAATCCGGGGACGCATCTCTGTCATTTTTAGATTTCTTTGGCTATTCAAAAATAGCAGATGTACCAGCTCATAGCGTGGCACCGCTTGTAGATCTGCATTTTTTTTTTATCGTGAAAATGTGTGCAAATCTTTGAACATATATTTTTTAAAGTGAACATTTGTAACTCAAATCTTTGCTTCGAGGGGATTCTACAAATGTCTTCTAAATCCTAATAGTTTTCTGAAAAACATATGTTTCTATATATATACCGGTATATATATTGCTCACACTTTTTCATGTCAAGAACCCCAAAATTATATGTATTTGGGCACGGACCCCCATCTCCCCCATATTGTGTTCCAGGGACCCCCAGAAGCAAAGATTTGAGTTACAAATGTTTGCTTTGAAAAAATAATATATTCAAAGATTTGCAATGTAATGTTCAAGATTTTTCCAAAAAATAGCAGATCTACAAGCTTGCTTGTAGATCTGCTATTTTTGAAAAGCCAAAGTGTAAAATAATGCTTTTTTTTTTTAGCTCAAATCAAAAGATGACGTTCCAGGTCTTAATGGGTTAAATCATATTCCCTGAGTTTTTCCTATTCAGCTTTGTGATAATTATTACCTCACTGCCCCTCCCATTCATCAGTCAAACCGTAGGACATGAAATGGATGGTTTTGATGCAGAACAGGTACAGAAAAGGTAAAGAAGGGCTCTGATGTAGATGGAGAGAGAGGTAAATGAAACCCAGGAGGAGCTCACTGACTGTGAAGCATGCAGACACACACCTGCTCAGGTGAGTCTGATAATGGCATTTCGGGTTCTGGCACATGCACTGTTCATACAGTATATCAATGTTGCTGAAAGACCTGTTTAATGCACTGATATGCTGTAAATCAGTATAGTTTTAAAACGTTTTCGTACCAAGGACCCCCAAATTGATATGTATTTGGCTGTGGACCTAGCCTGGCTCCAGACCATAGACCCCCGACTGCCTCGCTTCAGTTTGATACTGTAGTCAGGCTACTGTAGACCCCCATCTGAAAAGCTTTTGTGCCGGGGACCCCCAGAAGAGAAGATTTGTTTAAAAATAAAATAAAAATAAAATGTTTTTTCAAATATTTTCAAAAATAGCAGATCTACAAGCTCGCAGAGCGGCACAAAGTGACGCGCTGTGAGCTTGTGGATCTGCAATATTTGAATAGCCAACATATAAATGGATAAAGTTGTCAAAATGATTGTGATGCTATATTAACTTATTTTGCTGGGGACCCCCTGGAACACCCTCAAGGACCCCTGGGGGTCCCCGTTCCCCACTTTGAGAACCAATGCTGTAAAGACTAGTTCAGTGCACTGATATAGGACTACTGTATACTAGGTGAAAGACCTGTTCAATGTAGGCTATAGTGATATACTGTATATGTAGGTTTTTGGATGTGAGTGCATACAGGTATGTAAGAATGAGACATAACCACTTAAAATTGGGCTAACAGGGCTTAGCCCTCCCTATCCCTTCAAAAACAGATGATACATTGTTATTATTATTAATATTATGAACCTTAGAAGATATTGTTTTAAATGCTGATGGAACCAGAGCAGCAACAACACCAAATAGTCACAAGAAAAACACAGAATATTTCTAAATGGGCTTATTTTCTACAGCCCAAATCTGCTTCCTTCCTTCACTTTCATTGTGGTAAGTGAGTGACACGTGTCATGGCTGGCACGCCTCCTTCATCATTTGATTGGGCTGAGGAATTAATTTAGGGCATTAATTAGTCATTAATTTACGGAGACCGTCAACCGTGGTTTGATTCCAGCTTGGTGCACAAAACGTTACAATATTTGTCCCAAACCCCCCATCTGAAAATGTTTTGTGCCAGGGATTGTAGCCCCCTACCAGATTTGTGTTAAAATATTGCAAATATTCCACATTTTATTTCAACATTTTCAGAAAATTGGGCTTGTTTTCTTAGACCTGTTTCCTTATATGTCTCACAAAATCTGGCAACACTGGTTTGGACACCTGTGTGAACAATGGCTGCCTGCATGTAGATGCATGAGGAGGATTAGCATAGGTAGCCTACTTTCTATTCTCATCCAGTTTCTTCATGTCTTTGGAGGGGGACAAAAATGGAAAGTGAAGAAACTGCTGGGATGATGTTTTTAAACACAAGTTGATTTCGACTAAAGGACTGGGAAACTAGTGAAGCTAAAACGTTTTTATTTATTTATTTATTTTGTTTACTTTTTTTGTTGCTCACTTTTTGAAGGGGAGACACAGCTTGGACCCAACAAAACAGTACTTGTTTTGTCAGATAGGCTACAAACATATGTAGCCTATATGTCTGACAAAACAAGTAGGAGGCAGCAAGTCATGTGGGAAATAACGCTTTAAGCCATCAATTGTTTGGTAAATAAGTCCAACCAGTGGTTCTCAAAGCGTGGTCGGGGGACCTCCAGGGGTCCTTGAGGGAGTTCCAGGGGGTCCCCAGCTAAATGATTGATAGGTAGTTAGGAACCAAATGAACCCTTATGGGTCTGTAACAGAGTGTAACGGGTCCATTTGGTTCCATTTGTACACAAAGTTAAATTAACATTGATTTTACAATATAAATTGGGGTCCCAGAGATGAAAAAAAGCCATTTAATGCGGTCTAATGCATTTTAAACTGGGGGTCCTTGAAATTACGTTAACATGCTTGAGAATTACTGCTAGAGCTGTACAAATCTTCTCTTATGGTGGTCCCTGCATCTTTTCAAATGGGGGTTCGCGGGCTAATAAGTGTCAATTTGGGGGTCCACATGAAAAGTTTGAAAACCACTGAGTGAACCTACCTTAACATAAGGAGGGCCACTAACAGAGACAACGAGATGGTAAAGAGGAACAGGTGGTGGATGTGAACTTCTCTTCAGTAAGGTAGGGGTTCAAGCCTCTTAAAATATCACACATTCCCTTTCCTTTTCTCTAATAGCATACACATTGACATATATTTATCAAATATTTTCAAAAATAGAAGATGTACAAGCTCGCAGCTGTGTGCTTGTAGATCTGCTATGTTTTGAATAGCCAACAAAATATAAATGGACGCTATTAATCATATTAATGCTATATTAATTACTTTTGCTGGGGATATATTTTATAATGCACATCATCCTGTCTCTTCTATCTATGATGATGACGTGTCATTTTTGCTGTGGTTAAAGAGTTTTCATTGGGACATGATGTTTGACACAATGCAGTGCAAAACAGTTGTGCAGTAACCTATTATATTATAGGCTATCTATTTGTGTCGTTACAGTTGAAATGTCAGGCTTGCAGGCTAGCCTGTCATTACATCATTGTTGCACACTACACGTTACTAAAATGGCATGTGCTATTGCAGAGAGAGAGAGAGAGAGAGAGAGAGAGAGAGAGAGAGAGAGAGAGAGAGAGAGAGAGAGAGAGAGAGAACTAAGTGTGAACTATTAGGAGGCCCATAATGGATGTGTTGGCCCCAGTGGCACACCCACCCAAAATCGCCGCCACCAGTGGTCTCTACTCTGTGTTTGTTTGACATTCTTCACCTATAGTGATTGGGACACATCAGCTGCATAATTGCTGATACCAATGTCATAAAAAGAAAGTCAAATGATGGCCAATATATCGGCCAAGCCGATACATCGGCCCGGGCTCTATAGTGTCAACACAAATGCTTCTCAATTCATCCAGGATCCGGTCTGACCTGTCCTATCCTGACATTTCCAGACACTGAGCGCGCTAACTCAGGGTGTTTTGCTGATGTTGACTTTGAGTGGGGGCTATTTGTCTGCAAAATGGTCACACTGACAGTGACAGCTTAGTGGTGGACCTCTTGGAACTCAGGAGAGGGAAAAAATGGAGACGCGGATCCTTTGTATGGCGCTAGAACTAATGCATTTTGGTCTTATTATGACCATTAAATGACAACTCTTTACGACTTTGTGCCTTGAGAATGTTTATGGAGATAAACAACATGACAGTGGATCGCTGTGTATTTATGGTACTGTGTGTGTGTGTGTGTGTGTGTGTGACTGTGTGTGTGTGCATAAGTAAGTGCCTTGCCTGCAGTAGACTCTTTATAGAGCTCCTTTATGAGCATTTTAACAGGCCTCTATCCATCAGTGTATCAACCCCTGCGTGGAGATTCCAAATGCCTGGGTGAAGGGGTTAGTGCAATCTGCTGTCAGTCTCTGTGTGTGTGTGTGTGTTCATGCGCGAACACGTGCGGGGGATAAAGTAGTGAGTGATGTGACATTACTACAAATTTCCCAACATACTGTGTATACCTCTGTTCTATAACGCTAATGTAAAAACACTAATAAAAAAACAAAACATGCGTCAGTCATTCTCATTCACTCCACAGTGAACAGAGGCTGACTGAGTTGCGAGGCTATCATCCACTAACGTAATGTAACTTATCGTTGTTGTCGGATGTCACATGTTGTTGGATAATGCATGGCTACATCAGAAATACACGTGGTGAGGGTGCTGCTGTCAGCAGCATAATGAACTTCAAACGCTGAGATTTTATATATTGTTTTCTAAAACGACCACAGAGATGTGTGTGTGTGTGTGTGTGTGTGTGTGTGTGTGTGTGTGTGTGTGTGTGTGTGTGTGTGTGTGTGTGTGTGTGTGTGTGTGTGTGTGTGTGTGTGTGTGTGTGTGTGTGTGTGTGTGTGTGTGTGTGTTCATCTATTTGTATGCGACCTCCTACATGTCCCAATTGCATTTTGTTCACAGGCTGTGTGACTGTATGTTTATGGGGGGCTGTATATACAATATGCATGTCACTCAGTGCATTTGCAGGCTGTGTGTGTGCCTACAGCCATGTGTACATGCTGATACATATTGATACATATTGTCACTGTCGGGCAGAAACCTTGTATTTCCATATTTCAATTTTATGTCGTTGCTGCCGGGGCAGAAACCTCCAATCTCCATGTTTGTTGTGTTTTTTTCGTACATTAATGCCCTACTTGATCATACTGTACTACGGCAGTGGCTTTCAACCTTTTTCATATCAAGGTCCATTATTTATTCTGCATTTGAGCCACGGACCACCGTTTGATGAGACTTGGCCTCTCAGACCCAAAACTTAGAATATTTCATCTACATTCTCTAATAGTGTAGACTTCTTGTAAATGAAGTAATGCAGATGTTTAACGATAATTTAACTCTTGAGAGCGTAAAATTAAACCAAATGGACCCTTACGGGTCCATTTGGTTTAATTTTACGCTCTCAAGAGTTAAAGATCTATAAGGGTCCATTTGCTTACCAACTCTCCATCATTTAGCTGGGGACCACCTGGAATCCCCTCAAGGACCACTGGTGGTCCCTGGACCACTGGTTGAGAACCACTGTACTACAGCATCACGCAAAAAAGCATCAAAAGTAGCAGATTTTTGAATCCTGAAAAGTAAACCGTTTTGGACATAATGAGGTTTCCAGCCGACAGGGACGATATGTCCCCCCACCCCCCCATTAATTAAGGCCCTACTTCGTTGTACAAGAGTTTCGCACAAAAGTAGCGAAAATAGCAGATCTTCAAGCTCACAAACGTGTCACGTCGCCATGAGCTTGTAGATCTGCTATTTTCGCTGTTTTCTAAAGGTTTAGAAAGTCGTTACGTGTGTCAGTGGGTGTTATAACAATTTAACCAAAGACAAGTTTGTAACTAATAACTATGGATCCATTGGAACTATAACATTCCTCAGAAATGAAGTTTGAATATTGGTCTTAAAAGTTTTTTTTTTAATGTTTATTTGACAGGGACAATATAAAAAAACAATGTATGAAGTGCTCGGATCCAATAAAACATATTATTTGTTTTTTTTTGTATAACTTGATACATAGTTTTTTGTATTGTCCCTGCCAAATAAACATTAAAATATATATATATATATATATATTCTCAATTTATTTTAAATCTAATATTATTTTTTATATTCGAATATTTTTTTCCCCCCAATATTCGAGGAATATTCGAATATCGAATATTAATTTACCAGCCCTAACTGGAACACAGGTTCTTCTTTTTTTCTCCTCCATTTCCTGAAAAGTAACGGGTATAGGATACAAGGTTTCCACCCGCCAGTGAGGATATTATTGTCCACCTCCCCATGTTTCCTCTGCTCCGCTCTCCATCTCTCCTGCTTGGTGTTTTGTAGTGGAGCTGTCCTTGGTTCTGAAGCAGTGCTGGTGCTGAAATGCAGTTTAAGTAAAGGGGATAGTAGTCCCTGTGTAATTCAAAGAGAAGAGTGGGCTGTTTCATCATCCTCCTGCCTACTCACATGAGTGAAGGTGCATTTTAGAGGCAAACCGATACATGCAGATAAAATGCATTATAGTGGGAGAACAACAAACGCACACCCCTTCCCTGCTTTCTGCGTCTGTTCCTCATTGGCTCTACTGAATACAAAACAAGTAAACTCTACAGCAGGGGTCCTCAACAGGGGGTCCAGGACCCCTAGGGGGTCCCTCAGAGTTACTACATGTGGGCCGCCAAATCTTTGTGCGATATTATATTTTTTTACATTAACCACTAGCATCCCATTTCTGAGGAGAACTTTAGCCAAAAACAGCAGATCTACAAGCTCACAACGCCTTGCGCCTCGCACAACGCCTCGCGCTATCGACGTGAAACTCTGCACACACACACACACACACACACACACTCCCTGGATGCCAGAGCAGAAGCTCTGCCCCAAATGTTTCACATGGGCCTGTTATAGCGCCACCAGGCAGATTTTGTCCAAACATCATGCAAATCAGTACACCTTATCCCTACAGTCAGGTGATGAAGACGGATCTGTCTTCATATTCCATCCTGATTGGCTAAAATTGGCTTCCAAAGTTTGCAGGAGTGGTCCGTTTTGAACCAAATGCCTCAAATAATGAACGCTGCGTGCGATTGTCGTGAAACTGTGCACGCACCTTCCCACTAGGCCAAGGAAGAAATGCCACCCTACATTTTTTAAATCAGCCTCATGGTGGCGCTGTAACAGGTGGTGAAAATGGTGAAAATATTATTTTCAAAATAATAAAACAACGCCTAATAAGATTAGTCATGAGGCATAAGGTGCCGCACAAAATAGGGCCCTCGGTGTTAAATTAACTCAGGTACAAATGGAACCAAATGGACATGTAAGGGTGCATTTGGTTCCATTTGTGTACCCTCTCGGAGTTGCAGACTCCCAAAGGTCCATTTGGACTCCACATTGAGAACCAGTGCTCTACAGTTTATCATAGCCTCAAACACATAATTGGACTTGTCTGACCCTCTGAAACCTTTCCCTGATGACTGTCTGCGCATATTTCATGTTTAATTAATGCCCTGGTCTCTGAAGTGTAAAGACATTTTGTAAATCTACATGAAAGCTGAAAAAGTCGAGTAAAAATTTTGATTTTGTGTGAGTAGGGTGTGCAACCTCTTCATGCATGCATGAAGCTTCCACAGCTCCCCGAATAAATATAAATAGCCGATCGGCTATTTTCAAATGGTCGAAATGTATATAGGGCGTAATGTATACGTGTGGGTAATGTATGTTTTGTATTAATAATAATCAAAATCTACACAATAACTAGTAACTAAAGTTAAAAAAAAATAATTGTGGAGTAAAAGTACAATATTTGCATCTGAGATATACCTCAAAATTGTACTTGAGTACAGTACTTGAATACATGTACTTAGTTGCTTTCCACCACTGATAACTTACTACAGGTTATGAACCACTTACTGCTACGGTTGTAGGTTACTATTGTGCTCTAGTCATTATCCTCTCTTTTAATGTTAGTCATGGACACTGCAATATTGTATTTCAGTTTTGTAAACTACCTTGTGGGTAGGAATTAACAAACATTAACCTAAAACCTTAACCACTTCTATTAATATACTGATTAGCCATGGAGAATATCCAGTCATTAATTCAGGCTAAACTCCAATTAACTGAGCCTAGACACGGCAGCATTTGTCATAATGCTGTGTGATATCCAAACAACAAAACTCTAAAGTTTTCTCTATACCCCAATAGTTACCAACCTTTTCTGGATCAGAGCCCACTTGACATTATTTGTGGGCCCCTTACGATATTATCCTCAAGGCCCCCGGCCCACAGAATCACTGCTTTACCCTTTTGTTCTTAACCCATTAAGACCTGAGGCTGATTCTACAAATACCCCAAAACATATTTTGTTGCTATATCAGTGGTGCTCAACCTTTTTCATGTCAAGGACCCTCAAAATGATATGTATTTGGCCGCGGACCCCATCTCAAAATATTTTCTTCCAGGGACCCCCAGATGTAAATATTTGAGTTAAAAATGTTTGTTTTAAAAAAGTATATATTCGGTATTTTTGCACAAAAATGTTCACAATATTTTTTTGTTGCAGATCTACATATAATAATAATCTATAAAGAAAAACATCACGTGGATGCAACTGGGACGTATCATCATTGTTGTAGCCTGCGGTCGACGGGTGTTTCGGCCGGGTCTCGCAACATACACCATTGATGACCAGCAGACTGGTAGGAGGAACAAAGGAGACTCTTTGTGTCTCCTACCGGAACGCTGCCGGTCATCAAATTATTGGCTTAGGAACGCGACAAAAACCAAAAGAAAATCTCCATGTGGTGACTAATCGATAGAAAAAAAGTCATTTTGGGGGTGAACTATCCCTTTAAAGCCCGAGCCTGGTCTATAAACATTCTGCACACACCATCACCCTGTTAGCCTTCAACTTGTTTTGTATATTTCCACATATAATGGAAATCCGCTGTTTGAATACCGTATGGTTACTCCAGCTCTGTATGTCTCCCTGTCCTTTTAATTTGGAAAAAAGGAAAAGAAAAATCCAATTTAGATGGTAAAGATTAGGTGCATATGCCACATATGGGCTAAAAATAAATGATAGATATATTCTGTCCAACCTCAAAGCTGACCACTATACGTGCTGTATGGTTTGTTAATGATATTCCAGTCTGAAAGTCTCACTTTATGACATATGTTTATGTTCCTTGAAGTGATTGATGCTTTTCACACGCTTGCCCATGGGTTAACCCATTAAGACCCGGAACGCATCTGTGAAATTTTTTATTTTAATTTCTTTGGCTATTCAAAAATAGCAGATACATACACTCATAGCGCGGCACTGAGTGCCGCGCTATGAGTGTATGTGCTTGTAGATCTGCTATTTGCTATTAAATCGTGAAAATGTGTGCAAATCTTTGAATATATACATTTTTAACTCAACTGGAACTAAATATTTTGAGAGGGGGGGAGGGGTGCGTGGACAAATACATTTTTGGGTGGTCCTTGACAAGAAAAAAGTTTGAGAACCACTGATATATTAGACTGAAAGAGCGAGCCCTATCGATGGTCTTGAAGGGCGGATCCAAACCCAGGCCGTTGGATTCCAGCGCCGCTTCCTATTGCTTCACCAATCTATTATCCTTTGCCTTCATTATAGGAAATTTAATGAGTGAATTTTAACATTTTTATAATAGAAAATTAGATATTTTGAAAAATGAAACCCTAGCCCTAACCCAACATAATATTTTAAAGAGTGTTTACATGGATATGAATGCATTACAAGTCCGCTATGAGGTGAAAAAAATAGTATTTTGGGCTGATTTAAATCACGGGTCAAATTTCACCCGCTAACACCACAAGTGGATGCAGTTTTCTAACACAATAAAAGGGTTAATGGGGGTATTGGCTCATTGTACCAACACTAAATCATCTCTCATCTATCATCTTCTCATTCACAGTCATATTTCTTTTAAAGACATCCCTGTGAAAGGTTCATCATAGCGCTAAAGTCTATTTCTTTAGAAGCTTAAATGTCCTTCATGTTTTTAATTGAAATTGCACAAGGTCACTAACGGGTACCAGATTTGAAATGATTTATTTACAACGGCTCTCGGCAAAAAAAAAAGGATTTGACTAATTACAGCTTCTCTTTGGCCTCGTTGGGGAGATGACATTTGGTGCTCGTGACAGTTGATAAAACGGATTAAACGGGAGAAAATGTACAAATGAATACCGTAGATAAGCAGCTGGAAGCTAATATATCTTTTTGTCCTATCTTTTGGATTGATTATAAGGACTTTGGAGACTGTGTGTGTGTGTGTGTGTGTGTGTGTGTGTGTGTGTGTGTGTGTGTGTGTGTGTGTGTTATACTTTTTGGCTTAAGGTTAAAAAAAAAATTGTCTTAGAATGTTGATGACCTCACAAGTATAGTAACACAAACATGTATGTGTGACTGTGTGTGTGTGTGTCCCAGAAACAAAGCACACATCTGTACAAAATGGCCTCTGTGACTGCTGAGTGTTAACGAATTGACATTAAGCCATTTAATCTACGAAAATGTTGTCTTATCATTCAACTAATTCATCAACTACACAGCCAATTGACTTGGATTCAAATGCATTTGGCTTGAGGGTATTTGGTAGCACAGAACACAAGATTAATTAATAAGATATCACACCCTTGCCATTTCAGACAATTTTCAAAAAAAAAGAAAGGGAAAAAAAGCTGTATCTGAATATATAAATCCACCACATGTTCTCATAGTTAATGACTGTGCTAATTAACCCATTAAGACCGGGAACGCATCTTTGTCATTTTAGATTTCTTCTATTCAAAAATAACAGATATACAAGCTATACAAGCTGTAGATCTGCTATTTTGAGGAAAAAAAATTGAATCTTTGAATATGTCTAAAGTCTGTGCTTCTGGGGGTCCCTGAAACAACATATTTTGAGATGGGGGTCCGTGGCCAAATACATATACATTTGGGGGGTCCTTGACATGAAAAAAGGTTTGAGAACCACTGATATTATAACAACAGGTTTTTTCAAAAAGACATTTGTAGAATCCCCAGAAGCAAAGATTTGAGTTAAAAATGTTCACACATTTTCATGATTTTTCTAAAATGGCCGATCTACAAGCTCATGAGCTTGTAGATCTGCGATTTTTGAATAGCCAAAGTATAAAATAATGGTTGCAGTGGTTGCTTTCCCGGCCTTAATGGGTTAACCAAGATGATAGCATGCACCACATTGTGAGCGTGCCGTGTTTTGCCCAGAAGTGCAAACTTATTTGTTTCCACCCTTATTTATTTAATTAGCTGTGCACATATTTTCCTCCCGGGAGAGAGAGCTATGTGAAACCTTCGCTGGATCCCTATCTCCCACTCCCCCCCCCCCCCCCCCCCCCAGAGGAAATAGCACTCTCCAAATGTTTTGAAGCTTTATCTGATGAACAAAATGAAATCTCAGGCTGCATTTCACAAGACTGGGTAGAAATTGGCTGTCATTGGGGGGAGGCTGGTGGGCTCAGCCAGTTAGCGCACAGACTAGTGATGTGTCGTTCATGATCGATTTGTTCAAAATAACTAGTTCATTTGCCGTGAACGAGCTCGTTCTACACACATTATAAAACATACATTAACCACTTTAGCCCTATTTCATACCTAGGCTATTTGAAAATAGCAGATCTACAAGCTCACACCGCGTCGCATCGCGACGCGTTGTGAGCTTGTAGATCGGCTATTTTCAAATATGTTAGTACTTTTACTTTTGGTACTTTAAGTATATTTTGATGCCAATACTTTTGTACTTTTACTCGAGTACATTTTGAACACTAGAAAATAGCGCCACTGAACGAGTGCGTGAACGAATCATTTGAACGAATCATTGCCGTGAACGAAATCGTTCGTTCACTGAAATGAACTTTTTTCCCCATCACCAGCACAGACCAGTTATGCTGCTTGTTGTGAGCACGACGACCCGGGGTTCAAATCCGACACCCGTCTTGTCTGAGAGGTCTCTCTTTCTACCTGCCTGCTCGGTTTCCTGTCTTTCCCACAATGATCCTATCTGAAATAAAGTAGAAATGCCAAAAATACGGATAAAAAGATAATAAATAAAATGGCTGTCATATTTCCCATCCTAACTGCAGGTGTGCACTGCTAGTTGCGATAGTAATAAGAGAAAGATATCAGTATTTTTCATGTGAATATATGAGAGATGAGTGAAGTTTGTGCTAAGTATAAGCAGTTAATAATAGAGAGTATATTGATATAAAGCCAAAAGCAAAATATGTCTTCTGAAACGTGTGTGCAAAGCTTTATCAGCACACATGGATTGATATGAATCTGCTTTTTTCATCTAAAATCAGAAAATAGATCAAGACGGATGGCTTAACCCATTAAGACCGGGAAAGAATGTGTGTAATTTTTTGATTTCTTTGGCTATTCAAAAATATTAGATCTACAAGCTCATAGTGCCGCGCTACGAGCATGTAGATCTACAATTTTGTTTAAATCGTGAAAATGCGTGCAAATCTTTGAATATATATATATATATATATATATATATATATATATATATATATATATATATATATATATATATATATATATATTTTTTTTTTTTTTTTAAAGCACAAACATACTGTATGTAACTCAAATCTCTGCTTCTGGGGATTCTACAAATGTTGCTATAATATCAGTGGTTCTCAAACTTTCTTCATTTGAAGGACCCCCAAAATGATATGTATTTTGCCGCGGACCCCCATCTCAAAATATGTTGTTCCAGGGACCCCCCAGAAGCAAAGATTTGAGTTAAAAATGTTTGCTTGAAACAATATGTATTCACAGATTTGCACACATTTTCACGATTTTCCAAAAATAGCAGATCTACAAGCTCATAGCGCGGCACTTGGTGCCGCGCTATGTAGATCTGTTATTTTTGAATAGCCAAAGTGTAAAACAATGGTTAAAGTGGTTACACAGTTCCCGGTAGTAATGGCTTAAGTAGAGTATAGACAAAATCAGAGTCAGAAGTCAACAGCAGCCTGGACTCTCTCTTGAGTCATTTAATTTTCCTCAGCGGTTTCGAGTGGCTTGCCTCGGCACACACATCTCATTTTGATATTGTCATATTGACCCCCGATCCAATTACTTACATTTCATAAGACACCATGGACCTTGTAAATGTCATCATATCTCCATATATGAAATGTCAGCCCGTTGAACATATATGAGTCATTTGCGTTTGGACGTGGAAATAAAAAAATTGTAGCCGGAGGTATTTCCATTACATGACGGCATTTTTTTTTTTATAAGGCAGTGCGTTTCAAACAACATTTGACACAGCAACAAACGGACTGAGTAATGTATCATGTTTTCATGGCCACTGCAGGTCTCAAGAGAGTTGCCGGTCTTATTAAGACCGGGAACGCAGCTGTGTCTCATGTTTTTTTTTCCTTTGGCTATTACAAAATTACAAAATTATACAAAAATAGCAGATACACAAGCTCATAGCGCGGCACCGAGTGCCGCGCTATGAGCTTGAAAGCTTGAAAATCTTTGAATATAGACATTTTGAACTAAACTCTTTGCTTCTGGGGGTCCTTGACATGAAAAAAAGTTTGAGAACCTCTGATATAGCAACATAAGTAAAACAATAAAGAAAACCGTTTTAGAAGACACTTGTCGAATCCCCAGAAGCAAAGATTTGAGTTACAAATGTTTGCTTTAAAATACATGTATATTCAAAGATTTGCACAAATGTTCACGATTAAAAAAAAATGGCAGATCTACAAGCTCATAGCGCGGCACCGAGTGCCGCGCTATGAGCTTGTAGATCTGCTATTTTTGAATAGCCCAAAGAACTCAAAAAATTACAACATTTGTCACATCAACAAACGGACTGAGTAATGAATCATGTTTTCATGGCCACTGAGGTCTCAGAGAGTGACACGTGTGTTATTGGTTTCTGTTGCTGTTTTCAAACAGTCTTTTTTTTGGGGGTTGTAAAGGTGTTATATAGAGAGAACGTTGCATTGCTCACTGCAGGAGATGTTGTGGGATATTGTATGGAAGCCTTGCAGACATTGTGAGATATTTGAAATGACATGAAGAAGAAGAGGCTTCTTCTGACATTCTGAGAGGGAGAGACGGAGAGGAAGGAGAAGGAAGAAAACAATAATACCGTCGCCATCGGACAGAAACCTTGTATATCCATTTAAACATATATATATATATATTAAATCACTGAAAAGTAGCAAAAAAATCCGGTCTAGAAGCTCTCAACATGTCCCATTGCGATGTGTTGTGAGCTTGTAGATCGTCTATTTTCAAATAGCCAAAGTTTAAATAGCGCTGAATTGGGTAATGTATGTTTCGTAATAATAATCAAAATCTACAAAGTAACTAGTAACTAAAGTTTTCAAATCATTCTAGTGGAGTAAAAGGTACAATAGTTGCCTCTGAGTTGTAGTGGTGTAGAAGTAAAAGTGTAGAAAAATGGAAATACTCCAGTAAAGTACAAAACAAAATCTCAAATTTGTGCTTAAAGGGGAAGACCACCCATTTTCAATATTTAACTATGTCATTAATATAGCATAAAGGAGTTGTGTGGAAATAAGAAAAATTTTAAATGTTAAAAATTTTAAATGTTAAACCCAAATTGATTTTGGGTTTAACATTGCAAATTACACCATGATGAGTCATCACGGTGTAATTTGCAATGTTAAACCCAAAATCAATTTGGGTTTAACATTTAAAATTTTTAACATTTAAAAATTTTCTTATTTCCACACAACTCCTTTATGCTATATTAATGACATAGTTAAATATTGAAAATGGGTGGTCTTCCCCTTTAAGTACAGTACTTGAGTACATGTACTTAGTTACTTTCCACCACCGCAGCTGAGAAGCAGCCCCCTTCGCCTGTCACCCAGTGGAGGCTGACAGGTGCCTGGGGAAAGGGAAGGGGATACGGGACGTGGTGGGTGGATGCATAGTGTTGCTGTTGAGCAGAAACCTTGTATCTCCATATTAAAAAAAAAATAGTAATAATATAAAATTATGCCCTATACTACGTCATGCTACAGCGTCACACAAAAGTATTTAAAAAATAGCCGATCTACAAGCACCTTAAAGGTATCATGACATTCATTTTCACTTTTTTTATTTTCAATGTTTTATTTGGGGTTTTATGACCTCAATTACACCCAAAAAACCTGAACTTAGAACATTCAGTGGATTTTCTGTGGTCTGGGGTTTTCTGAATAATTAGGCTGAAAAGTAATCTGAGCTTGGCCCTTCGACAGTGAGGTCACAGTCGATTAATCCCGCCCACTCTCCTCCTCGCCCCTCGCCTCCCCTATCCTTTCCTTTGGGGGGGGGGCGGAGCAGAGGTGATGATTGACAGGCAAAATCCCTCACCAGCGACACCCGCAGGCAAAGATTTCTTTTTTCATTGCAGTTGAAAAGGCTTTAGAAATGTGAGAGAAAAACACCTGCCATTGATCACTGGAATGGAATTTTCACTTAAAACTTTTTGTACACTTTTGAAGGACCAGGACAAAGACTTTGAATGTGGTGTAAAAGTGAATGTCATTAAACCTTTAAAGGAAGAGTTCACCCCAAAAAAATCTATCAATTACACAACCGATTTAGCCTTGAATTCATGGAGATTTGTTTGTTTTTTGTTGCATTCCTAAGCCAATAATTAGATGACCGGCGTCCTACTGCAACTCCCTCCTTGCTGGTGCTCCGGCATCTGCCATCAAACCCCTGGAGCTTGTTCAGAAAGCTGCGGCTCGTCTGGTGTTCAACCGCCCCAAGTTCTCCCACACAACCATCCTTCTCCGCTCTCTACACTGGCTCCCCGTAGCGGCTCGCATCCAGTTCAAAACCCTGGTGCTAGCCTATAGGGCAGTGAAAGGAACAGCTCCTTCCTACCTCCGGGCTATGGTCGATGCCTACACCCCTGCCCGACCACTTCGGTCTGCCACCTCGGGGCGACTGATTGCCTCGTCACTCAAGGGTCCTTCTGGCCGATCCACACGGTCACGACTCTTTTCTGTTCTGGCCCCACAGTGGTGGAATGAACTTCCCACTGATGTTAGGACAGCAGAGTCACTGCCCATATTTCGCCGCAGGCTGAAAACTCACCTCTTCAGGAAACACTACCCTTCCTCTCTGCCTGACCTACTTGTTGTTAACTAGTTGTACGAACGCTTGTTTTCTATTGCTGTATTGTTTATTGGATTATTGGATTGTTTATTGGATCTTGTTTAGTCGATTCACTTATTTGTTTTAGCTCATGCTCATTTGATTTAGCTATTTTGTCTCATCTGTTTAAGGAAATAGGTAGCTGATATATTGCACTTTTACCTTAGCGCTAGGTATACTCTTGGTTGCTTGTTTTTGCAGATAATGCACTAAAGACTTCTGGTGATTAGTAGTTTTCGTTCCCTACCTATGTTGAATACACTTATTGTAAGTCGCTTTGGATAAAAGCGTCTGCTAAATGACTGTAATGTAATGTAATGTCCTTCCGGTTGCAGCCACCCGGTCATGGAATTATTGGCTTAGGAATGCGACAAAAAAATATATATATCTCCATGAATTCAAGGCTTCATGTTGGGTGTAATTGATAGAAAATAAGTCCTTTTTTGGGTGAACTACTCCTTTTTAAGTGTCTATATTTTTTTCATAAATATTGAATCAATGAAATGCAAGAGTTTGTGATTATAATAACTACATTGGTTCCATTGGAACAAAGGTTATTTTTTTCCCCATTTTCTGAAAAGTAATAGTTTTGGACATGCAAGGTTTCCCCCTGACAGCAACGATAGGGAGAGGCTGAGAGAGTGGAGGAGGCTCCTAATCAGTCTATATCAGTAGTTCTAAAACTTTTTCATGTCATAGGACCCCCAAAATGATATGTATTTGGCTGCGGACCCCCATCTCAAAATAGTTCCAGGGACCCCCAGAAGCAAAGATTTGAGTTGAACAAAAATATACATATTCAAAGATTTGCACACATTTTTCACGATTTTTCAAAAATGGCAGATCTACAAGCTCGTAGCGCGGCACTCGGTGCCGCGCTACGAGCTTGTAGATCTGCTATTTTTGAATAGCCAAAGTATAGCATATGGGTAAAGTGGTTGAAATGATAGTGACACGCTGTATTAACCACATTTTGCTGGGGACCCCCTGGTACCCCCCCAAGGACCCCTGGGGGTCCCCGGACCCCACTTTGAGAACCAATGGTCTATAATGTCTTAAACATCCTGAGTGGAAACGGGGGAATCGACAAAGCTCAGTATCAGTGGGATCATTACTGTGAGATCTCTGTAGTTTTTCCCTGTCAAAGTATGTCAGCAAATAATCAGCGGTATTGTCTTGACTATATTATAGTCAAGACAATACCCTTTGACAATGTCTGTGGTTTACCACAACGCCCAAGGCATTATGAAATGTGGACATCATGGGTCTTATTTGACCCTGCGTGCATTTCAGATGGAATTAAATGGCACATAACGCCACCGGAATCACATTTATCACGGTATTATGATGGTCAACTGACCAGGCTCTGGACGTAAGAACGGGGCAGTTTAACACATTGAGACCGGGAACGCAACCACTTAAACCATTATTTCATACTTTGGCTATTCAAAAATAGCAGATATACAAGCTCGGTGAGCTTGTAGATCTGCTTTTTTTGAAAAACCTTGAAAATGTGTGCTAATCTTTGAATATATATGTTTTTAAAGAAAACCTTTTTAACTCAAATCTTTGCTTCTGGGGGGTTTCCCTGAAACAACATATTTTGAGATGGGGGTCCGCGGCCAAATACATATCATTTTGGGGGTCCTTGACATGAAACAGTTTGAGAACCACTGATTATAGCAACATACCTTTAAAAAAAAAAACTGTTTAGAAGACATTTGTAGAATCCCCAGAAGCAAAGGTTTGAGTTAAAAATGTTCGCTTTAAAAATATATATATTCAAAGATATGCACACATTTTCATGATTAAAACAAATATTGCAGATCTACAAGCTCATAGCATGGCACCCGCGCTATGAGCTTGTATATCTGCTATTTTTGAATAGCCAAAGAAATCAAAAAAAATGACACAGATGCGTTCCCGGTCTCGATGGGTTAATGTGGTTATTACAATCAATGCAGATGAAGGACAAGTAAATTAAAGCTCCCTTTTTAAATGACAACAAATCGATGGCTCTTTGACAGGCATACGGATGCCTCAACGAGCTGAACGTCATTCTCGAGTGGATCAGGGATCTCGCGGTCGCCTTCCTTCCAGGAAATGACCGCGCCCGGCCTGACAGTCACATTATCTAGCAGATGACCCGGGCTTCCTGTCGTCACTGAAGACCTTTATCCCCACGGAGCCTCTCGATCGCTCGGTGACAGACAGTAGTCAACACCTGCCATGATGGAGGAGAAGAACACAACAACACCAAGGGAAATGGGTGGTGGGGATTGGTTTGGCTTTGTTTTGAAAGAATTTGTATTAACCACATGAACCCCCCCAGCGTCCCTCGTGGTGTTGTTGTTGAGCTGGTAGATTGGCTATTTTCAGGGCCGAGAGATTTTGGTGTAGAGGAGAGAGAGGAAAAAAAGGAAGGGACCAAGTATTAGACCCCTTAGGGAAACCCAGTCAACTTAAGTACATAAGGGTTTAGGTGGCTAAGTAAGTTCAAAGGGGGTTGACTGGTTTAAGAGTGGAGTCAGATAAATGAATAATGGTTTGAACTCGGGTATGACCGAGTGCAGGCCCTGGTTTATGACCCGGGCTGATGAAATTGAAAAGGTTTGGAAGATTTGGTTGCAGTATTAAAAAAAAGGCCAGAGGTTTGAAACTGGTGGGAAGAGGTCGTGGTCAGAGAAGAGGTCGTGGTCAGAGAGAGACTTTTTAGCTGTGGCCGATGCCGATCCAAACTGGAAGGTGAAAGGGCTGTTTGGCGAAAAGCCGGGAGAGGTTCAAGCCGAGGCCAGTAGTGACAGAGGGCTCTTCCTAGGTGAGCCACCTTTTGCGTCTGAGGTCTATTAAGCCATTAAGACCTGCGGGAAGGCATCTGTGTCATTATAAGATTTCTTTGGCTATTTAAAAAATAGCAGTTATACAAGCTCATAGCACGGCACCAAGTGCCGCGCTATGAGCTTGTAGATCTGCTACTTTTTTGGAAAATCGAGAAAATGCATGCAAATCTTTGAATATATATATATATATATATATATATATATATATTTTTTTTTTAAAGAGAACTTAAATCTTTGCTTCTGGGGATTCTACAAATGTCTTCTAAATACTAACAGTTTAAAAAAATATATATATATTATATGTTGCTATAATATCAGTGTTTATGTCAAGGACCCCCAAAATGATATTTATTTGTCCGTGGACCCTCCCCCATCTCAAAATATTGTGTTCCAGGGACCCCCAGAAGCAGATTTGAGTTAAAAATGTGTGTGTGTGTATATATATATAAATATATATATATATATAAATATATATATATATATATATATATATATATATATATATATATATATATATATATATATATATATATATATATATTCAAGATTTTCACAAATTTTCACAATTATTTTTTTACAAATAGCAGAACTACAAGCTCATAGCACGGCACCAAGTGCAGCGCTATGAGCTTGTATATCTGCTATTTTTGAATAGCCCAAATAAACCTTAAAATGACCACAGATGCGTTCCCGGACTGAATGGGTTAAATGTGGCTGTCATCTCAAATCCACTAATCCTGCCGAGCAACCTGAACTCCCTCAATCTCTCTCTGTATCTCCAGGATCTTTCTCTGCAACTGCCTGATGGCAGCAGAGAAAAGGCTGGGCAGGATTAAGTCTTGCAGCAGAATTCTTTGCTCTGGTGGAACCACAGTTTTTTTTTTCTGTTTATATCCCCCTGTGATGAAACACCATCAGAAACGCTCATTTTCATGATATGGCTGTCATGTTGAGCTTACAGTTACATGGCACTGTACACTGTGTAGCAACATTAAATAATCAAAAAGTTAGCTAAATAAAGTGAGAAAGGGAGTTTCTAGACAAGAGTCTGGGCACCCTGTGTGAGTATAATTACCCGCCTTAAAGGGATAGTTCACCCCCAAAATGATTTTTTTCCTATCGATTAGTCACCCCACGGTGGTAGCGGTTCCGGTAAGAGATGCAAAGGAGACTCTTTGTGTCTCCTACCGGAAACGCAGCCGGTCATCAAATTATTGGCTTGTCCATGAATTCAAGTCTCCATGGGGTGACTAATCAAATTAATTTTGGAGGTGAACTATCCCTTTAAGGGCCGTTTTTTCTTTTTATACTTTGGAATGTGAGTTTATTTTACATTCAAATGTATATACTTTTTTTTATTTTAATTCAGTGCACAGTGCTTTGTGCTATATTTGCCTTTATTCAAAACCTTTAGACAAAGATTAGTTATATAAAGTGCCTTTTCAAGTGTTTATCAGTGTGTTATAGTCGCCGAATAAGCTTATAAAAGAATGTTTGACAAGAGGGTACTAGTATAGGTGAAAATAGTCCATTACAGATAGGAAGTGTTTGCACTTTGACCTTGGGTTGACATGAGTGAGTAGAACAGAGCGGAAGGAGAAAACAAACTACAGAAACCAAGATGAGAAATGGCGTCAAGTTGGATGTTTTTCATTGGTTTGGAGACTGCAAGGCTTTCCTAGTTGGACAGCTGACAACAGTTGTTTTGGATAGAGGATAAGAATTCAACTTCACTCTTATGTTGTTATTACGTTCTGGTGAACTTTGACTGGGCTGAGAAAACCAAGCAGTGGAAGCTAGCGCAGCTTGCCATTGAGGAAGAGACTCCTGTTTCACATGCCATACCAATTGGCTACTATCAGTGGTGGAAAAAGTACTCAAATGTTTTACTTAAGTAAAAGTATCAATACTGCAATGTAAAAGTACTCTATTACAAGCAAAACGTCCTGAATTAAATGTTTACTTCAGTAAAAGTACAAAAGTATTGGTATCAAAATGTACTTAAAGTACCAAAAGTAAAAGGTAGATCGGCTATTTTCAAATAGCCGAGGTAAGAAATAGGGCTAAAGTGGTTAATGTAACTATGTACGTTTTATAATGTAATAATTTATATCTGCAAAGTTTTCAAATAATTGTGTGGAGTAAAAGTACAATATTTGCCTCTGAGATGTAGTGGAGTAGAAGTAAAAGTATAGTCAGACAATTGGAAATACTCCAGTAAAGTAAAAGTATCTCAAAATTGTACTGAAGTACTGTACTTGAGTAAATGTACTTAGTTACTTTACACCACTGGCTACTATTGGCCTTCAAAGTTTGTGGGAGGGGCAAAAGTGACACGAATCATGAATGCAGTGTGGGTATATACTCTCTCCCTAGATACCGATAGATAGATAGATAGATAGATAGATAGATAGGTTATAAGATTGATAGATAGATAGATAGATGGGTAGGTAGTCTAGTTGGTTGATTATTAGAGAGAGAGAGAGAGAGATGCGATCGATGTTAATGGGTTCATGGGTGAAAGTCAACGTCTCTCTGCCACTATAGCATTCTATTTACAAAGAGCAGGGTTATTTAAAAGTTGTCGTCTTTATTGGCAGTTACTATGTTACTGAACTCAATTGCCCCTCTCTGCAGCTTTGTCTTCCTGAGAAGAGAAAAACAAAATGAAGCCATCATGAATTGACAATTAGCCAAAATGCTAGCAGCCCACTAATGCAAAGTGGACCACGTTAAGACACTGAAAGCAATGGGATGACCGTTTCTTGTTTAATTGCGCGTACCCGTACATGATCAATAAGGCCCATACTGTCTCAAGGAAATGGTCCTCGTCTAAAAGTACTCCTCCTAATATCCTTCCTGTAATTACCAGCCATTTCTCCGACTGCAGTGAAGGGAGGAAATGTGGTGAATATTTGCCGCGTCTGCCACAAGGTACGGGGGCTAATTGCGAGCCTCCCTTTGGCAGAGAGCTCATCTTTGAAATGTAATGCAGCAGCTAGCAGGCAGGTAGTTGGATGTGCCTGTAAATGGTGTATTTTGCAGAGTTTACGGCCCTCACTTTGCAGGGTACTGACTGACTGACTGACTGACTGACTGACTGACGCTGATGAATGTCTGCCTGTATCTTTTTGAACATACACCGTTGGGGCTGTGTTCTCCTCCCTGTATAAGGCAATTATTCTCCCTGACAAATTATCCGATTCATCCCCACTGTGCTGTCTTGTCTGACAATTACTGACCATGCAGGATGTGAGTCATTTGCATTGTGTTTGAAACGTCTTTCAGTGAGATTGGTCTTCAGCCTCTTCGGCTTATGATTTGTCCTTTTATGTGAACGACTTGTCCATTTGGGATTTAAAATATTTTTTTCCAAGCGAGAGCCTTTCTGGAAATCAGAATGAGCCTAAGCCTTTATGGCCAGGGGTCGCTGGCACAAATCAATTTGGGCTACAGTACTGTACGTCAAAAAGTTTTAACCCTGTTGTCTTTATTTGATCCTTATAATCATCAGGAATACACACACACACACACACACACACACACACACACACACACACACACACACACACGCGCACACACACACACACACACTGTCATAGTTCTCTTTGGCTTCCGAAGTTCTGCCATTTACTGTGTTAATCAACAAAATAGGTACAGCTGGTCAGGCTTTTTATAACAACCCTGCCTGACTAGGCCACTGCAAGGGTGTAGGCTACTCAATGAACACTAATTGCATTCATCACAGTCCCCTTCACGTTGGTCACGACTCTTTCTTTTTCATTTTTTTCTTGATAATAAAAAATATATTTTTTGTGTTGCCAATGTGCGACCCCAACGGACCCCAATGGTCTCGACTAACTAACTGGCCATTAATTCCTGGCCTTGTATGTTCTGAGTATCTCTTCTCTATAGAGCTAAGATGCCTCTTCACGTTGAGTACAGCTGGTGAATCACAAGCTGTGAGTCAGCAGTCGTGACCATGACAAACACTTACTTATGCTGATCTCTCCATTGGTACTCATGTTTCCCTGACTAAAGCGAACAGAAAGCATTGACAACTCCTTACTGAAGCTGCCCAAAGCTGAATCATCACACTGTTTTATGTTGAAGTATAAAATAGGGCTTAAAATGTTTAAAAGTCAGCAAAAGAAAGTAGCTTGCTTGCCCTACACAGTACAATATAGGCACACTAGATCAGGCTTCCAATGGATATCTGTTATATTACCTCCAAAGGTGACATTTCAACCGTCTAGCTCTTCCTCTTCCTACACATTTGAAACGTCACCTTTAGTGGTTGGGTAATATAATAAGTATCCATGGAAACGTGGTCCAGTGTGCAGACTCTTATGTTTCTGTTTTCACATGTTTTTATGTCCAGCATGAGGCCGATTTTGAAATGGTGTCTTTTTTTTTACCCACAGGGAGGGAGTGTGTGTACAAAGGTCCATGGCGATCGGTCCAGCGGTTGCCGAGATCAACTGGTTACAGACAACATGGACGGACGGAAGGCGAGGGGTGAAACCATAATCTCTGCTTTGAGGAGGACTTCACGTGGGAATTCCGTGATGAATGGAAGGAGAGGCTGTTCAGGACATTCAGTGCATCGACCAGGCCATCTGAAGCTCTACTGAATAAAGGTAAGTTCATTTTGAAAAGCTAGTTAGTTGGTCTACTACTTTGTTGAATAATCATAGGTGGCCTTTGTTTCACCCGTGCGTGAAACAAAGGGGTGCGTTTTTTGTATTTTCTCTCAACTCTCACCCTCCTACGCTGTCCGTGGTGCTGAAATGGGTGCATATAGCACAGGCCATTCAGAGGAAAGTTGCCAAATCATAGACATGTTACATTGTATTTTCATTTTTGCCAGACCCAGGGGGTCGGGCCTACATGTGGCTTTGTCGGTCCCCCTCTCCAAACGTTTTCGTCCATACATGGGCATAAAATGTGGCTTTGTCGGTCCCCCTCTCCAAACGTTTTTGTCCATACATGGGCATAAAATGTGGCTTTGTCGGTCCCCCTTTCCAAACGTTTTCGTCCATACATGGGCATAAAAGAGGTCTGTCTTCTGTCCTCTTTTTGATTGGCCAAGCTTAGCGTGACGTAGTGCTCTGATCTTTCAACCACTAGGGGTCTGGCAGTACCAGGTCTCCTGGTTCCCTTGTTTTTATATATATACAAAAATACTCTTGTTGTGACGTTAAGCAGTAATTAACCATGACCCCATATGGTTGCGGCGAGTCCCTCAGGGCTCTATGCTTGTGTTTTTTTTTCTGTTTTCTGCAGAAAATAGCAGATCAACAAGCTTACAACGCGTCGCAGCGCGACGCGTTGTAAGCTTGTTGGTCGGCTATTTTCAGCAAAAGCTTTCCCCACAATACAGATACTGGGGTTTAAGTGGTTGAGCAATGTGGCGCTTTGAGCTACAGAAACTCCTTAGTTAGGATATATCGCTGTTCTTGTGTGTGTAATTGCACCCCTGGGTGTTTTCTTCCTGTGACCGGTCTGTCTATTAACAATTTGTGTCGTTATCATCGTAGGATGGCGTTGCCACTTTGTCAATGATCATGTGATCTTCATGAATCCACTGCACAGTCGAATAGTCTCTAATATGCAGTTTGACCAGAGCCCTGTTTGTCAGCATTACCTGCTTCCACCTCTCACGACGAGGACGTAGGGTTGGGTTTTGAGAGGCGATATTCTTTTTGTTGTGTTGGGCACCTACTGTAGGTGGGTCACAGAGTAACAACACATACCATAAATAAGACTGTAGTCCTACCTACAGCTGACACCGGTTCAAAGAGGACCAGAGGCACTTTGTCATCATGGTATGCATTCTTATATCAATGAGCTACCCCAACTGCCATTTTTTTTTACTTTTTGAAAATAAAAAACTGCCAACATCTACTGCACAGTTAGCCTGGGGAGAGGTTTGGACTACGATGGGAATCTCCTCCAAATCACATGGATATAAAATCTCCTTACCCAGCTGTTTATTGTATTAATTCATTTATTGTATCTTTATATTGCAAGTTTACTCTTACAATTAGTTTCATCCCCCAATTTAGTCATTGTTTGATTGATTATCAGGTTGGTCCTGAGGCCCCGTCATGTTGGCTTCGTAACACTTCATGTCATGTGTATTTATTTAAACCTTTGAGGCATTTTGATAAATCTTTTTAAGCCATGTAGCCAATATCACAATAGCTATGTACTGACAAACCTTGGTGTTATGTAATCATTTACTGCCCTCCCCTCAGACGCAGCACAAGATGGAGGGTAGACTCCTTCTGGATGTTGTAGTCAGACAGGGTGCGTCCATCTTCCAGCTGTTTGCCTGCAAAGATCAGCCTCTGCTGGTCAGGTGGAATGCCTTCTTTATCCTGGATCTTGGCCTTGACATTCTCAATGTTATCGCTTGGCTCAACCTCTAGGGTGATGGTCTTGCCCGTGAGGGTCTTGACGAAGATCTGCATTCCTCCCCTCAGACGCAGCACAAGATGGAGGGTAGACTCCTTCTGGATGTTGTAGTCTGACAGGGTGCGTCCATCTTCCAGCTGTTTGCCAGCAAAGATCAGCCTCTGCTGGTCGGGGGGAATGCCTTCCTTATCCTGGATTTTAGCCTTGACATTCTCAATGTTGTCACTTGGCTCAACCTCCAGGGTGATGGTCTTGCCAGTAAGGGTCTTCACGAAAATCTGCATGTTTACACAATTCTAGTTGTTATAAATCTGTTTTATGATTCTCTTAGGAGTCCTATGTCGATCACAGCACTCTGGAAAGAAAAAAAGTGAACTCTTTCTTTTATGTGGGGGGTGACATCACAGTTCTGACTTCACGTTGTGTCTCCTAAATTAGACATTGTATTTATTGCACTACCTAGGAGTACTTATTGCACCATTATCAGAGTACTTGGAGGCCACTGTATGACATCAGTCATCAGTACTGAATGATGTCAGTACTGTGGTGTCTGAAATCTCTGTATTATTTACCGTACTTGTATTGTTATTAGTTGTGCCTTCTGCCTTGATGTTGTTCTTGTATCAGGTTAGCCTCCCTCCCACAAATACATAACTGTTCTTTCTTAATATTGTTATCAACTCAGATTACAACTTGGTTACAGGTCCTTCATTTTGACAAAAAGGTTGTTGAGCCCAATTACATCACACCTCTCCAGTTTGTGCTCCTGAACCAACATCTTGATCAGGGTTGCCAGATCTGATTATTATAATTTCCCCGCAAGATTGTATTTGAAAATAGCCGATCTACAAGCTCACAACGCGTCGCATCGCGACGCATTGTGATCTTGTAGATCAGCTATTTTCAAATAGCTGATGTATATATTAAAGTGCTCATGTGGCCCATAGTCGCTTTTTTGGGGCTGGTTTTCCTAGACCTGGTTGCTTGTTTCTCTCACAGAATCTGGCAACACCGATCTTGATTGGCTGGAACGCGTACAGAGAGCCTATGAGCATAATTGTTGCGATCATTTTGAGGGGACCCTTTGATTAGGTGTCGTTCCAGGGCCCCTTTTTTCTTAATCCAGCCCTGCCTGACACACAAGAAAAGAACTGTACCCCAGGTTAAACAAAATAGGCTCCAGTGTATCCACATTCTTGTAATCCACATAAAACCAACTTTCTCTGCAGTGCTAGTGGCCAAGCTTACATAGTTAGCCTAGCACTCAAACATCCACTAAACTCACACATTCAGGGTTACAGAATATCTAATGGTGTGCCGCATACGGACACAAAGATACTTTGAAAACACATTGTGTTCTCTCTGAGAGAGAAAAAAGAAGTCTCACAATTTGTAAGGAATAAGCACTTCTGCTACTGTCCTTAACTGACTTGCTGAATTAATACAGTATATACCGGTAATATAACACATTTTCAAGTTAAACTAACAAGATAAGCTGGCAGAGCTTTTATTAAAACTATATGAAAGCTTCCTACTTTCTATACAGCAATCCACCAGAATGCACTACAGCACTACTGCTTTAGGGTACAGTATAATAAAGGACTGTCATTCCCATCCAGGGTTGCCAGATCTGCTTATTATAATTTATCCGCAAGATTTTATTTGAAAATAGCAGATCTACAAGCTCACAATGTGTCGCATCGCGACGCGTTGTGAGCTTTGTAGATCTGCTATTTACTATGCAAATAGCTGATGTATATGTTAAAGTGCTCATGTGACCCATTGTTGCTTCTTTTGGGCTGGTTTTCCTAGAACCGGTTGCTTGTTTCTCTCCCAGAATCTGGCAACACTGTTCCCATCTCATAACAGTCCATATTCACACGGTGGCCATTTTGGAATTTAACATTGCGTTGCCGTGGCAACTGGGGTGGCATTTCATTGACTTAATGGAAATATGGCTGCCGTGTGAATATGGTCTATAGGGCTGGGTGATATGGATGAGATAAAATATCACCATTAGATGCGTTGTGAAATCTTTGACAACTAGAGGTTCGGGCCCTCACATCTAGAGTTCGGCTACACCTACGTTGCATCGCAGATCTGACCGATATGTCCGTATATGGAGATCTCTTATATCGGTCTGTCCTTGTCCCTGTTATGCCCATATAATGGAGATCCCTGATGTCATCAGTATATGGCCATATATGGGCATGCCCCCTTTGGAGCCCGTATCTGTCTGCCTACCTGTGTCCCCTTTATGCCCATATATGGAGATATCTGTGCGTGTCAGTTCTTGTCCCCTTCATGCCCATATATGGAGATCCTTGATGTCGTCAGGCCTTTATATGGATATATGTGAGTCATAGTGACTAATAGCCTATCAGATATTTTTTTCTTTTTTTAAAAGATGTTTGGGCCTTTATTGATAGGAAAGTAGGCTGACAGGAAATGGGGAGAGAGATAGGGGGGTGACACAGCAAAGGTTCGGGAGTCGAACCCGCGACACACTGTCAAGCTGGATTACCAGCATATGTGGTATGCATGCACCTGGACCGCTAGGCCAGTGGGCGCCCCGCCTATTAGCCAATTTTAATATGTTTGAATACAATTGGACTTAGGTGATTAAAACCAGGAAAAGACAAGATTTCGAAAATCCCAGACCATATCTATTCTCATGATATCGATATAACATTGATATAAATATTACCCAGCCCTTTAACATGCTAGTAGGATTTTTCTAGCCTTGACTTTTCTTTTTTATTATGGTCAGAATTTGGTCAGAATGTATTCAGAGAACAGCCCCTTGAGATGCAGCTTCTCATTTTAGAGGGGGTCCTATATATAGTAAAACATTACACACAATACACACACGTACATATACAGTTAGCTTGCTCTCTCCCACCCTCACCCCCAGCCCTCAACTCATTTTAAACAAAGACATGGAGAATACAGTATTATGACCTGTATCAAAAAGTACAAGCAGTATTAAAAGCACAAACAGGTTGTTTCGAGATGTGAATACAAGGAAGTCCTGAAGCGTACAGTATGTTTCATGCTTTACTTGTTACTCACGTCATCAGACCTAGCTTAATCCAAGCTGATAGGAATCAACATGCTAGCACAGGGAACATCTGCGCAGAACAATGAAACAGCCGCGTTGACGGAGAAAAGCATACATGGTTGTGTGCACACACATCTGAGCACAGTGGGCGTGGACTGCACGCACGCACGCACGCACGCACGCACGCATGCACGCACGCACGCACGCACGCACGCACGCACGCACGCACGCACGCACGCACGCACACACACACACACACACACACACACACAAGGGGGCATTAGTACACATTATTGGTTATGGTCGAGTAGGTCATGGTAACCTCTGGTTTTCGCACCACGCTGTGTTGTGCTTTACACGACTTAATTTGTCATTGTGAGCACACGTGTGCACTCGTTTGAAATGCGCAGCCATTCGCTTATCTAATTAGTTCGCTAAGTCCCTTTTTAAAAAAGAGCTATCGATCCTCATTCCTGTTGGGACTGAAACTGAATTGGGAGGCTGTGGGGATCACACACACACATGGACGCATGCACACATACACGCACACACACACACACACACATGTTCGTGTTGCTATACTTGAGAGGACATCAACATTTTGGGACTGCAATTTTATAAATGTTGACCCTTTTCTTTGGCCCATTTTAACTCCAACCCTAGAGTTTTACCTACAGTAGGCCCTGTTCAGACTGGCATCCCAAATCCCAGCCTATCCAGATTGGAGTTGCATTATCTGTATGCAGTCTGAACAACAATAACCACATGGAATGATTGGAATCAGATTTTTGCTTATGAGATTTGAATCACATTCCTGGGCCTTTTTCAGACTTCATAAAACCAATCTGACTCCAATCCGGATAGGAGATCAGATATATGCTGGATTCGTGTTGTCAATCTGAACAGGGCCTTAGTTGTGTGTAGTAAGCAAGGCACACACACACACACACACACACACACACACACACACACACACACACACACACAATCCCTCCAGGCAGTAACAGTATAAATGTTGATTCATACTGGAGATTGAATATGATATTATGATCCAATTGGAGCACTGATAACTGTAGCACTATGTCTGGAATCACCAGGGACTTGTGGTCAATATGTGCCGTGGCGGTATGCTTCACACGGGCATACCATATGCCAGCGACATCGGACTTGTATCGATATTTTCACGAATACTTCATATCATACCATATCGTTTCATATATTCGCTTATTCTCTGCGTCATGGCATTGGACAAATCGATGAGTGGATGTGCCAAAATCTCCGTGGAATAAAGAAAGACACATGGGTAATTGTCTTTGGTACCAAGGACGAGATGCTGAAAGCTAGAACTCACGACTCTCTGTCTTTGAAAGCTAAAAAAAACATGTTGATGTAATGCATTATGGATTCTGTTAACATTTTTAATGACCACATCAAATCAATAACAAAGTCTAGTCTGTGATCATCTTAAACATTTTGCACAAATTAAAAAGTTATCCTACAGCTTAAAATGCACCTGTATCTCGTTTCACCAGGCTTTCCATAATGACAGAAAGCCTGTTTTTTGTTCTCAACTGATCCGGTCTATAGGCCACAAATTCCCCCAACTAATATCCATATCCGGTGGGTTTCAGCAATGTTGTTATTCCCCACATGAGTGCCGAATCGAGCTGCCTATAGTCTCACCAGTCGCTGTGAGTTAGAGTAAAACATGCACATACTGTACCAAACAAATAAACCAAGGAGTACTTGAACAAACTTTCATAAGATTTCACTGTTTATATGGGTAGGCCCTACCATACTATGATGCCCTTGGTTTCCGAGGGAATTACTTTTGGGAGCACAGGCGTGTAACCCTATGCCATATGACTTTCATTGGCACTTCTACTTCTTCTACTGCTCTATATTGTTGACATGATGTTGTTTTTATTGCTTGGTTGTTTTTTATTGCTTGTTTTTAGCATGTCTGTAAAGCACTTTGTAACATTGTTTAGAAAAGCGCAAATAAATTCATTATCATTATCATATTCACACAGTGATATGTTCCTTTTAGGTTGCTGGCAGGCTTGTTGGCGGGATTGGCGCGCCGGCAAGGAGTATCATGGGATCGTCCTTTTGTTTTCTGCTGTTCTGGTGTAGAGGGAAATCGGTCGTGCTTAAAACAGAGCAAGTGATATTTTGTTGTTACTACGGATGATACGAGTTAGAAACCCTGGCTGTTCACATGGATTTATTGAATCTAATCTATTTTTGTTTTTAAATCACCAGTTCTCCAGCACCACGGACTCCTTCTTTCTTTTTAGTATAGAAGAAAGGATAAGGATTACTCTGAAAAGGGAGAGGAAGGTGGTTATAAGGCTATATCCATATCTACTGATTCTCTCTGTAGACTGGATCAGGAAAAACGAGTTTATCCCAGCCTAGTTCTGGCAAAGAAAGCTGAATGCATTACAGTAGCCATTCTCAGATCTCTGCACTGGCTTCCAGTGTGTCATAGAATTGATTTAAAAAATATTGCTGACTATCTTTGACGCACTAATGGTTTAGGGCCAAAACGACATCTCTGACTTGTTAAAGCCCAGCAGAAAGGCAATGCTGATTCATTCTTTTTATGCTATTTTATTTATCTGTTATTGCTTCTATTCTTTCTCTTTAAATGTATTTTATGCCTTATGCAAAGCACTTAGAATTGCCTTTGTGTGTAAAATGTGCTATACAAATGAATTGGCGAGCTATTATTGATGTCCTCGCTGTAGCATTTTTTTTTATTTTTTTATTCTAGTTTTTGGTTTGCTTGTTTGTTTAAGCCTTTTAGACCGGGAACGCATCTGTGTCATTTTTAGATGTCTGGCTATTCAAAAATAGTGCCGCACTATGAGCTTGTAGATCTGCTATTTTTGAAAAATATTGAACATTTGAGCAAATCTTTGAATATATATTTTTAATCAAATCTTTGTTTCTGGGGATTCTACAAATGTCTTCTAAAACAGTTTTTTGAAGAAAAAAAATGATGTTGCTATAACCAGTGGTTCTCAAACTTTTTCATATCAAGGACCCCCAAAATTATATGAATTTTGGCCGTGGACCCCCATCTCAAAAAACAGTTTATTCCAGGGACCCCCCATAAGTTGTAACGGAGTTAAAAATGTTCGCTATGGAAAATAGATATTCAAAGATTTTCACACATTTTCACGATTAAAAAAAAATAGCAGATCTACAAGCTCATAGCGCGGCACTCGGTGCCGCGCTATGAGCTTGTAGATCTACTATTTTTGAATAGCCAAAGACATCTTAAAATGACACAGATACGTTCCCGGTCTTAATGGGTTAAGCCCTTTCCAGTTCACAATTTCATCTTCATGTTCAGGTCTTCAGGCCGGCCGTGGAATGCCATGTTTTTTTGTTCAAAGTTAGAATTCCCTCGTCGCCGCCTGCTGTCTTCAGAGTTTTGTGATCCCGACGACAACAACAAGGACCGAATGACTCAGACCAACAATTTCTTCCTGGCCGAAGCCAAGCGGAACATTGTTTGTCTGGGCCCGTGTCCAAGTCTTCCATTAGGGCCTCTTGGCCCAGGTGAACGGTAATTAAACAAGACTGCCGCTGAGTCGGCACTCCCGGAATCACCAATGCCTCCACAACATTCGCATTATTATTTTGTTTATGTTTCGGCTCTCTGTTTCTCTTCCCCCTCTCTCTTCTCCGCTTGCGTTCTGTGTGTTTTTTTGTTGTTGAGATCCATGTATCTTATATATCCACCCATCCATCCATCCATCCGTTTATGTTTGACTGTATATCATCTTGGCGGAGTGAAGAATTTAAAGTGGATTCATGAGGGTCAGAGTATGGAGAGAAAAAAAAAAAAAAACAGTCAGCCGTGATGTGATGCTGGGACGATGGTTTCCTAGGAATAGAAGCAGCAACAAGGTCAGATGTCTAATAGGGAGAACTGGCTGCAAATATTTACACTTAAAGGCAGGAATATAAAATTGCACAAGGGAAGTGAAGCAGCGATGGATACAGAGATGAGGGGGGGGGGTGTGTGTGTTAGTGACTGTTTGTATTTGTTATGTTTGTCTGAGTCTAGCATACGCCCTTTTCCTGTTTGCTGGGACACTGCAGTCAGAAAGAGAGGTTCACAGTACACTCCTGAGTGCTTATTTAAATTAGTTAAATGTGTGTGCGTGTGCGTGCGTGCGTGCGTGCGTGCGTGCGTGCGTGCGTGCGTGCGTGCGTGCGTGCGTGCGTGCGTGCGTGCGTGCGTGCGTGCGTGTGTGCACGCGGTACTTCCGAAGGCCAAATGTCCCCACAAGTAAAGTACAGAGTTTTTCAATTAGGAAAAGATTCACGTTGGGTTAGGATTACACATTTATAGCCTGGTAACCAGACGAATCTGCCAGAGTCTGGCCATGCCAGGCTAAGACATTTAGACATGTTAGGTTTCAGGGTTGGGGTAAGAGTTTCCCCTATTTTATAATTATGTGTGCTACAATGTCACACACTGAAAAATGTACGATTTTCAATACCGTCCTAAAATGGGTTGGTGTCCTCTCAAGTATAGCAATACAAACGTGTGTGCGTGCGTGAGTGTGCGCATGCATGTGTTTGTGCGTGGTGGTGGGAGGGGGGGGTTGGGGGGGTGGCGGCCTCACCGTTCCCATCGCCCCACGCTTTCCCATCCTCTCCACACCCCTCGTTCCACTTATCTTGTTCTCCCTCCACTCTGAGCCACAGGACTATTGGTTTGTGGGAAGATTCACAGTGGGGGGGGGGGAGTAGTGTGTGTGTGTGTGTGTGTGTGTGTGTGTGTGTGTGTGTGTGTGTGTGTGTGTGTGTGTGTGTGTGTGTGTGTGTGTGTGTGTGTGTGTGTGTGTGTGTGTGAGAGAGAGCGAGAGATAGTGCTGAGGCTGCAGCCACAGAAGATTATAGTGTAGGCCCACTGATCAGTCTCTCCACCATTTTGTCTCCTGTGCACAGGGATGAGCCTCTCTCTCTCTCTCCCTCTGATCACACGTGCACGCACGCACACACACACACACACACACACACACACACACACACACACACACACACACACACACACACACACACACACACACACACACACACCCAGTGATTGAAATAATGGAGCTGTGCCACTGCCTATATTCATACAAGTACACATAGACAAGCGCATCTACCTCGCTGTAAACAAGGTGGAGGTACATCTCATTCTGCTGTGGCATTGGGGTGTCGGGTGGAGTGTGTGGGCCTTTGGCAGACGATATTTATATCAAGATATGCGAGTTTGTGTGTGTGTGTGTGTGTGTGTGTGTGTGTGGGCGGGGGGTGCGTGAATGCACTTCTATCTTATTGTGGATAATGCAGGGAACACGTGACAGATTCAATAGGAGCGGTGTCAGCATTCTCTCTCTCTCATTGAGACCCTGTCCTATTGATTAGCCCTGCCTGGAGCCGTGATTGAAATTACGAGGAAGACCGCTTGGGCAAAAATGCTCAATGGTTTCTGCTCCCATCAATTACCACCACACACTACACAGGGAAACAGTGCTCGCATGTGGACTGATAATTCTAGCGCTCTTTAGTCTGCATTGACTGTAACATGTCCATTAGGGCGAGGCGCTATAATCTATAATTTCATCGCGTGTTTCCCGTTCGGCGAGGAGAAAGAGGAGAGTCCGAGGCAGACATGACGGGAGATATTGAGGAGGAGGAGAGGAAGATGTTAGCGTGCGTGTGAATTGAGTAAGACAAAACGGAGGGAGATAACATTTAGCGCAGATAATGCAAAGAATCAATCAGCAATGATAAGAGGTTAAATCCGCGCACACGCACACGCACACACACAGAGTACACTTAGCAGTGCTATTGTTAGTCGGCCCAGGGTCCAGTCAAACGTGTTGCAGCTATAACGTAATTACTGTAGATGAACGTGTCACGACTAGAGCATGGTGTCCCTCACAGCTGTGCAGTGGTGGAAGGAGTACTCGGATGTTTTACTTGAGTAAAAGTATCAATACCACAATATACAAATACTCTGTTAACAAGTGAAAGGCATGTGTTCAAAGTGTTACTTGAGTAAAAGTATCAATACCACAATATACAAATACTCTGTTAACAAGTAAAAGGCATGTGTTCAAAGTGTTACTTGAGTAAAAGTACAAAAGTATTGGCCTCAAAATATACTTGAAGTACCAAAAGTAAAAGTACTAAAATGTTTGAAAATAGCCGATCTACAAGCTCACAACGCGTCGCGATGCGACGCGTTGTGAGCTTGTAGATCGGCTATTTTCAAATAGCCTATGTAGAAAATAGGCCTTAAGTGGTTAATGTATGTTTTATAATAAAATATTTTGTATCTGCAAAGTATAAATACAGTAGTAACCTAAGTTTTCAAATAATTGTAGTGGAGTAAAAGTACAACATTTGCCTCTGAGATGTAGTGGAGTAGAAGTAAAAGTACTGAAAATTGCAGATGTTCAAGTAAAGTACAAATACCTCAAAATTGTACTTAAGTACAGTACTTGAGTTAATGTACTTGGTTACTTTACACCACTGCAGCTGTGACGTGATGCAGTCCCCCTCACCCTGTCCACATCAAGCTTATATTACAGTAGCCTCGATCTCTAGGCTTTTATTGTTTAGTTTTGCTAAAAAATAAAAGCCTGGCCCAGCGCGTCGGTGTACTCGGTATGAGGAAGTGTTTCATTTCCCAACCAACCAGAGTGCAGTGGGCGTCGCTCGTAATGTTGTGTTAACGGGGCGGGGGTTGACGGACAGATCGGTGAACCAATGGGATCAGGCGCAATCTCTCGCCGGCTCCATACACCCGCCCCTCTATACACGAAATCAGGAGCGTTGGGGCAGCCTAATATTACAGTAATATACAGTATATACTCTACCCACATGGTGCTGTGCCTGCAACACATTTAAACAGTGGTGGAAGACAGGGCCGGATTGAGCACTTTATACATTAAGACCGGGAACGCATCTGTGTCATTTTCGATTTTGACTATAATACTTATACTTTGGCTATTCAAAAATAGCAGATCTACAAGCTTATGAGCTTGTAGATCTGCTATTTATATTTTTTTTATTGAAAAGGTGTGCAAATCTTTGATGAAAGCGTACATTTTTTAACTCAAATCTTTGCTTTTGGGGGGATCTTTTTTTTTTTTTGATGGGGCTCTGCAGCCAAATACATATAATTTGTTGTTGTTTGGTTGCTATATCAGTGGTGCTTTCCATGTCAAGGACCCCCAAAATTATTTGGCCACGGACCCCCATCTCAAATATTTTTTTTCCAGGGGCCCCCAGAAGCAAATATTGGAGCTAAATAAATTCGCTTTAAATATATATATATATATATATATATATATATATATATATATATATATATATATATATATATATATCCAAAGATTTGCAAAACATTTTCACGATTTCTCAAAAAACTCTACCTTACACAGCTTGCATAAAGCCTTTTCTCATGGTTCCACAACTTTGCCGTTTATAGACCAAAACCCGAAATACCATACTGCGTTTTTCCCCAGATTGCCCAGAGTTAAAATCCACTCTGTCCTCTTCTCCGGTCGACCTCGGATTGTGAACCGTCTGCCTCTGCCATCATTAATGCACGGCACGTATTTGTTTTTCAGTTGAAACTAAGTGACAATTAACGAGACGCGTGACTCTGGCGCTGTGATTTATTCTGTTCTGCAAATCTGCAATTCTCTACTTGTTGGCCATCGTGGAAGCAGAGAACTGTGCTATCGCGAGGTCAGCTGCTGGTGCTTTTGCTAGGGGTCATATTTTATACATCTTATTTTAAACCTAATTTTCATAGGTGAAACTTCTTTTATTTTTTATATTCAAAGGCATATTCAAATACGGAATATTCGCTAACAGACCTAAAAAGCCTGTGCCATAAGCTGAGCCTGGTGGAAGAAGTACTCAGATTTGTTTTACCTACTGCAAGTGAAAGTAGAAATACCACAACATTGAAAAAAAAAAATACTCAAAACTTTTAAGGCCTGGATTCAAACTTTTACTTGAGTAAAAGTACAAAAGTATAGACATCAAAATATACTTAACACATTGGGTGCCAGAATTTTATAATAACAGAATACGTTCGGTGCCGGGAATCTCACCGTTAACACATTGAGTGCCAAAACCGTATTAATACGGTTTTGCAAATACACCCGTTGAGTGCCAACTTTCCTAAAAAACGTATATACAGTTTTTTTTATCTTTTTGTTTTTTTCGTTTATTTCCATGCGGGAGGGGCTAGAGCAGCTCTGGGATCACCCTAGGCGATTCTGAGAAGGAAGGGCCAGATGCATCATCGTGTCAAAAACATGGCTCCCCATCCGCTTCCGGTCTATTTCCTTCTCTAAAACGCCTATAACTCCGAAACTTTTTACGCTGGGGAAAACAACTCATTTTGCATCCGCGATCGCTCCGCCATTGTTACTCGCGTGAGAGATGTTATCGTTCCAGCCGTTAGCCAGGACCATCGGGTAAAATGGAGGCATGCTTTTTTTTTCATGGATTGCTCGTCATGGAGTCTACAGCTTTAAACAGCACAATGGAGCTTAAAGTATACAGTGTTATAAGCAGATTTCAACACAAGTCAAACATTTATAGTAATCACAACAAATCACAGAACCGCAACATATTGACGAGTCATGTTGTCGAATCGTGGCCCATGAAACGTGATAAAGCCAAATGGTGAGCTCCCCGGGTGATTCCCGCCCCCTAATTATTACCAGTATGATTTCGCTCTATGAGTGAAAAGCTTGGGTGACTTTCATATACAAACAATAAAGTGTATGTCTCCCGTCTCTGTCACAAGCTGCATCCTCCAGATGCCATTCTGTTCCTCGCAGCATCAGAAACAGCACGCTGAGACACACCGCTTGCTTGAGAGGTGCAATCCATCACTGCAAAAGAAGAAGAGGATGAACATGTCAAACAAACAGCGTGTGCTCCTGCTCTTGTCTGTCTATGGCTGGCATATGTGTGTGTGTGTGCGTGTGTGTTGCCGTGTTTTTGTTGTTGCTGTTTTCCTTTTTTTGTGGTGGTGCTGAGAATGCCCCTGATTGTCTGATTTTGTGTTTGTGTGACTCGGCTGATTCGAGTGGGCCATTTGAACTCTGGATAGATCCGTCCAGCTAAATAGGGAGGTGCCATTAAAAAAAAATAAAAATGTCATCGCAACCTCCGTTAGCTTGTTATACGCCGTTAAAAATAGCATGTTTCGGCAAAATATCATCCGAGATACAGGATTTTTAAGTAATAAGTTAACCAGGAAGTGAATGGAGCAGTAGTGGAGTAGAAGTAAAAGTATTGAAAATAGGAAATACTTTTTTTTACTTTTAAATTAAACAGTAACTCAAAATTGTACTTAACTCATTCAGTGCCAATTTTTTAAAATATTATATCACCCCTGTGCCAAGGCCAAAAATACATTTTTTCACAGCTTTTTTCAGTAAGATGTTAAACAAGAAGTGAATGAAGCAGCAAATCTTCAAATCATGATATCTTGGGTTCTGAACCTTTTTTTTCAAAAAATACTTTTTTTTTTTCATGACGTCTGCGACGTCATTGGCACCCTGGGCTTATAAAAACGTGACGTCG
Organism: Gymnoscopelus braueri; assembly: GCF_963280865.1. NCBI lineage: Eukaryota > Metazoa > Chordata > Actinopteri > Myctophiformes > Myctophidae > Gymnoscopelus > Gymnoscopelus braueri. The sequence continues at coordinate 27,883,081 of NC_137620.1, read as the reverse complement.
GTGACGTCAATGGCACTGAATGAGTTAAGTACAGTACTTAAGTACATGTAGCCTACTTAGTTACTTTCCACCACTGGACGCTAATAAGGTTAATGTAGTTAGTGATCTACAACAGTCAGAGCCAGATGTGTAGATGGACTAGTGTTGCACACGTCAAGTTGATAGTATATTACGTGGCACCTCACGTCGCCACATTTAAAGCAGATCTGTTCCTCTGACATGCAGATGCTCAAACATGCTTCACTTGTTGAAGTGTATATGACAGCGCTCGCGGCAATTTGCGGTGAACGCAGAGCAGGGAGTGATGGTAAATGTAGCGGACGAAGGGAGGGAGAGAGAGAGAAAGAGAGAGAGCGGGGTGGTTTATTGGTGAGATGGAATGATCCGTGAGGAAATGAGGGAGTCATGCTTGTGTTTCCATTCTGTGTGAGGCTCTCAGACCGCACTGGAGCAGACCGTTGGAGCGAGGGAGGGCTGTTTGAGAGAGAGAGAGAGAGATACTCCTTATCCACTGATGTAGATAGAGGTTAACCTGGGAAACTTCACAAAAATAGCAGATGCGTTGTTGCGAGCTTGTACGTCTGCTGTTTTTGAATAGCCACGGCTAAAATCGAAATGATGCTTTCTTGGTTTTAATGGGTTAACCTGGGAAACTAGGGGTGTGCCGATACATCGTCCCGCGATATATCGTGATACGTTTTCGTCAAGATTTTTTTGGGGAAAAAAATATTGTTTAGATTTGTTTTTGATTTTTTTTTCATAAAGTATTTGTTTGCATTTGATTTTTTTCCCCCCATATATTTTCATAAGCTTTCCCCCCCCCCCCATATATTTTCATAATAAAAAAGTGCCATATATCGTATTGTTTCGTGAGATTAGTGTATCGGCACACATCTATGGGAAACATATTTTATTTTTCCCCTCTCTCTATCTCTCTCTCTCTCTCTCTCTCTCTCTCTCTCTCTCTCTCTCTCTCTGACTCTCTGACTCTCTCTGCAATTCTCTACCTGTTGGCCAGACGTGGAAGCAGAGAACTGTGCTCTCGCGAGTCCAGCTGCTGGTGCTATTGCTAGGGGTCATTTATTTATTTATATCTTATTCAAACCTAATTTTCATAGTTGAACCTTCTTTTATTTTTTTGTATTCAAAGGCATATTCAAATATGGAATATTCGTTAACAGACCTAAAAAGCCTACAAAAGCTGGGCCTGGTTGAAGAAGTACTCAGATTTTATTTTTACCTACTGTAAGTGAAAGTAGCAATACCAAAACATTTAAAATAGATACTCAAAACTTAAAGGCCTGGATTCAAACTTTTACTTGAGTAAAAGTACAAATGTATAGACATGAAGATATACTTACATTATACAGTGTTATAAGCAGATTTTATAAGCAGATATCTCTCTCTCTCTCTCTCTCTAGCTCTATCTCTCTCTAGCTCTAGTTTAAGCTGCACATCCGTATCCGTTCTCATCTCTCTTTCCTGTACTTTGCTCACTCATCTTCCACAGACTGTCAGCGCAGTCAATTTCACTGTCACTGACACAGTGGTGGCAGACAGCCCCTGAACACTTATTGTATTTGTTTGTTTTGTCTTCTCTCTTTCCCTCTGTCTGCCTGTCTGTGTGTGTCTCGCACATGACCTGGACGGATTGACCCCCTCACAACATTAATTTGTATATTTGTTGGTGCCTCAACAGCATTGCAAAGCACTGGACATATACTGTATATGTGACTTCAAATTGAGTGAAAATAGCAGATCTACAAGCTCTTGTAGAGCAGCAATGTTCAACATTTTTGTGCGCCACCATTGTATAATGCAGTGTTAAGTGGTTAATCAGACTAGTCACTAAGCGATTTAGTCGAATACAAACAATCTATTTCAATACTTTTGCGTCAATTTCTTCATGCAAGAAAAAAAACCTTACTTCTAGATTATTTGGTTATAAGTCAATTATTTGTTCTAAATATCGGTTTCGATATATATTGAGTTAATTAACTAGCCACTACTGGTCCCAGTCATCCACCCACACACCTCCAACAGCAACATCACCCATCTCCCCATTCCAGGAGAGATTATTGTTGCCCGAGTTGTTGTTTTTGTCATACCGGTGAACAAAGTCAGGTTTGTTTGTTTTTTTAATTAAATTTACAATCTAGCCTGGATCTACCGGAGCACATGTGCGTGTGTGTGTGTGTGTGTTTGTGTGTGTGTGTGTGTGTGTGTTTGTGTGTACTCCATTCTATCTGTGTGACTCATCTCCAAAAGAAGGAACATGAGATTTATAAAATAAAATGTACCGCAGGGCGTGACTGAATTGCCATTTTTTCGTATTCTTAATTTCAACAGGACTCAGAATAGCTGATGAGAGATATTGTGGCCCAGGCGTGCATTATTGCACCCCCCCCCCCCCCCCACCCCCCCACCCCGCCCCTGACACAGAGAAACAAAGCCAAGTGACGCCTTGCTTTGACAATAGCAATTATGGCCATTCAGAAAGAAAATAAAGCAAGGTGTCACATTGTGTTTGTGGTGCACTTTTTTTGATGCATATAATATACAGTCTATTGTTAATGTCTGACAGTTGCCTTCGTTTTAATACCTTGTCACGCGACGTCCCCGGATCTGCTGTATTCGGGGGGTGACATTTCAACTGCTTAATGTAGCCTACAATGTTCCTTTATCATCTCTGTCGGGTGGAAACCTCATATGTCCAAAACTGTAATTTTTCAGGATTCAGATTCAAAAACGGCAAAAGTAGCAGAGCTACAAGCACAAATTAGCTTTTTGCAACAATTACAAAATTCGGCAAAAATATATAAATAAACAAGTTTACAAAGTTCATTATCTTCATTTCATTTAATCTCCAAACCCCAAACCCCACCGAGTACAAAGATCTAACAATGCATGAATCTCTTTTACAACTATATTTGCATTTGCACGACAGACGTGATTTGTACGAGAGGGCAAGTACTGCTATTCAATTAGTCTTCTCTAATTCACTTCCCATAATTGCTACGTTTGATGCTTTTGTGTGATGCTGTAGTATGATCGAGTAGTCCAGTGGTTTTAAATCAGTGGTCCGGGGACCACCAGTGGTCCTTGAGGGGGTTCCAGGTGGTCCCCAGCTAAATGATGGAGAGTTGGTAAACAAATGGACCCTTATAGAGCTTCAACTCTTGAGAGCGTAAAATGAAACCAAATGGACCCGTAAGGGTCCATTTGGTTTCATTTTACGCTCAAGAGTAAAAATATTGTTAAACATCTGCATTACTTCATTAAATAATTGTTATTTTGATCAACGTTTGCCTGTTATCTCTATGGTACCAACATCAACACAGCATGGAGTTGTGGACAAAATCGTATCCAACAACAACAAAATATTCAAAGTTCAAAGAGGCAAAATGTCATCAAATGGTGGTCCTTGGCTCAAATGCCAAATTGATAACGGACCTTGATATGAAAAAGGTTGAAAACCACTGAAGTAGGGCATTCATTTACGGGGGAAAAAGGAGATTTATGGAGGTTTCTGCTGGATAGTAACACTCTAAGATGAGATGTGTTGTGCTTGTATAGCTACAGTGTTCACCCTGTTGGTGTCTGCTGCCACAATTTCGGCCGTGTTCCAATTGCTTTTGGAGCACGACCAGCATGCAGAACTACATTATCAAGTGTGCGGCAAAACCGGTAGTGGAAAGTAAAGTACATTACTCAAGTACTGTTACTTAACCTCTTAAAAACACCATATATCGGTAACTGGAGTCCCTCAGGGCTCAGTACTTGTGTCTCTTCCGTTTTCTGTTATTGTGGGGAAAGCTTAAGCTGAAAATAGCCGATCGACAAAGCTTGTCGATCTGCTATTTTCAGCGAAAGCTTTCCCCACAATACGATGCTGGGGTTTGAGTGGTTGAGTGCAATTTTGAGGTACTTTTACTACTACTTTCAATACTTTATACTTCTACTCTACTACATCTCTGATATAATACAATTGTTTGAAAACTTTGGTTACCAGTTACTTTGTAGATTTACTATATTATTATTATAAAACATACATTAACCAATTTAGACCTATTTTGTGCAGCTGCTCTACAATCTCACAACCGGTCGTGATGCAACGTGCTGTGAGGATGTAGATCAGCTATGGCACTGCAGGTGTATTTTGATGCGAAATACTTTTGTACTTTTACACGTCAAAGTCAAAATTTGAATACAAACCTTAAACAAAAAAAATTGCTCTGCATTGTACTATTGTTTTTTACTTCAAAAATGTCTTATAAATTGGAGTACTTCTTCCACCACTGCCACAAACATAACACGCATACGCACAAATCAAGTCCGTCTCAACACGACACTCAGTCCACGCTGTAGGTCACTTGATAGCATGATGTAAACATTGTGTGACGTCCCGATAATGTCAACATGCGTTAACTCCACGTGTCATTTAGGCCTGTCACAATTATTACGTAATCGTCTAATCGCTAATTATTTTATATAATCGCAATTATTTTTGCATAATTGTCATGATCAATTCCATGTTAAAAAATGACATATTTTCAAAAAATTACAAAAATAGTGGAAATAGCAGACCTATAAGCTCAAAATGTTTTGAGCTTATAGATCGGCTATTTCCACTATGAATGTTTATTTTTTAGGTATAAAGTAATTAAACATGTGTCATTTGTCTTATCTGCCCTGTGCAACTTTTGTTTCCGAAAGCTAAAAGCCAAACAGAAATGTAATTTTTATTCATAACGTTCCATTAATTTTCAATGACAGAAACACAATTAAATCGTTAATCGCAATGATATGAGTGATAATTAATCGTCAACTTAAATTTATACTGGTGACAGCCCTAGTGTCATTACTTGCTTAGCATACAGCCATGCAGAATGGATGGCATGATGCTGCTGTATGGTGCAATGTCTGCATGTCCAGTAGCAGTGGTGTTAAAGGGTATTTCACTTTCAAAAAAAGTTTGGGTCATTTTATCATCTACTCATGCTTTTATGAGCCCCCCAGACCGTTTTTAAGTTGCTTGATTCATTATTTAGATATTTGATATTCATTGTATCAGACATGCCCCCTTCCTATACAAACCCATTATAACTTCAAACTCCATTTTTAACATGTTAGATTCATCAAAAACACCCGTCCTTTTTTCTGGTGACTCACCCTGCCCTCCTAATACGCGAGGGGGCCGTGTTTTTTCGATAACTTTTTTCATTTATTTTTAATATATTTTTTTGAAAATTAGAAAAAGTAAATACAATAAAAAAATAAAATTAAATAGATGAAAAAAGTTATCGAAAAAACACGACCCCCTTGCACATTAGGAGGGCAGGGTGAGTCACCAGAACCAAGAACGGGTGTTTTTGATGAATCTAACATGTTAAAAATGGAGTTTGAAGTTATAATGGGCTTGTACAGGAAGGGGGCGTGTCTGATAAAATGAATATCAAATATCTAAATAATGAATCACGCAACTTAAAAACGGTCTGGGGGGCTCAAAAAAGCCTGAGTAGACTATAAATTGACCGAAAGTTTTTTTGAAAGTGAAATATCCCTTTAAGTAACTAAGTATATTTACTCAAGTACTGTACTGTACTTTTACTTTTACTTACTGTACCCAATATTCAGTACTTTTTTTCTTCTACTCCACTACATCTCAGAGGCAAATATTGTGCTTTTACTCCACTACAATTATTTGAAAACTTTAGTTACTATGTAGATTTTGATTATTATTACAAAAATCTTTTGAAAATAGCCGATCTACAAGCTCACAATGTGCCGCATCGCGACGCATTGTGAGCTTGTAGATCGGCTATTTTCAAAAGATTTTTATACATTTGAAAACTTGAAACGGGACATTCTGCATAATGAGTTCTTTCTACTTTTGGTACTTTAAGTGCATTTCGAAAACCAATGCTTTTGTACTTTTACTCAAGTATTTTTTTTATTCCGGACTATTACTTGTAACAGAGTATTTCTACATTGCAGTTTTGACACTTTTACTTAAGTAAAGCAATCGAGTACTTTTTCCATCACTGTGTGTGTGTGTGTTTGTGTGTGCGTGCGCGCTTTGATACCATAACTCCCACGCCATCATCAATGACTGACATTGGCAGCCGTCCCCGTCCCTCTGGTCCACTGCGTGCCACGTCACTTCTCCTCCTGTCATTGAATGCATTCTTACTGCTTCCCGTAGTGTCTCTGCTGCTTCTCTCTAACTTTCTAACAAAAACCATGCTGTGTCTCAAGCAGGGCGGCTGAAAAGACACACCTGTAAACCATCAGCAAACAGAACGGCCTCCAAAAGTACATCGCAACTCCTGTTCAAGCATCAAACTCTATTGGACAGGTTTTACATGGAGTTCTGATCCTCACAACGTGTCGTGGCCAGGGTTGCCAGATCTGCTTATTATAATTTCCCCGCAAGATTTTATTCTTATTTTGAAATAGCTGATGAACATGTTAACTCTTTGACTGCCAGAGTATTTTCATAAAGTACTCCCCCATTGCCAGCAATTTTCATGTTTTTTTTATTTTTATATTTTGAAGATTTTCATGAAAATAATTGATCAGACTGTTTTTTAAAGACGCCGCACAAATCCGCCACCAGAGAGCAGCACATGATAGCTTGATCAGCTCCTGGTGTCACTGTTTACCTTCTTGAGCGATTAGACAGGGAAAACCATGAAAACGGATGTGACGTCCTCCCAGATTGTTTTGATCGTCAAAATTACGTTGTGATACACGACGGCGATGACTGATCGTCACCCAGACCATAGATTATAGAAGAGAATATGTCCGTTTGTCCGTCATACCGTGTGAAAAACCGTTTGTTTACCTATTTTGGACGAAATGACCGGGGGAAAATAATCAAAAACCGGAAACGGAACCCAGGACATGAAACCGGATGCAGATATGGGTGAAGTAAGTGGAACTCGAGAATAACATTGAATTTTAAGCAGCATAGCGCGATCAGAGATTAAACAATGAACGCAAATCCAACGCGTCAAACGCGTCAATGGCGTGGGTGGATTAAGTAGTTATTGACGCGTTTTCGAGTCAATGGCGTTTATAGAGTTAAAGTACTCATGTGGCCCATAGTCGCTTCTTTTGGGCTGGTTTTCCTAGACCTGGTTGCTTGTTTCTCTCACAGAATCTGGCAACACTGGTTGTGGCGCAGATCTGCTATTTTATATGCCTTAGCAGAGTGGCTCAGAGCATGTGCTCCCCCCCCTCCCTGTCCCCCCCTGTCAGGTGATAAGAAGCGGTCCGCTAACTCCTCATGCATTGATGGAGGCATGAGCCCAGTTCTAGGCTCTCTCCCTAGGCTGGCAGAGGGGGAGTAGCGCCCAGGATTACATAGGTAATTGGCACTGGGTGGAAAAAAATGGGTTACAAAATCGTGGGATGAAAAAATATGTACTACTAATAATGGTCACAACTATATAAATATAACTTTGAATACGGTAAAATCAGAGCTATTTCCGCGCACACTGCTGTGGTCCCCTGTACTACGTACCTAGGTGTTATAGCACATTGGTTCTCAAAGTGGGCCCCGGGGATCCCCAGGGGTCCTTGAGGGAGTTCCAGGGGGTCCCCAGCTAAATGTGTTAATATAGCATCACAATAATTTTAACTTTGTATACTTTGGCTATTCAAAAACAGCAGATCTACAAGCTCATAGCGCGGCACGAGCTTGTAGATCTGCTATTTTTGAAAATTTGTGCAAACCCTTGAATATATAGACTTTTTAGCCCTGGAACAAAATATTTGAGATGGGGGGGTCTGCGGCGAAATACATATCATTTTGACTTGGAGAAGTTTGAGAACCACTGTTATAGGCTAGCGTACACATTCAGTCCCTGATGACTGTACCATTGTACGTATATACTGAGCAAAAGGGTTATAAGTTTACTGCTGTATAGTGCGCAGTCGGTTGGCAGGCAAGTGAGAGATGTGATGGGTGCTATAAGAGCATGAGCTGCCAGATGGTGCTCATGGAAGCGTGATCATTTGGCATTTGTTCACCAAAGTGCTCTGGGGGGAATGGAGGGGCAGGATGAGGGAGGTGGGCGAGAGGTGAGGGGAGAAGAGGAGGGAGGGATGCAGTGGGAGCCCACAAGCACATCATCATCTCACTGACGGTTTGAAAGGCTCTCCTTTCCTCTCTCTCTCTCTCTCTCTCTCTCTCTCTCTCTCTCTCTCTCTCTCTCTCTCTCTCTCTCTCTCTCTCTCTCTCTCTCTCTCTCTCTCTCTCTCTCTCTCTCTCTCTCTCTCTCTCTCTCTCTCTCTCTCTCTCTCTCTCTCTCTCTCTCTCTCCAGCTCGTTCCCTCTCTCTCACTCTCAGTGGTGCAGTATATTTACTCAAGTACAATTTTGAGGTACTTTTACTTTACTTGGCTATGTCCATTTTTGTATACTTTATACTTCTACTCCTCTGTATTTCAGACGCAAATATTTTAAATATAACAACATATTAGTTTTACTCCACTCCTGTTATTTGAAAAGTTTAGTTACAAGTTACTTTGAAACCACGACGTAGAAATACTACAAATCAACATTTTACTTTGAATCGTTTTTTTCCATCACTTCTCTCTATCTCTCTCTCTCACTCTCTCTCTCTCTCTGTGTCTTGTCTCGTGGGCTTTCGGCTTCTCTCTTATAGTTTTTCAAGAGTTCTCTCGTTGCTGCCTGCTCTCTAGCCATCCAGTGCACATCATCTCTGTGTTGTGGCTTTAGAATGCATTAACACCAGATGCCCCCGTGTTACCACGTCACATTATTACCATGTCCGTCTGTGAGACCAGTCTGATATGACCAATATGGGAGATCAACAGCACAGCCCATCATGCCCATGTTGTTTACGTGTCGTCAAGCCGTGCCAACGGGGGGCCACGGAATCTCATCTGGCACGTACGCAGCAAACATGTTGACCGTGTGTGTGTGTGTGTGTGTGTGTGTGTGTGTGTGTCTGTGTGTGTTGCGCTCTGCAACTGTAGCCACACTTTGCTCTGGAGACTCATTACCTGATGTCAGCCAACACGTCAGGGCAAATTGGCACATCACATGCCCATATATGGAGATACCTGTGTGTGTGTGTGTGTGTGTGTGTGTGTGTGTGTGTGTGTGTGTGTGTGTGTGTGTGTGTGTGTGTGTGTGTGTGTGTGTGTGTGTGTGTGTGTGTGTGTGTGTGTGTGTGTGTGTGTGTGTGTGTGTGTGTGTGTGTGTGAATGGTCATGTATTGCTACGAGGCTCACCCATCTGTAAAGAATACATCACATGGATGCACCTGGGATGAGCGCATTGTCGTAGATGAGCGCATTGTTGTCTTTGCTTTGAAAGCGAGATCGAAGGTGTTACCGTCTAAACGTAATCTCTCCATCTGGTTTAAAGGCGATCATGTTCCTCACTGGATACATCATGGACGTGAAAGAAATAGCTGCAACCATGTCTCACGTCTTTAATGGTTGCCATGTATACAGGGGGCCTCTACATTAGGCGTGACAGAATAAGTGGGTTTGATTTCAAAAGATATCTCCTCCATCGTGCTGTATAAGCATTCTGCCGTGAAGCCGAGCATGTTTTAGTCTCTGTAATGATGACTCTGTGTTCTCTAACGTTACAGCTATAACACCCCTGATGTCGTTGTTGTCAATGAAAACCATAGGGAGGTGTTCGTTCTCGAGGTCAGCTGTAATTATTTTTCGTAGCCTGGGGCACGTGCACAAGCTGGTTGTGAGGGGCTTTCAAATGGCTGACCTCGCCAAGCTTTTAGCGAGGTACTTTTTATATGTTTATATGTTATTGTATTATGTATATGTTTTAGCTATAGCTGGAAAAAGAAAAGTCAATCATATCATTGTGTTATTACACAATTGCTCTACTTCCTTTGTAAATAGCATTCCTTGTGCTTCATCCAATTCAAAAAGCAGGGAGTGAAGGGATTAAGAATTAAGGCTATGACTTTATTAAGCAAAGTACCGGCCAAATTGACATTTGGAACCAAGTGAACTGTAAGTGAATTGACCCCCAGCCCTGGCATATAGCAGTATGTACTGTATAATTGCATATCTGGCCAGCGTGTGTTAGCAATGGGACGACACTATGCAGACGTCTTGTGTGTACCAGTTCCCTCAAGCTATACTTGAAACCCCCCACACAGTGTGAGTGTGTGTGTGTGTGTGTGTGTGTGTGTGTGTGTGTGTGTGTGTGTGTGTGTGTGTGTGTGTGTGTGTGTGTGTGTGTGTGTGTGTGTGTGTGTGTGTGTGTGTGTGTGTGTGTGTGTGTGTGTGTGTGTCACCCCCCCTCTCTCTCTCCCTCTCTCTCTCTCTCTCGCTGTCATTTTAAGATGTCTTTGGCTATTAAAAAATAGCAGATCTACAAGCTCATAGCGCGGCACTCTTTGCCGCGCTATGAGCTTGTAGATCTGCTATTTTTGAAAAATCGTGAAAATGTGTGCAAATCTTTGAATATATATATATTTTAAAGTGATCGTGATCTCTCTCTCTCTCTCTCTCTCTCTCTCTCTCTCTCTCTCTCTCTCTCTCTCTCTCTCTCTCTCTCCCTCTTTCTCTCTCTCTCTGGAGAAGGGGAAGAAGAAGAAAGAGTGGAAAAAGAGCAGTGACAAAGTGAATCTTTTCTTCTTACAGTAAAAAGTGGAGCAGGAGTATAGTCTCTCGCTCTGGGCTCTGCTCACACATCCTCTCATCCAATTATCATTAATGTATGCCTTATGGTTAATCGGCTACAAAGCCCCCCCACACACACACACACCCAACTCGGCTTCATCTCCACTCAACATGCTTTCTTTCACTCTTGTTTTCCTTTTCCCTTTCCCTTTCCCTTTCCCTTTCCCTTTCCTTTTCCTTTTCCTTTTCCTTCCCGTTGTCCACGGCCACAAAGAAGAGATGGAGGAATCGGCGTCCGGAGAGGCGGTTCTACACCCGGGGCTGTAATTAGCGCCGTGTGAAACAAACACCCGACAAAAGTTTACCAGGAGAGAGGAACTCCACAACAGCCGTGAGAGAGATGTTTCTGTTAGTTGCATAACTCGACTCAGTGTTGCAATTAAAACGGCACCCGCTAATACCCAAGTCGTCGACTTGAAGAGTTCATTCGCCACACAAGCGTTTTGCGGAGCCGCCGCGGCGACAATGGCAGGATGCGTCTTTTTGAGAAGTGATTATAAATCGACTTGTGGGAGAAACGAAAAGAAAAAAAACGAGGGAGCGTAGCAGCACACCCTCTTGTTGTGTGTAATTCTCTTTCCAAAGAGACTGCACGACACTCGCAAAGTAATTCCACTTGATGGGAACAAGGGGAAGCCCCCCTTTTTGGAGGCTATTGGGAAAGGAACCAAAGTCCTCATTCAGAGGACTTAATCCCCGTTAATGGGTTTGTTTAAATTAAATATAAAAAAAGGGAGAATACGCGCCGAATGAATTATGGAAAGCGATTAATGGATGCTCCAGCAAGTAATAATTTTCCGGATAAATATGCACATACATATTCATTTGCTCCCCTCGTCTTTCTTCCTCTTTTCTTTTTTAACCCTTTAAGACCGGGGGAAAGTTTCATTTTAAGATTTCTTTGGCTATTCAAAAATAGCAGATATGCAAGGTCATAGCGCGGCACTGAGTGCCACACTATGAGCTTGTAGATCTGCAAAAAAATCGTGATTTTTACCAAATCTTTGAATATATATATTTTTAAAGCAAATATTTGTAATCAAATGTCTCAACAAATGTCTTCATTTTTCTGAAAAATTATTGTTGCTGGATCATTGGTGCTCAAACTTTTTCTTGTTAAGGACCCCCAAAAGTTTTTGGCCACCGATCCCCATAAAAAAATGTTGTTCCAGGCCCCCCCACCCCGAAGCAAAGTTTTGAACGTATTTTCAAGATTTTTCTAAAATAGTAGATCTACAAGCTCGTTGCGCGGCACTTGGTGCCACGCTATGAGCTTGTAGATCTGCTATTTTTGAATTGCCAAAGTATAAAATAATAGTTAAAGTGGTTACACAGATGCGTTCCCGGTTTGAACGGGTTAACATAAAATCTGCCTAATTTCCAGCAAATAGCCTGCTAAAGATTCCATTGAGCCGTGGTGCATAGTCAATGCACCGTACATACATACATACATAGTCAGTGCAGTTCAAATCTCAGAGTTTTTTTGTCTGAAAATGTGATAAAATATATTTTTTATTGTATTGAATTTTTTGTGTGTGTGCTCAGCTGACAGTTGAAACTCAACTATTCAGGGAGTTGGTAGGTACAGTATATCAATGTCTGAAGCCCTTGCCAAGTGGCCTCACTGCAGGGTCCTTGTCATAGAGACAGCCCCCTGATGTCTGCGCTGACCAGAGACAGAGGACACTGTGTGGTAGGGGGGTGACAGGTGTGAGGATGGTCGGGGTAGCATGTGCCAAAAGCCAGGTGACATATGCAGCTCTGGGAGGCAGACCCTCAGGCTCTGAGACAGGATGGACAGAGAAAAAGGTGTGGGTGTGCGACTGTGTGTGTGTGTGGGCAGTGGTGTAAAGTAAATAAGTACATTTACTCAAGTACTATAGAGTATTTCCAATTTCCATTACTTTTACTTCTACTCCACTACATCTCAGAGGCAAATATTGTACTGTTACTCCCCTGCAATCATTTGACAGCTTTAGTTACTAGTTACTTTGCAGATTTAGATTATTATCACAAAACATACATTAACCACTTCAGCAATATATTTCGGCCATTTGAAAATAGCCGATCTACAAGCTCACAATGTGTCGCATTGTGAGCTTGTAGATCTGCTATTTTCAAACGATTTAAAAAAAATGTTAACTTGTGAAATGGGACAATGAGTACTTTTACTTTTGGTACTTTAAGTATATTTTGATGCCAATGCTGTTGCACTTTTACTCGAGTACATTTTAATTACCAGACTTTTTACTTGTAACAGAGTATTTCTACACTGCGGTATTGACACTTTTACTTAGGTAAAAAAAAATGTAGTACTTTTTCCATCACTCTGTGTGTGTGTGTGTGTGTGTGTGTGTGTGTGTGTGTGTGTGTGTGTGTGTGTGTGTGTGTGTGTGTGTGTGTGTGTGTGTGTGTGTGTGTGTGTGTGTGTGTGTGTGTGTGTGTGTGTGTGTGTGTGTGTGTGTGTGTGTAGCCAAAAGCGGCCCCACGGGGCAAAGAGAGAGATGGAAGTGGAGAGAGAGAATTGCAACTGAAAGCCCGTAGGATGTTTGGGGCGGGCATTTTCACCGGGTACACCTTTGCACTGGTGCCAATTTGGGCAGAAGCCAAAGGGACAGACCTGGAGCATGTTGTGTGTCCCGTCAATTTGAATATTAAACGGGCGTTCTCTCTCTCTATGCACAGCTTCGTGTCAACACCGAACAAGAAAGATATAGACGACTCATGTCGAGGTGCATTGCCCTGGCATTTATCTCATCAAATTTGGCATTTAACTTTGTAGATCTGCTGTGTGCAGCGAAGGGATTTGAGGTAAATGGAAAAAGGAGGGGGGGGGGGGGGGGTTCCCCTGTGGGGACTGCAGTCAACAAAGTATTGCATATTATATATAGCAGTCGTTCTCAAACTTTTCAGGCTGTGACACCTCAAAATAATCATATTTGAACTGGGACCCCCCCACACAACCAAGTTCTTGGAATGTAGGAGTTGAGGCATTACATTTAGTTTGACTCGGTTCCACAGATAAATAATGTGAAAATAGCAGATCCACAAGCTCACAACGCCTCCCGTTGAGAGGCGTTGTGAGCTTGTAGATCGGCTATTTTCTAAACGTTTGCCTCTTTCTTATATTATTTGACAATTTGGCCAGTGTTTGACAAGTTTTTATTGTATAGTTTGTTGATTACTTTTGATGCAGTAATTTTTTTTGGGGGCGGGTTTTGTATTAGAAAAACTTGACTGTCCTTAAATTGTCACTTCACTGTCATCTGGGCACCCCCCCAAAATCATTTGGGGACCCCCCTGTGGGTCCCGACCCACAGGTTGAAAACCACCGGCATATTGGGTTTAAGTGGTTAAAGAATGAGAATGATGCTGTTATTTCCAGGTGGAACTTTTATCATCAAATCAACCCGCGTGATGCAAAGTTACAGGCATTCCAAAACTCAACACATTTAATTGTGGTTAATTATACAATTATTAGCCTGTACAACATTTATTTCATTTTAGGGAAACCTTAGCTATTCCCTTTTGAGCTAAGCTGCTCATTGTCCAAAGATTAAGATGTAGAAGTAGAACGTTTTCAAATGATGTGTAATTGTATTATCCATTGTTCAATACCCTCTGCAGGAATGCTCCTGTATACTATTCGGCACCTGATAATAATATCAGGCGCCGCACAATTAAATTAAATTGCAGAAATTGTTGTGAGATAATTGTTTTTAGGAATAATAGATAGACGGCTAATGCCACTTGGTGTTTTCAATCTGTAATCATGCACCTCTTTTGTTTGCCACCGAAGGTCACGAGTAGAGGTGGCGAGTGGTGACTCAACGGGATACTCTGCCTCAACACTGTTTACTAACAAACATGCGCATGCACGCACGCACGCCCACACACGCGCAAACACACAAACGCAAACACACTCACACTGAAGTGCACTTTGTTGTTGTCGGGCAGAAACCTCGTATCTTCAACTTTTTACGTGTGTCAATTAACTAATGCCCTACTTCATCATACAAGAGTGTCGCACTAAAGTAGTGAACATAGTCGATCTACGAGCGTATTTTCACAATTTCCCTTTACAAAACAAAACTAAAACAATAATACAATTAAACAGTTTTGGACATACGAGGTTGCCACCCGACCGTGTGCGATATAAAACGGACACACGCACACACATGAGGACACGCACACTCGCACACACACGCAGCAGCTCTCAGAGACATTTACAAATGGGCTTCTTGGCTTGAACATCGCTTCCGTTCATAATTATTTCTCCCTGTCATGGGGGCTCTGCACACCGCCGGTCCCCTGCTAATGCTGTAAGCGCGCCAAAGCAACTTCCAGGGCCTACCTCCGCGTTCAGGCAGCCAAGGAAATCTCTCTCTCTCTCTCTCTCTCTCTCTCTCTCTCTCTCTCTCTCTCTCTCTCTCTCTCTCTCTCTCTCACCGCGGCTAAAAGCCAATTATTTCCTCATAGATCGGCAGCACCGCGTGCCCCGATAATTATTGCCGTATAACCTCTTCACACGGAGGAAAATTGAAATCGCACTAACAAACGTGGGATGATTTCTCCGGCGCGTACGCTCCGTCATACTCTGCTGATGATGTCTTGCGGCCAAATCATGCCAGATGCCAACGGAAACACCTGTGTTGGCACTGGGTGGAAATTAAGAAGTAACACCTGTGTGTGTGTGTTTTGTGTGCGTTTGCCTGTGTGTGTGTGTGTGTGTGTGTGTGTAGTGGTGAGGGAGAGAAAGCGTCAGAAAGAAAGTTTTGACTGTGTGACTGCACTGGCACAAGTGTCTGTGAGCATTTGAGTTTTCTTTTAGTTGGCTGGGTATGTGCGGTTATGTGTGTGTGCACACACGTCTGTGTGTGTGCGCGTTTGTGTGCGTGTGTGTGTACTTCATGTGAAGTGGTGAGGGAGAGACCGCATCAAAAAGTTTTGACTGTGTGACTGCACAGGCAAGTTTATTATGAGCATCTGAGTTTTTGAGGTTGGTCGAATGTGTGCTGTGCACGGGTATGCTTTTGTGCGTGTATGTGTGTGTGCGTGCGCGTGTGTGTGTGCAGGCACGTACGTGCACTCACCACATCATCCTATGTTTCACACTTGCACACCCTGAGTTCTGATGACCACCACTGTGAGCGTGCTCCACTCCATCTCACATCGCTGTTACCAAGATGAGACTCACCTCCACGCGTTGCCATGGCACTCAGTCTCCAGCATCCTTTTAGATAGAGATGACAATGGAGAGAGATGAGAGTGAAGCAAAGGATTACAGACTTGCTTTGGTTTCGACGTCATGTATTTTAGTTTCCTTATTACCTCTCTGCACTTATAGACCTTAATGAACATGGTTGGAGAGTTTTGCTTAAAAGATGTTACCTAGAGCATGACCGATGTATCGGATTGGCCAATTACGCCATCAGCCATTAATTGACTTTTACAACATCGGCAAATATCAGCAATTATGCAGTCGATGTGTCCTGATTTATAATCTGAAGAGGGCTAATTGTCAAATAAAATAAAGTTAAGTTTATGTTTACTTGTTTGTTCATTGTAAAATTAGAAGTTATTGGTGTTTTTATTTTTGTTTGATAAGTTAACTGTTCTCAAATAGAAACTTTAATCAAATCTAAAAAATAATAAGTCTCAAATTGATTAGGAAATGTTGTAGTAGCCTATTTTATAAAATATCAGTCAACACGTCAACAATTGGTAGTCTTAGGCACTCCAAAATCGGGATCGGTTCTCTAGTGTTGCTTTGTGTCATTTGGACATGGCTCTGACACAAACCTCGTCTTACTGAAATATTTAGTGTAAAAGTTCATGAGCAGAATACAAGAGACGGGTGCTCTCTGGTTAAGTATAATTCACTGTGTTACTGGATTTTATAAAATGACTTGTGGGATCTTCGAGAGACAACTTTAAGATTTTACATTATTTCCTTAATAGGTTGAACCATGCACACGAGACCTGTTTGCCAAGTTTCTAAATTGCACCCATACTTGTAAAAAAACTAGCAAAAGATGGGTTGTTCAATCCGACCAAAATAGCAAGACAAAAGCTTTGGGGTGAATAGAGGAGATGGGGTTAGGGCAGTGGTTCTCAACCAGTGGTCCGGGGACCACCAGTTCCGCGGGGGTCCCCAACCAAATTAATAGTTAGGAACCAAATTGACCTTATGTGTCTGTAACTCTGAGAGTGTACAAATGGAACCAAATGGACCCTCACAGATCCATTTGGTTCCATTTGTACACTCTCAGAGTTAAATGAACACGAATGATTATGATACAGTGTAGATTGGGACCCCCAAGAAATCCAAATGGTTATGTCCCTGGCATAGCTTTTCAAATGGGGGTCCATGGGCTAATATGTGTCAATTTGGGGGTCCTTGACGTGAAAAGGGTTGAAAACCACTGGGTTAGGGCCATTATTTGAGGTCCCTATAGTAATTTTAGTGCTCAGGTGGAAGATGGGAACATACCAAGATTACTGGGCCTACATTTTCACCAAATTGACGTTTATTGTGTGTTCTCTCAGGTGCAGGGAAGAAAAGACAACATCAAAATGTCTAATCTCTAATCGCAGAGTACCACAGACCACAGTTTCAGTTTTATTCAGAAGTTATGTTATGGTCGTTAAAAAATATATTCTGGAGGTAATGAGTGGGATGGTCTCGGGAGGTTTACAGTAGATTAAAAACTAAATCATACCCAGTAGTGGTGCAGTCAGTGGACCCACATGCAGTGGTGGAAAGTTACTGAGTACATTTACTCAAGTACTGTACTCAAGTAAAAAAATATTTAGGTATTTTTACTTTACTGGAGTATTTCCAAGGGTTAGTACTTTTACTTCTACTCCACTACATCTCAAAGACAAATATTGTACTTTTACTCTACTACAATTATTTGAAAACTTTAGTTACTAGTTACTTAGACTGCCCCAACGCTCCTGATTTCGTGTATAGAGGGGCGGGTGTAAAGAGCCGGCGAGAGACTGCGGCTGATCCCATTGGTTCACCGATCTGTCCGTCAACCCCCGCCCCGTTAACACAACATTACGAGCGACGCCCACTGCACTCTGGTTGGTTGGGAAGTGAAACACTTCCTTATACCGAGTACACCGACACGCTGGGCCAGGCTTTTATTTTTTAGCAACACTAAACAATAAAAGCCTGGAGATCGAGGCTACTAGTTACTTTGTAGATTTTGATTATTATTACAAAACATACATTAACCACTTCAGCCCTATATAAATTACCGCCATTTGAAAATAGCCGATATCTACAAGCTCACATTGTGAGCTTGTAGATCAAATGATTTCCATACCTACATTTGAAAACTTGTGAAATGGGATATTCTGCATAATGAGTACTTTCTACTTTTGGTACATCAATTATATTTTGATGCCAATACTTTTCTACTTTTACTCAAGTAAATCTTTAATTCCGGACTTTTACTTGTAACAGAGCATTTCTACATTGCAGTATTGATACTTTTACTTAAGTAAAACATTTGAGTACTTTTTCCACCACTGCCCACATGTATCCCTGCTGCCCTTGGATGGAAACACCACCGTTGTATTCCTCTCATCTTTTCAACAAAAAAAACAAACATTCAGTCTGATGAGGCAAATATTTACTCTTGGGGAATACATGTAGATTTAGGCAGGTCCCAAAACACAAACAATTGTCAAATTTCTCCTTCAAAGGGCAGTTTTTAACACCTGAGATGTTCTGTAATCAAATTTGATTGCAAGCCATTGCCAATGCAATTCCCGTATGTTCACTGTATGTTCATTCACTTTCAAAAATTGATGAAGTTAATCAAATATTCAAGTAGACTAATATGAACCGTGAATAAATATTGTATAGTTGCCCTCATTCTCTCATAATCACTTTTCATAATCTGTGCATACATGAATATGTATCATACGCATAGATTTATTCCATGCATATATTGCATTCATCTTTCTCTCACAATAATATGATTCAGGCTATAGTATGCATATTACATATTGACTAAATGCATTTGTCTACTCTAATGAAATTCCTTCTCAAAATAATTGACTATGAACATGCGTGACCTATATTTCAAGGTCTATTCAATGAATTTCATTGTTTGCAGTATACACAATTATATTTAAACCAACTGGAGATATTGTAGTTAGGCCTATTAGCCAAAGAAGTCAAACAAATCCAGGGATATAAATGTGTGTTTCCTGAAAATGTTCAATACAAAACCTTGCAGAGAATGCATCTAATGGCTGATGAAAAGCGCTTATTATTACAGTATTATGCTGTATTTCTGAGCTTAGGATGTCTGTCTGTCTGTCTCTCCGTCCGTCCGTCCATCTGTCCTTTCAGCACACTAAACAACAGCACTTTGGTCCTAAACAACATATCTCAAAAGTTCCAGGGGGTCCTCAGCATAATGTGTTAATATAGCATCACAATAATTTTAACCACTTTAACCTTTTATACTTTGGCTATTAAAAAATAGCAGATATACAAGCTCAGTGCTGTGCTATGAGCTTGTATATCTGCATTTTTTTTTAAGAATCGTGATTTTTTTTTGGCAAACCTTTGAATATATATATTTTTAAAGCAAACATTTGTAACTCAAATCTTTGCTTCTGGGTGTCCCTGGAGTCCAAATATTTTGAGATGGGGGTCCACGGCCAAATACATATCACTTTGGGGGTCCTTGACGTGAAAAAGTTTGAGAACCACTGGTTTAAGTGGTAAAGGCTCATTTATGCTCCCTTAGGCCGTGTTCAGACTGGTATTCCAAATCTTGCATATCTGCTACTTTTTGATTTGACACTGTAGTATCATTAATTTAACACAACAAGTCAGAATATGGAGATGAGAGGCTTCTGCCCAACAGCAACGATATATAGTTACTACTGTACAAGTCACATTTTAATTCCAGACAAATCTCCTCCCAGCTGTTCTGTAATCACTGTCTGTCTCTGTATACCCGGGTGGAGTGACACCATACTGTAGGCTATGTTTAGAAAAACTTCTCAACAACCCACACAACCTCCCCTCAAAAAAGTTATTTGTCACGTCTCGCTTGAACTAGACGGAGTTCAAGCGATCGTGTTGTTTACTATGTTACTTAGAATGAGGGCAATTTCTATTTTGTAAGAAAATGTCAAAAGTTTTAAAAAAGCAAACTTTGAATGACTTAAAAAAAGTTGTGTGGTAACAGTGCTGACATTTATCATGGCGCGAGTGTCAAAGTAGCTTGATAATTAGATTTGATACAGTTTGGTGTCAGCAGGCGCCTGGAGTTTACATAGAGTCGAGCTTTTGATCAAAATGTTGCTGGTGGCCAAATGGCATTGAATGGATGACAGAACAGAACACAAATCCCTCAGCATCTAACCATCAATTTGCCCTTCAACTAGACATTTACACAACCGATAGATACAGAAGAAATGTGTGGTATAGGATAATACAGGGCCGCCGATCACATTCCCCTTTTTAAAGTTTTAAAAGTTTTATACTCTCAGAGAAGCCCCCACCCTACAAACTTTAAAAACTGCTCTCGAAAACCCACACCCCCTTATCTCATCATTACACTGTTTTTTATTTATTCGTATTCCTTAGTCTTAGGCTTTTCTTAGTGTTTCTTCCTATGAAGTTGTTATTTTGTTGTTCACCCCCCATGTAAAGCATCTTTGGGTACTAAAAGCGCTATGTAAATTTGAGATGTTATTATTATTATAAAAAATAGGTTTTGCAAAGCTTTTGTTTTTACGTAGGTTTCGTCAATAAGACACGTGAAATGAGCCATGGCTGTACAATGTTGATAGCTATTATGAATGGATTTGACCTGAAGTGCAGTAGATCTCAAACTCCAGCAATGAAGACAAATGATAATTCTAACCCCCTCCGTACACATTTGAACCAGTGGACCAGTTTGATATTCTAGAACAGCAGCAGCACAAAGCTGTATAGTGTTTGCATTAAGCTGCAGCATTTCAATTAACTATTGGCAAAGTCTATTTTGTCTTGCAAATAACAATCTGTCTTTTCGGCTCAGTGTTTCACAACCAAAAGGTAAATAAATGAGTTAAATGCAAATCATGAAAAATAAGTTGACTTTCTAAAATATTTAGTAATAGTTTGTTTTGTCTTCGTTGTTGTTTCTAGTTTCCACTTTCTCAAGAACTGCAACATGCCGCGGTGCCTTGTATGCGTCAAACGTTTTCAGGTGTCTGTAATTTTGACAAACATCCAGATAAAATAATTACACAATTCCGTGAAGTTTGCCCAAGGCTGAGATACTCACTCTGTGAGTTGTGGTAAACAAGCAGAGAGTTGGAATGAGACTTGTCAAATTGGTTTAGACAGCCAGGAGATGAGGTTGAAGTTGGACCGCAGTCTCCACCCACAGTAAGTGTGTGTATGTGTATCGTTGTTGTCGGACAGAAACCTTGCATCTCCGTATTTCAACTTTTTAGGTTTTTGTTGTTGTTGTTGTATAGCGCGGCAATGAGCTTGTAGATCTGCTATTTTAGATTTTCTTTTTAAATTTGTAAAATATCTTTGAATATATATATTTTTTAAAGCGAACTTTTTTTAAATATTTTGTTCCAGGGACCCCCAGAAGCAAAGATTTGAGTCACAAATGTTCGCTTTAAAAAGTATATATTCGGAGGGGCACGGTGGCGCAGTCGGTAGCGCTGTCGCCTCACAGCTAGAAGGTCCTGGGTTCGATTCCCGCCGGGGACGCTGTGGGCACTGGGGGCGTGTCTTCTCCTCCACGTCATCAGCGCCCATACCCTAGGTGGGGTTGGCGAAAGGGCCTACTCTGTGTGGAGTTTGCATGTTCTCCCCGTGTCTCCTAGGGTAGTTAATACCCTCACAAAAACATGTAGTAATCCTGGTCACTATACCGCCTCCCCCATGACAGCCGGGGCGCCTGATGGAGGGGAAGGGAACTGGTTGGAATAACGTGTTCCTTCCACGCGCTACGTCCAACCAGGGAAACTCCCCCGTCAGGTGACAAGAAGGTCAGTTGGCTCTCATGCCTGAAGGAAGCATGAGCTCGGCCCTGGCCTCCCTACTGTGGGGTGACAGGTGTAATACTGGTGTAGGGCTGGTGTAGTGCCCAGGATCACTTAGGAAATTGGCACCGGGTGAAAAAAATGGGTTACAAAAATCGCGGGATAAAAATTTAAAAGTAAAAAAAAAAAAGTATATATTCGAAGATTTGCTAAAATGTTCACGATTTTTCCAAAAAATAGCAGATCGACAAGCTCATAGCGTGGCACTCGGCGCCGCGCTATGAGCTTGTATATCTGCTATGTTTTTAATCGCCAAATAAATCCAAAAATGACACATGATGCGTTCCCGGTCTTAATGGGTTAATGCCCTACAAAAGTAGCCAAAATAGCCGATCTACAAGCTCACATGAACAACCAATGAAAAGTATTAGCAAGAGGACTAAATAACAACTACTTTGGATCCATTGCAACACAGGTTCAGGGCCAAATCCATATAATTTTAGGAGTCCTTGACATGAAAAATGTTGAGAACCACTGACATAGAAACATAGTTTTTTTTTTTGGAAAACTGTTAGGATTTAGAAGACATTTATAGAATCGGCCTCAGGTCTTAATGAAAAAAATAAAGTCTGATGGATAGTCTCTCGCTGTACAAACGACTTTCTGTTCTTCGATGAATTGAGTACAAAAGACCCCAATGGAAACAAGCCATAGGCTTTCTTGGGTTTAAAATCCTCTTAGCAGACCTTGTATTGAACTGTACTTTCCTGTTCTTTTTTTTTTTGGCAAACTGCTAATAAAGTATTCAATCAATCAATGTTCCACTCACCTTTAGTGGAACTTGAGGGACTAAAGTAAGGTGGAGTTCCTGTTCTTTTAGAATGCAAACCAATGACTTTTAGGAGGTGAAGCAGTGCTCATTGCTTGACTAATCGCGGCCACGCAAACGCCGACGTCGTCATTTGCATGCGTTCATTGCATTTGTGCCCTCCTATAAATTGCAAAAGGGATACCTGCATCAGCAAAAATATATAATCATAAAACGTTGGAATGTAAAACAGATCACCACTAAAAGTCATCATCAGCATCATAAATATGAAGACGGGCTTGAACGGCGAGAGTGGGGGAGGGAAGGGGTGCATTTCTCCTTTCCGACATGTCGCCTTTCCGACGTTGACGAACCCTATACCTAACCCTAACCCTAACCATAACCGCACGCGGAAGCCACTAGTCGGAGTGGTGAGATGTCGGAATGGAAGGAGCACCCCGGAGGGAAGAGACGT
Source organism: Gymnoscopelus braueri (assembly GCF_963280865.1). Lineage (NCBI taxonomy): Eukaryota > Metazoa > Chordata > Actinopteri > Myctophiformes > Myctophidae > Gymnoscopelus > Gymnoscopelus braueri. The sequence goes on along the minus strand of NC_137620.1, from coordinate 27,860,073 downwards.
AGATATTAACCCATCAAGACCGGGAACGCATCTGTGTCATTTTAAGATTTATTTGGCTATTCAAAAATAGCAGAAATACAAGCATAGCGTGGTACCAAACATGGAAAAGTTGGAGCACCATTGACCACCACTAACATACTTAGGAGTTAGGAGTTTGAAAACACTTTTAGATATGTATTTGGCCGCGGACCCCCATCTCAAAATGTTTAGTTCCAGGGACCCCCAGAGGCAGAGATTTGAGTTACAAATGTTCGCTTAAAAAAAAAATATATATATATATTAAAAGATTTGCACAACTTTTAAAGATTTTCCAAAAATAGCAGATCTACAAGCTCATAGCGTGGTACCGAACATGGAAAAGTTGGAGCACCATTGACCACCACTAACATACTTAGGAGTTAGGAGTTTGAAAACACTTTTAGATATGTATTTGGCCGCGGACCCCCATCTCAAAATGTTTAGTTCCAGGGACCCCCAGAGGCAGAGATTTGAGTTACAAATGTTCGCTTTTAAAAAAATATATATATATTAAAAGATTTGCACAACTTTTAAAGATTTTCCAAAAATAGCAGATCTACAAGCTCATAGCGCGGCACTCGGTGCCGTGCTATGAGCTTGTAGATCTGCTATTTTTGAATAGCCAAATAAATCGAAAATGACACAGATGCGTTCCCGGATTGAATGGGTTAATACCAGGCAAAACATTGTACTGTGTTGCTGTCGGCCAGAAACATATTTTAACTTTTTATGTTTTTATATTTTTTATGAATGCCTTACTTCGTCATACTACAACTACAGTGTCACACGGAAGCTGCAAAAATAGCAGCCCTACAAGCTCAAAAAATAACATATTTAGGTATTCAAAAGTTACATGTTTTAACATTAATGCATTGCCGTATAAAACAATTCAAAGACTCTCCAAAAATATCAATAATAGTGAAAAGAGCAGACCTACAAGCTCACAACGCGTTGCACTGACAGCTTGTAGATCACTATATTTGAAATAGGGGTTAATTTATAACATCATTTTTCCCTTCCTAGAACTGTAGTGGAGTCAAAAGTACAATGTCTTTGAAATGTAGTGGAGTGAAAGTCTCCAAGTATCCAAAAAAAAGTAAAGTACAGAGATAGTACAGTACTCAAGTAAATGCACTTGGTTGCTGTCCATCACTGTGAGTGGCACAATGATAAGTTGACCTTCTCCCAGTTAACACACTGCTATGGAAGACAATCAGTATGAAGGACAGGCCATTTGCAGAAAGCCATCAAATCAATACTTTTATTATACCTTTCTCTGCATGCACTACTTATTCCCTGTGCCTGTGCACATTTTATGCCGTTCACCTTGGTGTTCTACTTATTCTCTATAATCTGTACAGCTGTCACAGCGGTTGCAGCGCTGGTAGCAACTCGGATGATTAGAGCCCTTTCATTTTAATAGCAGGGTGCAAAGCACAGGAAACAAAACGGCAACGTTTCCATGTCAGATTACGTCTTCGTCAGGTAAACAGGCCTATTTATCGGTATGACATTTTCAAAGTTTTAAAGATAAAATACCATAACATGTTAATTATGTTATTAATACAGTCTTAAGAGGGTTTTGACAATTATTTGGGGGCACTATCCGCACTGCCCACCAGTGGGCCCTGAGCTATACTATTGAAAATGTTTTTTGCCAGGGACGCCCAAAAGAGACGATTTGTGTTAAAAACATAAAAGATAATAATTCAAAAGTTCCCAAACATTTTCGATATGTCTAAAAAATCTGCCAAAAATAGCCTTTAACCCATTAAGACCTGTGGTCGATCCTAGAAATATCTTCTAAATCCTAACAGTTTTCTGAAACACCTACAGTATGTTGCTATAATATCAGTGGTTCTCAAACTTTTTCATGTCAAGGACCCCGAAAATTATATGTACTACTAGTCCATACCCGTGGGGGGATATGTGCACATGATCTGGCAACCCGGGAGGCAGTTCGTCCCATAGCTTGCGGGGCCATCCCACAGCTGGGCAGCCGTAACGATGGCGACATTCTTTTACACAAAAATGCTAATAAACAGCTGAGATTTGGTGAAATCGAAAAATCGAAAAAACGGGCTTCGTTGTTCCGTGCACATGGTAATGGTCAATGGCTGTGTGCAAATTCAGACCAATTGCTCCAGCCACTGAGGAGAACCGGGCAGAAGAAATTTTGGCCTCACCACACACTACACCACGCACTACAGAGGTTTGTAGAATTATAGTAGGATTTGGCCGCAGACCCCCATCTCAAAATCTAAAATGACAGATGCTTTCCCAGTCTTAATGGGTTAAACTACTGTCATACATGATAGGCCAACAAAAATGGCACGCACACTCACTTTCACTGAATAATAGTACAAAAAACTAGAATAAGTGCTCCTCCGCCAGGTCAGGTAGGTTATTGTGGGCCAGGATGGAATATGAAAAAGAGTCGTCTTGATCACTTCACTATAGAGATAATGTGTACTGATTTGCGTGATGTTTGGAACATTTGTGGGAGTAATATAAAATAAAATGTTTTGCAAAAATCATCTGCCTGGTGGCACTATAATAGGGCAATGTTAACACATTAACCGCCAAGAACGTAGTCCTACGGTCCGTTAAATCCAACTGTTAAGCGCCGAGACCGTAGCCCTACGGGCTGCGGTCTTTTCGCGCATGCGCGGTCCGGGTGCACTTTCAGAATTTTTTTGATCCACTTCCGTTTCCGGTTTGTGACCGGAAACGGAATTATTTGGGATCCGGTTTTGACGATCACGTCCGCCCTCGTTCTACAGACGAAACTGAAACTCAATTCTCTTCCTGTAGTTTTTTCTCCTCGCATTTCACTGTTTAACGTAATCCGCTCTAACTACAACATGGATACCCCGTTTGACACGCGATCTTCACTGGGAGATACAGGGAGATCTCGCGGATGTAAACAGACCGGCTCAATCTCAATCTTAAGGATTTTAACAAGATCTATGGCGACATGAAAAAAACAAAAAAACAACAAAAACACCTTGGCACTGGTGAGTACATTATGAGATTAACCTCTGGCGGTCGATGTGTTAAAAGGGTGCCATGTGTTCCTCAATGTAGTGCGAATGTGCGTGCAAAGTTTCACCGCAATCGGACGCTGCGTTCATGATTTGCGGCATTTTGTTCAAAACGAGCCACTCCTGCAAACTTTAGATGTAAATCTTAGCCAATCAGGATGGAATATGAAAAATCAAACAGATATGTCTATGATCACATGACTATAGAGATCATGTGTACCGATTTGCGTGACATTTTGATACAATATGAAGGAGTAGGCTACTATCAAAATAATTGTTTTACATAAGTCGGCCTCCTGGTGGCGCTTTAAAAGGCAGATGTGAAAAATGCAAGGCAAAGGTTTTTCCTTGGCGTCTACGCAGTGCGCATACACAGTTTTACACAGATCGTGCAGTTATAGGTATAAACACGAATTGGCCTGTTATAGGGCCACCATGAGGCTGATTTGAAAAGTTTCAAGTGTCATTTCTTCCTCGGCGTAGTGGGAATATGCGTGCAAACTTTCACGGAAATCGCACACTGTGTGCATGATTTGAGGCATTTTGTTCAAAACGGCGCACTCCTGCAAACTTTGGAAGCCAATCTTAGCCAATCAGGATGGAATATGAAAAATATGAAAGACCCGTTTCATTTAATGACTATAGAGATACTGTGTACTGATTTGCGTGGTGTTTGGACAAAACCTGTAGGAGTACTGTTTTGCCAAAATCGGCCTACTAGTGGTGCTATAACAGGCCCATGTAAAACATTTGGGGCAGAATGTCTGCTCTGGCATCCAGGGAGTGTGTGTGCACAGTTTCGCTGCGATCAAGCCAACGGTGCCGGAGATTAGCTGTACACAGACAGAATGACACACGGACGGACGGTCGGACAGGGTGCAAAACATACTCTCTCACCATGCCTTTCGGCCTGGCGGAGACAAAAAACCACGCCAGGCCAATACCGCTGCGAATGCGAAATGTAAAGCGACCCAATTTTTTTTGTAGCTCGTCCACCATTGCTTATTGTTTGATCTCACCACCACGCTCGCGGACATGAAACGTGCATGTATGAATATGAGGATGTGTACTCTTTTTTTTTTAAGCCCGGGCAGTCAGTCTGTCAGGCATGCGTGTTGGCCACTGTTTGATGGATGGCTTAATTAGAGCTCTGCATCCGCGGCTGAATCGGCTTGTCCAGAAATGAGCAAGCTGTCATCGCTCTGTAGCGGATTGCGGAATGAATCCTACCAGTTCGACCCCCCCCAGACAGTCCGGCATCAAGCACCTCATTTCAGATCAATTGTGGCGATGACGTTCGCCTGGAATGAAGCTGGGACTGCATGGCACTGCTTTAATCGTGACAGAATTATGTAAGATCCAGATGGACTCGGATCAAGATTTTCATCGCGAGTCTCAAGCCCGGTCCCTTTGGCTTTTCCACAGAGCCCACCTCACCGATCACTGTACTGCCACTGGTTTCGGGAAACACAATATTTGAGGAGATAATCACATTCATTTATAATAATAATGATGTCCCCTTCAGTTCATTGTATTCACACATACCTGGAGCTGATCTTTTGCATTTACCCGTCCTCATTATTAGGCAGTGGTGGAAAGTAACTAATTGCGTTTACTGTACCTTCTAATTCTGAGGTACCGTAAATTTCGGACTATAAGCCGCGACTTTTTCCCATTTTTCAACCCTGCGGCTTATATAACGGTGCGGCTTATCTATGGATTTTTACAGCTAACGGCCACTAGGGGCCACTAGAATGCAGTTCATTAAAACACCCGCGGCTTATAGTCCAGTGCGGCTTATTATGTACAAATCATTCAATTTAGCTGCTGCGGCTTATATTCAGGTGCGGCTTATAGTGCGAAAATTACGGTACTTTACTTCACCATTTACATGTTTTCCACTGATTGATTGATTGATTGATTGATTGATTGATTGATTGATACTTTATTAGAAGTTTGCAGAAAAAAAGCACATGAAAGTACAGTTCAATACAAGGTCAGCTATTAGGATTTTAAAACCCCAAAAAGCCTATGGCTTGTTTCCATTGCTACATCTCAGCAAATACTGTACTTTTTACTCCACTAAAATAACTTGACAGCTTCAGTTACTAGTCACGTTGCTGATTATGATTACAAAACATACAGTTAACCACATTTTATACTTCGGCTATTAAAAGATAGCTGATCTACATGCTCACTACGTGTTATGAGCATTGCGGAGCTACTGTTAAGTATATGTTGATGCCAGTACTTTATTATGTTTACTCTAATAAAATCTTGGCTGTATTTCTACATTATGGTATTGCTACTTTTATTGGAGTACTTCCTCCACCACTGGTATTAATTAGGCCACTATTTTTAACAGCACCCAGGGAGAAGCTAGGTGTCAACCACATGAACCCTATAGCATCACTATTCTGAATCTGGTGTGAACATTTTTGGTGAAAATAGCCGATCTACAAGCTCAGAAGGTGGCGCATTGCAACACCTTGTGCTAGAAGAACAGATATTGTTTTGTGTAGAGGGAAAAAAGTCGAAAGTCGCTAAAGGGAACATCATTATTATTATAAATGTGATTATCTGCTCAAAAGGAGTGGACCAAGTATAGACCCCTGTGAGACAACTAAGCATACGTTTAAGTGATTAAGTGTGGTTGTCGGTTCAATCCTCGGCTCCTCCAGTCTCTGGGTCTCCGTGTCCGCACTGGAGGTGAGGTGTTTGCAAATCAATGTTTTGAAACGTCACTTAAAAAAAAAATGTGTTGATAATTAAACTATTTTGCAACGAGTAAAACGGAGACCACCGTTGTTAGCGTTTTGTCGGGCAGTGCTTGTGGCCAGGCAGCATTATGCCGTCTCTGTCGGGCGGAAACCTCATGTCCTCAAAACCGTTACTTTTCCGGGATTCAATTTCAAAAGCAGCCTTTTCTTTCGTTCTTTCTTTTTCCTTTTATTTATTCAGGGAAACCCATTGAGAGCAAGCTCTCTTTTTCAAGGACGCCCTGATAACAAACATTTGAATCACATTACAATGTCACAACAAATTTAACAATAAATTAGTTGTGAGTTTTTTTTTAGAATAAAAATAATTCAAAACAGCGAAAGCAGCAGATCCACAAGCTCGAAACGCGTCGCTTCGCGCCGCGTTTCGAGCTTGCCGATCTGCTACTTTTGCTGCATTTGTGTGACACACATATTATGATCCAAATAGGGCGTTAATATCAGAATATGGAGATAAGAGGTTTCTGGATGTGAAAGTGGTGCAGGCATTCAGGCTCTGGCCAAGCGCTATGGGGAGGCGGCGGGCTGGAGGAGGGGGCTGTGCAGCAGATGTTCCGCGTCCATCCAAAGGGGGGGGGGGGGGGGGACTCCGCAGGGATTGTTTGATGATGAGATCTGTGACCTCCACCGCCACCTCTCCTTCACACCTCCGCCTGGCGACACGTGTCAGTCACTGGCAGGTCAAGCAGCGCCACACGCCGACCCTCCATGTGCTTCCGAGGCGGGGGTATTGGTTGGGCAATCGGCGCCGGTCGCTTTTCCAAACCCACCTTATGTCGGCCAAAGTGCAACCTGGTGGGAGGTAACGATGAGTACATTTACTCAAGTACTGTCCACTATAAGACCTGAGGCCCGATTCTACGAATGCCTTCTAAATCGGTTAGTTCTTACACTTTCAATTTTTTTTTTAAATGTTCAAAAATAGCAGATATACAAGCGTGTATATCTGCTATTTTTGAATAGCAAAGATCTAAAATGACACAGATGCTTTCCCGGTTTTAATTGGTTGTACAGATTTGAGGCGCTTTTATTTTTACTTGAGTATTTTCCATTTTTCAATACTTTATACTTCTACCTCACATCTCAGAGGCAAATATTGCTTTTTTTTGTTTTACTCCTCTACAATTATTTGACAACTTTGACTAGATACTTTGCTTGATTTAGATGATAAATACAAAAATCAAAATACTAAATAAAACATAAAAAACACGGGCACACACAAACACAATCCCTGCACACAGACTGGCTGTGACAGTATCATTTTTATTCATGCTGAGATTGAATATGATACTTTTAACCAATCTGAGCACTGATAACTGTAGCATATATCCCATTTACAGTATGGATTTGTGGTCAGTGTGTGCCGTAGTAGTACAGTATGCTTCAAACATGTGACTTTGACACACACACACACACACACACACACACACACACACACACACACACACACACACACGCATTTTTTGTTTTTCAAAGCCTAAAGGGCAGACAAAAATGTAAATTTGTATTTATGTTCCAATGTCCAATGCCATAAACAAACACTATTACATCATTAATCGCCGTTATTTATTAGTAGTGAAGTAAAAATGTCGTGATTGCGACAGCACTGCCACTGCCATCCACTCCACGAGCACCAGTGGTGTAAATTAACTAAGTACATGTACTCAAGTACTGTACTCAAAGTAACATTTTGAGGTATATTTACTTAAATGGAGTATTTCCAATTGTCTGTACTTTTACTTCTACTCCACTACATCTCAGAGGCAAATATTGTACTTTTTACTCCACTAGAATTATTTTAAAACTTTAGTTGCTAGTAACAAACTTTGTAGATTTTGATTATTATTACAAAACATACATTACCCACTTCAGCACTACATACATTTCCGCCATTTGAATATAGACGATCTACAAGCTCACAATGTGTCACGATGCAACGCATTGTGAGCTTGAAGATCTGCTGTTTTCAAAACACACAGTATTGAGTTTTACTTAAGCAAAAAACCGTGAGTACTTTTTTCCCCACCACTGACGAGCACATCACTCAATCCACCACCAGTTTATCCCATTTAGCTCCACATGGCCGGCCATCTCGCCACCATGACCAAAGGGAACGCCACTGAGCCGGCGAGCGATAGAATAGAGAGAGAGAGAGAGGAGGAGGGGGTGGGGGGGGTTGTATGGATGGACTGGTGGTCTGGAGCAGTGTTTTGGCTCCGTCTGGTTGGCTGTAATTGGCGTCCACTCGTCCAGAAGCCCTGCGGCGATGGCCGACTCTCTCTCTCTCTCTCCGTGCTATCCCTGCCATCCGCAATGTGTGCTTGTTGTGTGTACGAGTTGTGAGTGCCTTCCATGTCTGTTGCTTGGTTGGTGTGGGCACCTGCATGGGTCTGGTTTGCAAAAACGCCTCCGACTCTCTCTCTCTCTCTGTGTGTGTGTGTGTGTGTGTGTGTGTGTGTGTGTGTGTGTGTGTGTGTGTGTGTGTGTGTGTGTGTGTGTGTGTGTGTGTGTGTGTGTGTGTGTGTGTGTGCGCAAAATATATTGAAAGATGTCTGCTATTTGTTTCAAAAAAGCTTTATACCCTTGCCAACATGTAAATGTAACGTTGCAATGTGACTTAGCTCTGTTTAACACAATACCGTACCCCCCCCCCCTCCAACTGTACATATTTTCTCCATTTAACCCATTAAGACATGAGGCCGATTCAAAAAGAAAAATCTAAATCCAATTCCAAACAGTTTTTTGGAGAAAAAAAAAGTGTTGTTCCAGGGACCCCCAGAAGAAAAGTTACAAATGTTTGCTTTAAAAAAATATATTCAAAGATTCACAAAAATGTTCATGGTTTTTCAAGAGCTTGTAGATCTGCTATTTTTTGAATAGCCAAAGAAATCTAAAAATGACACAGACGTGTCCCCGGCCTTAATGGGTTAAATCGATTTTATTATGTTTTGACACTTGCTCTGGCAATGTAAACGTATGTTTCCTGATACCAATAAAGCTCCTTTGAAGCAGAATATGTGTGTGTGTGTGTGTGTGTGTGTGTGTGTGTGTGTGTGTGAGCGGAGGCAAAACGGTGTAGCAGTGCAGTGGGGTGACACAGACACTGACAGTTTCCGTAGCCCCTACGTGAGTGGGCAGCCGAGGGGGGTCAACCTCTCATCTCATTCCATCAAATTACCAGCGCTTATTCCGGCGCTGGCGTTCACCCCGGGCCGACCGCGCTTTCGACATGAAACGCCCGCATGCACAGCATCGTAGGTGAAAGGACTGTGTGTGTAGGCCGTCTTTTGGTGGTGATTAGAGCTCAGCGTTGCATACATCCTGCTCAATGAAGTGAGAGTTCACTGTATAAATTCTTCATGTTTTTTTTTTGCGATATAGTTGTCATAACAGCTTCAGAGTGCCGTGTGGTTCCTGGCAGGAGTTGTTGTCAGGGGCGGTGGTGGAAAAAGTACTAAACATCAATACGGCAATGTAGAAATACTCTTTTACAGTAAAAAAAAACACGGAATTCGAAATATACTTGAGTAAAAGTATTGGCGTCAAAATGTACTCAAAGTACCAAAAGTAGAAAGTACTCATTATGCCGAATGTCCTATTTCAAACTAGAAAAAGTGCTCCTCGGAGCACAGGTCTCCGCCAGGTCAGATACGTTATTGTGGCCTCCTGGTGGCGCTATAATAGGCCAATGTGAAAGGGGTGTCATTTCTTCTTAGGCTTTTCACGGCAATCGGACACTGCATTCATGATTTGAGGCTTTTGTTCCAAAAATGTGTTTTGCTAAAATTAGACCTGCTGGTGGCGCTATAACAGGCCAATGTGAAAAGGGTGCCATTTCTTCCTCGGCCTAGTGGGAATGTGCGTGTGAAATTTCACGGAAATCAGTTCATGATTTGAGGCATTTTGTTCAAAACGGACCAATCCTGCAAACTTTGGAAGACAATCTTAGCCAATGAGGATGGAATATGGAAAATCGGACAGATCCGTGTTGATCACATGACTATAGAGATAATGTGCACCGATTTGCATGACGTTTGGATAAACTCTGTAGGAGTAAATGGGTTTTGCACAAATCGGCCTCCTGGTGGCGCTATAACAGGGCTATGTGAAAAATTTGGAGAGGTTCTGAATTGGCGTCCAGGGAGTGTGTGTGCACAGTTTCGGAGCGAGCGGGCCAACGGTGTCGGAGATTAGCTGTTCACAGACGGACACATGGACGGACGGACGGACACACACACACACACACACACGGACGGACGGACGGACGGACGGACGGACGGACGGACGGACGGACGGACGGACGGACGGGGGGTAAAACATACTCTCTCGCCATGCCTTTCGGCCTGGCGGAGACAATAAATTAGTGGAGTAAACAATATTTGGATCCGAGATGTAGTGGAGTAGAAGTAAAAGTAATGTAAATTGGAAATACTCAAGTAAAGTACAAATACCTCAAAATTGTACTTAAAGGAGAAATCCGGACATTTTAAGTGTTATCTTTGATGTGTCGATACTCACTCAACGAGGTATGAAGTGGCGTTGAGTTTTTCCAGCGATCCCCCTGTCTGTGAGTCTGGTCGACCCCCACCATTGGAATAGTGGGAGGCGCGTGGCTCAGTGAAAATCGCCTAATTCCACAGCTCCAAACTTCTTTTTTTCCCCACAAATCCCCACAAATTTCCCGTCCTCGGCTCACTGCGCTCCTCGGGAAATCTCGCGAGACACGAGATTTCACGCGAGAGGAAAACATTCACGTCGCTGACCATGAACGCCAGCTCGTGAGTGATAAACAGCGCATGTGAAAGTATCAGGAGACACCATGAGGAGGATTTGTGGAAAAAAAAAGAAGTTTGGAGCTGTGGAATTACCAATTACGCGCCTACCACTATTCCAATGGTGGGGGTCGACCAGACTCACTGGAAAAACTCAACGCCACTTCATACCTCGGTGAGTGAGTATCGACACATCAAAGATAACACTTAAAATGTCCGGATTTCTCCTTTAAGTAAATGTTACTTTCCACCACTGGCCAGGGGTTTAGCACACATTTCTGTGTGGGACCCCTTTACCTCTCTTGAAAACCTCGGATTACATTTTTTTTTTAATGTTAGTTTGAGCTAAAGCCTGGCTGTTTACAGTCAATGGCTAAAATTACTTTGTGTAAAATCCTATTAGCTAAAACAAGCAGTTGCCTTACAAGCAATTATTAGCTAATCACAGTGCATTTGACTGTCCATCCAGGCCATGGGATCTAGATGTTTATTTATAATTTATAAATTAAACATTTTAGACCATGCATGGGTATTCAACAGGGGGTCTGCGACCCCCTAGCGGGTCCTCAGAGTCACTGCAGGGGAGCCGCCAATTTATTGTTTGATGGTAAAGTTTAGTTTATTTAAGTTTTTCTAAGAAAAGTTTTTTTTAAAGAGGGAATGTTCAGTCCTTTGCTTTTATCAAGATGTATAGGAAAGCTTTTTTTTAAGTATCTATACCTTTGTCTCACACTGTGTTCCTCACAGAAAGAAACCACTCACAGTACCCACTTTCAACAAAGGATGTACTTTCAACAATGGATGTATGGAGCTCTCAACTTAATGATTAACCCTGCAGTCAGTGGTAATGATGACGGATGTGTGATGGACATGTGTGATACCCAGCTGTAATCATCCTGTCGCTCAAGTTAAACACAGCGCTATGCATGTCTCTGCTGCATTTGAAAGGCTTCTAGTGCATCTGGATGGGAGACACGATGGCGTTCTGGTGGCACATGGGTAAAGTACATATCCACCACCAGTTCGAACCCACCATGGTGCATCCTGTTTGGCTGAGCTTCTATGCAAACACAATTGGCCATGCTCGGGGGAGAGAAGCTGGAGGCGTTGTGTGGAGACTCCTCACTGACAGCAGAGCCAGTAGGGTACAAGAGCAGTAACACCACCCCGAAAATGTATAGGGGCTAGAAGGTCCTGGGTTCGATTCCCGCCGGCGACGCTGTGGGCGCTGAGGGCGTCGTCTTTCCTCCGTGTCATCAGTGCCCATACCCTAGGCGGGGTTGGTGAAAGGGCCTCTCTGTGTGGAGTTTACATGTTGGAATAATGTGTTCCTTCAACGCGCTACGTCCTACTGGGGAAACTCCCCCCTGTCATGTGATAAGAAGTGGTCTGCTAACTCCCTATGCGTTGAAGGAAGCATGAGCTCAGTTCGGGGCTCTCCCCAGGCTGCCAGAGGGAGAGTAGCGCCCAGGATTACAAGCACTGGTGAAAAATAGGGTTACAAATAATAAAAATGTAAAAAGGGAGGGATTTAAAAAATATATATAATTCGCTACTCAAAAAGACAAAAGAGAAAAAAAGAAAAAGAAAAGCGATGGTGGGCGTTAATTCAAACAGCTTTTTACCCCATGTGAGATGGACCGTATGGTCAGTGCATTCATTAGGTGGTTTCAGAGAGTTCCAGGGTTTTGTAAATGCATTGTGAAAACGATACAGCAAATGTGTTAATATTAAGATGAAAATGTACTTGACTTTGACAAATATTTGACCAGGACTATCTATTTATTCTCCAGACTCAAGTAATGTATATTACAGCACTGCCGGCAGTGCAATCACCCACCCACTCAAATTTCAGAGACGATTTGCATATCTGACAGAAATATTCTCTATCAGCTACGGGGTCCTTGGCCCGAAAAAACGTCAAAGACCCGTTGAAACCTTTTAGACGAAAGCAAAAGTTTTAGTCGAGACCTTTTTAGGGCCCCCCTTGGTGGGTACTCAGATCCACTATTCCCTCACTACGACACCCCTGTTGTTGTAGTTGCAACTTGTGTAGTTTAAAATGGCTGAAAAAAAAGTGTTTTTCCCCCCAGTGTTGTTCAGATAAAGAAAAACAACTGTGCTTTGAAATGTTCTGAACAGCCCACACACTGTCTTTCACACAAACCAATTGGCATCACCCTTGGACAGCTATACAGTATACAGTAAGTTCAACTGAAGTCCAAGGTCTTTAACTGTGAGTGTCCAGACTGTTCACAATTTCACAGTTCATACTAGTGATTGCATGGACATGGAGTTTCAGAACATCAATCACCTGCAGTGGTGTAAAATAACTAAGTACAAGTACTCAAGTACTGTACTTAAGTAGAATGCTTTAAGTATTTTCTTTTTACTTTACTGGAGTATTTCCAATTTTCAGTACTTTTACTTCTACTCCACTACATCTCAGAGGCAAATATTGTACTTTTATTCCACTACAATTATTTGAAAAATGTAATTACTAGTTACTTTGTAGATTTTGATTATTATTACAAAACCACTTCAGCCCTATAGAGCGTGCCAAAAATCCTGAAGGGGGCGTCAACAAGTGTCTTTTGGTAGCGGCGGACATCTTTGAGGGGTAAAAACCAGGTTGACTTAAAGGATCTACACCATGAATTTAAAAAAAATATTTGATATTTAATATCATATGGTGTATGTCCCTCAAACCTTTTTCAAAAGGTTTGAGCCTAAATCATCACTCAGATATACTCATCCCAAGTCAATTGTCTTATACAGCACTTTCAGCTGCAATACCAAAACGTCCTCTTGGGCAGGGGGGGGGCTACTGAGCAATTCTGTCTGGCCAGCATCAATGCAATGGCAATGCAAGTGATGTCACTTGCATTGCCATTCTGAAATGGCCTGTTCAGACACGCCCATTCTGAAAATCTCTGAAATGAGAATGAATGACTGAATGTTAAAAAAAAATATTTTTTGGGGTACAAGAGACACTGGGGAGCCCAAAAAATACTAAAAACCAAAAAAAAAATTAAATTCATGGTGTAGACCCTTTAACATTGCCCAATGCCACGCCCAATGCCACGCCCCCCCGTGGTGACGACACGTTGGCACGCTCTATATACATTTTGGCCATTTGAAAATAGCCGATCTACAAGCTCACAATGCGTCGCGTCGCGACGCATTGTGAGCTTGTAGATCTGCTATTTGCCAAAGATTTTTATGCATTTTATACATTTGTAAACTTTGTGAAATGGGACATTCTGCATAATGAGTACTTTTTACTTTTGGTACTTAGTACATTTTGAATTCCGGACTTTTACTTGTAACAGAGTATTTCTACATTGCAGTATTGATACTTTTACTTAAGTAAAACATTTGAGTACTTTTTCCACCACTGATCATCTATCTAGGCTAATTGAGTTCCTATAGTGCAAAGGCTTCACACCTCTTTCTAGATCCTATTGCAACTCTCTCCGTCGCTTGCTCTCGCTCCCTTCACACAGAGGGCATCGCCATTGTCTGACAACCCCCACCATGAGCAGTGGAAGAGAAAGCAAGGAAGGAGGACAGTGTGTTTTCAGATAAAGAAGCATCCAACTGTGCTTTGAAACGTTCTGAACAGCTCGCACACCTTCTTTCACACGAACCAATCCATATCACCCTTGGACAGCTATACAGTAAATTCAACCGAAGTCCCAAGGTCTTTAGCTGTAAGTGTCCAGGTTGTTCACAATGTCACAGTTCATACTAGTGATTGCATGGACATGGAGTTTCAGAACATCAATCATCTGCCTAATTGACTTTGTGCAAAGACTTCACACCAGTGGTGTAAAGTACATTTACTCAACTACTGTACTTAAGTACAATTTTGAGGTACTTTTACTCTACTGGAGTATTTCCAATTGTCTATACTTTTACTTCTACTCCACTACATCTCAGAGGCAAATATTGTACTTTTTACTCCACGACAATTATTTGAAAACTTTAGTTACTACAGTAGTTACGTATTATTACGTTATAACACATACATTAACCACTTTAGACCTATTTTATACCTAGCTATTTGAAAATAGCCGATCTACAAGCTCACAATGCGTCGCATTGCGACGCGTTGTGAGCTTGTAGATCTGCTATTTTCAAACATTTTAGTACTTTTACTTTTGGTACTTTAAGTACATTTGGATACCAATACTTTTGTACTTTTACAGTTTTACTCAAGTGAATTTTGAATTCTGGACTTTTACTTGTAACAGAGCATTTCTATATTGCAGTATTGGTACTTTTACTTAAGTGAAACATTTGAGTACTTTTTTCCACGACTGCTTCACACCTCTTTCTGGATCCTATTGCAACTCTCTCTGTCGCTTGCTCTCGCTCCCTTCACACGGAGGCGTCGCCATTGTCTGACAACCCCACCATGAGCAGTGGAAGAGAAAGGGAAGGGAAGGAATGGAGGGCAGAGCGAGGAAACGGTACAGTGCACGTCAAGAGCAATTAAGCCAAACCTCTCCACGTGTCAGAGCTGGAAAGGGTTGGGAGGGCCTCCATAATCATCCCCCGTTAAGCCCGATTTATATTCCGTCGTGTGACAGTGTCGCGCCCCGAAAAATAGCCAACCTACACGCTCATAATGTGTCGCATTGTGAGCTTATAGGTTGGCTATTTTAGACGTGCAACACCGTCGTGCAGCATAGTGTGAATCGTGCTTTATGTTGCCATAGCCACTTTGGATGGCATTCTCTCTCTTACTGAGTAACGTGCACGCGCACATGCACGTGCACAGACATGGGGAAAGCATAATTATGCAACGTGCACAGACGTGTGCATGCGTGCACACAATAGACAGACACACTTACGGTCAGGCACACACTGGAAACTCATCAGTCAGAGGCTCTATTCGACAATATTTCCAATTAATTACCGGTGTTGATCACGCGTTTCTCCTCACTCTTTTTTTTTTTTTTTTTTGTGTGAGCCTAACCTTGAGGCAAGCCATTAGCAGCCCAACAGAATTCCAATTATTTCCTGCATCTGACAAGATGGAAATGGCAACGTTAAACATAACAATCGATGTACAATGTACCTGGTGATTAGCATGCGTGTGTGTGGGTGTGTGTGTGTGTGTGTGTGTGTGTCCGCATCTCACGCGGGCAACGTGCTCTACGGCACAGCCAATTACAGGCTGTTCCATAAGTGTTTACGACGTCCTGCTGGGAGAAAATAGTAGCCGGCTGGGGATCCGGGGCAGTATACGGACTGGGAGGCTAAGCATGGTTTATCACACAATTTGTGACTGTATTCTTGACATTTGCAGCCAATCATAACACGGTTATAAACATGTTTGCTGATCTCTGAGCAGCTAATGGCATACCTTTGGTTACTTAAACCCATTAAGACCTGAGGCCGATTCTACAAAATGTCTTCTAACAGTTTTCTGAAAAATCTATGTTGCTATATCAGTGGTCCTCAAACTTTTTCATGTCAAGGACCCCCAAGATGATATGTATTTGGACGCGGACCCCCATCTCAAAATATTTTGTTCCAGGGACCCGACAGAAGCAAAGATTTGAGTTAAAAATGTTCGCTTTACAAATATTATATTACAGTACCACAAATACTATACCACAGTGATTCCCAGCCGTGGGCCGTGACGATATTGCAAGTGAGCCCCCAAATAACTGGCAAAACACAGATTTCAATTACTTGAAAAAAGGTGTTTTCATGGTGATACCAATAAATAAGTATACTTCAAGTTTACTGGTTGGTTCCATTGATCAAGCCGGGATACAACAGAGCGATCGATCATTAAAATAAACAGGCTCTGAAAATGCACCCCGGCCCGGTGGTCAGATGGATGGGCGCCGTGAACACTTTTCTAGTGGGCCCTGATCCAGAAAAGTTTGGTAACCGCTGCTCTGCTAATAATCATCTCTAGCCCCGTTTACATGTTGGTTCTCAATGCTTCGTTGTAGTCCTTTTCCCCCGATTGTTCGTCAATTTTCACAGTTTTTGACGAATGTTCGCCTATCATGACTTGCCCCGAATCCGGACTCTAGGGGTTCATGTACTTAAACCATTAAGACCGGGAAAGCATCTGTCATATTAGATTTTAGCTATCTATATATAGCACATTGGTGGGCTATTCAAAAATAGCAGATATGCAAGCTCCTAGCACGTCACTTCATGCTGCACTATGAGCTTGTAGATCTGCTATTTTAGAAAAATCGCGATCATTTCTGCATTTTTAACTCAAATCTTTGCTTCTGGGCGTTCCTACAACAAAATATGTTAAGGCCAAATACATATAATTTTAGGGGTCCTTGACATGAAAACGTTTGAGCACCACTGATATACGTAGTAACATTAAGCTTTTCAGAAAACAGTTAGGATTTAGAAGGCATTATTTTGTAGAATCGGCCTCAGGTCTTAATTGGTTAAATATAGGACCAATCAGAGTCAGGATGTATTAAGCTCACAAATAAAGTAAGCTGCTATTAATGTTTAAATCGTACGACCCATCCTCGACGTGGAACACCCTGCAGTTTAACGTTGTTCGCCCCCACCATCCTCCCTCCAATGACCAGCAAAATGTAGCGTTACACCTGAGACAGAATCGATGGCATTCTACACCCCCCTCCCCCGCCTAAATCGCTACATCCATCTCTAATTATGAGGGGTTGTATAATTCTATGAGGTGTTATTATGTGATTAATCATGTCTTTATTGACTCTGCGGTGGCTTAGAGGGCATCTGGAAGATGGGTTGATGTGCCACGGTGGTGGGGCTATACCTCGCCCCGCGGCCTTTGTTTTCCTGTGTTCAGCCTCTCATTTATGGCCCCCAACTTTAAATCATGGACGGCCATAAATAACGTTTTTATCGCTGACGGATAGCACCTCATATTTCCAGATGGGAGGATGTCTCAATGTGAAGGAAGTTATACTGTATATATTTGATCCATGTGCTAAGCTGTGGCTTTTCTTTTTTTTCTCCACCACACAGTTTCCCCGGGTTAGAGTTAATGCCAGCTCAAGGACAAGCGCTCAAGGGAAGTCTTTTTGTTTTCCCCCTTTCATTTTTCATTTCCAAAGAGGGGATGTTATTGGTCTACTGCAGTGGTTTTCAACCTTTTTCATATCAAGGTCCATTATTTATTCGGCGTCTGAGCCACGGACCACCGTTTGATGAGATTTAGAGTCTCAGACCCCAAGACTTAGACCATTTTGTTATCGTTGGATAAGATTCTGTCCACAATTCCATGCTGTATTGATGTTGGTACCATAGGAGAGACAACAGGCAAACATTGATCAAAATAACAATTATTTAATTAAGTAATGCAGATGTTTAACAATAGTTTAACTCTTGTAAATGAAACCAAATGGACCTTTAAGGGTTGATTTGGTATAATTTTACGCTCTCAAGAGTTAAAGATCTATAAGGGTCCATTTGTTTACCAACTCGCCATCATTTAGCTGGGGACCACTTGGAACCCCCTCAAGGACCACTGGTTGAGAACCACTGGTCTATACTGGGCATGGGGTTGGAAAAGAGAGGATCCTGGCAATTTCCAACCTGATGTATATGTGTGTTTGACACATTGTACTGTATACCAGTGGTTCTAAAACCATGAGACGTCGTGCTGTGAGACAAGTCCAGGTGTGTCTTGGAATTGTGTGACAACCACATATTATTATTGCAATATATATACTGTATATACAAAAGGTTTAGTGATTATTATGTTTTACATTAACTGTATCATGATGTCACCAAATCAATTTCCATTTCCCATTATGAACAAGTTCTTTATCCTAAAAAGATATAACCACTTTCAGCATGGCTTTGGGTATGTGATGTCATTGTAGGCAAAACACTATTTTTTTTGTATTGCTTTCACAAATGTTCCTATTTCGAAAATAGCAGGTCTACAAATGGACCCTTACAGGTCTGTAACTCTGGGAGTGTACAAAGAGTGACGGGGGTCCTTGAAATCAAAACGGTTTGAGAAGCACTGGTCCATCCATTCTCTCAGGGGAATAAATAATAATAATCATTGCCTCTGATCATCAAAGGAGCTTCTTTGCTTTCATGCTTCCTTTCAAGCCAGCAACTAAATGTTACCCTGATAGGTAATCTATACACATGCTGTTGGTAATCTATTGGCCATTCCCGGAATTTAAACACAGAATGCCCATATTAACTCTTTCACTGCCAGACTTATTTCTGGCTGTGTTTGCCCAGTGCCAGGATTACCTTTTCAATTTTTTTTTTTTTTTTTTTTTTTTTTAACTTGTGATAACTCGTTCTTGGCACTCAGAGAGTTAAAGGAGTAGTTCACCCAAAAGATTACTTATTTTCTATCAATTACACACCACATGAAGCCTTGAATTCATGGAGATTATAATTTTTTTGTCTCATTCCTGAGCCAAAAATGTGATTACCGGCGGAAAGATGCTAATGTATCCGGTAGGAGACTCAAAGGAGTTTCTTTGAGTCTCCTACCGGAAACACACCCGGTCATCTAATCTTTGGCTCAGGAATGTGTCAAAAACAAAAACAAATCCATGATTTCAATGCTTCATGGGGTGTGTAATTGATAGAAAATAAGTGATTTTTTTGGGTGAACTATTCCTTTAACATTATTGTGTGTGTGTGCGTGCGTGTGCAGGGTGGAGCCTCTGGCACTGGCATACAGCAGCAGACGGGGGGATATGAGCGAGTTTGAACTAACTGAGCCCCGAACTCAACGGAAGCCCAGATTAGCAGGAAGGGGCCAATAGGGCTGATCAGGGAACAGCCGGCATTGGGGCTTCATGGAGTGTACAGTTCCTTCCAATTAAAGTGTTTTGTCCCCGTCGTCATGTCTTCCTGGAGGAGGACAGTTGGTGCTTGATTATCGGACTCTCCTGTAATCTGTTTGGAGCAACATGGAGTCTTGTGTGGGTGAATCTAAGCAGACCTGCCCAATGGGAAGGCAATCTGTGGAGCTTAGGTTACTGTAAGAGGGGATTGAAAGGGACACTCTGTGATCTGACCACACAAAGCCTCTTCTCGGTTATGTCCTTATTTGGCCTCTTTCTGCAGATTACAATGGCACTGTGTTTTAACCCATTAACACTTGCATGACTAAGCTATCAATATGACCGATTTTGAGAATTTAAAGTGGATTATCTTCTCTCATGAAGCTCTGAGAAAGTTCCCCTTTCATGACTTTTCCTAAATATTTGTTTCAAATCATCTCCGTTTTTTTTTTCTTCTGAAACGTATTATAAATATGAAATATATACCATATATACCATCCCAACCGTTATATTTCGGCTAAATTGACCGCTCTCCCCCTCTCTCCCCCTCTCTCCCCCAGGAAAGAGCAGTTGACACCTCTAGACCCCCCGCAGAGCGGCCCGTAGACGAGCTGCGAAGCGAGTCTATGCAAGTCTATGTTGCCATGTCTGCTTATTATAAGCGACTTTGGGCTTGTTTTTCACGTCTTTCTATTATTATTAATATTATAATTATATATATAATTACAATATAATGGTAATACTTTTCTACTCCACTACAGCTCAGAGGCAAATCTTGTACTTTTACTTCACTACAATTATTTGAAAACTTTAGTTACAAGTTACTTTGCAGATATAAATATCTTTTCATACTTGTTTAGATTAGAGCTTCATGCATTTTTATTAGGTATATATTTATATAGAAAGGTCTAACCAGGGACTGGTGTTGCAAATTAGCCTCGGCATGCAGTATGCAGTAACATTTTCATAGACCTGCTTATTTCTCTCGCAAAATTTGGCGACCCATTTTCCACTTTCCCTTTCACTGCAAAGCGGTGGAAAAAGATAGGATCTACAAGCATACAGCTTGTCACGCAGCAACTGTTTTATGCTTGAAGATCAGATATTTTGCGCAGGATTGAGCACATTTGTGGAACATAGCATTGTGTTCACTTGTTGCACTGAGGGAGGAGGAGAGGAGACGCGTTTGTCAGCGACGTGGACAGCTGATAGAATGAGAGCTTTACGCTCAGACAATAATGTGAATATTATTATTATGAATAATAATAATATAGGTTTGTCACTGGGTTGTTTACAAGTTACTATAGTTCGCTTGCTGCTACTAAATTTAAAGCAGCATCACATGACAGTCATATTATGACAGTCATGACGAAACTTCAACCTGTTTTTTGCACTTTCTCCATTTACAGCCCGTACATCTACATAAACGTTCGGATTTCAAATATAAAGTTTTTATTCCGTGGCCACGGATGTTACAATTGACTTCGGGTGGGTATAAGTAACCGTAACTTCTGTATTGTTCAATAAAAAGCATTTTAATCCAGTTGGCGGTCATTTTCTCATAGAGTTATAGTGTATCAGAGTGCAATTACACCTCCCAACCGATAGGGTCACGTAGTTGAAAGCATGGAGAAAATACGGAGAAAATGGCCACCGATCGGATTAAAATGTTTTTTATTGGACAATACGGAAAATATGGGTACTTATGGGTTACCCGAATATAATTGTAACATCCCTGGCCATGAGGTAAGCACTTTATATTTGAAATCTGAACGTTTGTGTAGATGGAGAAAAGTGAAAGTGCAAACACCAGGTGTAAGTTTATCGCTACATGCTAAGAAGCTAATGTAAGTTCGTCAGCATTAGTTTGGGCACTTTGGGGTCGGATTAGTGTTTTTGTTTGAACATTAAGCCGACACGCAACACCACGTTTAATGTTACGTTGTAAACAACCACCACTAAACCTTTTGTTAACTTATAACTCGATCTCTTTGTGGTGAACGCTTGTGTCTCTTCAAGTTGTTGTGTTTTTCCCACATTGCTTGCCTTAGGATAAAATCAAGCATTGTGTTTTGTTCTCCACATCGATGTAGCGAAAATGTGTCCATATCACCTCTTCTCTTTCTCCCGAGCCCCGTGCAAAGCATTTTACTGTTTTATTTTGTAAAGTTTCGCTCTGAAATCTGAATCCTCCTGCCATTCATTTGACGGTGGTGTGACTCTGTGTGTGTGTGCGTGCGCGGCTGCAACTTTAAAAGGGGGTGTGTGTGAGTGTGCACAACGCATGCAGTAACACTTTCATAGACCTGCCTGCTTATTTCTCTCTCAAAATTTGGCAACCCATTTTCAACTCTCAGCTTTTTAGAAGACAATGGAACCCCCCACTGTTTGGGGGAGAAAGTGTGAACTAGTCTGGAGCAGAGAGGGGAGACAGTGGCCAATAGGATAGCCTGATTTGGGGATCAAAATGATCTTTTTTCAGGCTTGGTGGAGGAGAATGAAACTTCAGTCATGCGAGTGTTAACACATTGATTGCCAAGATCGCATCGATGCGTTCTTTCAAATCCATCGCTTGCGTTCCAGCAATTCAAAAGAACGCATTGATGCGTTCTTTTGAATTTTCATTGTTTAATCTGTGATCGCACGGCTCTGTTTATTTCTCATCAGCACTTTCGTTTTCCACTTACGTCACACTCACCCGGAGCTGGATGTATAACGCAGATTTCATTTCCGGGTCACATTGTTTTTCTCCGGTCATTTTCGGCCAGAATAGGGAAAAACACGTTTTTTCACACGGTATAAAAAACGAACGGACAGCTCAACTTCTATTTTCTTTGGTCCGGGTGACTAACAGTGTATCACATCGTTTTCAGGCCGATCAGCGGATCAGGGATTGTCGAAAACATAACATCCGGTGAATGACCGGATCTGACGTGGGCCTGTTTGGGAGGGGGCGAGCGAGGTGATCAATGTGTGGATTTGCTGCTCTCTACTGGTGGAACTGTCGTATGTGCTTAACACCACAATCAGAGAATTTATTTGAATGAAAAATTACAAAATTAAAAAACACGCAAATTGCTGGCACAGGGGTGAGTACATTATGAATAAACTCTGGCAGTCAATGTGTTAAGACCTGAGGCCCATTCTACAAAATGTCTTCTAAATCTTAACATTTTTTTTGAAAAAAAACATATGTTGCTATATCAGTGGTGCTCAAACTTTTTCATGTCAAGGACCCCCACAATTACGTGTATGTTTTTTGTCCGTCGATCTACAAGCTCACAATGTGTCGCGATGTGACACGTAGTGAGCTTGTAGATCAGCTGTTTTCAAATAGGGCTAAAGTGGTTAATGTATGTTTTATAATGTAATAATTTATATCTGCAAAGTAACAAGTAACTAAAGTTTTCAAATAATTGTAGTGGAGTAAAGGTACACTATTTGCCTCTGAGATGTAGTGGAGTAGAAGTAAAAGTATAGACAATTGGAAATACTCCAGTAAAGTAAAAGTACCTCAACATTGTACTTAAGTACAGTACTTGAGTAAATGTGTTTAGTTACTTTACACCACTGATTGTTGTAAAATAGCCGATCTATAATCTCACAGGGCTTTGCATCCGCAATGCCATGTAAAGCTAATAGATCGCCTATTTCCGGCGTGTGACACTGTCATAATATGTCAAAGTATAAAGCAGGCTTAATCCTAACACATGGGTACGAAACGTGTGTACAATTTAGACATTTAGCAGACAATCTGATCAACTTGCAAAGTGCAAGATCAGAGTAAATGGCATGAACCGTAGTCAGCAAATGACAGGCTAAATGGTCACATAAATAGAGTGTAAAGTGCTAGAAAGTAACCAGGTATATACAGTACCAGGTAAACTAGCATGTCCAAATAACATGTCACAATAGCATGTCTAAAATAATGTACATAGCAAATGCGTTCAAGTAAACAATGTATCTAAATGACATAACTGTGAACAAGTAACAGCTGCATAGTATAACTAGGTATCAATCAAAAAAATATATTAAAGTGTGAGCTGTGAGTGCACATACAGTACTTGCAAGCATCCCCCCTTATGTGGGTGCCATGCCACATAGTCTGATGGCTCATTGCTCTGAAGTACCATATTGGTCCGACAGCGAGCATTAAAAACTAAGCCTAACTTTACACTTAGCTAACATTTTCCCGTCGGAATAATGGGCTGTCAAAATAATGAGAGAGAGAAGAGAGAGAGAGAGACGAAAGGATGTCTGATATCCTGTCCATTTGTACACTCTGAGAGTTATGGGGGTCGTTGAAATAAAAAAAAAATTATAGCCACTGCTCTAGGACTTGACTTCAAATCGATATCACAATTTTTATTTTATTTTTGCCTCGATTACGATGAATAAACTATCATTTTTTTTAATCGCTTACATGAGCAAGATTAAGTCAGTTATTGGTCCTAAATGTCAGTTTTGATATATTTTTGGTCAATTGCCCAGGCCTACCACCTAGGCCTTTCACAATCGTCTAATCACAATTATTTGAGAAAATCGCAATTATTTTAGCATAATCGTCCTCATCGTATCCATGTTGAAAGATTTTCACAAATGTTCAAATATTAAATGAAGCAAAAATAGCTGATCTACAAGCTCACGCGTTGTGAGAGCAGAAATAGCGCAGAAATAGCAGAAATAACGTCATTTATGAGTTAACAACGCGTCAAGATTAGTTATTTCTGCTATTAAATATATCAATAATTTCTTTGTATATTTCAGTTATTTGTCATACCTGCTCTGTGCAGTTTTTGATTACGAAGCCTAAAAGGTTCTAATGTTCCAACGCCAACACACAGTTAAATCGTTAATCACAATTATTTGAGAGACAATTAATTGTCAACTTAAATGTGTGAGTGTGACAGCCCTACTACCACCACACCCATTGCCTGAAACAGCAGAGAGAAAAAAAAAGAATCTCATTGCGTTTCTGTCTCTGTCTCTATCTCCCACAGTGTGCTGCTGTGGCCGCCCTGCCAGATTTGGGTCAGTTTAGATCTTTTGACCCTACACACTCAGTCAGAGTAAAGCCTGAGGGCTGCTGTGACAGATGTTGTCTCGCGGCTCACTGAAATGATTGTTTTTTTTTTCTCTCCTCTTCCTTCTGTGTTTCCTTTTTTTCTCCCTGCCGTCAGTAAGGCGAAATAAACACGACTATCTAGCCGTCTAAAAATAACAGAGACATACGGAGAGAGAGAGAGAGTCAGTGATGGAAGAAGTATTTTTTACTTAAGTAAAAGTATCTCTACCACGATGTAAAAATTGTCTGTTACAAGTAAAAGTCTGGTGTTCAAAATGTACTTGAGTAAGAGTACAACCATATTGGCATCAAAATATATATAAAGTACCAACAGTAAAAGTACTCATTATGCAAAATGTCCCGTTTCAAGTTATCATACTTATAAAATGTAATCACATATTTTGAAAATAGCCAATTTTTAAATAGTGCTTAATGTGTGTTTTGTAATAAAAATCCACAAAACGTGACTAGTAACTAATGTCTTCAAATAATGGTAGTGGAGTAAAAGTACAATATTTGTCTTTGAGCTGAATGTACACAGTGTCTCCTGTTACGCTGGCAAAGTTTCCGCCATACCAGTGGTTGTCAAAGTGAGGTCCGGGACCCGCCCAGGGGTCCTTAAGGGAGTTCCAGGGGGTCTCCAGCAAAATGTTTTTAATATTAGCATCATGCATCAACCCAATTTTGTAACTCGGTTATTTGAAACTAGCAGATCTACAAGCTCGTAGATTTAACCACACTCTTATGGGTGTCCCTGGCTTAGTTACAATCTTTTCAAATGGTGGTCTGTGGCTAAATACCTATTTATTTGGGGTCCTTGACATGAACAAATTTGAGAACCACAGAGGGACAGAGAGGAGGAGGAATATGTTTATTGTACTTGGGTGGCAAAGGTTAAACAGTAATAATAATGCAGAATATTTATAATATGACCTTTTGCATTTTGATATGGTCTGGCTGTGTGCATCTCACCTTTTAACCTCCATGAAAAACAACCTTCGCACAGAGAACGAGTCGGCTGTAACCTTTTATAACGTTTCCCCCAAACATGGACATTACTTTGTACCATCATGTAGCAATATTCAATTCAATTCATGTCTACCGTGTACTGTACCTGCTATATTTTTGTGGTTCCTCGGAGCCGAGCCTTCTTCACAAACCGCTGGTCCGATCAATGACACATGTCTTGTGGACGTTACCAGTAGGCCAATTCAGTAACTCCCCGAATCATCAACATAATATTTTATACTTTTTGGAAACGTTTGACTTTTTAAAACTTAACATTTCATAAATGAAGTGAAAGCCAGTCTAATCGGGTTGAAAAACTTTGCCCGAATAAGGAGATGACTTATGTTACATCATGTTCATCGTAGAAACGTCAAGGATACAGACACAGAAAAGTCTTGCGACTTATTTTCATTGTGGTCCTTGGTCTGAGACAAACAACACTGCAACAAAATACATACAGGTAGACAGTACAGTCATAAATAAAACAATCAACAGCTACACTACCTACAGCATAAATACATATAATCGCATTGCTAACATAAGTGACCCTACTATTCGGCAAAGTTTTCTAATAGCCATGCTTTGACCCTTATCTTAAAGGTTTCATGACGTTCAGTTTTACCACACATTAAAAGTCTTTGTCATGGTCCTTCAAACGTGTATAGAAAGTTCTAACAAAAAATTCCACTCCATTGATCCATGGCAGGTGTTTTTCTCTCACATTTCTAAAGCCTTTTCAACTGCAATGAAAAAATAAATCTTTGCCTGCGGGTGTCACTGGTGAGGGATTTTGCCTGTCAATCATCACCTCTGCTCCGCCCCCCCCCAAAGGAAAGGATAGGGGAGGGGAGGGGCGAGGAGGAGAGTGGGCGGGATTAATCGGCTGTGACCTCACTGTCGAAGGGCCAAGCTCAGATTACTTTTCAGCCTAATTATTCAGAAAACCCCAGACCACAGAAAATCCACTGAATGTTCAAAGTTCAGATTTTTTTGGGTGTAATTGAGGTAAAAAAAAAACTCAAAAAAACATAAAAGATAAAAAAAGTGAAAATGAATGTCATAGAACCTTTAAAAAGGAGTTGGCTGCTGGTGCTCTTTATAGTCAGGGGTAGCGAGTTCCAGTTAACTGCTCCTCCAAATCTAAAAGAGCGTTTTCCCATTTCAGTGGTGAACGTGGGCATGGTCAGGTCTGCTATGCTGGCTCTGGTTAGGTGAGAATGGGCTTCGCTACGCTTCTGAAAAAGATTACATAGGTACACAGGGGCGCTGTTTAAGTAGATGTTATGCACCAGGTTCAGCTGTAGTTGAACTGACCTGGCTGCCAGAGGGAGCCAACCCAACTGCTGGAAATGAAGTTTTCCAACATGGTCCCTTGCAGACAGCCCCAAGACAAGCCTGACCAACCTATTTTGAGAAACCTCCATCTTTTAGGGCTTTGGTTAGGCCATCGTACCATGAGCCAATAGCACAGTCGAAACAACATAAAACCAGTGAGTTTGCTAATAAGCGAAGACTGTCCGAGTCCAGAAACTGTGCTTTCCTGGCTAAGAATTTGGTTCTACCATTTACCTTGCTAATGGTCTTAAGAGCCATGTTTTCACCACCCAGGCTGCGATCAAGCAGACAACCAAGGTAGCTGACTGAGGGTTTAGCCGGAAAGGACTGGCCCCCATGTAGTTCAAGGCATGAAGCCACGCCGTTAGTAGACCCACTCCTGGTCTACTTTACATGAAAACAGGGCAGGCTGATGGGCACTACCAACCTGGCATTGATCATGATCACAGTGCAGATTCATTCTTTCTTTCTTTCTTTCTGCGATACTGAGCTTTGACCTGAACTGTACTGGGGCTGATCTAAACCGTGTAGCTGATGCGGCAGAGTGCTTGTTGCTGGCTGTGTTTAGCTTTTTCCAGCTTGCTCCTCCTTGAATGAAGTGTTACTGACTAACCTCAGCTGTGTTGTCCTGAGTGCTGAGGGCTTGCCTGCTTTGTCCCTGCCTTTGCATCACACTGTGATGGGTTGTGAGCTTGTAGATGAGCTATTTCCACCCTTTGTTTAAAGATATTTCGCAATAGGTGGGCCGCAGCGAGGCTATGGCTATCCAGGGGTCCTTGGAAAAGTTTGAAAACCACTGAATTAGTGGTTTTCCCCTCGCTGTTAAACTACAGCAAGGGTTCCCAAACTTTTCAGACCGCGACCCCCCCCAAAATAATCTTATTTGAACTGGGGACCCCCCAAAATAATTTCATTTGAACTGGGGACCCCCCAAAATAATCTTATTTGAACTTGGGACCCCCACCCTGACAAGCACTTGGAATTGTAGGCATTGCATTTAGTTTGACCCGGTTCCACAGATACATATTGTGAGAATAGCCGAACTACAGCCGAACTACTTGTTATCGGCTTTTTTTCACAATTCCTCTTTCTTACATTATTATTTGACCAATTTGGTATTAAAAAGGTCCTAAAAGTCATTAAATTGTAACTTTAGAAATGTGCAGATGTACCCTGTATAGTATACACTTACACTGCATGTTGGTTTGTTTACTGTTGAGTGAGGGCGACATTTGGGGACACACCAAAATAATGTGGAGACCCCACTGTGAGAAGCACTGCCCCCCCCCAGATCATCCAGCACCTCTCATCTCATCACAGTGATAAAGTAAATCAGCACTCTAGTCTGCAGTCAGACCCAGAGAGCAGAGAGCAGCAGAGAGGAGCGGAGAGCTGCCCACTCACTGTGGGCCAGCAGCCACACGACGATGATGCTGGCTGACACGCTCACTGTTCATAAGATCAAGGCTAATAAGAGCATAGCGGTGTGGGTATTAAGTGTGTCTCTGTGAAACCCTTTCATTTAATTTGACTGTGACATTCTCCCTCTCTCTCCATGTCTAGCACTTTCTTCCTCTCTCTCTCGCCGTGCCTTTCTCTCTCTCTCTCTCTCTCTCTCTCTCTCTCTCTCTCTCTCTCTCTCTCTCTCTCTCTCTCTCTCTCTCTCTCTCTCTCTCTCTCTCTCCCTCCCTCTCGCTCAGTGTTGGAATAGTTACTACAACATAGTAATATGTTACTTATTACATATTACTTGTTTAAAAAGTAATGTAGTTACTTTACTTATTACTCCCTGCCAAAAGTAACTAGTTACTTATTACTTAGTTACTTTTTTTTCTCGCCCCCAGTAATTGCATTCTTTCTCCCCAAAAGTCTGACTTTGCATTTTCAACATTTAGCAGTTGTTTTTTTTCTCTTTTCTGCAGCCTACATTGTAAAATCCTCATTGTTGATTTAACTCTGAAAAGTGTTCTGTACATAACATAACTTACAGACTAAATGAAAACCATTTGACTATGAATTGAATACTAAGGACCTCAATGGAAACAAGACCGCAAGGACTTTTTAGGAAGTATTTTAAATGTATTTCATGTATTTTTTTGCCTAAAAAAATATTCAAATTCAAACACCTGGGCTCAAACAGATAATGACTCATCATGAGACACAATCTTTGAACAACTTCTGTTGTTTATTAAACAAAATGTATTCTAATAAAATACAAAAATAAAAAGGCTCCCATAGCAACACATATCACATAACACATAGGCTCGTGAAAAAAGTAATAAATTACTTTTTGAAAAAAAGTAAAGGTAATAATATTACTCAAAACGTGAAAGTAATTAGTTACGTTACTAGTTACTGGGAAAAAGTAATAATATTACTTTAAGTTAAATATTACTTTAGTTACTTTCCAACACTGCTCTCGCTAACACACAAAACCACGCGCAGACTTCATTGTTTGTTATTGCTGGGCTAAAAAAGCAAGACGGTGTATATCAGGGCCACTGAATGAAGTGAGTTGAATTGAATGCATGCCTGGCGGGTCTAGCTGCACTGCTAATTCACTTATATGACTGTTCTGCAAATGAAAAAAAAAAAAAAAACAGCAAGCGGGACTTAATTAAATGTCTCACCCAAAGCTAGTGGAGGATCATGTTGCTGCTGGAATCCGGTTTGGGGGTTTATAGTGCCGCCACTTTATTGTGACGATCAGCGCCATCCCTAGGGGTTCAATTATGGCTAAATCTAATTTAAGGGAAGCGTTCAACAAAAAAGCCTCCACTCCTTCCTCTTACCTGTCCCGCTTCCTTTCTGTCCTGCATAATCAAAGTCGCTACTGTTTTAACTAACGAGGATTTATCTCGGGCGAAAGCTAAGCAAGTTGTTTATGTATACTACCGTCGCTGCTGTCGCCGCGGGAAAACCTTGTATGTGCAAAACTGTTACTTTTCAGAACATGGAAAAAAAACTACCCAGACAGACTTCCACTTTCACTTCAATGTATTTTCAAAAATAGTAAAAATAGCCAATCTGCCAGCTCACAGCACATCACATTGCGACGCGCTGTGAGCTTTTAGATCGGCTATTTTAGCTACTTTTTTGACGCTGTAGTATAACTAAGGCATCAACCCATTAAGACCTGAGGCTGATTGTAAAACATTTTTCTAAATGATTTAAACATAAAAAATATATAAAAAGATATAAAAATATGTTTTTCCAGAGATCCCAAGAAGCAAAGATTTGAGTTACAAACGTTCGCTTTAAAAATATTTACAGCATATATTCAAAGATTTGCACAAAATTTTCAAGATTTTTCAAAAATAGCAGATCTACAAGCTCATAGCACGGCACTCGGTGCCGCGCTATGAGCTTGTATATCTGCTATTTTTGAATAGCCCAAATAAATCTTAAAATGACACACACAGCTGCGTTCCCGGTCTAAATTGATTAACAAAAAAATAAATAAAAACATAAGAACTTCAAATATGGAGATATGAGGTTTCTTCCCCAACAGTAGCCATATACTGGAGCCCCAGCAGCAGCAGCCTGCTGGTGACAGAGGAGGCTCACAAACCTCCCTCACACTCATTTATTTTATTTACTCTACTTCCTTAAATTGATGGTTGCACAGGATGGAGCCTCTCTCAGCATTATGGTGGACCCAAGGCAGGGAAAAACAACCAGCGATTGTTAAACCTTACATCCCTTGTAGGCGTGTGTCTGTGAATAAAACGTTATTTTGACCTATCTGTATGGTAGTGTGTTAATATAACTTAAAGATGGGGTGCCGTGATTTTCAGTGATCCCCCCCCCCCCTAAAACATAATCATCAGGTATTATGGTTATACTAGGTGGAAGATTCTTTTCAAAAAAGTGTACAGAAAGTGTTAAAATTATGTTTTTATGTGGACACGCCTCCAGTTCATTAAGTATACCTGGTTCTCACCTTAGCACCTCCTCCACCACCTTAGCACCACCCACCTGTCCTAGTCCCTCCTCCTCCTCATGCCCACACCTGTTGTGTTATGATAATGAGGGGGAGGGTATAATTTTACCGTGTCATTAAAGTGCTGTTTTTCTATTGGCACGTTTGACCCTCAAGGTTTCAGCCTCCAGGAAGAAACTCAAAGTAGTCAGAGAAGACTTAAAACACCATAAAAACACCACCAAGGGTCTTAATGAAGTTCTATCAACCTCATAGACACATGAAAAACAGAACAAGTGCAAAACCATGGCACCACCTCTTTAACACAACTGCGGAAATAGTTGGAGGTGGACTCCCTCCCTGCTCTTCTATTGAGAAATGCAGATCCTGTGTTCAGGTACGAGTAGGAACACTAGTGGGTAACACAAGGTGTTGCTTTAAAGCTCAAAGTACAATACTTCCCCTTCCTAAAGGGCCGTTAACATCAAGCACTATAACTATAACGCTAACTTACTGTATATCGTTCACCATTGTCTTTGTTATAGTGGTGGTGTGTGGACTCTGCCATCCACTTGAGTTAGAACTATTTTAAAAACTATATCTTTATAGTTCTCAATATATAGTGCTTAGTGCGACTGCGAATGGCCCTTGTTGCATCTTAGCTCAACCGTAGAAAGTGTGGTATCTTGAATCCCAGGAAGTACATCATTCTTATGGATTTTTTTGTGTCAAGGACCCCCAAATGAATATGCAAAATTATTAAAAAATGTCAAGACTTTTCAAAAATAGCAGATGTACAAGCTATCAGCTTGTATATCAGCTATTTTTGAATAACCAAAGTATGAAATAATAGTGGTTACAATTATTGTGATGCTATATTAACCCATTAAGACCGGGAACGCACTTTAGATATTTATGTGGCTATTCAAAAATAGCAGATATATACAAGCTCATAGCTCATCTGCTATTTTAGAAAAATCTTGAAAATAAATTCAAAAAATTGTTAGGATTTTTTAGAATCGCCCTCAGGTCTTAATGGGTTAAATGATTTAGCTGG
This sequence comes from Gymnoscopelus braueri, assembly GCF_963280865.1. NCBI lineage: Eukaryota > Metazoa > Chordata > Actinopteri > Myctophiformes > Myctophidae > Gymnoscopelus > Gymnoscopelus braueri. Next base: position 27,828,271 of record NC_137620.1, on the reverse strand, counting down.
GGACCCCCTGGTACCAGATGGGTGGACCGTGAACACTTTCAAGACTTTCAAGTGGGCCCTTGATCCAGAAAAAGGTTGAGAACCACATGACACACTGTAGGCCTGATCCTTCCTGAGTTGGGCACTGATTTATTCCTGAGGAGCTTCTGATCTCACCACCAACATTTCTGTTCTCTGAATTTAGAGAGGCACAGTGCAGAGGCACTTCTTTCTGTAGCTTCTTCTGACACCATTCTAGACCACCCGCGGTGTGGTTAAAATGTGAGAGGATGTTTTCCGTGTGTATTTTTGGTGTCTTTTCATGAGCTGCTGCAAAGCTTCTCTCTGTCAGACAGGCGAATAGAAACAGACAGGGATTCTGATGTATCAAGACCATGCTCCTCCGATTACATTAACCCATTAAGACCGGGAACGCATCTGTGTGTCATTTTTAGATGTCTTTGGGCTATTCAAAAATAGCAGATCTACAAGCTCATAGCGTGGCACCGAGTGCCGCGCTATGAGCTTGTAGATCTGCTATTTTTGAAAAAATCGTGAAAATTCGTGGCAAAATCTTGGATTATATATTTTTAAAGCGAACATTTGTAAAATATTTAGTTCCAGGAACCCCCAGAAGAAAAGATTAGATTTACAAATGTCTGCAAAAAAATATAATATATTTGCACAACCTTTCATGATTTTTCAAAAATAGCAGATAACAGAAGCTCATAGCACTCTGTGCCGCGCTATGAGCTAGCTATATGAGATATCGAATCACGTCGCTCAAAATAATATACAGTAAGTATGTCATGTTGCACCCAGTGTGAATGCACCTCAACAACCAGGACGTGTATAGTGATGAAGTACTGTATGTGGAATGTATTGATAGTCTGTGTAATACATGCATGCTAAATGCTACTTGCAGTAGTGGAAGAAGTACTCGGATTGTATTTTACTTGAAATAGGGTAAGTGATATTTTTGGGTGAAAACAAAAAGGTTTTGTTAATGGGTTAAAGCACTATATTATGATAGTAATCATTGCTATAGAGTGTTTGTTCAATAACAGGGGTCTGTCTCTCCAGCTCTTTAATACAAAAAAAAAAAAATCATTTTCAGGTGGGTTACACATTTTCAGCCAATCAGGAGAACTTCCAATTTCACTTGTTTATCCTGCATCCTGTGTGAGTTCTCTCTCCTGATTGGATACAATTGGCATCCCGACCTGAAGATGGGTTTTCTGTTTAATAGCTGTTTAAGTTTAAACAGAGCTGGAGAGACAATGAGACTTCTGTTACTTACAATCACTCCATAGCAATGAGTACTCGGAATCGGAATATAGAGCTATTTAACACTTATAAAAAATAATAATCACTTACCCTAACTTTAAATAGAAGTAGCAAATACCACAATACAAAAATATGCTGTTACAAGTATAGTACTTGAGTAAATGTACTTCGTTACTTTGCACCACTGTCCATGACACTGTGGAAATAGACTGTAAAATCTTACTGTGCAGACAGGTCACCAGTTCATCACAGTCAGAGCCAACAAGACGGTCACTTTGATGAGCACCCATTCAACTGTCTCAGAGGGCCGTCAATTTATAACAAATGTACAGTATCGCGTTAATGTGGGCTACTTATAATAGCGTGTCCTCGTTAAGGTGTCTTACAGCGTGCTTAAAAGAAATTAGAGTAGTTTGAAGAGAGCATTACAGCAGGTGAAGTGAAGGTGAAGTCTGAAGCAACAGGAAATATTTCTATCCTCGAGGAGCACATAATTAACCACTTAAACCCCATGCTCTCAGTAAAACGGACCAACGTTACAACTGGAGTTGGACCGCAGTTTTTTTTCCATCTATACCAGTGGTTTTCAACCCTTTTCATATCACAGTCCATTATTTATTTGGCGTTTGAGCCACGGACCACCGTTTGATGAGATTTAGCCTCTCAGACCCAAAACTTTGAATATTTTGTTGTTGATATAACAGGCAAACGTTGATCAAAATAACAATTCTTTAATGAAGTAAGGCAGATGTTTAACAATAATTTAACTCTTGAGAGTGTAAAATGAAACCAAATGGACCCGTAAGGGTCCATTTGGTTTCATTTTACACTCTCAAGAGTTAAACATCTACCTAATAAAGGGTCCATTTGGTTGCCAACTCTCCATCATTTAGCTGGGGACCACCTGGAACCCCCTCAAGGACCACTGGTGGTCCCCGGACCACTGGTTGAGAACCCTTGATCTATAACAAATCTCTTCGCCAAAGATAGCCGATCTACAAGCTCACAACGCGTCGCAGCTTGTAGATCCGATCTGGGTAGGGTAAGTGATATTCTTTGGTTGAAACAAAAACGTTGTTTGTTAAAAGGTTAAAGCACTATATTCTGATAGTACTCATTGTTATAGAGTGGTTGTTCAGTAGCAGGGATCTCCCTGTCTCTCCAGCTCTTTCATCCAATTATTTTTGTCATCACTTCCAATTTCACTCTCTATCCTGATTGGATACAATTGGTATCCCAACCTGAAAATGCATTTTCTGTTTAATAAAGAGCTGGAAAGACATGGAGACCCCTGTTACTGTAACAGACACTCTATAGCAATGAGTACAGAAGAATATAGAGCTGTTTAACCAATTTAAACCAAATCAAATCCCTTACCCTACTTTAACTGAACCCACGCACGACTTAACGTGCACACTTGCACAAAACGATAACAAAAACGGGATAACAGTTTTTCACAGGAGTTCTTCCAATGGAGCGATTAAAAGAAACATCCCTTGGGTTTTCCCTATGTCACTCCATCTCTCTTTCTTTCTCTCTCGCTCGCTCTCTCCCCCTCTCTGTCTCTCTTTATTCATCGTACTATTACCCTAATCAAGATTGACGGGCCTACTTTGCAAATCTCCTTCATTCGAGCGTGCGTTCTCATCTTCGCATTACCGCCATTGTAGGCTGTATTAAACTTAAACAGATAAATATTAAACACGGCAGCGAACAGATAGGGGCAGAATAGAAAATAGAATAGCTAACAAAACACACAGAGATCATAATACCTCTTCCCCCGGAGACGGATGTGAAATTGAACATGATTATTAAAAGTCATTTAATTAATAATTGTCTCTTTTCTTTCATTTGTCTCAGACTTGAGACAGCGACTTATTTGATTCAAAGAGAAATTAAACTGCAGGCCCACCCCAGTCCTTGATTTTTTAGAGTGAAAAACAGTCAAAAGATTCCTTTTTTAACCCTTTAAGACCTGAGGCCGATTCTACATGTCTCCTAAATCCCAACAGTTTTCTGAAAAACCTATGTTTCTATATCAGTGGTGCTCAATCTTTTTCATGTCAAGGACCCCCAAAATGGTATGTATTTGGCCGCGGACCCCCATCAAAATATTTTGTTCCAGGGACCCCCGGAAGCAAAGATTTGAGTTAAAAATGTTCGCTTTAAAAATATCTATATTCAAAGATTTGCACACATTTTCACGATTTTTCAAAAATAGCAGATCTACAAGCTCGTAGCGCGGCACTCGGTGCCGCGCTATGAGCTTGTATATCTGCTATTTTTGAATAGCCAAAGTGTAAAATAATGCTTTTTAGCTCAAATCTAAAAATGACACAATTCCAGGTCTTAATGGGTTAAAAAACAAAATTTTCTCCCCAATTTAGTCGCTATGACAATTAATTCCTCCCCCACACACATTGCTGTGTGTTGTCACAGCTGTTGTATCCTACTGGCTCACCTGCCAGCGAGGAGCCCCCACCAGGAGGACCTAGTGCCTCTTCCCGCCTAACACCCCATGCTGACAGGCGCCCGTAGGAGTATGTGCGGTGACAATTATCACCCTCCCTGCTTCTCTTCCCCGAACATGGGCCAATTGTGTTCGTATAGACCATTAGTGGAAAGTAACTAAGTACATTTACTCAAGTACTGTACTTAAGTAACATTTTTTGGTATTTTTACTTTACTGGAGCATTTCTGATTTTCAGTACTTTATACTTCTACTCCACTACATCTCAGCGCCCTCCTTTTCTTTCCGTTTTCTTTTAATTAAACCAGTTTCGGGTTCAGTATCCTTGAACCGTGACCGATGGCTGAACCTCTCTCCACGTTGCTACAGGAGGTGTCTAATCACCCCCAGCAGTCGAGCCAGCACCCAGGAAAACAATTAGCGCTTAAACGCAATATGTTTCAGCCCAATTGGACTTAATTGAATGCCATTTCCCTATACTTTGCAATAGCGCACCAATTAAGCCTATAAGCTTCATATTCATTCAAGTTCAGCTCAGCTGTTTTTTTCCAAAAGCAAGTCCATCTGTCTGAAGCAGAGCAGAGTCAAGCATTTGGTTCTGGTACTCTAGATGAACTTGTGGTCATGGCAGGAGGTGGTCCTCGTGTGGGAGGCGAGGCAGCAGCTCAGACGCTCAGCAGATGGACCCGGTCCTCAGCGCAGTGACAGGGTGATGCTTGTGGTGGAAATAGGAAGGTCCAGCAGGCTTGATGAAGGCCCTCGGAGACACTGGCATTCTCTCTCCAGCATCTCTTTCACTCACTCACACGCCCGCATACACACACGCGCATGCACGCACACGCACATGCACACATGCACACACACACACACACATCACACAGTCTTTTTACGCTTCCCATCTCAAAAACGAATTCAATGCAACACACAGCAATACAAAATGTTCGTCGACTACCTTTTTTCACAGACGAAAACTAAATAAAATGTAATTAAACTAAGGTATGATGACTAAAACTAAGACTGAATATATTGATAATTTCGTCAGCAAATACAAACTAGACTATAATATTAGTGAGGGACTAGTGGAGAAGAGATCCAGTAGAACTAAAAGACGAGTCATTTCATGTTTGGTTGCACTCGGGTGTTGCGCTCTGAAAATAGCATATACTACACGCGTTGTATAGCTTGTAGATCGGCTATTTTCAGCATGCAACCGAGTGTAAAATCAGCCATTACGACGGCATCAAGGTCCACCAGAATACATTTTAGTCGACAAAATCAGGTGTAGATTTAGTCGACTAAAATCTTATGGTATTTAGTCGACTAAAACTAGACTAAAACCAAAACATTTCAAGTTTTAGTCATTCAAACAAAATAACTAAATGGAATTTTATTCAAAAGACTATCCAAAATTTGCTGTCAAAATCAACACTGCTCGTAACGTCTTTTTCTCAAATTCTACTATACCCTCACAAGTATAGCAATACAAGTACACACATACGCACACACACACACTCCCTGATTTGGCGCCAGAAGCGATAAACCTCACACTCGACCGCCGGGAGGAAATGCGGTGGGGAGAGAATGGTGATGGAGGGGAGGAGGTGAGAAGAGAGAGAGCGGGAGGGAGGGAGGGAGGGAGGGATGGGAGGATCACGGAGGCGTACAGGAACTGAAGGTGCAACTTGCATACAAAGCCATTTTGGCAACTAATATAAAGTTGGCAGAGTGCGACTGTTCCCTGGCTTAATGACAGCCTGGCTGATGGAGAGACTGGCAAAAACTGGGCTCAGCTTCCCCAAAGGTGACAGCAGTATAGCCGCAGCCAGGTGGAGCCGTGACACCGGTGTCAGGCCTCCTACTCAGAAAACAAGTTACGGCGGAAATATGACACTCTGTTTGCTGGCTGCCACACACAGTCTCTCTACCACCAAAGTTCCCTCCATTCTGAGCGGGGAAAAAACTGAGTTAAGAGTAGAGGTTGTTTTTTCTTCTTTTGTATGTACTCGGTTTACACTGCAAATGTATTAATCCCATTATGCCACTGGAGTATTAATCCCATTTATGGTCTCATGAGGGAAAAATGTTTTACAATGAGGTTTCACAGTGCGGTGGGCAGGTGTTGCAGTGCCGTAATGATGTCATTTGATGTGCCCGTCTTGGGGGAGCGATTGATACCTCAAAATTGCTATTTGACGGTGGTTAAAGTACACATCCAATTGGTGTTTAAAGGAGTAGTTCACCCAAAAAATTACTTGTTTTCTATCAATTACACACCCCATGAAGCATTGAATTCATAGAGATTTGTTTGTTTTTGTCGCATTCCTAAGCCAATAATTTGATGACCGGACTCAAAAAGTCTTCTTTGAGTCTCCTACCGGAGCGACCGCCGGTCATCAAATTATTTGCTTAGGAATGTGACAAAAACAGACAAATCTCCATGAATTCAAGGCTTCATGGGGTGTGTAATAGATAGAAAATAAGTAATTTTTTGGGGTGAACTACTCATTTAAAAAGCAAGGCATGTGCGTCCAAATACTTGAGTAATGCGAGTTTAGAAATATCGCAGGTACTGTACCAGTAGGCCTCAGCGTTAACACATTTTACATACTAATGTGTGATCTCCCATTGCCTCTCTTTGCTTTCCATGCGCTCAATCAATCCGCTCCTATTTAGTAACGTCAGCTGGCTCATCTGAGGGTGACACAACAGGGTAATGCGCCTTATCTCCAGCCAGGATTCCCAATCCAATAGACACGCAGGCCCTGCTCCCTTTTGATGATTGGAGTCCCCCGTCGAGCACAGCCAGAAATTGGCTTTGTGCGTCGTGCAAAAAAAGCCCTGACAATGGCTAAACACAATGGAGGTGGTAATTGGCACATTTAGAGGCGCAGGGCAGAAGTGTGAGGAATCAAAGGCCGAGCGTCTATAGTGATCACATCCCATAAAAACAACTGTTAAACGGCGTTCCCACTTTAAGGCTGCATTGATTGAACAATCTGGGGACCCATTCGGTTAAAACACAATAACATTATTATTTTTTTTTACCTCTGGGTGCAAGCTTGTTTCAGTGCCTGCATGAATAAAATGAAATTGGGTTTGGGCACACCTCTTTATGCACATTTTCCTGCTTCCTGCTCAAGGTCCAAGAGGGCTCCCATTCAACTATCGTTTCAACGTTTCATGTAACACTATATTTATTTGCATCTGCGCCGTTGTAATGTGATTCAAATGGTTGTTATTGTTTTTCATGATGTGCGTGTGTTTTATATGCTGTTATCAGGGCGTCCTTGAAAAAGAGAGCTTGCTCTCAATGGGCTTCCCTGAATAAATAAAGGAAAAAGAAGGAAAGAAAGAAAGAAACTAAACAGTGATCGTGCTGAGTGCTGACAGATACTCATTGCAGAGAGATTAGAGTTGAATTACCCTGTTTAACCCATTGAGACCAGAGGCCGATTCTACAAATGCCTAAAATCAGTAGTTCTTGAACTTTTTCCTGCCAAGGACCCCTAAATTGATATGTATTTTGCCGCGGACCCCCCCCCCACCCCCCATCTGTAAACGTGTTGTGCCAGGGACCCCAGAAGAGAATATTTGTATTAAAAAATGCAACATTATTCCAAATTTTTCAAACACTTTCAAGATTTTTCAAAAATGTTCAAAAATAGCAGATGTACAAGCACGATCTTGTCGATCTGCTATTCTTGAATAGCCAACGCTAACACATCTAAAATGACGCTTTTCCCCGGTTTAAATGGGTTAAAGCATGATGACAGCTCCGTTTAGCTACATTTATCGAGGTGCAGTTTTGCTGCTGAAATGAATTGAAACATCATCTGCTCTTTGCTATAGTTCCTAGTCTCCAACTTAACTGTTACAATAGGAAGAGAAAGTGAAGCTTGCTGTATTGGTAACAGGTGCGCGCCGGTTCCCCACCCCCACCCACCATCAGCACCGCCACCCTGAGGTGAAACCTTGATAATTGGTCATATGGGATGGGGGTAGATGATTATTTTTTTTGGTCTGGCAGAGCCACTTGGTAAAGTCCCTGAACAGACCGACGATGAAGCTGCTACCATCTGCCCCCTGCTTTTCTACTCGTCAGCACTATTAAACATTATTATTATCACCTCCTATCTTTACCATAATGTGTTTTATAGTATTAATATCTAACGTCAAACAACAGCCTATATTGAGTAGTTGCCTACTTAGTACTTAGGACATGAATGAAGTACATTTACTGAACACTGTACTTGGTGTGAATGTGTTGAGTATCTGTACTTTACTTGAGTATTTGTATTTTTGGATACTTACTGTACGTCTTTCACTCTGCAACATTTCACTCTGCAACATTTTGGAGGCAAATATTGTTCTTTTTACTCCACTACATTTCTAGGAAGGGAAAGATGGGAATCAACCACTTGAGCCCTATTTCAAATATAGTGAAAAGCATGTAATTTTGAATACTTAAGTATTTTTCAAGAGCAAGCGCTCCAGTATTTTAACTCGAATCCAAATATGACAGAGCAACTTCCACTTGAGTAGTTGAGTAATATTTGACCGGGAGGAGTATACTTTGACTCAAATACTGGCATTGAGTGCTTCAATTGCTTAGTACTAGTGGTTATGCCTAAAATTAGATGGTTATGTACACAGATACATAACGAGTACGATATGATGTTCATTTCACTTTTCACAGAGACACCTCCTACACGTTTGCCTCGCTTTCGTTTCCAGGCTGCGTTTCGCTGTGGCGTTCACTTCGCCATACTTTGCTCCGTGAGTTATGGGGTTCAACAGGCGACCATATGGACAGTAAGTGCGGTTTCTGTCACCACAAAACTCTTTTACAGTTTACCAGCGCGTTGCTTTCTTAACACATTCAAGCCGGGAACGCTATCTATGTCATTTTTAGACTTCTTTGGATCTACAAGCTCATAGTGCTATGAGCTTGTAGATCTGTTATTTTTGGGGGAAAATCGTGGACATTTTGTGCAAACATTTGAATACGTATTATTTTTAAAGCGAACATTTTAACTCACATCTTTGCTTCTGGGGATTCTACTAATGTATTCTAAATCCTAGCAGTTTTTTGAAAAAAGCATATGTTGCTGTAACATCAGTGGTTCTCCAACTTTTTTCATGTCAAGGACCACCCAAAATGATATAGTATTTGGTCGTGGACCCCCATGTCAAAATATTTTGTTCCTGGGACCTCCCAGAAGTTGTAACATGAGTTAAAAATGTTCGCTTAAAAAAAAATCTACATTCAAAGATTTGCACAAATTTCCACTTTTTTTTCCAAAAAATTGCAGATCTACAAGCTCATAGCTATGAGCTTGTATATCTGCTATTTTTTCGAATAGTCCAAAGAAATCTTGAAAATGACACACAGATGCCGTTCCCCGGTCTCAAAGGGTTAATCATGAGTGCCATTATCATTACCGTTGATGTAGCATTTTGTTTTTGGTCGTTAGACTCAGGGCCTTTACATGATTAAAAATAAAATATACGCCGCCGTGCAATCTGCAGCGTCTGTCGCAGCCTGCCAAACCAGCAGTTCTGGCCTCATGGTTATTGCCCACCTCATCAAACCCTTTCCGAATGTATGTTTTCAGACGTTACGCCATCACGTGCACAGGCAGGGGCGTTTTTTTTATCACCCGCTTGTATGAATATTTCAGATATGCATACAAAGTCAACAGGGTATCATGATTAGTTTTTTTCCTCGGAGCCCCAGAAGGGCAACTTAACGACGGTATCAACGACACAATGTGCACGTTCCTGCTCATACATGCCTATCTGTCTTCTGTCACGGTGGAGGTAATCTCTCAAGAACAGATTCAGAGCTGCGCTACCGAATCTGTCGGGAACCCCGTTTCAGAACGTGTGAGCGTTGCTGGCCTACAAGTGGGCGTGCCTTCAGATCAGGAAGCAGGCCGCATTTTACCCAATCAAATGTAGAGGGCGGGATTTTACATCTGTGCGTTCGCTTCCCACCGGAAACAAACCCAAACTCTATTTATTTATCAATAGAGTCCTCGGAGCCGACAAAACCACGGCAAGTTAGTAACATTTTAACTTGTTCTTTCATCATGGAAACAAGTGGGCTTATAACCAAAACGATCCATGTTCTTTGGGAAAAATGGTGTTAGTGTTTCGTGGAGAAATATTGTTAGTGCGAATGATATCATAGGCGCACCACCGGAAGTGGAGGGCTGAGGGCAGAGACCAAACGCCGGTTTCCAGTCATCGTTGGTCTATTTAATCACTCCCCCCAGAGTCAAATGCAAAAGTGAAAAACGCTGGGGGTGCTGTTTTTACTTTTTATTTGACGATGGGTTCCCAGATTGCGGTGGAGGAGGTACGATCTCATGCCACAGCATCAGGCCCACTTTGGAATGGGAGGATAATTGCTATTTATTAGCGTTAATCGCGAGAAAAAAAAAAAAACACTCGCAGCAATCATATCGCAGATTTACATTTATCATGAAATTGTGCGTCATTACACTGGAACTGAGTTGGCTGACTTGGATGGCTTTTTTTCCGTCTACACCGAATCTCTTAGACAAAAATAGCAGATGCTGTGGCGCAAGTGGTTAAAAAAGTGTCACTCCGCGTCATCAGTGCCCATACCCTAGGTGGGGTTGGTGAAAGGGCCTTTCTTTGTGGAGTTTGCATGTTCTCCCTTGTGTGCCCTAGGGTAGGTACCTGAATTCTCCCCGTGTCCCCTAGGGTAGGTACCCTCACAAAAACCTGCAGTAATCCTGGTCTCTATACCTGGTTAGCCGCGGCCTCCCCCTGGTTAGCCGGGGCGCCTGATGGAGGGGAAAGGAACTGGTTGGAATAAAATGTTCCTTCTACGCGCTACGTCCTACCGGGGAACCTCCCCCTGTCAGGTGATAAGAAGCGGCTTGCTAGCTCCTCATGCATTGAAGGAGGTATGAGCTCAGTTCGGGGCTCTCCCTAGGCTGGCAGAGGGAGAGTAGCGCCCAGGATTACATAGGCAATTGGCACTGGGTGAAAAAAAATGTTTAAAATTAAATAAAAAAATAAATAAGTAAAACCCCAAAAGTGGTATTCTAAGAGTTTTTGCATATTTTGCATAATCGCGAAAAAAATCATCAATCACAGTACATTTTTGTCCATAATGAATCGTTGCAACATGAAAATGTTCATATATCGTCCCGTCCCCTGTCAACAACAACAACAACAACACAATTTGTGTGCCTAGCTGCTCACACACACGCCCCTATCTGTCACGTTGGAGGAGGCGACGGGCTGATGCCGCCGCAGCATCAGGCCCCGCTATCACACTGGGTGCAGCTGTAGACCCGACGGGCTGCCTCAGCGCTCTATACTCTGAGGCTGAGCACGTCACCTGTGCTCCAATCTGCCTCAGAACATCCTCTTCTTGGGTTCTTTTTTTGTGCTATTTTTTGACACTTATATCAAAAAGTAAATACAAATAAATAAAAAACACCCCCTCTCTCTCTGCCTCAATCTTCCACCCCCACCCCCTATACTCCCCCACCACCCCCCTCTTTCCTCCGTTCCCACCATTCCATTGAGGGCGGTGTGCTCTGTTCTGTACGTGGGCTGCACAGTCCCTGTAAAGCCTCCTTTTTTTTCTCCGCCAGAAGTGAAATGAGAATATCAAACTCAAACAGAGCAGCTGAAGCGACTGGGTTTTAGGCTGCAAAATGACCACTCGCACGCATTGGCAGAAAGTAACCCTGAAAGTAGAGGATATAGACGATAAAGTGCAGTTGTCGGGTAGAAATGTCTCACTGCCAGGGACAAAAAGCAGCTCCTAACATTAATAACACAGCCTACCAGAGGACCAGTGACATCTTGGCATCGCCTGCACTGTCAACTAGACTGTTAATTTAACTTTTAACTGGACGTATACAGGTATATTTATTTAGTTAGAATAGCACTCATTTGACTGCATTTGTCTTTGCTTTAACCATAGAAGAACGAATCAGAATAAGCCACGCATTTCTTTCTACGCCGGCAAAGGCAGTGGCAAAACAATTGTCCTTCTAAACAATTGATTTCCCAACAGTCCAAAACAAGGATTGGCCAGGACAATGCAGAAGGCCAGGACAATGCAACAACCTCTGCTGATGATCTCACAAGGCAACACTAATAAGCTGTATTTTATGTCAGAGTTATTTTGCCGGTCTCTTTAACACAGCTCCATTTCGCCGCAGGCTGAAAACCCACCTCTTCAGGAAACACTACCCTTCCTCTTCACCTGGCCTACTTGTTATTAACTAGTTGTACGAACTCTTGTTTTATAGTTTCATTGGATCTTGTTTATTCGATACACTTATAAGTTGTAGCTCTTGCTCATTTGATTTTCCTATTTGTCTCATCTGTTTAAGAACGTAGGTAGCTGATATATTGCACTTTTACCTTAGCGCTAGGTATACTCTTAGTTTCTTGTTTTAGAAGAAAATAATGCACTTAAGACTTGCGATCATTAGTAGTTTTCTTGCCTTGCCTACCTATGTTGAATGCACTTATTGTAAGTCGCTTTGGATAAAAGCGTCTGCTAAATGACTGTAATGTAATGGAAAGGATTTGGGTCAGAAGGCCACGCGCCTCAGCCTTGCCGTAACCCCTCACCCTTTATTTAACTGCTTTAATGGCTCAAATAGAGCAGTTGGTTCTCAAACTTTTTCGTGTCAAGGACACCCTAAATTGACATGTATTTGGCCGCGGACCCCCACCTGAAAATATGTCGTGCCAGGGGGACCCCCAGAAGCAAAGATTTGAGTTCGAGATGTTCGCCTTAAAAAAAAAAAGAGATTCAAAGATTTGCACACATTTTCGAGATTCTTTACAAAAATAGCAGATCTACAAGCTCGTAGCGCGGCACTCGGTGCCACGCTACGAGCTTGTAGATCTGCTATTTTGTAATAGCCGATTTTGCGGGGGACCCCCTGGTACCCCCCCCCCCCCCCCCCAGGACCCCACTTTGAGAACCAATGAAACAGAGGAAGCAAAGAAGGCCATGGACAATGCAACAACCTCTGCTGATAAGCCCAAGTTCATAATTCTCACATGTGCTCTCTCTCATCTTTGCCCTAGCTAGCGCCGCGCGCCCTTCACATTCCCCACCCCCCATTCATCAATAGATGAACGCCCTCCTCGGAAAAGACGAGAGGATATGCAAACCAGCCCTGACAGAAGGCATTTGGTATGCTAAAAGGCTGCTGATAAATGGTATTAACCTGGCCAGGTTCTCTCCCCGTGCATGCATATGAAAGAGCCGTCGGAGAGGACGACTAGTTCGGTAACCTAGACAGGGGAAAAAAGGTTAACCCAATCACGCCGGGAATGCATCTGTGTCATTTTTAGATTTCTTTGTCTATTCAAAAATAGCAGATATACAAGCTCATAGTGTGGCACCGAGTGCCACGCTATGAGCTTGTAGATCTGCTATTATTGGGGGAAATCGTGGAAATTTGGTGCAAATCTTTGAAGATATATATATTTTTTAAGCGAACATTTGTAACTCAAATCTTTGCGACTGAGGATTCTACAAATGTCTTCTAAATCCTAAAGTTTTTTTTTATTAAAAACGTATTTTGCTGTAATATCAGTGATTCTCAAACTTTTTCATGTCAAGGACCACCCAAAATGATGTGTATTTGGCCTTGGACCCCCATCTCAAAATATGTTGTTCCAGGGACCCCCAGAAGTTGTAACATGAGTAAAAAATAAAAAAATGTGTTTAAAAAAATATATATATTCAAAGATTTGCACACATTTTCAAATGTTTTCAAAAATAGCAGATCTACAAGTTCATGACGCGCCATGAGCTTGTATATCTGCTATTTTTTTGTATATTTTAAATAATGTATATATTCAAACATTTGCACACATTTTCACGATTTTTCAAAAATAGCCAAATAAATCTTTAAAAAAATGACACCGACACGTTCCCGGCCTTAAAGGGTTAAGGGAAAAACGAAGGCACATAAAAGAAAGGCGGAGCACGTGGGAATTAACGTGGAGTCAAACGGGGCTAAAGGGAGATCGACCGAACGCATCATATCAGCACTTCATCTCATTGTCGTTTCGGCACACTGTATAGTCAGGGGCCTGCACCGCTGCGGTCTGCATACAAATGTAAAATTACATTTCCCCCGACTACGGCGAGCCAGAGCCAGCAGGGCATGTTCTGAGCGCACTTACTAATGCCCTTTGGAGTCCAATATTTATGCTCTAACCGTTTGTTGGGAGAGTTAACCCTTTCCATCCGGGAAACGCATCTCATCGTCATTTTTAGATTTCTTTGGCTATTCAAAAATGGCAGATCTACAAGCTCATAGCGCGGCACCGAGTGCCGCGCTATGAGCTTGTAGATCTGCAATTTCTTTGAGAAATTGTGAAAATGTGTTCAAATCTTTGAATATATATATTATTTAAAGCGAATATTTCTAACTCAAATCTATCTCAAATTGCTTCTGGAGATTCTACAAATGTCTTCTAAATCCTAACAGTTTTTTGAAAAAACTTAGGTTGCTATAATTAGTGGTTCTCAAATTGTTTCTTGTCAAGAACCACCCAAAATGATATGTGTTTGGCCACGGACCCCCATCTCAAAATATTTTGTTCCAGGGACCCCCCCAAAAGCAAAGATATAAGTTAAAAATGTTTGCTTTAAAAAATAAATATACAATCAAAGATTTGCACACATTTTCAAGATTTTTCTAAAATAGCAGATCTACAAGCTCATAGCGCAGCACTCGGTGCCGTGCTATGAGCTTGTAGATCTGCTATTTTTGAATAGCCAATGTGTCAAATAATGGTTTAGAAGTGGTTACACAGATGCGTTCCCGGTCTTAATGGGTTAATGAAATGAGCGTTGGAGCTGAGGAACACTTGCCTGTTTCTCCGCCTGTAACCCAACACATGCGAGGGCCCTGCGAAGGGTCTGAAGTGAGTTCAATTACAATCTTAAAGCCTATACCTCGGTGTGCTTCCAACAAATTACCGTAGGTCGACTGGCTCTCAGTGCGGCGTCCGGGGACCACCAGGTGTCCTCGAGGGGGTCCCCCGGCAAATGATGGATGGTTAAGGAACCAAAATGGACCCTTAACGGTCTATTACTCAGTGGGTGCAAATGGAACCGAATGGACCCATATGGGGTCCATTTATTTCCATTTATACACTCAGAGTTCCCAGAGATAAACAAGGCATGACACAGTCATGTATCACAGCTTGCTTTCTTTTTTCTCTCTCTGTGTGTGTGTGTGCCGTGTCTGTGTGTGTGTGTGCCGTGTATGTGCGGCTTGTTTTCATAGACCTGGTTCCTTATTTCTCTCGCAGAATCTGGCAACGCTGCTAGTAGGGTTATGATGGCTCCCCATTGGCTTAAAGGACAGCCAATGATCGAAAGCATGTCGAGAATATGTCGAGAATATGTCGAACACATCTTGAGTAGTTGCTCAGTCTCTTCTAAGACCAGCTTTGCAAGCTGGTAAAAATGGGGGTCTGTGGCCTAATGTATTTGAAACCGGGATTGTTCTTCTTTCGTGTATAGCGGTAGTCAGATGTCCAGTTAAACATTGTTGAGCCATGTCTCTGGTCCTACGTTGAAGATGCCGGCTTAAAAAAAAAAACCCCGCGAAACTGGGGTTAAATAGGTTGAGAATCACTGCTGTAGATTCTCCGTCTGATCTCAAAGGCCCCGAGCCCCCACCTTCACCCACTCTGTCCCCTTTGTCAATAGAAAATTACCATGTAACACTTGCTGCTTTTTTTTTCTCCGTGTGGTTCGGGCGGGCGGAGGTTGGACAGTCGGAGACGATTGATCGAGGCCCATGTATCAATAGCGCGGGGGCACGAGACACTCAGCACTTTTCGGAAGGAGGATGCATTTCCGTTTTTGATGTGTGGGGTTGAAAGCGGATAGGGTGGTATTTGGAACTCTGTCTTTGGGAGTCGAGACTGCGTTCAGATTCCTCTCGAGCTATTTAGTCATGCATGAAAACATGTATCAGTTTTGCATCCATATCTAAAGAGACGCCGGGTCTTTGCTTGCCTGTGCAATAGGGGGGAGTATTTGATCTGGAGATCAATCTTTTCCCTCTTATCAAGAGGATGGGCTCATGAAAGGATAATGCACTGCTGTGCAATTTGTCATATTGTCTTGTGAAAATGAAACACAATCCATGGCATGAAGATGTGTTAACCCTTTAAGACCGGGGAAAAGCATCATTTGCGTCATTTTGAAGGTTTCTTTGGCTATTCAAAAATAGCAGATCTACAAGCTCATAGCGCGGCTATGAGCTTGTAGAACTGCTTTTTTTTTTTTTTATCGTGAAAATGTGTGCAAATTTGAACATTGAACAATGAACATTTGCAAAATATTTAATTCCAGGGATGCCCAGAAGCAAAGATTTGCGTTACAAATGTCCGCTTAAAATGTTCTTTAAAAAAATATTTGCACACATTTTCATGAGCTCATAGCGTGGCACTCTGTGCTATTTTTGAATAGCCAAAGAAATCTAAAAATTACAGAGATGCGCTCCCGGATTGAATGCGTTAAGGCTTACTTGAATTCTATCAATGGCCATGAAGTGATATTGATTATTGGAAGAGCCAAGGAAGTTCCACGATTGCGGAGCCTACGTATGTCTTTTTTTCGTTCACCAGTCACTAGAAAGAACCATACAAAGATGATTTATATCAGCTTCAGTTTTATAGCTGATGGTCTCACAAGATCACAGAGCCATCAGTCTGAGAGGTTGCAAACTACAGCTTCAAGTTACCCCCCCCTCCCCCCTGCTATCCACAGACTCCTCACCGAAGACAGACAAACCCAGACTCGGTGGAACGCAACGCTGTACTGAATGTACAGTATGCACACATGTTGAATCGCACAACGTCTTTGATTACAATGTCTTGTTTTATGTCGAGGTATTTTATTATTTCAGCACGTCACTCAGAGCGATGCATGTCCATTTACCGGACAAGTCGGGAGAACCATTTTTTAAACCATTATATTAAATAAGCTTTTTTCAAATGAGTCTATGAAATAAGATATAATATAGATATAATATGAATCATTCATTTGACCTCGCAAGAGAGCACGTTTCTGAGCACCAACCACGGTCGGCACAGAGAGAGAGAGAGAGAGAGAGAGAAAAGAGATGTCTGCAGTCTTAAAATTAAGTTTTACTGCAATCAATATTGAATTTTTAGTGTTGTAGTTTTTGTAAGGAATATAAAAAATTTGACCAAAATTCACCCCCTGTTTCTGACCTAACACTCTATAGCAATGATTGCTATTCAACACTTGTTGCAATTTAATCACCTTTAACCAGATGTCTTGCCCAGCTCAAAACTCAGTTTCACAGTATTAATGTATCATGACATTTGTTTCATAACCGTTTCATAACTTATACCACCTCGTCATTATGACTCAGACATAACCATAGTAAACAAACCCGATAAACCCATGATAGCCCATGTGCATATATGGGACCGACCGACTTCAAACTCTGCGCGTGCAGCGGCAAGGACTCAAAGGAGTGAGGTGCCCACCGTCGAGTAGTTTGGATATCCAGTTGTCCAGAACCACTGATCCAACCAATATGCCCATATATGGACATTCCAATGTATGGACATTTACTGATGGTCCCCATCTCAAAATATTTTGAGATGGGGGTCGGCGGACAATAATTATAACTAGTTTTCCGTCGTCACATCAGCTTTCCGTCGCAGCCCTCACATCTAGGCCCTAGATCTGAGGCCTGATCTGAGGTTGGTCCAGACAGAGTCCAAAACTCATCAGATGTCAGGGTGTTCAAACTCTCAAAACTTTCCTCTGTCATCCCTTCTAAGACACCACCGCTATTGCACCATTGTTTAAACCACCACTCGTCATAGTCTCCAAACATTTCCTCTGTCATCCCTTCTAAATAGTCAATTTCCTCCTCGTGCTTTAGTGGTGTGTGTAACAGATTCACATCATCATCCTCTTTGTCCTTGCCCACATTGTATTGTTCAAGTTCTTCCCTATCTACTTACTTGGCCTAGTCACTCTGCACACACGTCATGCGAAGTCCGGCCCCTCTGGCCTCTCCTCTCGTTCCTCTCATCCCATCCCCTCTCCTCCCTCCCCGCTTTGCTTTGCGGCCCTAACCTCTAGTCCCAACCTCCCAACCTCGGTCATGTGATAAAGAGGTCAGACTTCCTGTATCTGGTTGCTTCGGCAACCTTCCAAATCAGGCTGAGGGTCTGATAGGCAAATCAGAGAATCAATCAAGCCGAGAGTCTGATCACAGATCGAGGTAGGGTAAGATGCCTAAAATATAGCCATAGCTCTGATCAACAGTCTGTGGCAAGTTTCGGGGCAAATGGAGTGATCCTGTGCTTGCTTACCCCGGACGAACTTTCTGAGCTTTTGTCAATTATATAGTAGTAAGATAGTAAGATAAGATAGTAAGATGTTGGGGGTCCTTGACATGAAAATGTTTGAGCACCATTGATATAGCGTCATACGTATTAGCGACATATATTATTTTGTAGAATCGGCTTCAGGTCTTCATGTGTTAATGCAAAACATACAACCAGGGATTATAACAAAAGAAGCTGTAGCTGATATTACTCCGCACAGGGACGGGTAACAAAGAAAAGAGAGAGAGAGAGTCCCCTGTGTATGAGGCTGCATGGAGCCTCAGGCTAGGGGTTCACTTCACTTGATCCACTGTACTGTGAATAGATCTCACAGCAACAGTGTTCTCTGGTGTATATTAGCCTGCTGTGGGTCTATTAGTCTGGGAGACTTCGCCTCAGAGCCTGAACAGTAGGGGCGCGGCCACTGCGTTCTGATTCAAATCAACAGCCAATGAAGAAAAGGGGGCGGGATCACATGCAGTGGGTGTTGCATGTAAATAGGAGCGAATAGGAGCAATTTCTCCTTGAGAAATTGCGGCCGCCATTGTTGTGTACTGCTGTTTGCCTCTCGTCGGACTGTTTAGACGAGTTGCACAGCTCTCAGACCGGTAAGAGGCGTGTCCGCTCAGATTCTGAGCGTAAGTTACATCCCGCATATATATAATACCGGGGCTCTGGCCCAGAAGTTTCCTCGCCCCTCCCGTTTGTATATGCGAGAGCTGGCGAAAACTTCTGGGAACTCAGATTATGGGTCTATTGGTTCTGTAGACCAAACTTTGACACCCATAAGTTCAATGTGTCATCATCTCCCTGTGACCCAAACTTATATAAAAATAAACCCAACATACAACCCCATATACTGTACATTTCGGCCATTTGAAAATAATGGGTACTTTCTACTTTTTGGTAAGTGTATTTTGATACCAAAACTTTTGTACTTTTACTCAAGTATATTTTGAATTCCCGATTTT